>NC_090921.1:146879652-147479652 GCF_040938575.1 Ambystoma mexicanum
CAGGCTTTGAGCTGATTTCTCATCTTTCTGGACCATAGGAGTGGGAATGTCTGATTGTGGATTGCTAAAGAATTTCAGAGTGTTTCCTTCCAGTGTGGAATGCCACCTTAGACTGGAAGGAAGGTTGATTTTCAGAAATAGAGAGGTCCCCCCATCACCTGTTTGTTGTCCTACTGCTTTTACTGTCACGTGTAGGATTTGGTTGTTCTGGAAGTGAAATTCTACTTGGTCAGATTTTTGTTCAACCATGTGGCATGTGCCGTTTAAACTGACATGGTTGACACTGTTTCAATTTTATTGGTCGGCTAGTCTGGGTCCAGAGGACCTTGTTTCCACAGTCTATTAGGGGTGACAGCCTTCGCAGGAGGTCATTCCCTAGTAAACAAGGGGTTCCCTCTGGACTCACAACTATAACCGGGTGCTTCACCTTGTGTCGCCCAATTTTAATGTCCAAATCCGCAGTCCCATCAACAGGAATTTCCTTCCCGTCAAAGTTCTGAAGTTGTCCAGGAAGAGGGGTGAGAGGAATTTGTAATTCTCCCCCCTTCCTGAATTCAGTTTATCAAAGGCCTTTTTGGACAGAAGGGTAGCTTGGGATCCAGTGTCCACCAGTGCCAAAATTGTACCCTGCCCTGTAATTGTACCGGGGCATAGAATCTTCCCTCCTTCTCCGCAAGGGGGCACAGATAATGTACATTTTTGGACAACTGGTGGGTTAGTTTTTTAGTTTTGGACACTGATAGAGAATAGATTTGGGCAGAATTCTTTTTGGAGTCTAGGGAATCTGCAAAGAAAAGGTGGCAACTAGATATGGGAGAGGTTTTGGGTTCCCCTGGTTCCGGTTCTGGGCCGCCCCCGCCTTTTTGGAGGCAGTCACCAGGATGGGTTTGAACCAGGGGATTTTCAGGCTGTTGGTTCTGGGGTAGGATGATGGGCGGCGCTAGCTCAGTCCCCACCTCTCCCCAGTCTGGATTTGAATCCTTTGGGACCCATTTTTCTTTGGGAGGAGTTCCCCCCATCTCTGAAGGAGAATATCCTTTTCCTAGGATGCTCTGAGGATCCCTCTCCTTCAAATTGGAAGATATGTACCTCCTCCACAAAATGGGTCTGTTTGGGTTCTTTGTTTCTCCTACCCCCCATCTGCTCCTTGGGTGGAATACTTTCAGGGGCAGGAGATTTTGGTTCCGGTTCCTGGGTTTTCAGGGGCTTTCTACAAGTGGGGAAGGAAGCTTCCTCCACGGCTTTACACCCCCCATCCCCTTGTGCCTCCTCCCTGGGAACTGGTGGGTTGTCGGGGTGCTGCCCCCGTCATTGTTCGGGAGCACCAGGTCCTGCGTTTGAGGCATTCTGCGCCGGCATGCTCATCTGAGGGTTCTGTTGAGCCCTCAGCATGCGACCCAGATCCTGTGCCATGTTTTGGACCGGGTGCTGTAGCTGTGACACCCGCTCAGGCTGATACAGGGTGCTCATTTCTCCCCTGGGCTGATCCCAGGAAGGGTAGCTATCCCTTCTCTGAAAATAACCCGGGTTTGGAAAATTTGGGTACCTCTCCACCTTTGGCCTCCCCTCTCCCAGATTGGGTTGTCTGGGCTCAGGAAAGTGGGGAAAGAAGGATAGATTGTTCTGGGGTTGGAAATTTTGTGGGTACCTGGGGAAAAAGTTCTGTCCAGGATTTGGAGAATTTCTCCCTCCTGGGGGAAGTCAGGAGGGAAGTTCCCTGGGTTAGGTGCTGTTTGGTTGGATCCTCCCCCTTGGGCTGGAGGGGTCCACACATAACCCAGGATTGGTCTGTTCCCCTTGTAGCGGGGATTAATATAGTCAGGGGAGTGAGGGATCCCATTTGTGGGACTACCTCCTTGGCTCCCTGTCTGTGACTGGCCAGAGGGCCTTCTGGGCTTGGGATTGCTCTGATTTTGCGCAGGCGGGTTTTTAGGCCCCACCATCTCCAAATCTAAAATGGGGGCAACCTTCACCTCTGCCACCTTAGCAGCAGCAGGGGTATTGGTTGGTTTGGGGCTTTTAGGATTATTATTGTTTTCTATGGGGTTTTGCACCTCATGGATTCGGGTGGCCTGTTCAATGACCCAGTCTAATGATCTTTTCTCATGAAAATCTCTCACTAGCTGGGTCATGATGTACTTTGGTAGAGCGTGGAAAAAAAGTATTGACAGATTCTTTGCTGTCCGTGCGCACCGTTCTGGTTGTCTGCGCAAAGGCACGCTTTAATTCCTGCACAAACTCTTGTGGGGCCTGATCCTCCCCGCATTGTAAGTTGTAGGCTTCCCTGCGAGCCGCTTGGGGATTTCTGTGAACAGAAAAATGCTTCAAGATGGCCGCTATATAGGTGGACCATCTAGAATGTTTTTGGTCCTCCAGCCCCGCAAAGAAACTGGAGTATTCTGGTGATAAGGTCCGTTTCACATACTGAATGCAGCTAATGCTGTCTTTCAAATGGAAAGTTTTCTTAAAGAGCTCTAAGTGCTCCCAAACAGAATATTTGGCGTTCTTATGATAGGGCGTGATGACGCTCCTTATTGCCTTGATTTGCTTTAAGGGGTCCTTAAGCAAGGCCCTTTTTGCCTTATTGGCCTTCTCGGTTCCGGTAACCCTGGTCCATTCCTCCTCTGACTCAGAGGCACTGCTCCCAGAGGTGCCCGTCTGATCTTCTAGGTTTTCCCAGATTCTGCGAGCCTGGGAATGGCTGGCAGAATGTGGGGACCTTGTCTCCTGTGTCCTGGGATGCTCAGAGGAGTCTTCTGATTCCTCCTTGCTCCCAGGATTTGATCGGTACCCCCCCCACTGTCCTAGCTGGGCAGAGGTTTTCAGGATGCCCTTAGTGGGCCTACTCTCATGGGGTTCCCCACTAAATCTTACAGTACTTGGGAACCCATACCATGATGCCCGCCCATACATTCCTGGGAGGTGCTGGTCTATGAGCCCCATACTTCTAATTGGATTGAAATCTGCCATCCCCGTGACCCTAGGCTCATGTGCGCCAGTGGACATGGGGTTGGCAGAGTCCAGGGATTGGGAGAGATGAAGGCCTCTGGTACTAGGGTTCCTGAGGTTATGCTCAGGTGTTTCCCTTTCCCAGCGAACCTCATCTCTATCAGCCCCTGCTCCCTGTTGCCATGCAAGAACCTGAGATTTCTGTTCCTCAGTCAAGGCCTTACTAGTCTCTATCAGTCTCTCTTGCATGGCTACCTGCCTGTGAAGCCTGTCATTGTTCTCTCAGAGAGCCTCATTTTCTCTCTGTGCTTCCTGTGTTGTTTTTGAGTAATGGACCAGTTTTTGCTGCAGGAAGGTTACCTGCTGAGTCCTGTCCAGACTGGCCTGGCCCTTCCTTGCTAGAGCCTCTTCCACCCTCCTGGTTTGCTCTAACAATTTTTGATGGTCTTTTTGGAGGTCACCCAGTCCCTGGAGGGCCAGGTGATTTTCTTCCAGTTTCTCCTTTAAGTGACAGACTTCCTGGCCTAAGGTGTGCCTTTCCTGAGCAAGAGCCTGCCTCTGTGCCGCCAGGTCGTCCCTCTGTCTTAGAAGCGCACCAGCTTTCTGGCGCTCTTCATCAAATTCTGCCTGGGTGCCCAGGTCTTTCAGGATTAATTTATTGCTCTCCTCTTTCTCTCTATCTAGTTGGCTTTTCAGGGTGGCTACCTGCTCTGTGCATGCCCTGTTGAAATGTATCTGTTGCTCCAGCTTTTTCTGGCTCTGCAGTAGGGAGTCCAAACTTCCTTGGTATTCCTTCTGCAAGGCCAGAATTCTGGTGTCCTGTTCTGCCTTTTCCTACTGCAGGATACCCGTGTCCTCTTTTATTTTGACTATATACTGCCTACTTTCATTTATTTTCTGACTCTTGGCTCCTCTGTAACCTCTGCTCAGCAGAGTCCAGATCAGTTTGGGCCTTTCCTAATGCCTGCAATTGCTTACTTGTCAGTTCTTGGCCATCAGCATATTTATCCTCTATGGTTCCAATAGATGAATATAGATATGCTGCTGTTTTGGCAATCTTGTTTTGCTCATCCTTTGCCTTAGGGGCCATATATAGATCACTCAGGGCCATATGTAAGGGACCCTGATCTTTCCATTTATCTAACCCTTTTGCAGTGATCTGTTGTGTGATTGCCTGCAACCACACATTCTGACCCTGCTCTGTCCATTCACCTCTCACAAATAACTTATGCAAAAGGTGTTCTCTAGCCATATTGATCTCTACCAATGTCGCCCTTCTGGAAATGTTGATTTCCTTCCTGATTTACAGAAGTTTCTTTTTGCAAAACAGACCGTTTCCTTAGAGCCTTCCCTTTTGAGGGGTGCTTTTCACAGTGTAACACAGCGTGGTAGCCTAACAGGATTTATGTACCCTGTTAGTTAGCACACTGTATTAAGCTGTCACAAGTGGTATATTTAATCCAGAAATCCCGCGACGAGCCCCCAATCTAAGTGATTTAAACCCAGCACTCCAACTAAGTCAATGCCTAGCGTTAGATGCCCACCTGGAACACTTAATTTATATATTTTTATGTCAAAAGTTATTTTATTTCTGAACAATGTACCCTTATATCACGCCCCTCTCTTTGAATCCCCCTGGTCTCACTGAACCAAGAAGTGGGTTTTTTTTGCAAAGTTAAAAGATTTATTTGATGAATTAAACAATATATATATATCACACTTTTATGAATATGAACAATATCTAGATATCACACTTATTAATATTCATTCACTGATCAGCAATGGGTGACATCACAACAATCAACAATATGTTTAATCAATAGGAGTATGGATGAAAAGAATAATGTAGCATAGGATAAAACTTGGTGTGGGTGCAATGAAATGTAATGATATGAGATTAATGCAGCACACAAATAAAAACTTGATATGGATTCAATCAAATGCAGTGTAATCACTCTTCCCCCTGATACTATTCAATTCCCCCTAATATGCAATATGAAGAGATGGAATGAGGGAACACAAGATTCATTTGGACGCTGAGGATGTGAGCTTCAAAATGACATTTAAATTCCGTTCCTAGCATGTACGGTTCAAAAGATACAGAGGTTTTTAGTAAAGGTCGATTTTTCTCAAAAAGGGTCAAGATTTTAAATGAAATTGCGCTTTTGAAGATTAGAAACAAAGATTGGCTTACACTAAGGGATGGTGAAGATGCAAGATACCCAACGGTCAGCCACCAGAACAGCGGCGCCTCAGCTCTGACTTTTGCCTTCTAAGACACTTGTCCTTCTTCAGCAAATATATTTAGCGCAAAGATGATTTATCACTACAATTATCACAGGACTATGTGGATGAGAGAAGGATTCAGGATAAACAAAAGAGATTCTATAATACAATATGGATATTTTGGAATGGGTTGGATGGGATTACTTAAGGCTAAGAGATTGGCTATGGACAATTCTATGCTAAATACTCACAACTATGGGTCTAGAATGGGCCCGTCAAGATCTGGTCAAAGGTTTGGACTGGAATTCGCTCGCCACCGGACAGGATTCAGGCGCTTGGTTCTGCACTTCAGCAAGGCACTCTGGTCTCTGTGCGGCCTCTTGGACTGGATCTGACGGGTTGGTTCTGGGTTACAGCTCTGCTCTACCGGTTTGGATCTCTGGGTTCTAGCAAGAGTTGTTGGCCAGAAGCAGCAAAACAGCACAGCCAGGCTGTTGAATTTCTTGTGCCCCTTGGAAGTTTGGGGTTAAAATCAGGTTGCAAGATTTTAAGGGCCAGCTGAGAAGGGTTCAGCTTTGGATTGGGCCTTCTGCTTCAGGGTTCTGGAGTCTGGATCTGGATTCTTCCTTCAGAGCGCTTTGCTGGTAGATCAGTTGATGGATGAATGTGTGGGTGCCTGGGTCCTCAACAGTCCCTATTTATATATTTTCCAAAGGGGTGGGTAGGCTGATTATACTAAGCCCAACCCTCTAGGAATCCGATAGGTCAGAGAATTTCCTCTCCCCTGATTTCAGAAGGAAACAGAGTGTCATAATGTGTCATAGTGATGCTGCCATTTACAATCCAGGGAGAAACCTCCCCTTTGTTCCTATACAGTAAATCTGTTTTTCATATAAAACATATTTCCAATATCAACAACTTGTTAATAATACATATTACATTACAGTTTAAATAAGGCACGTATCCATCAAAGTCTCATCTTTCTAAGAGTTTCGGTTCACAAATGAGTTTTTCGCGCTTTTGGTTGGTTACCCAGTGTCAGATCTTTAGTATTTTTCCAGATACATGCACATAACATCTGGGCATACTTCTGTGAAGTTTCATATTTTTAACATTATCAAAACTGCTACAAAGTCAACATTTTCGTGGTTCAGTCTCTGAATGTCGCACAAATTCCAGAGTGGTTTTAAAACGTGAGCAGAATTTTCATTTTAACAATCTATAAATTCCAGATTTTTCCAAGTTTAGCACAGTTTTCTATAAATCTTTTTCTCAAACATATATTCTCTTCAGTTCCAGATCAACATTTCAGTCTGGATCTCCCTCCAAGGCTTGGCTGAGCCAGAGATGCAACCTGAGCTTATTCCTGTCAGCAGCTGGTTTCTATTGACGCCCGAATTAACATTTTCTTTTCAGTCAAGGGAGCCTTTTGTCTCCTAGCAGAGCAACAGGCCAAAGTCCCCCTCCCAGTTCCTTTCATACCTCCCTGCCAGTTTCTCAGCAGAGCAGGGGGGAAGATTCCTTTGTTTGGTAGAAGGTGTGGAATGTCTTTGAAGCTCAGTGTGGCTAACTTTACTCACTTTTAAAACAATGTTTAAAAAATACTCTTTCTCTAAAATACAATTTACATTTTTACAAATATATCCACAAATCTCTTAATTCCAGCCTTTTTAAAATATAGTTTTGAATTGTATCTACCTCTTTTGCTTTTGATAGGAGTTCTTTTCTCTTCCATACTTTGATTTTAAGGCATACGTTTAAATGACAGTATGAGTAAATGCTGACTTCTGACACAGGCGAGCAGCGGTTCTATGCCCATTTTTAACATATTTTTCCAAGCAAGCATCTTTAAATGTGGATTTTCTTCTGATAAAAGATGTTTCTGCTGACATTTTGCTTAGGTGAATTCTTTGATAAAGTGATTAACACCCAGCAAGGATGTTGGATCTTTTGTGATGTTTGAGAACCATGATTTTTGCACTTTTAACAACCAAGGAAAAACAAATTTTTAAAACAGTTTGTGTTTCCCTTGCAATGCAGCACTGCTTTTTTCAAGTGGTTGCATTTTCCTCTGTGCGCAGCCAAATGATAGGTTTTGGCAGTGGTCTCCTGTGTTACCACCGACATAGGCAAAATGGATTGGCGGCCTTTTTTCAGGTTTTCCTGCGCACTTTCAGAGATTTTTAGCGCAAAGATTTTTTTGGCGGCCGTCCTGTTGTTTCTGATGCAAGCAGCGCACAGTAATGTTGCAGGGCATGGACTAGTGGGTTAAAGCATCCCACACATGTCTGAAGCTATGCCGTCGTCCTGCTTGTGTGAAGGCCTGTGCCACAACATAAAAAAACTGCATAGTTGCACTGTGCCCAGTGGCTATTCACAACTAGACATCCACACATCTGCTAACAATCTCCCACCCTCTCTCACCACACATTGACTATACACACCTAAGACAGCTAGAGAAAACCTCCTTGCTAAAACACTCCAAAACACCACATCTCTCTAATCAACTTACAAACCTTCTCAATTAGCTCAAACACAGACAAGTCAAACAATGGATGTCTCCCATCTGGCAACAATATGCCTCTGGTGTACACACCCGCACAGACGCCAATTATTCCTGGCTCTATGCTATCAACAGCAAAGCACAGCGCTTCTCTTTTCACTCTTCTCCCCCTAACCATCCCCACTGTCCCTTTTGGAACCACAAGAGCAACTGGAGATCATGCAAATGGCAGTGTTGCACGGTATAAATCAACATAACATAACTGACTCTCTTTTGGACCGAGCCGGCCTTCGTCATCACCTTTCTGCCAAATGCCGACCATAGACACCAGTGAAAGCACACTCCCTTAAAATCTTAATACGCTTACAAAAAAGTGTTGATCACCATTGATTTCTAAGGGATTCCCTTCCAAAAACTTGGGACATATTGCATGCATGTCAACATACCAAATCCATTTGGGAGATGCGAGTCCATTCCTTTTTTCCCTTTGCATTCTGGGATGTGTAGTCCTGGGTTTCTAAACGGAAAAGTCAGGACTACAAGCCCCAGAAAACAAAGTAAAAAAGCAGGACTGGGCTAATATTCACAAATGGAAGGGGCATGTTTGCCTGTATTCATCACATCCTTGGTGCAACAGCTTGTTGATAGGTTTGATAGATCGCAGGGCAGGTATCAGATACAATCTCAGAGAAGCACTTAAGACCTCAGAGAAGGGGCTCTGTGATGGCAGGAGATCTCAGAGAAGGGTGTCATACGAAACATGGAGTTGCAGGCGTTAGCACTGAAGGAGAACCCCAACCAGAGGGAAGGCCTCTGATCCTTTTATCCAGCTTTGAAGCCAGAGTGAAGAATGCGGTGAGCCAGGCCTTACAGACACCCACCAAGCAGGCATCGGAGAAAGCATCAGTGAAGAGATCAAAGCCAGAAGGCCTCCAACCAGGCTCTCAATAGGCGCCTATGAAGGGGTATAAAAGGTCTCAGCAACTGCCACAAAGGTAGGAGAAGGCATTTGCTGAAGTGCACCGGTGAAGGCATGGAGAAGGTGGAAGAAAAGGGAGGACCATAGATCAGCTCCTGTGAAGCCCCCAAGAACACCACAGAGCAGACTCAACTGAAGCCCCAGGGAAGGCCATGGAGCAGGCTCAGCAGAAGACCCAGGGAAGGCCATAGAGCAGCATCAGCAGAAGTCCCAGGGAAGGCCATTACCTGCCCCAGGGAAGGCCATAGAGCAGGCTCAGCAGAAGCCCCAGTAAAGGCCATAGAGCAGGATCAGCAGAAGTCCCAGGGAAGGCCATTACCTGCCCCAGGGAAGGCCATAGAGCAGGCTCAGCAGAAGCCCCAGTAAAGGCCATAGAGCAGGATCAGCAGAAGTCCCAGGGAAGGCCATTACCTGCCCCAGGGAAGGCCATAGAGCAGGCTCAGCAGAGGTCCCAGAGAAGGCCATAGAGCAGCTCAGCGGAAGCCCCAGAAAAGGCCAAAGAGCAGGCTCAGCAGAAGCCCCAGAGAAGGCCAGGGAGCAGGCTCAGAGGAAGCCCCAGTGAAGGCCATAGAGCAGGCGGAGCATAAGCCCCAGAGAAGGCCATAGAGCAGGCTCAGCAGAAGCCCCAGAGATGGCGTAGAGCAGGCTCAGCGGACGCCTCAGAGAAGGCCATAGAGCAGGCGGAGCATAAGCCCCAGAGAAGGCCATAGAGCAGGCTCAGCAGAAGCCCCAGAGATGGCGTAGAGCAGGCTCAGCGGACGCCTCAGAGAAGGCCATAGAGCAGGCGGAGCATAAGCCCCAGAGAAGGCCATAGAGCAGGCTCAGCAGAAGCCCCAGAGATGGCGTAGAGCAGGCTCAGCGGACGCCTCAGAGAAGGCCATAGAGCAGGCTCAGCGGACGCCCCAGAGAAGGCCATAGAGCAGGCTCAGCGGACGCCTCAGAGAAGGCCATAGAGCAGGTGCAGCATAAGCCCCAGAGAAGGCCATAGAGCAGGCTCAGAGGAAGCCCCAGTGAAGGCCATAGAGCAGGTGCAGCATAAGCCCCAGAGAAGGCCATAGAGCAGGCTCAGAGGAAGCCCCAGTGAAGGCCATAGAGCAGGCGGAGCATAAGCCCCAGAGAAGGCCATAGAGCAGGCTCAGCAGAAGCCCCAGAGAAGGCCATAGAGCAGGCGGAGCATAAGCCCCAGAGAAGGCCATAGAGCAGGCTCAGCGGACGCCACAGAGAAGCCCATAGAGCAGGCTCAGCGGACGCCACAGAGAAGCCCATAGAGCAGGCTCAGCGGACGCCACAGAGAAGCCCATAGAGCAGGCGGAGCATAAGCCCCAGAGAAGGCCATAGAGCAGGCGGAGCATAAGCCCCAGAGAAGGCCATAGAGCAGGCGGAGCATAAGCCCCAGAGAAGGCCATAGAGCAGACTCAGCGGACGCCTCAGAGAAGGCCATAGAGCAGGCGGAGCATAAGCCCCAGAGAAGGCCATAGAGCAGGCGGAGCATAAGCCCCAGAGAAGGCCATAGAGCAGGCTCAGCGGACGCCCCAGGGAAGGCCATAGAGCAGGCGGAGCATAAGCCCCAGAGAAGGCCATAGAGCAGGCTCAGCGGACGCCCCAGGGAAGGCCATAGAGCAGGCGGAGCATAAGCCCCAGAGAAGGCCATAGAGCAGGCGGAGCATAAGCCCCAGAGAAGGCCATAGAGCAGGCTCAGCGGACACCCAGAGAAGGCCATAGAGCAGGCGGAGCATAAACCCCAGAGAAGGCCATAGAGCAGGCTCAGCAGAAGCCCCAGAGATGGCGTAGAGCAGGCTCAGCGGACGCCTCAGAGAAGGCCATAGAGCAGGCTCAGCGGACGCCCCAGGGAAGGCCAGAGAGCAGACACAGCAGAAGCCCCAGGGAAGGCCATAGAGCAGGTTTCAGAGGAGGCCTCAAGGAAGAGAAGGTCAGAGGGAGTTTACGAGAATGCCTCATCCATTGACAGATAGGAAACCCTGATGTTCTCTGTCCATGTGTAGCAGACACTTGCACACATCCCCTCCCTTTACTGGACCCTGAGGCAAGAACACTGGAGAGTTTTCCATGTACTCCCAGGTGTATTCCTGGTTGGACTAAGTACTACTCTAGAATATCATTAGGACTTTCTTCATCACCATTACTGTACGCCCAGCTTAGGACTGTCCTTAGTACCCCCAGTCTCCTCTTAACCAACCAAGATTATTTCTCTCCACTGCTCACCGACATCCCCCTAGGCCCCAAGGCTGCGACCCACACCTCAAAGACTCTCCTCCTCCGCTGCGCAAGAATCCTCTGCAGTATGCCGACACCTGCGACCTGTCTTGATAGCACAGGTTGCTGTGGGTAGATTGTAGGCTAAGATCTGGAGTGAGCGAAGATAAGGCTCTTCGACAGTTGTCAGATGCAGGTCGTTTTCAACACTTACACCTCCCTTTACTCTATGCCACATTCCCTTAACCTGTTCACCCCATTATTTTGCCCCCAGCCAATCCCTCAATCTCAACCTTATTCAGCCGGGTATTCACCCCATTTTCTCAGCAATTGTGTCCCAATTCTATGAGAACTCCCCTTTTCTGTAATCCCTTTACCCTATTCTTGTCCTCATTCACCGCTTAGTCACCCGTCCTCTCAGCAGCACCCGCGCCACAGCCTCTAATTGGTCAAAGTAGATACAGCGCTGGTTCCCCCTAGTGGTCATGAACTGTAAGATCACGTGCAAGAATTCATCTCACGGAGGTTGCTACTAGGGCTATGTCTTGCGTCTTGCGTTCCCTGCCTTGATCCTGCATGAATGCCTGCCTGAGAGAATGCCTGATTGAATGTTATGCATCTGGAATGTTGTGGTGCGTGTTCCCCTGTAAGCTCCATGAATGTCGGTTGTAGTGAAGCAGCCTGCGAGAGAGGAGGCTGGTGGATGTCTCGTGTGTACCTTCTTACTTACTTACCCTTGGACTTACCTGATGTATATACCTGTCACTGGAACTTAGTAAAGAAGTTCACTTCCCTTACCTGCAGTATCAGACGTTAATTTCACCCTGCAACACTATGCACACCAGCGGTGTGTTGACGTGAACAGCCGTTTTCCACCAACAGGTGCCCTCTAGCTCTAGTAAGTGCAACTACCTATATTTTCATAGCACCCCCATATGAAATTCTATATACTGACCAACCTCTGTGCCGAATGCACTCTCTCAGGGATGTCATTTTCACCAAAATGCCAGGGGTAGCGGAAGTGACATCACACAACCCTTGCCCTCTGATGACCTTACAGGAAGTGATGTAATTTGACCTCACCCTTAAGTGATATCACGGGAAGCGATGGAACACGACCTTTCACCCCTTGACAAAAGAGGAAGTGGCATCACATGATAGTATATATGCCATTTATAACGGGCCCATACACAAGTGTTTCAAGGCGCGAAGCATGTGGCATTGCATAGCATTGTTCCTAAGTACACTATGAAACAATATGGATAGGATACCCCTATAATGTGATATTAATTTCATACAAGAATGGATCGCCATATGTATCATTAAGATCAGTGTGTATAGGCCCATATTACCAAATTACTGTGCATGCAAGCAGACGTCCATAACCAAATGATAATGATGTGCTATTATATAGCACTTACGCTTAAGCGCGTTATATTAAAACAATATATACACCCAATATCACCCAACCTGTGTTGGTACTCATTTATCGACCTCAGAAGGTTAAAAGGCTGAGTTGAGGCGCTTAAGAACAGACTAAATCAGTGACTCACCCCCTGAAGTGTGCCTGAAATAAACCTTTAATGAGTCTAACAATTATTGTATAGAATTCCAGAAATACACATGTTTTGGTATTCCTAGTCTTTCTTATCTAGAGTAACTGCTGAAAGTGTTAGTCTTGTGGAACCCCTGTTCTTTTTAATTTTTTTAATTTTTAAGAGGCCTGAACAAGAAAGGCAGCTTCTCCAGAAGCAAAGAGCCACGTGGCGCACAGCACAGGAGCTTGCATAAAACAAAAAAAGCTCCTTTAAAAAATAAAAAAGTTTAGGGGTAGCAATGGGGACCCCGGGCGACCCCGAAATGACGTCCCTGCACTCTCTTCGACTGTAATAGTGGAACCTGCACACTGTGCACCTCAGTCTGACCTATATAGCGCCTTACTTTTCCATTACTGCCACTTTCACATAGTTTCGCTGGGCTGTTGCACAGCTGGATGCTCGAGTATTGGGGCCCTGCCCTGTTCTGGCTCTACCCGTGCAACACAATCCTGACCACTTGTATTCCGGCAATTTGGGGGTGGCTGTTGTGAGTACACGTATACAATTATACTAACATACAGCCCCCTCTGCTTTACCACTAAGTCGTGTCAACACATCTTCAGCTCTGCTATCACTGTACTGCAACTCACAACACACTAAAACTGCTAGCTATTCCAGTATTCAAATCCCCACACAAATGCGACCGCGCCATTTTCTTGGAGCTATCCCAGGCCCCAGACGGTGTGGCGAAACCCCACAAACACCCCCAGTAAGTTACCCCATCACTCAGCTATCTCAACCCAACTCACTCAAATCGACTAATGCATGCTCTCTGCCCCAATCGCTGCGTTCGTTCCGTTGTTTGTATGGAGCAGAGTAGGCACGGCGTTCTGCTCCCCTCTAGTGGCCATGAGGAGTAAAAGCACCTCATCACCCTGAGCTGCAGACGGTAGTCATGCATGTGCCGGAGTTAACAAGTGTCGGCACGGATTTACAGCGCCAGGAGCCGTCCCTCTTTTATAAATGGAACATTTCCGAGCCTGAAAGAGCAGATTTTTGACAATAACCTACAATGCCAGCATATCCAATACAGAGAATCACGTGGCCCTGGCAGAGGCGTTGCTAGGTGGTGGGCTATAGCCCGGGATAGAATCTCGGGGGCTACAACCAAAAGGCTAGCTAGCCCCGAGTCTCGACAGTATGGACAGAGCCCGGATCTTTTCCAGACTTAGCAACGCCCCTGGGCCCTTAGCTATTTCCGTACATTTCAGTAATGGGGTGAACACACGACTCATTGAGTGCGCCCCATTCTGACCTGCAGAGAAGGCAGCGGTGGAAATGGAAAAGAATTGGTGGGGGATCCCACAAGGGACGATATGGGGGCGGTGCCTGAGGAGGCAGAGTTTAAGGGGGCGGAGCTGGTATTTGACCTTCATAAAATGTCCAAAATAATAGTTTAAAACGGCGCAATTTCTTTCATGCTGCTTCTTTTCCAAACTATATATCAATTCCACTTCCTTGGCACTGGTGATGAGTTACTTCACTGTGGGGATAATAGTTTTGACCAGTGTTGCTGAGTAAATATTCTTTAAAATAAACAATTTGCATCCCATTTTATAAAAAAAACTCCCCCCTTGGGTACTATTTAAACAGGGTGGTTTCTGTTCACCATAAGCAACATTTTCTCTACTGAACCTGCAGCTCCCCTCTGAAAGCATTTGGGTGGCTGCATCATGTGTGATAGTTTCAATGTTAATAGGGGTATTTATTTATTCATACAATGTTTAAAAAACGGTGACAGGCCATAGACATAGAAGTAGGACTAATGTAAACACTAATACAACTGAAGTCCTACTTCTATATTGCTGACCTGTTGTGGGGGTAGAGTGTGTTCACAGATTGGAGGAGAGTGGCCGGGGAGGGGACGGGGCAGAAAAGCATTAACAACCCCATTCACGCGCTGTAAGAGTCACACCGGGCCCAATTTCGGGATTTCAAAATCGGGTTGCGGCAAAAACAGGGACTGTAGCCACCCACCTTTCCAATCCTGCGACGGGGGTTGAAAAACTAAAAAAACTCCTGGGACGGAGGGCGATTTCCCTGGACTGCACAGAAGGGGCACATAAACCACATGTGCACATGTCCCCTTTTTGGCCACACCGCCTGTAGCGCAATGACGAGGAGCCAGTGAGCATCTTAGTCATTGACTGAGGATCTCTATGCCGCCCCTGAAGGACTTTAAAGTTATTCTCCATAGTAAGTGTTGAAAGATAAGTGAGAGGCCACGCTGTAAACCTTTTCTTACGTACGATCAGATTTAACCCCTCCAGATACTGAATCCCAAACACTCTCCCCGGAAGGTCACTAGTAGTCCGGATTCTATCAATCGCAGAGACAACCCCTTTCCTTGTTACATTCAAATCAAAATCCTCTTGAAAAGGTATGAGGTGTCTACCTAGGTTTATCTTCCACCCGGGGTTCAGGCGGTGACCTTTCAGTGTTGGATAATCAAACATTGAAAAGACTTCCTATCCCAATATTCCCTGTTCTCTGTGAAAATCCTTAAATTTGCGCTCCGCGAACAGGTGGCATGCCTGTTCCAGTCCCAAATCTGACCAGTTCGGAGGAAAGCAGAACACCAGTTTGCCTACCCTCACAAAGAACTTGTGGGGCGGGGGGTGGCCAGATAGGAAGCATCCTATTATTTGCCCCCTCTTTCCATAAAGACTACAAAACTCCTTAGACCTGAGCTTTAAAAAAAAAACGAACAAGTTTTTTCTCTTGGTAACGTTGCCTCTTGGTAACTCGATGACATTCACCTCACCATACAAGCCTGGATGGCGAAGCATGGACTCTGTCTTAACGACGATAAGACAAAGCTGCTCCTCCTGGGCTCACCAGCTAAATTGAACAAATTGGACATGCAATTTGATTCCTTCAATATTGACGGCAACGCAATTAAAGCCTCTAAGGTTGTAAAAACCTTGGGAATTTATAATGATTGCACCTTAACCTTAACAAGACAAACCAACACCTTGGCCTCGTCATCTGCTTACACTTGTAAGCTCATCACAGCCTGCCGCCCATACCTGTCAACAGCCAATTGTACTACAATAGCAAGAGCACTTGTCCTATCCAAGCTTGATTATTGTAATGCACTATATCTTGGCACCTCACAAGAGAACCTCAACAAATTGCAAGTTATACAGAATAACATGATCAGAGCAGCTCTAAAACCTCCCCAGGAATGTACACATTTTGGAAACCAGACACGCACTAAAATGGCTTATTGCCCTCAAAACAGTGTCCCTCACTCGTAAGTGCTAATCTAACCAGGCCCCCACTTACCTGTCTAATACTATTTGCCGCCACACCTCTAGACGGCCTACTAGAGCAGCCCAGACGCATTGTGTAAACATACCACACTTTAAACAACATCTAGCAGACCGGGTTAGTTGCCCAGTCCTTGCAGCAAAGAAATGGAATGCCCTCCCACTATCCTTAAGAGAGGAACCCTCCTACCTCCTCTTCCGAAAAAAGGCCAAAGCATGGCTTCAAGAGCAAGACCTCAATTTGGTCCTATTATTATGTCATGCCTTGTTTATATGTATGTATATTCTTCGACTCAATATATTCTTGTTTGCTATAAAATGTACCCTCCTACTCAGGGCTTTAAGTGGGCCGGGGCCAGCCAGGCCGGGACCCGGAAGTCTCCAAAAATGGCTCTCGAGCCAGGGCCCTACAGGGGCCCACCCCCGACTAGCCCCAGCCAGAGACACCTCAGGCAGTCCGTGTAGAGGCAGCACGGTTATATGAGCTGCCTGCTGGCGTTTAGAAAAAAGAAAAGGCATTGGCTTTTCTTTTTTTCTAAACCAAAGTGCTGACACCTGCAAGCAGCAGGCGTAACCGTGCGGTGCGGACTGCCTGGTGTCTATGTACTCGAAACAGGAGGAGGGCTGGACTGGCCAGCTCTCCTTTTTTCGAGTAACTAGTCATCAACCAGGATGATGCTGTTACTCGAAAACAAGAGGAGAGACTGGGCCCTCCAGCCCTCCTCATGTTTCAAGTACAGATCTTTCATTCAAGGAGCCTGTGGGTAAAACTGGTCTCTTGAATGAAAGAGCTGCCTGCTGCGTGCGAGCTGGGGCACATTGGGGGTCACTCCTTTTGGTGCACCCAGCCTCTTCTTTTATTTAAAAGGAGGGGCTGGGCGCATCAAAGGTAATAATGCCAGTGTGCCTCAGCTCCAACGTTTTCCAGCCGCCTCCCCTGCCGTTAATCGTGGGGGGGGTCTAAGGGGGGGCTCACGTTAGGGGGCATGTCCTTAGACCACACCCCTAACTAGGGCCCCCCTCGATTTCCAATCCCACTTAAAGCATTGCTCCTACTATGATGTATATATGTAACTCAATGTAACATACTGCTGTAATCCTTGTTCTTGTACATTATTGTAACCTGTAAGCCTAGCCCCAAGTTGTCTCCGGGCTCAGTGCGCATTATAAATAAACTAAACTAAACGTTGTATCCAAAATACTTCGTACAATTGAAAACCGTTTTCTGATCCTGGAAGTCACCCACTGATTGCTGTCACTTACTGTGTCTGTGTGCTGGGGTTTATTTGTGGGAGTGCACCTTGTATTTACACCGCGCATAATAACTTTCATGATTGCATTGAATAGTAACTACCAACGTGTGATGCTATCACACATGCATAACTTAGAAAAGAGGTCCAATCCCCTCAGGTTGGCCCGTGGCAAGTATGAAATGGGGTCATATCACATTTTAATTTTTAGTACTGTGTTTATAGTAAGGAAAACACAACCACACACTATACAGAATGACGCGGGTTGAAAAGCTAGTTGTTGCAAAACATCGCCACCCTTATGGCTTTTCTCACCACCCTGCTGAGAAACCGGAGGGCACCATGTGTGTACATATACAGGCCTTTTAGTAGGCTGGTCTTTGGGTTCTATATATGGGATTGACTGGATGGAGGACGAGGGAATGTTTTCATGTCCAGTCGAAAAGTTGAAACCGGAACACAGAGCCTTTCCAGCGGCCCTTACTTGTACGGGCCAGACTGGCCTCTCCCACAGCGTCGCTTCCAGCACAAGTCCCCTGTGCCAACACAGAAGTTAGCACCCGTGCACAGAGTACCAGTTAAACTCTTGACAAACGCCCATGCAGGCACCATTGAGGGCTGGTGCAAGAGCGACGAAGCAACGGGAGAATGTGTGGTTTGAAGCCTAGAATATTGCAAACTGTGCATCAGGTCACCTGGGTTCCCAGCCAGGCTTCTGACAGTTTGTATGATGGTGGGCAAATCATTATGCCCAAATAAAGCTTTCTTACTCTTGTCAAAGTTGGGAGAAGAGCGACGTGACTCTGCCAAGTGAACACTGGTCAGAAAGCCTCACTCGCAGCTGGTTTATTCGCTGAAATGATAATATGCATCATGTAAATATACGGTGCACACTTCAGACTGAATTCTATGGCAAGACAGGAGGCTCCTATCATGCATCACAATCTTTACTCTGAAACCACAGCAGCAAAGAAAAAACTTTTTCAAACTTTTTGTTTGTAAAACAGAACTAACTAGAGTTCAATGTCAATTTAAGGGGGGGGGGCTCCCCAATCCATCATGGAGGACAGGACATGCCCTGCCGGAGACCAATGAGCAGGGACCCTCTTCTATATATGTCCTTTACTCCAAACCCAACTCCTCTTTCTTTGCTGCTGACACCACAGCTAAGTCACTCCTTTTTGTTGTGCCTTGCATGTTTGTCAGTAATAGGCCTTAATAGTACATTGGCCTTAAATTGTGTTAAATGTATTTTGGAGTATATATATTAGGGTACCTTTTAATATATAAGAAGGTTTTACTGCTTTGATAACATTGTGTCTAGGAGGCCGCGTGCGGCCGTTACTGTAAGGTGTTTGTTTCTTGTTAGAATGTTAGAGTGATTAGAAACCTCCGGGTATTAAGCGGTTTGTAATTTCATTTCTTTCAGGATATTGTTTAAAACCTGACGTGAGCCGGTCTAACCGAAGCTGCTGCTTCAGACCTAGCGAGCGTGGGTCTCTATTTCATTAAGAAAGAGGTTTTATCAGTTTGCCTCAGTTAGTGCTGCGAGCATGCCGCATGCCGCGCGTGTGCGTTGATAATTACTTCCCCCTGGGCAGTGCCGTGCAGAGCTCCAGTGCTCGGCCCAACCTTCGTTTCTAGGCGTGGGTTTGCACAGCCTGTCATTAGGCAGGCGATGGCGTGGAGCGTTACTTCTACAATTACAAGCTCGCGCTCCCAATGCGCGCCGGCCTGAAAGAAGCGTCTGCTTCAGTCCCGGGGCGCACAGGCCTTTTTTGATTTAGGAGACGCCTGGGACTACCAGGTGCTGTAGGCTTCTTCTGTCCGTCAGGGTAGGCCTCAATTGTATTGAAATGTAGCAGAAGCTTCTGCTTCAGCCCAGAAGTGAGTTAGCTCAATGATTTAGCTGCATGTTTACCATGCAGGAGGACCTGGGTTTGTTTCTCGCCATGTGCAGTTTACATATTTATGTGTATATATATTTTTTAATTCAATATTTTAATTTGATATTTCAATAACATTTTTAAAATGTATATTTTGGCCGATGACCTGCCTGCTCAATAGCCTGATGCGCTGCCAGTCTGCAGCTTTGTTGAAGCGCTGCATATGACATAGGTGATTTGCCTTCACTGAGCGTGTGCCATAACCTGCTCGGTTGCAGGCTTTGCGTGCGTTCTAGTGCGAGGTTGCCCCTCGTGTACTGCTGGTTACCACACCCTGCTAGGGTGAGCAGTTTGAGGTGCACTCGCTCAGTGTTTCCTCTGCTAAATATATTTTTTAAAAGGTGTGTGAAGCACATTAATGCTTTTCCGGTTGGCAGTAGCCAAGAAGGCCCAGTAAGTATCTGCCTTTTTACAAGGGTCCAGGGTTCGGAGCTCTATTTGGGCGTAACCCCACTTCCTAGAAGTAGTACTTTGTATTTATTATTTATTTATTAGTGTTTAGTACTTCGAAGAAAAGAGTGTTTGGTGGTCGTTAACAGACCCATAGGAGGAGCCCTACCTTCCTTTAATCATCACCCAAACGCCAACGTTAGCCCTTTTAAATAAAGTTCTGTCGGCACCCCTCCTTTTCCCATTAAGGTGAAAGCTCCCCATATATTAATTAATTATAGGACAACTCAGTCCGTCCGCTTCCTTAGGCATTTCTCCTCCCCAAGAAGAGGTCAGGGATTAGCATAGAGCTGTTCCTCATTGGCCTGCTGGATTACATTTTTCTGTTACTGCTCCCTCAGTCCCCATTTTCTTATACATATAATTGGTGGTCTCTACTCTACTCGCCTTCATAAGGCATTAAAAATATTAGACCCCCACCCTTGTTTCTTTTGTTAAACAGTCCTGGTATTTTGTCTTTGCCCAGGAAAGGGAAAGACCCCAAAATAGGGGGTAGATGAGGTCTGGAGGGATGGTAACCGTGTGTTGAGTAGGGCTGCGGGGCTTGATGTGCAGATGGGGTTTGCCTGCTTGGCAACACCAATTACCCATCCTTAAACGATGGGGTGATTTCTCTTTAGTCTTGAATGCAAGACAACTTTGAGCAACCCAGGTTCGACCCTGATACAGTGTTTAGGTAACGCTTATGGGTATCAGAGGGAAGAGTGACCAAATAAAGTAACATTCTAGAGCCCGCCCTATAGCTGTTCCTCTCAGGGCTTTGCCTGTCCCCGCTAATACATCTAGCGTGTATACAATTTCTCCTCTGCTCGAGGAATACAAGCCCAGTTTTTGCTCTCAAGGGAGTTTGTTTCTCATTGGAGTTTGCAGATGGCTGTTTATTTTCATTCTATTTTCCCCTGATGTCCGGTAAAGCTAGTCAGCCTTTCATGTATGCAGAGGTCCAAGCCTCACTTTTGAAGGGACGGTGGTCCCAGTATCCCTTCACAGCCTTTTCAATTACTGAGTACGATAATTATCCCTGGGCCTCTGCCCCCTCCCCTCTTCCTCCGCCATTCTTTTCGGGTGGATTGCATAATGAGGTTGCACCTCTGGGAAGAACACCTGATGGTTTTCTGTTTTTTTCCTTTAGCAGGAATTCTAGCTCATGACCAGTACAGAGCTCGCACTGGCATTTTTCCTCCCGTCTGTTTGCTTTTCTTTTCACCAATTTTCTGTTTTATCACCAGGTTACCGGTGCCGCTGCTGGCTCACCTCAGGTCCTAAGAGGTCTGGATGATATACTTGTATTTGGTTAAGTATTCTCAATTTTTCCAGTCTCCAGTGGAGTCAGAGGGCAACCCCCCTACAGTCATGGGGGTTGGTTATAAGGGCAAGAGTATATATTTGTTAAAGAGGGCTCAAGTTCTGAGCTTCAATGTGGACACGTGCTTTGCCTCCTTCTCCTTCTGGGTGGCAGGGCTTTTTCTTAGGTAAGTGGAAGGAGTTTATTCTCCTCCTCTGGGAAGGAAGGATCTCCCTCAGAAGGATAGAGGGTACTGGGAGTGGTGTTCATCTTCCATCCAGGTTATTGCAGCCCTCTCCATCACAGGGCGTTACAATGCCTCAGCATTAATCACCTACGCAAGAGTGAGTCTGTGCGATTCCTCGAGGGCAGGGAGACACTTTGTTAGTGGCTTGACTCTTTTTGGTTCCCTCTGGAGTTTGTTCTGGGATAAGGTGCCAGCACAGAGTGCTGGGGTGCCAGGATAGTTCCGTTTTACTCAGGCGGAGTTTAGTCCTCCTCCGGGAAGCAACTTCATATTAACTGTTTAGCGCTCAGTTTTTTTTTTTGTCGTCTAGAATGTTTCTCAAGACTATGGAATTTAGTGTTTGTTTGTTTGTTTATTTATTTGGTAATGCGCTCCGAGCCCGTGGGCATCTGGGCGCAGCAGTACAAGAGGACTCGAAACTTAGTTACAATGCCTGACACAGGCTAACACAGCAAAGCAGTGGTCACTTACAGTGGGTGATACAATGCATATAAAATACCAGGGTTAAGCGCATAAGAGTAACATTTTAACAGGTTGTACCGTTTCCGCTAGGGTGAGGGTCGTTGCATGTCGTTGTTGTGCAGCCATTTGGGAGCGTAGGATCTGAATCTTGTGTAGGGTAAAGGGCATCTAAGGTCGGATGGGAGTGTGTTCCATGATTGTGCAGCTCTAACTGGGAAGCTAGCACCGCCCGCTGTGGTAAGTTTGAATCTGGGGACTTCCAGTAGGAAGGTGTTGGCAGATCTCGTCAGTCGGTTAGAGGGTCTCCAGTTGATTCTTTCCGCTAGGTAGGGGGGTGCTTGATTGTTAAGTCATTTAGAGGTGAGGGAAATAGTTTTAAGTAGGATTCTGTCCTTTATCTTTAGCCAATGGGCTTCTGTCCGGTGTTTGTAGATATGTTCTCTGCGTGGGATGTTCAGAACTGCTCTAAGAGCGTTATTTTGTAATCTCTGGAGTTTGTCAGTGACCGACTTGTTGGCACCTGAGTATAAGGCGTTGCAATAGTCCAGTCTGGACATGACAAGGGCATTGGCCAAGGTGAGGCAGCTGGCACTGGACAGGAAGGGTCTGGCGGCACGGATGAGTTTACACGTGTAGGTGGTTGAGGAGGCAAGGGAGTTCACTTGCTTTTTGAGGGTGAGAGCTGAGTCGAGGTAAAAACCCAACGTTTTGACCTCGCGCATAACCTTGATGGTATTGTTATCAATGTTAAATGAGGTATAGTCCGGGGTGAGTTTGGATAATTTGTGGTCTGAACCGAGGAGCAGGATTTCAGTTTTATCATCGTTCAGGCAGAGGCCATGTGTGGCCATCCATGCTTGAATGAGGATGTAAATTTTATTCACCAGAGCCAAGTCCACTTCATAGTTGCCCGAAAGGGGTATGAGGATCTGGGTGTCATCTGCGTAATTAGTGTAGGTGACGCCCAGTCTGTCCAACTTGTCGAACAATGGCTTGGTGAAGATATTGTACATAGTGGGTGAGACACAGGAGCCCTGTGGGACTCCACATGTGATTTGGATAGGGTCAGCACAAGTGGAAGAGGAGAACACTCTCATAGTCCGGTTGGCTAGAAAGGATTGGACCCATGCTATAGCGTCTCCTGTGAAGTTGGCAGCCAGCTTGAGGTGGTTGCATAAGACTGCATGGTCCACCAGATCAAAAGCTGCTGACAAGTCCAGTAAGAGTAGCAGCGCTGTTTTCCCATTATCCTTAAATTCCTCCATTTTGGTTTTGAGATCTAGCAGGGCTGTTTCCGTGCCATGGAGGAGGCGGAAGCCCGATTGGCGCGAGCCTAGAAGATGATTAGCTTCTAGGTACTCTTGAATTTGGAGATAGGCTACTCTGTCGATAATTTTTAGTAGGAAGGGTACCGTGGTGATAGGCCTATAGGTAGTCGGGATAGATGGATCGAGGGTTTGTTTTTTGAGAAGGGGGAGGACCCAGGATTCTTTTAAGTTGGCTGGCACTGTGTTGGATTTGAAGGATGAGTTGATAAGCTTCGAGATGAAAGGGGCTAAGTCTCTGGCAGCGTCCTTTATTATTTGAGCTGGGCAGCTGTCGCCCTTACAGTTAGAGGGCTTCAGTGAGAGGATAGCCTTTTCAGTGTCAATGATGGAGATGGGTTTAAAGCTAAAAGGGGGGATAGTGATAGGTTCAGTTACTGGAGGCACTTGTTGATCAGTAAGAGAGAGGGTGTCTTTTTTATTCATTATTTTAAGTTGGAGGGTGGAGATTTTGTTTGATAGGGCATTCTGTATATTAGTGCACCATATCTTGTCCTTTGGGACCGTGTCAGATGGTTGGATAGGGGATTCCATTTCCCGGAGGATGGCAAATAGTTCCTTGGTATTCGATTTAGCATTGGTAATTCTGTCATTGAATAGGTTTTTTTTTGTGTTGATAATTTCAGACTTGTAATGTTTTGTAGCTTGGGTTAGCTTGGCTTTGTTGTCGTTGGTGGGCGAATTACGCCAGATGGTTTGGAGTTTTCGTTTCTGCTTTCTAAGGTCCTTAAGCTGGGGGGTGAACCAGGCATTGAGGTGGGCTTCTTGCTTAGCTTTGCGTAGTTTTGCAGGTGCAATGGTGTCTAGTGCTTGAGACATAGCTTTGTTAAAGGTGTCTACTAGTGTGTCTGGGTCGGTGTTGTCCTTCAGACCGTTAATAGTGGGCAGGAGGAGGGGGATAAGTTTTTCTGTAGTGATATCTTTTTTACTTCTGGTAGGGAGTGGTGGTATCATTTTGATAGTTTTGGGGCTGGGGAGGTCAAGTGTGGCAGTGAAATTTATTAGAAAGTGGTCAGTCCATAGTTGAGGGGTGATGGAGGTGATGACTATGTTACAGTTGAGTTCTGAGACCCAATCAAGGGTTCTGCCTTTAGCATGTGTGGGGGAGAGAACCCTTTGGGTAAGGCCTTGGTCATTTAGGATAGATGTTATAGAAAGGGCATTTTTATTGCCTGGCTCATTGAAACCGATGTTGAAGTCGCCCATCAGTAGCGTTTGCGAGTGTTTTTGGGTATTGTTCGCTATGAGGGTAGTAAGGTCATCTTCAAAGGTTCCCAGGGGACCTGGGGGCCTGTAGATCAGGTGAATGGCTAGCGTGCGGTTGTTGGAGAGTTGCATTTTTGCTGAGAGTACTTCGCAGGAAGCACAGGGGTGTGAGGTGGTGAGTCGGATAGGCAAGGTGGTTTTCGCGATGATTGCTAGGCCACCGCCTTTAGCATTGGGTCTGTCTACTCTGTGGATCTGGTAGTTGTCAGGTATGGCTAACATCAGTGAGGGTCCTGCTGCCTCATGGAGCCAGGTTTCAGTTACGGCAAGGAAGTCAATGCTACTGTTGTTTAGTTTGTCAGCAATTTCAATTGCATGAGCTACCATGGATCTGGCATTGATAAGGGATCCAGTAAGAGTTAGGGTGTTGTTGGGAATAGGATGACTTGCAAGTGTATCTGTATGCTTATTTTGACTCCGGCGTTTCTTTTGGTGGAGGTGAGTAGGAGTTGGGGTTGGAGTTAAAGGTGTCGTAGCTAGAGTTTGCTTATCCATGTGTGTCTGTATAGATGGGAATCTAGCAGTATTGTTAGTACTGTTTCTTTTAGGTTTGTATATGCAGGGTAGCCTTGCCCTGAGTCTCAGGTTTCTATCTGTGGGGGGGCGAGAGCTGAGGGTAGCAAAGGTCATGATTGTAGCTAGGAGGGTCAGGGAGGTCAAGTTTCTGCACATGGTAGTTGGTGTGGTGCGCTGATGCAATTTACTTCCCTTGTTTCGCTAAGATGTCTGGCTAGGGTGACGCAAAGTGTAGTGCAGGTGGCTAGTTGAAGCTGGGGCTGCGCCTAGTGATAAAGGGCATGATATTCACGAAACACAGTATGGGCTAGAGTGCATGGTCTGTTAATGATGATAGGGCACTCCAAATCAAGGTGGCCCGTTAGCGACCATAAGGCACAAAACAGTTAAAGTGGTCCGTTAGCGACCGTAAGGCACAACACAGTTAAAGTGGTCCGTTAGCGACCGTAAGGCACAACACAGTTAAAGTGGTCCGTTAGCGACCGTAAGGCACAACACAGTTAAAGTGGCCCGTTAGCGACCGTAAGGCACAACACAGTTAAAGTGGTCCGTTAGCGACCGTAAGGCACAACACAGTTAAAGTGGCCCGTTAGCGACCATAAGGCACAACACAGTTAAAGTGGTCCGTTAGCGACCGTAAGGCACAACACAGTTAAAGTGGTCCGTTAGTGACCGTAAGGCACAACACAGTTAAAGTGGTCCGTTAGCGACCGTAAGGCACAACACGCTGAGGTGAGCCATGAACACCTGGGTATAAGTAGCACCCAGAAAACTAGGGTCTAAGTAAGTGGACACAGCTATGGTAGTTATCGTGGGTACGGGTGTAGATCAGATCATGCAAGCATGAATCGATACATTAACAATGCAATGGGACGCAAATTAAATGCATAGGTTCAAGGGTGCCTAGATTCGAATTTAGCAAGAGGATAGGCGCAGTACAAGGACATCTAGATGCGAAATGGCACAATTAGGCAGCCAGCAGCAGTGCAACACAATTTACTAGGCACAGTATAAGGTCATCTAGATACAAGATGGCATTAGGCAGGCATTACAGTCTGAGTCAGGAGATGAAATGCGAGGTATCCGAGTGGCACGTTATAGGCAAGGACAGCATAGGCATGTGCAGCCGTGCGGGGTGGCAACGTTACTTAGACAGGAGCGTAAGTAATGCGCTGTGAATTAGATGCTTCTGGTCAACAGATGGTGTTATGCATGTGGCAGCACTAGCTTACCTGGAGCAGAACGGGCAGAGTTCATGGCCCCTGGCTCCTAACAGGAACACAACAGGCCTTAGTATGGCCTTCGGACTGGCCGGCGATCCGCCTGCCGGCGGTTCTTCCTGGTGAAATCGAGGTTCAGCCTCAATTTCGTGCCGCGAAGCGCCCGGCATGGGCAAGTCAGGCACTTTATGTGGACAGGGTCAGACAGGCCCTGTTCCGATAGCACGCTTGGGTCCTCGGCTGGATCCTCTGCTGGGCTGGGGGTTGGGGGGGCTCCTGCCCTCACCCCTCTAGGTGGATGTTAGAAGTGGGGGACCTGGGGCACACAACAGGCCTTAGTATGGCCTTCGGACTGGCCGGTGATCCGCCTGCCGGCGGTTCTTCCTGGTGAAATCGAGGTTCAGCCTCGATTTCGTCAGGCACTTTATGTGGACAGGGTCAGGCAGGCCCTGTTCCGATAGCACGCTTGGGTCCTCGGCTGGATCCTCTGCTGGGCTGGGGGGCTGGGGGGCTGGGGGGGCTTCTGCCCTCACCCCTCTAGGTGGATGTTAGAAGTGGGGGACCTGGGGCACACAACAGGCCTTAGTATGGCCTTCGGGCTGGCCGGCGATCCGCCTGCCGGCGGTTCTTCCTGGTGAAATCGAGGTTCAGCCTCAATTTCGTGCCGCGAAGGGCCCGGCATGGGCAAGTCAGGCACTTTATGTGGACAGGGTCAGGCAGGCCCTGTTCCGATAGCACGCTTGGGTCCTCGGCTGGATCCTCTGCTGGGCTGGGGGGCTGGGGGGGCTCCTGCCCTCACCCGTCTAGGTGGATGTTAGTGTGTTCTCCTTCGTTTGGTCTATTTTTCCTCTAGGGGATATATCAACCATAGGGGAGGGAATAAAGTCCGAGCACCTAGAACATCTAGCAGGGGAGTTCAGGAATCACTATGATGGGGCGACGGGATGTAAAACAAGTTTTCTCTTGCCAAGTTCTGTCACTTAAGGGCAGGTTTATGTAATTCTAATCTCCCTATTGTCATGTTAGTAGAGTCCCTGTTCAAGGACTCAGGATGGCAGCAATGCTAGCATCTGTTTTTCCCCCTTTTGACCTTGTCAGGTGCGTTTTCACAGCTTCTGGAATTGGTGGTGCATACGGTTTGTCTCTCTCCTCCTGAGTTTTCTCTATGACTCGTCAGGTCCCTACAACTGATCATTAAGGGTCTCCGTCTTTAAGGCCTGGTGGATCTAGCTCTTCCTGGTGTTTTCAAGGATTTCACAGGAATGTCTGTGTCATCAATGTTCCCTGATTGGGCTCTTCTTAGTCACGATACTTTTTAGCAACTAACTGCTGGGTTTCAGGTTTGTGGCTCAACTCTTCCATCCCTTTACTGCCTCCAGTAGATGTAATACATTTCTGGTGGTTTGGTTTGAAAAGGTTCAATGGTATACAGGTATTACATATGACTGGGGCAATTGGGTAGTTAAGGGCAGGACATGGGTAGCCATGTGATATGTCTTGATTTCTAATACAATTTTCTTTTATCAATACATGGGATGGGGCCAACAAAACGTTTACCACTCGAGGGGGTATTTTTTCTTTATTCCCAGGAGGACTAAATGTTTAGCTTCTTACGTTTACTATCTAGGTTTACCAGTTAATGGTATGACATTAAGTGTTTTAATGGTTTTGTGTTGAAGACAGAGGAGCTTAGTACTCCTAATGCCTTTTGCCTGCAATGTCCGTGGAAAGACCTTTTGTCAATTGTCCCCCCCCCCCTTTTTAACCAGGTTTATTTGGTTTATTGTGAGGAATAGTGGAGTTGGCACATCTTACTCGCTCTTTGCAGTTATGATTGTTATGCCTTCTAAGACAGTTCCTGGGGGGACTTAGCCGAGCGAAGATTTTTTGCAATCAGTTGATTGGTTAAATAGAAACATTTTATACATTTTATCTCCTTTCTATTATACTGTCACTATTATATGATCATGTTGTAATTAATATGATGCAAGGGCTTCAAACGTGCATAATAGGATCCTCCTGTCTTGCCATAGAATGACTAATCCTCCTCACTAGCGTGAGAAGGGGGTTTAGATTCTATTAAAGACAAGGAGGTGAGTATTATCCCACCCACCCTTGATATGATATGGCATTTATAACTCGCCTATACAGAGATGTTTCAAGAGAGAACATTCTTTGGCTTGTTGTTCTTCCCATCCACCCACCCTTCTTAGTTTGTTGTTCTTACAGCTTCGGGCTGAGATGTTCTGTTCAGGAACATTGGTCACAGTTACAAGATGTGGAGAGTGCGTGATCCGGGAGCTTCGCTGGATTTTGTCTTCATCATTTATCATCTGGTCTGTGCAGTGAACGTCTGGTTCATGACAGCTACAGAAAGAGGAGTTGGGTTTGGAGTAAAGGACTTGTATAGAAGCGGGTCCCTGCTCATTGGTCTCCGGCAGGGCATGACCTGTCCTCCATGATGGATTGGGGAGTCCCCCCTTACATTGACATTGAACTCTATTTAGTTCTCTTTTTCAAACTTTTTGTTTGTAAAAGTGTTTTCTTTGCTGCAGTGGTTACAGAGTAAAGATTGTAATGCATAATACTTGCCTCCTTGTCTTTAATAGAATCTAAACCCCCTTCTCACGCTAGTTAGGGGTATTAGTTATTGTCCCTTAGTTTACTTATTGCGCATGCGCTCGCCCTCCGCGAGTCAATGCGACTCTGTCATAACACAAACGTTGAGCGAATGACACACCACTAACTTTTTTTTGCACGGACGTCATTCCATTTAACATGATCTATTTTATTACACCCCCGTTGCCCCCAATTCCCTTTTTTTTCAAGGGGAGCGGTGGACAGCTGCAATCCCCGCTTCCCTTGACCCTCTATATATGGTCACCATATATGATGCCGCCACAACCTTTTCCTGGTGACATTATGTATGGGGATAATATTACCTGATACCTTTGAAAGATAATACTATGCACACTGCCGGAATACAGTGCATTGATGTGGCGCATAACAGAATGACGCGTGGAGGGCGACTGAGAAGGGGAGACGGGGCGAAATGAAGTTCTCCTAAAATGACCACTCCGGTTATGGTACGTTTTAGGACAGCCTTGTTTCCCCTTCTCAAACATCAGTTTTCACTCCTATTACTAATGATTACAGACAAGTGAGGTTTTAGGAAGAAGAGTGAAGACTAAAGAGCGAGGAGGATGGCTGAGGAGTTATTAGAAGGTGTGAAGAGGAGAAATGAGGATGTTCTAAAATTGACACTATGGAGGCCAATTTAGGACATCTTCAGTTCTCCAGCCCACACTTCCTTCCCGGTCACCCTCCTGGCTCATCTGATTTCATACTAATGTGATGTGCGTTCTTGGACATTGTGGTACTTTACAGTATTCCTGCAACAGTGTATAGTAATAGCATACTCTGATGGTATTGCATTGGGTTTGTGTGTTATTTCTCAAAATTCTTCCAGACATTGACCTGCGATTTGCGCCCTGTAGCATGAGATGGATGGCAACTGATGGCTGAGCAGGGGGAATGAGGAACCATGGGTGGCATGGTAGGAGGACACACGGTAATGCCCTCAAATGTGGAGCATGTGATGAGGTCGGAGGAGAGACGAGGAGGAGGACTGACGTGTGAGAAGGATGGGTGGAGAGCGAGGAACTGTTGAGTGAGGATGAGGAATGTGTGGGGAGAAGGACACATGGGTAGGAGTGAGGGGAAAAGTGAGGATGTCCTAAAATAGATGCTGTGCGTGGCAGGTCCTTTATGGCTGCTAGGCTTTGGGGCTTTAGCAACTCTATAAATAGGCCCAAAAAGTACCAAGCATGGCTGGGGGTGCTTGTCATCCCGTGCAGGGAGATGGCGTTGCGGTTCCAGCAGGATGACTTCCATTGCGCGTAGCTCCAAGACTAGATCGGAAATGTCTGACGCCATTTTGTAATGGCACTGGCTGGCTAAAATATTTATGATATGGTGGGTCGGCCAGAGCAATGCTAGTGGCTGTGATTAATTTTTTAAAAATCCTTCCATTAATTTTTAGATTTGGCAGAAGGTGGCATGCCATTAAAACATATACTACTTAGTGCAGCTCCCAAAGATAAACTCCATGACAACACAAGGGTCAATGTTTGCACACTGTCCGTTGGGTAAAATGTTGCACTCCTGTCTGCAGCACACACTATTGACAGAGTCGTTGCTGGGGGGGGGCGGCGAGGGGGCTATGACCCCAGGTATTTTGGTTGTAGCTCCGGATAGAAGCGCAGGGGCTACAGCCAAAAGGCTAGCTAGCCCTGAGTCCTGACATTAGCATTGCCCCGGATCTTTTCCAGACCTTGTAACACCCCTCATTATTGATACTGTATAATATTCCTCTTGCATCTCAGACAATGTACCTCATTCCTGAGCTGCTGCACCCCGCACTTGGACCCACAGAGAGCTCCTCCAAGGCACCGCAATTGGCCCGCTGGAAGGAAGCGGTTCCGCATTTTGTTCCAACTGCAAATTAATTCACTAGCTCACAGACACATCGATAACATACCAGGAGCAGCAAGGGAGCCAAGAACTTTATTATCTAAATTTAAGACACAAAAGACCGACGAGAACCTTTTCATTTGCCTCTCCTTGTCCTCTTTCCATCTCTATCCTGCCCAACCTTTCCTCAGACAGGCCATTTTCTCTTTTCCCGTTCTCTAAGTATAGTCTGCAGCGATACCGCTGGGCCTACATGCCCATACTTGGCAGTGACTCCCTTACACCAGTTTCATCCCATTCGGGTGGCTCTTGCTCTCTTCCCACCGTTTCTTTTGTCGCCTGTCGCGCTCTTCTTGGGAACCCTTGTTGAGGTCTCTCTGGGATGCTGGTGCTTCAGAGCTCTGCAAAGACATAACACATTCTTTTTAGTGCTGGTGCCCGCTCCAGGCTCTCATCTCAGAAGATTCCTGATACGCTTTTTATTGATCATTTAATGGTAATAACAGTGAAACAAATGATTATATCAATCTTTTGATAGGTTTAACATGCGTAGGTGAAATTATCAGAAATGAGGGTATCGCAACAGTGTAAAAGAGATGTAGGGGTCAGCAAGAAAGATGATCTAATCCGCATGTAATCATTATGAAGGCACGATTAGGGGGGGCACTGGAGGTCCACATACGCCTTTGAAACACCCTCAACACTGTCACAAAGCGCTCCTTCTAATTTAACGTCATCAAAAATGTAACACCGTACACCCACCCCTGTACTAATACGCAGCCAGGCCAAAAAAAGGAGGGCACTAAAGAAGGTTTTGCAGCGTATGGCTCAAGCAAAGCCGGCTCCTATCAAAGGGACATGCTGGAAGGGCAGTGTGGGGGAAGTGTCAACGCCTAACATATGTACTTACTGCCTCGGATATACTATTTCCCTCATGACGTCAGCCAAAGTCAGTATCATCGGCTTCTCTCCTAAATAGCAGCTTGTTGCCACTACATACCAACTCCCCCACCGACCAAACTACAAAATGGAAAAGTATTCACCATGGCTGTGGTTATGCGGACCCGCGAAAAGGAAAGCAAAGTACTGCCAATCAGGATCTGCAAAAAGATGCCCTCATGAGCACCGCAGCCTGGGAGCCAAAGCCAAACTCCCTGCTGGCCCAGCTCAGGCATGAGTTCCAGATCCATATTCTACAGCGCGTGTACACAAGTAGAAATCCAAGATGGCGAACAGAATATTATAGGCTTGTCCGCCAAAGGGAATGTGTGATATGGAGCACATTGAACTCACGTGATCGCCTGCTACATAACCAATACACAGCACAGAAGCACTGGTACACTGTTGTAAGGGAACCGTGGTATATTGACTTCCATCCAGGGTTCCACATTCTTTCTCAGTTCATGTTGTATAGGCGGCTGGGTGGCCGAGATCAGTTTCCAGCAATAAACGGTGTTCCTTACCTGCATTTCCTGCGTGGACATCCTTCACTGGCGACGAGGTGGTGTACCAAAACAGACGCCCTGAGATCCTTACGTGTGCAATTTTCCTAATTGGCACACCTTTCTTGCCCCAAGCCGCACAACAGGAGCTTGTTCCATCTCCCATTACAGCAGAGGCTCTGTTCCTTTCCTCATTGTCATCGGACCCCATCAGAGGCAAGTCCCCTCCTCATCCGCCTCATAGGGAGGCACGGGGAGCATCAGTCCGAAAGTGAGGCACCAGCGCACCCCGGCTCCGAGCGCTCACTTTTGACAGTGGGTTCCGAGGAATGGACCCTGGAACCTCCTTTGCTTGGCAGCCATCTTAGGTTGCATAGCAACCCGACGCTCACAGGCCCCCACACCGGGACCATCAAAAGGAAATACGCGGCTATGTCGCCATATCCAAATGCCTAGCAACCAAGGGATTACAGTGTAACCGAGGAGAGAAACGCTTGCAGAGCCAACCCTGCAATGAAAATGAGCAGGTGACCAAGCGCAACTCAACAAGGTACGTTCAGCTTGTGAAACGAAGAATAGAGACTGGGGTGTTGCACCATTTCTCCATTTAGCATATCTCATAAGAGTTCTGGGTGAGGCATCACCATGCAACAAAGCAGTGCCAGGCCCCCTCCCGTATTTCTGGCAAACCGAGGCGAACCCCCAGTATTATGGGATCTCTGGATTGACGCCTTCAACGGAGGGCAGCTGGTGGCACTAAATGCTCCGATGATTTAAAGGAAGCTGCACTCTTGAACTGTTTGGGAACTGAGGGCCTCAGAGCATTTAGACATTTGCCTGGTGAAGATGTTCCTATCCCCGGTGGAGGGGCAGGATAGACAGTAGTGAGTATGTATGAGACCGCATTGAGAAAGTTGGAAGGGCGATTTGGTAAAAGGCCTAATGTGGTATTGGAGGGGTACCATCTTTTTTATGGTGCAAGGTGCCTGTGAGTCAATTGACTAGTATGTCACAGCATTAGGCACTCTCATCTCGACCTGCAAGTTCACCGGCGTGCTAGAAGACTACATATTGGACCAGGTGATGATGAAAACAAGTAATGCCAAAGTAAGGGAAAGACTATGGATTGACAAGGACCCTCCTGTGGACAAGGTAATTGAAATTTCCAGAGCCATTGAAGAATCTTGAGTCAGTGTACATGCAGTAACAGAGAAAACCAACAAGACATGTCAAGGTGAGCAAGTACAAGCCATCATATTGAGAAAGAAACAGTGGAGAGACAAAGGGGAGCGTTGACAGAGGAGTGAATCACTCAAACAAGAGTAATCGAGGACCATCATGTCCTGTGGGCAGACAATCTTGAAGAAGATGTGGATGGACGGGCCACTCCACTCAAGCCAAGGGTGCCCTGCCTGGAATTTAAAGTGTAGGAGATGTAATGCCAGAGGACATTTTGCCAGGATGTGCAGAACGAATGGTGAAGGAAGACAAACTGTGAGAATGGTAGAAGCTGATGAAGGGGTGGATGGAGTGGTAGGTTACGCAAGTGAAGGAGCACATGAGTGTTATTGTATGTGGGAGGTGCACCCAAGAAGGGGGCATTAGATGTACTCACTATAAATGGTGCACAAATAGAAATGTTAGTGGATTCTGGATCACCATACATCATGATATCTCTGGAATTATACACAATGTGTACTGCTTGTGCGACTGCCAGGGCTGGTGAGGACTGGCTGGGCCAGAGCTCCGATGAGAAACAAGTCAGTTCTGCTCGGGATCTGGTTGCCTCCCGTCAAGATGAGAGACTATGTGCGTAGGGGTTTGGGAAAGTGAGCATGTGGCTGGCCGCACATTTGTAAGTTAATTTATTGTATTGTGTTCATGTTGGGCAATTGATCGTTTGACCTTTGCCTTCTTTTCCCCCATCTTCCTTGTTTTGCTGTGTTACCTGTTATTTTTCTCCTCTTTTCTTGTTCCTTTCTTTATTCTCTCTCTATTTGTTCAACTCTATGGGGGAAGAAGTGTTGTAATGGAAACCTTGTGTATTGACATCCATCCAGGGTTCCACATTCTTTATAAGTTGATGTTGTGTGGGCGGCTTGGTGGCTGAGGTCCTTTTCCAGCAAAGAACACATGTTCCTTACCTGCATTTCCTGCATGGGCATTCTCACCTCATACACACACCTAGGGAGAGGAGCATGGACCTATAAATGCTGAGGAAAAGCATTACATAGTGTGGGTGATTGTAGCAGAGGAGGGAGCAGGCGTACAGCAACAGAGGTGCATAAAAGGGTGGAGGTGGAAAGTGAGCTGGAGGTGCAGGCGGACGAGCAGATGATGAAGATGCAGGAGGAGGAGAAGGGGAGAGCGCTGCGCGTACAGCGGTGGAGTGGGAGAGGAAAGTGGAGGTGCTGGAGAGGAAGGAGATGGTGAGAGAGTTGGAGGTGGAGCAGGAAAAGAGATGGGAAGGGAGTTAATGAACCAGGTGGTGGATGCTGGGGAGAGAGAACTTGGAAGGAGAAGCATTTGGAGGAGGACATCAAGCAGGAAGGGAGAGGACAAGGTTTGGAGGAGTGCATCAGACAGCAGAGGCCAGGACTGTGGTTGGAGGAGGACATCAAGCAGGAAGGCAGAGCACAGGGGTTGGTGGAAGACATCAAGCAGGAAGGGGGAGGATAGTGGTTGGAGGAGGACATCAAGCAGGAGGGTAGAGGATATGAGTTGGAGGAGGACGTCAAGCAGGAAGGGAGAACACAGGGTTTGGAGGAGTACATCAAACCGGAAGGCCAGGACTGTGGTTGGACGATGACATCAAGCAGGAAGGGAGAGCACAGGGGTTGGTGGAAGACATCAAGCAGGAGGGTAGAGGATATGAGTTGGAGGAGGATGTCAAGCAGGAATGGAGAGGATAGGGGTTGGAGGAGGAGGTCAAGCAGGAAGGGAGAGCAATGGGCTGAAGGAGGTGTGAGGAACTCATGGTGGCAACAAGTAAGACTGACGCAAGTGATCACAGTTCAAGGGTGTTTATTGAACAATGAATTATTTATGCAGGTTGGAAAAAGGCCTATTCTAAACCTAAATCTGGGATGGGCGTCGACCATCAAATGAAAAATAAGACAGTCCTAGTGGCGTTGTCAAAATAAAAGGCCTATATTAAGAAACGTATTGTCAAACCTCACCACTAATACAAAAAGGGGTGTGGATAGTTCTCAAGAAAAGAAAGAAGTGGTCTCAAATAATGTCAGGATGCGGTAGCCTGGGTCTCCCTTCCCCGCGTTTTGTGCATGGGGTAATATGGGAGTTTGGAGCACAGTACAGTCTCCGGCTTCTCCAGCACGAGATGACAGTTCCAATGGTAGCTTTCAGGACCATCGATGGAAAAGTCTCGTCCCCTTTGAAAGTCTCTTGCCTTCGAGGGCCTGACTTGTTTAGCTAACAAAACAAAAGTTCCTTTAACAAACAAAAGTTTGTTTCCAATGTTCGCTGGGTGATGGGTTCATCTCTCGGTCCCCCTTACCTGGGCGCAGATCCTTCTCGATTGTGTAAAACTGTTTCAGGTAGGGTGATGGCTTCATCCCTGGGTCTCCTTCTTCTGGGCGCTGACCTTCTCTCCTCTCTTTAGCAGGGATTCACTTCCTTTGTTTTCTCAATGTATCTTCAAACAGTTCATAGTGGACATCCCTCTGTTGGGTTTTAAATCTGTCAACACTCTGTTTCTCAAGACTTTAGACTTTGCCCTTCTTGGGATTTGCTTATGTTTCTTTCACTTTGTTTGTAGATCAAAGTTTTTCGATTGTAACTGGATTTTCCTTTACCCTCAGTATGAGCACTTTGAGCTATTCCGCTAGCCCGCCTATGACCTGCTGGTTTCTGTAGTTTCTCTCTGATGGGGGTCGACCATAGTCTCTGGAGTTAGCACCCACATGGTGCCAGTTTCCCTCTGCAACTGGTTTCCCCTTAACACTTTACAGTTCTTTCACACTTGCTCAAACTTGGTTCACAACTTGCCACTTTGCAATTGGCAGTTAATACAGCCCGGTTCTTATCGGCCCTCCCCTCGACTCACCAGCTGTGATGAACCGCTTGGCTTTCTTCTTCATTGGAGTCAAGGACGGTACCACGATCATGGAAGCTTCCCCCTCTCCTGCTTATCAGCGTAGGCTTGCCCTGTGTACCGTTGACATCTGCTGCAAGACACTTGTGCTATTATTCGCAGTTTTAGGCTTTCTTCCTCGAAGGTCCTGCCGGTCTGGGACGAAAAGGGCAAGGTCACCTCTCTCCTCACCACCCTCTTGATTCCTGCCGTCTTTCTCCTTCGCTTGAATTGCTGTGCTTAATTAGCCATCTCGTTGTACTGTCTGCCCTGCTCGCCTTGCTCCTTGGCTCCACCTTTTATCCCTGCGGTGAAGGGAAAGGGCCGTCATGTGTGTGATTCTGATCAATTGCCTGACTTTGCCAAACTCTTGCATTGGGACATGTCAGGTAAACGGCTCTGGTGTTAGTTTGTTGTCCTTTGTGTTGTGCGAAGTGTTGGTGTTGGAAAAAGGGCGGTGGGGAGGTAGAGATTTGGAATGTCCTCCACGAAAGGATAGGGAAAAGGTGTCAAAGGAAGTGGGATACCATGTCTCACATGTCTGTGTCCCACTCCCCAAGGACCCCCCATCCAGATGATCCTCCCTCACTTGTCCACCCCAAGGAACTGGATCCAATAGCGATGGCCTCGCCTCCTGGATGGCAGAGCCCGAGGACTTGCTAGGGAGACACCTTCAAGTTTCTCACAGAGGACATCAAGTAGAAAGAACGGGGTTTAGAGGAGTACAAGAAACTGGAGGGGCCAAGGCTGCGGTTGGAGGAGGACAACAAGCAGGGAGGGAGAGGACAGGGGTTGGAGGAGGACATCAGACAGGAGATGCCCGGAATGTGGTTGGAGGAGATCATGCAGTAAGAGGGAGGATAGGGGTAGGAGGAGGACATCAAGCAGGAATGGAGAGGAGAGGGATTGGAGGAAGACATCAAGCAGGAAGGGCGAGGATTGGGGTTGGAGGAGACATCAAACAGGAGGGGCCAAGACTGTGGTTGGAGGAGGACATCAAGCTGGAAGGGAGAGGACAGGGGTTGGAGGAGGACATCACCAGTATGCACCAAGACTGTTGGAGGAGGCCATAAAGCAGGAAGGGAGAGTACAGGGGTTGGAGAAGGACATCAAACAGGAGGAGCCAAGACTGTGGTTGCAGGAGGACATCAAGCACAAAGAGAGAGTGGCAGGGTTAGAGGAGGACATCAAACAGGAGGGGCTAGGCCTGTGGTTGGAGGAGGACATGAAGCAGGAAAGGAGAGGACAGGGGTTGGAGGAGGAAATCAAGTTGGAATGGAGAGGGTAGGGGTTGCAGACGAACATGAAGTAGGAAGAGAGAGGATCAGGGTTGTAGGAGGACATAAAACAGGGGGGGCTATGACTGTGATTGGAGGAGGACATCAAGCAGGAAGGAGAGGACAGTCTCTGGAGGAGGACATCAAACAGGAGACACCAGGACTGTGGTTGGAGGAGGAGAACAAGCAGGAAGAGGGAGGACAGGAGTTGGAGGAGGTTATCAAGCAGGAATGGAGATGAAAGGGATTGGAGGAAGACATCAAGCAGGAAGGGCTAGGATCGGGTTGGAGGAGACATCATACAGGAGGGGTGAATATTGTGGTTGGAGGAGGACATCAAGCAGGAAGGGAGAGGACATGGGTTGGAGGAGGACATCAAACAGGAGGGGCCAAGACTGGGTGCAGGTGGACATGAAGCAGGAAGAGGGAGGACAGGGGCTCGAGGAGGACATCAAGCAGGAACAGAGTGCACAGGGTTTGGAGGAAGACATCAAGCAGGAAGGGTGACGGTCAGGGTTGGAAGAGGACATCAAACAGGAGAGGCCAAGACTGTGGTTGGAAGAGGACATCAAGCAGGAAGGGAGAGGACCGGGATTGGCGGAGTACATCAAACACGAGGGGCCAAGACTGTGGTTGCAGGAGGACATCAAGTAGGAAGAGAGAGGAGCAGGGTTCGAGGAGAACATCAAACAGGAGGGGCCAAGACTGTGGTTGGAGGAGGACATCAAGCAGGAAGGGAGAGGACAGGGGTTGGAGGAGGACATTGAGCAGGAATGGAGAGGGCAGGGCTTAGAGACGAACATGAAGCAGGAAGAGAGGATTGGGGTTGGAGGAGGACATCAAACAGGAGGGGCTAGGACTGTGGTTGGAGGAGGACATCAAGCAGGAAGGGAGAGGACAGTGTTTGGAGGAGGACAACAAACAGGAGAGGCCAGGAATGTGGTTGGAGGGAAGCCTCAAGAGGAAAGGCTAAAGCAGAGGTTCATGTCAGGACGAAAGTATGAGAGGCCAACCACCCAATGTCTCGGGTAGTGGGAGGAGGAACAAGCTTGTGGCAAAATGGCGAGGATGTCAGCTGACAGACAGCACAAGGGCCAGTGGTCAGAATTAGAGAACGGTTCCCAAGAACACTTGAGTGTTAGTGGGACAAGGAGGAAAGTAGGCAGAGATCTGAGTGACAGCAGGGTGCTGGGGGTAAGACCTGCATTGTCGCACCTCTGGCAGACACTGTGGACGCTATTGCATCAGCGCTCGGCCATGCACCAGGAGGGCTTGGACTTTCTCAAGGATGCTACCAACCGTATGACCACGTGGAGAAACTAAGAGACTGAGTATTGCGAGGAAAAGAACGGGCGAGATTTGTGACTAAATGGGACTTGGTCCCATAGAACATTGTATTTTTCCACTGCTCTTTCCCTATTTTCATTGGCCCATTTCTGCATAGAAAAATACAATAAACCTTTTGCTGAACTGTATACATGAGTTGCGTCTTTTCTGGAGCCACCTCTGCGTTGTCTGAAGCCTTAATCAATATTCTATCACAGTATTGCTCATTTGTGATTTTGCATGTCAATGAACGTGTGGAAACTCATCTAAAATGTGCTTCTCGCACACATCAATCATTATTTACTCCACATCACCCTGCCCTCTTGCATTCCCCTTTCTCCCACATCAACTTCAAAGCCCTACAGCTCCTCCAACCCAGAAAAGTAGTCAGGGGAACCCCGCAGATAAGGTGTGTCGGCCACTTTTTCTCCTTAAAAATTGGCAAATACTCCCAAAAAATACAAATCTGGAGTAAAAATACTGCCAACAAAAAAGAGGAAAAATACATGTAGAGACTTGCACCCCTGCTTTTCACCCTTACAGCTCCATGGATATGTTTGGACCAGTAGTGCCACAGGAAGATATTACTATTTTAACTGCCTGATTGGAAGAAGTAAAGATATATCTTTTAATTTGCATGAATAACTAGGTGCAAAGAAATCAATATTACAAAAACATTTGAGTTTTTCAGTTAAAACATATTTTGACTCGCTTATAAAATACTCTCATTAGTAATTGGACTTACATTTTGACTCCCATAAAAATAATTTTACCCTCAACTTTAAAAAAAGTGAGTAAAATACTCCCACTTCCAACTCTTATCTGGAGCACTTGAGTAGGGTGTCCGTTATTTGCTTACATTATATGTGGGGTAAGCATTTAATCATGTGGGCTAAAAAGAGAACTAATGTGGTTATTAAAGCTTCTGTTGTGACGTGCTTGTCTTTGCATGTTGGAAGCCTGTGCTGTCACGTGGAATGTTGTGCTGTGAATGAGAGAATGTTTGTTTGAGGGTTCCAAGCCCAGGCAGCTAGAGAGCCCCTGCCTGGGTGATGGGTGCCAGTGTTCATGTTCTAAGATGTAACTGTAACTTAAGAAGCTGTTAATAAACTTGAAGTAACCGAAAGAACCCTAAGAAGATCACTTCATTACAGTTAGCAACTACAAGTGTGTGAAAGATCAGATTTAACATGGACACGACCAGGTCATTGTCACCGACTACTCTACTGATTAACAAATGCAACAGATAACATCTTACCCGCTCCTTTCATTTTCAATGCTGCAGAGAGGTCTGTAACCTGGGTCTCTCAAGGTTCTTGGACTATGACTCCCATGTTCTCTCACCACTGACTATGCTAGCTAGGGCATATGGGAAATGTAGTCAAACCACATGGGGAGCTCAGAGTTGCAAAACAGTGCCGTAGACATATAAACTCGTTTCCTTTTACAGATGTATCATCATCACACAATGCCAATCCTATTGGAAGACTCATATGTTATGTAATAGTTAATATGGCCAAGTCCCTGAAAGAGGGACTCCTTAATTATGGCCCAAAGGAGGTGTTCTCCAAAATGGGATCTTCATTATTACTCATAAAAACAAGAAAATCTTAGCACCTGAGCAGGATCTCAGTCCTCACAGCAGCAGAATCCTCCCAGACCCCAGTCACGCACGGGGAAACCGCAGGTTTTACAATTATTAATGAAGATCCCTTGATGGAGAGCTAGGACCCCAAGTAGAAACACATCTCCACATGCACATGTCCTCCAGATCTAATGCAATGAGATCAGCAGCATCACTGTGACTGTAACATCTGGAAACTGAAAGCATTGGGGGTCTCTTACCCGAGTAGCAGATGGCTGGCAGTCTTGCGGCACAGCACTCATCCGCCCAGCTAAAGTTCCTTCCGGGGTTTGCAGACACCATACCACATTGTTCCCACACCTGATTACTGGGCTCTCCCTCATGCCAGTAACTAAAGTCAAATGCCTCATCATTGACCCAGTACCAGTTACCCAAGAAGCGATTCTTTCGGAGGCCAAGCCATGCTCCCCGTTGAGCAGCCGTAGTGCCTGCCAGAAGCTCGGTGATCGCCATCTGGACATCGGTGGTGGGAACGCTGGCCAGGTCAGAGTGCACTGCCCTGCAGTACTTGCGAGCTTCGATCCACGGCATCAGCTCAAGGTACAGGTGGAACGCGGTGCCTGGAAGAGCGAATCAATGGAAAAGGCAGTATAAGGAACAGCAAGAATCTATGGACCACTGGATGAAGATAAGAACATTCTCACCTCTCTTAGAGGAGGCCGTTCGCGGGTCAGGAGCCATCCTGACTGTTTTGGAGGAGATGCTGCTGGAAGTTGGGGGTCCACTGGTGCTTCTCGGAGAATGGGTGCTGTATGCTTTCATGCTCACTGTTGCTGGGGAGAGGGATCCATTTGGGGTCATATGGGTAGAGCCAGGGACCCCGGGCACTGTAGGAGGAGAAAGGATTTGATAAGGCAACCCTGCCGGTGCAGAAGAGGAATCCGTTTTATGGGGCGAGGGTAGGAGTCGGAAGCTGGCCTCGGAGGAAGGATTGTAAACAAAGGTTTTGGCCACTGGTGGGTAGTTAGAGGCACTATTCTGAACATGGTTAGAACTGCTGCCAATTTGCTGCTCAGAGGAGGTGGTGAAAGTGGTGTTTGTGGCCTCTAAGTCAGAGGATGGAAGTGAGTCCATGGCACCCAAAGAAGAAGAGGCAAGGTCTGTGGCCACTAAAGAAATGGAGATGGCAGGGCTCACATCCTTCAAAGGAGCAGGTGGGATTTCTCCAATAGGCTGGGAGGCACTGCCCCTGTCACCAGGAAAGAGGGGAGGTATGTTTGTTGCCACTGCGGAAGCGGCAGGTGTCTGTGAAGCAGCGGTGGTCGTCCACAGGCCTGCATGAGGAAACACAAAATGGCCAGGCTCATTAATATTGGGGCCATCCATGCACACATTGTGGTACCTGGAACAATGGTTCACTGACAGCAGAGTTATTCCAGTCGTCTGGTTCAAGACATCCATGCTAGCGCATCACTGGTATATTGATTGCTACATGGATGTACAAGTTGGGGGGTTTCTAGCATTAAAGTCACCCATTAGCAAAATCTCATGAGTAGAACCATACGTCCCTATCAAATCAGTAACAACAATATGGATTTCTTTTGTGTACTTCAAACCTGGGGGTCGTATATGTTCATCAGTACTCCCTTAAAAAGGTGCCCATCGAAATGTTTGCAGGTCAATAGCCCTGCCAAAATACAGAGTCAGCACAAAGATAGAGCAGATTAAAAAGAGAGGCACAATTTAAAAGAAGTCCCCCTTAGCGTCTCCGCGATAGCCGGGTTCTGAAGAGTGATCCTATCCTCTAGTACCATGGCTTCGGTCATCCATGTTTCCTGCAAAGCAATTAGATTAAAAAGCAACACATTATGAAACAAACCATCCTCCATATTCAGGTGAGTAAACCCTCTAGAGTTCCAGGAGAACAACTGAAAATCACAATCAAGAACGCCCTTTAAAATCACAGGGTAAGAAACCAGATAGCCAAGACCAATACACCGAGTTCACAGGCTCCTGTAAAACTCAGTGGCCATAAGAGCGCACCCCTCGATTTCCATCAGCGTTCACAGCCACCCTCAAAACAGGTTCGCAAGAGTGGCCAACCTCTTCCCTAGACACCATGAGCCTGCACGGGAGCGGCTGGCCCAGGGATCCCCTGTGATATTGCCCTTTCACTCGGAACTAAGGCAGACACCACCGTGTAAAGCGCAACATCGTATTGCTAGATAACTTCAACAACGGAGTCCCTATAAAAGTGAACAAAAATGGTAACCAAGTCACTGTCATCGGGGATCTCCACTAGCGCATTATCCCTTGAAGTGATGACTCTCAATTAAGGGAGATGATGGCAAAGGTCCAAAAAGGTGGAGCGGTTCCGAACAAAGGAGTTGTGCCTCTGAAATAAGCTTGGTATTCTAATACGCCTATCATAGGGTATGTGCTCGCCCCGCCACTCCTTAATGAAGCCATCATCGGAACTACTCCGAAGGCAATCTACGGCAGTGGAGACTCTTTCATACTGATGACATGTCGACCTGTCTGTACAAGTTAACCTTTTTAGTCATTGTGAAATTACAAATTTCAGCAGTGGTAATAGCGTCCCACACCGCCACGCCTCAGCTGAGTGCCACAAGCACTTTCAGCTGTCGAAGAAACAGAGGGCTCTGTGTCAAAGAGCTGATGTATGCCTTCCAGTATGAGCGAATCATCCTCAGAAGTTCCTCTTTTGGGGCTTATAAAGCATACTGGTGCTTCTAGAGTGTACAATGCGGAGTAGGGAGAGGATATCATGTTGTGTCTTGTGAATAAGGGCCCAAGTAGTGCTCTTAATTGGGCATCCTGTCTCACCAAACCTCTTTTTCTTCTCAGGAACCACTCTTGTGGATGATGGTGGGCAGCGCAATAGAAATACAAGGTTTACGTAATCAATATCCAAACTAGCATGAATGACTTCACTAGTCAAGTTTTTCTGAGTGTCGCAAGAAGCCAGAGAGTCTGAGACAGCAGGATGTGAATGCGAGCGGATACAGCGTTTCCTACCATCTTTTTAAAACTTTTTAGATTGATTAGATTTTCACAAGTTAGTCAGTAGACCAACGATTCGCCTTAAAGAGCGGCTAACTCCCACTGCCTACAAATACCTAGATTTAGGTTAAAAAAAATAAATGGGTGGAAATAGTTTTCCGGTAAAAGCTGCCCAGTAACTGGCTATGATCTAACAACCAGCACGACTAACCTACTTGCACTAGCCTCTGAACCTTCTCCCGCACAGGCTTGTACCCCTGTACCTGGCCCCCTACTGTATTTTATCCTGACATTTGTACTCATGTATATATGAACCTTCATTTGACCCTCTGATTATGCAATGTATGTATGTACCTTACACTAAACTGAAACTAAGCTTTAAGTATCCTTTGTACTCTGTTGCGCACAGCTACCTAAGGGTTTGGTGCGTCCTACAAATTAATAAACAAACAAGTTACAGCCAACCAAAGAGTCAGAAGACATCAATTGGGAATTAACATCAGCGGTAATACCATGGGAACCTCTGGGTTGGCCTTCCGGTTGAGCAACCGTGCAATGTAAGATTGGTGCTCACCGGGTCAACAACATCATCTACAGCTGGCACAGCCGCTGTAGGAACAACAGAAGGCAACACCTCAATAGACTGATCTAGTTGACAAGCCACATTCGTGGTCTTTAATAAACTCAGAGATTGCCGTAAGCATTTGCGTATACGGAAAAGTTTCACTAATGCGATCGCTTTCAATAGATGTTCCAGGGCTAAAAACTGCATGCAAGAGGAATTTGAACCATATCACCGTTAACGTTTAACTCCATTCACCTCAAAAGTAGAATTAAGTGTGGGTGTGGCAGCAATGTGCTTCTGTCCGCTACAACATCAGCTTTGAAGGGCAATACAACGTCACTTTTAGCTAGTTCTTGAGATACAATGTTGGATTCAGTGAACCGAGCAGGCGCTCTCTGGCCTAACGACAGAAGAGGTTAAAGAATAGTGGTGGCTATCAAGGTGGTATCAGAGCACACAATTGAGTCCGCCGCTGGCACCGTGATGGCATTAGTAATACTTTCAATCAATTAGCAGCACAAACAGCTCAGCAATGATGAAAGCCTTTTGTCCAAACCAACTGTAATTGCTGAGTCGCTTAGGGTGCATGACGGAAAAAATCTAGTCATTTTATCAGTATCCAATGCGGCAGAGTAGAGCTTTGTTGACTGTTAAGGAGTTTTACACTCCTTTGTTGACTGTTAAGGAGTTTATTATTATTATTATTATTATTATTATTATTATTATTATTAGAACTGTGAAAAGCCCACTTTAGGTGACAGGGTTGCACACCTTGGGTTTTAGCCTCAACTACCAAAAAGTTTGGTAGCAATGGCTGGGCAGCCAGGCTTAATATAGGAGTGAGAAGGGCTGTAGTGAGGCACACAGTACTCCGTGCATACGCTTAGTTCAAGGAAAGACCGACACCCTAGAAGTTATATAAAAATAGTGATTTTATTTGATATACACTAAGGCTGCAGAAGTAAATCAAGTAAGTACTATCTGCAGTGCAATACCACAGTAGAATAAAAGATAACACACTTAAATCAAAGTAAAGCATCACAAAGTGAGAGAAACTACTGATATCAACTCAGCAAATTCCAGACCAACTATTATACTTCAGTTAATGGTAAGCTGCAGACAGAGCAGTGTCTATGAAGGTTTCTTCAGGTTTGCAGGTAAGTAACAGTTACTTTATCAAGTTAGAGACCAATGGGTGGTTCACCCTAATGGGACTCAGGGTACCTTGGGGGGGGGGGGGTGCAAGTAGCAGCTTAACTGCATCCCTCCAAGAATGGAAGAACAACAAAGGAAGACCAAGGTAAGTACCTAGACTCGGGACAGTACCTTTGCAATGAGGCTTTTGGTGCTGCATGCTCATCCCCAAAATGAGATGACAGTTGTCCCTGGTTTGGATTTCTGGGCCCAGGCGGCTGAAGCAGGAACTTTGAAGGGAACAGATAGAGACACTCGAGCAGTGGGATGCCCAGCAGTGGATCTTGGTGGCACTGGTGTGTTGGATCCCTTCATAGGCTTCGGGTCAGTGAAGGTTGTCGTCCGGTAGACTTGTCTTTGTTTCTTGGTTCACGACTCAGCTGAAGAGACGTTCAGGAGTGGAAACGAGTCACTGCATGTCCAGACTGATGCCAACAATTTTCCAGTCAAAACTGCGCTTCACAAGATGTTGCACTTCAAAATGGTACAGGTTCCATGGTATTGGGAGTTTACAACCCGGGAAGGTCACAGCTCTTCGTGTGATTGTGCAAACTGCAGGTGGTTTTGACACTGGTTAGGCCCACCAGTGGTCACTCAACGGCTCTGGCGGTTGCTTGGAAGTTGCTGGGATGTCCTGCTATGAATTCCTCTTTGGGACAATCAGTCCTGTGGTCGACTCTGAAGTTCAGCTCCAGGACCCTTGCCTTTAGGCAAGAAAACTGGCAGAGCCCACCAATCACCAGAGAAGCCTATCATGCAAATCTGTGGGGTGGCTATCCAAGGGGACAGTCAAGCCAACCTCCCAGTTCAAACTGGTTCCAGGCAGGCACACTGCAGGAGTTATGGGAAACCCGCCAAAGACAAAAGACCCATCAAGACCCCCCACACCCAGGAAGGTAGAAGAAGCCTCAAGTAAGAACAAGTCCAAATGAACAGGGCTCAAAAAAGTACAGACACCATTATAGGCGAATTGTGACCGTAGTGTCCCCTGTCTAAGCTGCGTAGCCAGCCTGTGACAAGTCCACAAAACGTCGTACTGGCACCAGCCCTTTTCAGATGGTATGGTATGGTATTGTTTATTTATATAGCACCTATACACAGGCAAGTGTTTCAAAGCGCTCAAGGAGGGTGGGAACATGGGGGAAAAACAGTCGTTCAGAGCCCTTGAAATTCTGAGACAATAAGTCTATACAGGCAGAGTAACAGAGTAAAAAATAAATGTAACAGTTTGGGAGACCACAAATAGACCTGGTGGCGATTCTGCAGTTTTAACAGTGCAATTAAGGGGTGAAGACAAGGGAGAACAGACATTCGATCTTCAGGTGTGGTGTGTAACGATCGAGCATGTGCAAAGAGGGTCACGGGGGGGATCAAGTTCACCAGGTCGGTTGAGACTGGGGTAAGTGCAGAGAGAGCCACTCTCTAGGGTTAATTTCACAAGTGCATTGAGTGTGGGTGGGGTGTAGGGCCCTGTGGCAAGTGTGAAATAGGACTGGCGGGGGTGCCGGGACCAGTTAGACTCTGGGGTACACCCAACAGCCAGTCAGTGTGCTGTAAGAAAGAGAAGGGAGAGAGGGAAAAATAGAAAACTGGGTTAGCAGGGTAGAGGTAGAGAGAAGGAAGAAGCAAAGAGGAAAGTCTTGAGGAGTTTCCGGAATTTAGGCGATCAGGCTCAAGACGGAGGGCGGCAGGGAGGCTATTCCAGAGGGCGGCACCTGCTGAGGATAAGAATCTCCCTCCAAATCTCTGCTTGGAGAACCGGCATACTCGCAGAAGGTTGGAGGTAGATGAGCGGAAGGCTCACGAGGGACAGTATTTAGGTAGGCAGCGTTGCATATGTGGGTGAAATTCCCCTTCACCTAAAACCACATTTAAACAGTGCCACCAAAACTGGTGTGCTTTTGTCTTTCTGGCACATTTGTGACAAGCAGTTGAATACTGCTTTGAGAAACGGCCCTGTGTTTGCTTCATTTCGTCTGCATAACTAGAAGTTATGCCCTCAGTATGGCGCTGCATCTGTTTTTCTTACATCTGGAGAACCAAAAAGTATGCACGACATCCAAAACAGCTTTGTTTTAGTGATAAATCATATGAGGGGCAAGGGTTTCTAAATTACAACCCGACACGGCTTGTGTTTCTCTTTGATGTGAACCATGGTGCTCAAATTACTGCAAATGAAAGAAATAGCGTGGCTTTTACACTTTTCTGTGTCCAAATAAAAGAAATCCTGTGCAGTATCCCTCTGTGTCCATGAACCAACAGTACATGCAAAACCCCTCCAAAGGTCTAATTGAAAGACAACACCGTGATCGACAGAACTGCATTTTAAAACGTTAAATGAAAGGCCTGCACATGTCTGAATCTGCTCTTTGGAACATTTTTAAAAATGTTGTTTAAAAGTTAACATTAAATGACAGCTTTTGCTTTCACAGAAATGTCTGAATAGGTGTGGGTGGGGATTTGGCTACACAATGTGCATTATATTTGTCACCACAAGATTTAGTTACATTGGAAAAGGCTCAGAAACCAGTAGAACAGGTTTTTGGCTCAGGCACAGAATTCAATTGCAAGCCTTGCCTCCCACTGAAAATTCGAACCAATATGTGAAACAGTCCACAGCGGCCTGTGTGGGGGCCGAGACTGTGAGGATTCTCTGTTCTACCAGACTAGCAGGCATCACTGGAAGAGGGGACAAAGGAAGCCAGTGCGGCTAGTGAGTGACCAAGAAGTGCGATTTCCTCCAGAACCCACTCTGAAGGAGGAACTGCCAAACTTCAAAGGGCATCATAAAAGTCCTTTGTTGCAAGCCAAGCTGGGAGGCGAGAGTTTGCTGTGGGGGTCTGCAGCACCGCCCCATATGTGACAAATCCTCCCCATTGACATTGAAGGACTTGTTCATTTTAAGAAATTTTTCCCAGCACCCTCAATAAGTAGTAATTTTGTATTATGCTAGTTTTCCATGTAAGTTTAAGATGAATGTAAAGAGACCAAGTGCACGTTTCTAGCACTTTGTGAACTGAAAAGGCCAGGAAAGATGCATTTCTGGCTGAATTATAAATAGGACAAATAGTAAACCTGGGGGAAAGATGCAAAATATAATTATGAACACGTGTAATCATTGGCAGAATTTTTATTATGTATTTCATGAAAAGGGGCAAAATGTGCCAAAGGGCAATGCTACCTCGCCCAGAGTAGGCGATCGGTTTGTCCAATTCCCAGTTACCCATTGAATCCGCATATCTACTTCTTAATGGCGGTGGCGAGTATGGGTCAGAAGTTTTGATCCATAACTCATTTTTGTTAAAAAGTAGACTTGAGAGACAAAGAAAGGTTGTAAAGGCAAACAGAAAAATGATGCCCTTTCCCCTGAACAAATGGGACCAGGGGGAGGAGAGTGGAATGGTAGGCTGTCCTATCGCAGGATAGGAGTAATTCCAGAGTACTTCCCCCCCAGATTGTAAAACAGATAGGGGGTAATTCATAGAATTCAGCGCACAAGTGGCGCACGCGGCTGGCGCACAGTGTGCGCGTGCGAATCCCTGCGCCAGCCGCGTGCGCCAAAATACATTTCCGCGCACAGCGTATTTGTGGATTCCAGCCACCAAAACCAGCCGTGGCGCACAGTGGCGCAGCGACCCTGCAGCAGCGCCAGTTACGCCCACAAGAACGCCCCTTGTGCAGGGAAAAGCCATCAAAATCCCCAATCAGGCGCAAAGGGCTGCACTAACCCTGTACCAGCACGGCAAGCGGGGTACGTGTATCACTGCGGTGCGCGGGAAGTTCCTCACGTTATTTCAGCTGGGTACGTGTATCTCAGGGGTGCGCGGGAAGTTCCACATGCGATTCCATCAGGGTACGTGTACATCAGGGGTGCGCAGGAAGTTTCACACGTGAATTCAGCAGGGTACGTGTATTTCAGGGGTGCGCGGGAAGTTTCACACGCGATTTCAGCTGGGTACGTGTATATCAGGGTGCGCTGGAAGTACCACACGCGAATGTCCTGGCTACGTGTATTTCGGGGTGCGCGGGAAGTTACACACATGAATTCAGCAGGGTACGTGTATTTCAGGGGTGCGCGGGAAGTTCCACACGCGAATGTCCTGAGTACGTGTATTTCAGGGTGTGCGGAAAGTTACACACGTGAATTCAGCAGGGTACGTGTATTACTGGGGTGCGCGGAAAGTTGTACACGCGATTCCATCAGGGTACGTGTATATCAGGGGTGGGCTGGAAGTTCCACACGCAAATGTCCTGGGTACGTGTATTTCGGGGTGCGTGGAAAGTTACACACGTGAATTCAGCAGGGTACGTGTATTACTGGGGTGCGCGGGAAGTTTCACACGCGATTGGCCCTGTGCGAGTGTGGTACGTGTATTATTGGGGTGCGCGGGAAGTTTCACACGCGAATTCAGCAGGGTACGTGTATTTCAGGGGTGCACGGGAAGTTTCACACGCGATTTCAGCTGGGTACGTGTATATCAGGGGTGCGCTGGAAGTTCCACACGCGAATGTCCTGGGTACGTGTATTTCGGGGTGCGCGGGAAGTTACACACGTGAATTCAGCAGGGTACGTGTATTTCAGGGGTGCGCGGAAAGTTCTACACGCGATTCCATCAGGGTACGTGTATATCAGGGGTGCGCTGGAAGTTCCACACGCAAATGTCCTGGGTACGTGTATTTCGGGGTGCGCCGAAAGTTACACATGTGAATTCAGCAGGGTACGTGTATTACTGGGGTGCGTGGGAAGTTTCACACGCGATTGCCCCTGTGCGAGCGTGGTACGTGTATTACTGGGGTGCGCGGGAAGTTTCACACGTGAATTCAGCAGGGTACGTGTATTTCAGGGGTGCGCGGGAAGTTTCACACGCGATTTCAGCTGGGTACGTGTATATCAGGGGTGTGCTGGAAGTTCCACAGGCGAATGTCCTGGGTACGTGTATTTCGGGGTGCGCGGGAAGTTACACACGTGAATTCAGCAGGGTACGTGTATTTCAGGGGTGCGCTGGAAGTTCCACACGCGAATGTCCTGGGTACTTGTATTTTGGGGTGTGCGGGAAGTTTCACACGCGATATCAGCAGGGTACATGTATTTCAGGGGTTCCGTGGAGTACTACACGTGAATTGGCCATGTGGGTCCTCCCAGGTGTTCGCTCCACAACCTCCACGGCCCCTGCAGGCAGCCCACACCACGGGGGACTACCCTGCACCCCGACTCATGTCCCCCAGCACCCCCACCCCCCAGCACTGTGGGGCACCTGCCAGCAGGCCCCCACTCATGTCCAACTCATGTCTCCCTGCACCCCCACCTCCCAGCACTGTGGGGCATCCTCCACCAGGCCCCAACTCATGTCCCCCTGCACCCCCACCCCCCAGCAGTGCAGGGCACCCTCCACCAGGCCCCCACACATGTCCCCCTGCACCCGCACCCCCCAGCACTGTGGGGCACCTGCCAGCAGGCCCCCACTCATGTCCAACTCATGTCACCCTGCACCCCCACCCCCCAGCACTGTGGGGCACCCTCCACCAGGCCCCCAACTCATGTCCCCCTGCACCCCCACCCCCCAGCACTGTGGGGCACCCTCCACCAGGCCCCAACTCATGTCCCCCTGCACCCCCACCCCCCAGCACTGTGAGGCACCCTCCACCAGGCCCCCAACTCATGTCCCCCTGCACCCCCACCCCCCAGCACTGTGGGGCACCCTCCACCAGGCCCCCAACGCATGTCCCCCTGCACCCCCACCCCCCAGCACTGCGGGGCACCCTCCACCAGGCCCCAACTCATGTCCCCCTGCACCCCCACCCCCCAGCACTGTGGGGCACCTGCCAGCAGGCCCCCACTCATGTCCAATTCATGTCCCCCTGCACCCCCACCCCCCAGCACTGTGGGGCACCCTCCACCAGGCCCCCAACTCATGTCCCCCTGCACCCCCACCCCCCAGCAGTGCAGGGCACCCTCCACCAGACCCCCAACTCATGTCCCCCTGCACCCCCAACCCCCAGCACTGTGGGGCACCCTCCACCAGGCCCCCAAACATGTCCCCCAGCCAACATGTCATCACAATCTAGATCCCTGGCCCTTATGGTCAGCCTCCAAATGCCAAACACCCACCCGAGTATTGCATCCCCCAATTGCAAGTTTGGAAATGAACACATGTCCCTCACATACACCCAATGGGTGTCAGTGAATCTCAAAACCCATATCATGATATGCATGAAACCAATGAGATGATACTACACATTGAAGTTTGAACAAAAAATATGTATTAAAAGAAACATAAATTGAATCAAAAATAAACAAATAAAAATGGGAATTTAAAAAAATAAAAACCAGCATGTCTGTGAAATAATGCAAAACCACAAATCATAATCCAAAGGAAAGGTGTCCAAAGTCACAGTCCACAAAAGTAAATCCAATGGAAAATTAAAATTGAAAACCATTGCTCCATGGGTAAATCGTAAAAAAAATGAAAATCCAACAGTCAACTATATACAGATAAACAATCTAGGGTCCATGATCCCAACAGAAGAAATGAAACCTATCTAATAACACTACCTAATAAAAAAAAACTATATACAAAAATGTGGCCCATTGTCCAAAAGGTCCAAAAAAAATGCAAAACCAAAGGAAACCTAACACTAACTACAGAGCTATTTACAAGGGCAGCGGGCTAGTCCGACGGCTCACTTTTGGATGTCCCGGGCCACGGCATCATCGAACTCCTGCTCAATGTCCTGGAGGCGGTCCTCCTCCATGGCCCCGAGGGTCCGCAGGGCCGTCGACGTGTCCACCTCCAACCCCCTGCGGATTGCCTCGAGGCACTCGGCCCGCCGCAGGGCCCTCCTCCGCCCTGACCATCGTGAGCCGTGCCTCTTCCGCCCGCTGCCGCTCCACATCTATGGTGTGGCCCAACCGCTGCCACACGGAAGACACTTCCCGTCCTGGGTCCTCCTGCCCTCTGGCCGATGCCTGCCCCTCCGATGTCAAAGGCCCCGAGCCATCATGGCTCCCGCCACGTTGCTGCTGCTGCTGTGCCTCTGCCTGTGCACTGCCTCCTGCTGCCTGCACATCCTCCGCTGGCTGGGGTGCAGTTGTTGATGTGGCCACCCCTGCTGGATGTCCGACTCCCAACTGTGGCAGGGATGCCTCCTCCACCAGCCTGGCCGCACCGTCAGAGGCAGCTCCACAGGGCACCCAGGTGACTGATGGGTGGGAAGATGGCACGGAGGACGACTGGCGCATAGGGGGTTCAGTTGAGGAGGGGGTCGTAGCAAGCCCCATCAAACGGAGGAATCCGGCCTGGGTGACCTGTCCCAGTAGGCCGACGTGGTCAACGAGCCATTCGAGATGACGTGCAGTCTCCTCATGAAAAGACTGCAGGTCACCTCGCATGGCCCGTTGACGCAACGCCACACCAGTCAGGACGGGCTCAACCTGGACCTGGATAGCCACGTCCGCAGGCAGAGGAAGGCCAGTTGTCGTGAACTCATCCCCTGCCTGAAAACGGGTCTGGACGTAGGCATCCCTGCTGGTGCAAGATGATGCAGGGACAGGATCAGGGACAGGATTGCACACAGGCACCTCCGCGGCGGCCTGTGCTGCCTCCTGTCCCTGGTCCTGCACTGCACCACTAGCACCAGTGGAATCCCCACCTCCAGACCCCGTCTCTGTTGCTTGCACGGCCTCCTCCTCCACCAAACCCCCCACCAACCTGGATGACTCCGTGCCATCTTCCCCCGTTGGGCCCTGTGGGGTCCCAGCTGCCCCTTCTGCTGCCGCGGAGTCCAACTCCAACCTCCGCCTCTTGGACCTCCCCCCGGCAGCTGCGGCCTGGGACGCGGCACCGGACTCCTCACTCCCCGACGAGATCACAACCTGGGAGGGGAGCCGGGCCTTGCGTCTCCGGCTGGCGGTGGGATCCCCGCCGCTGTGCTCCACAGCACCTTCTCCGCCCTCTTCATCAGTTGACGCTCAGACATGGAGACATAAAACACAGGCATCAGGGCACTGTACAATGGACACATACACACATGACAGTTGTACATGAGTGGCATTGGCAAACCTTAGACATGCCATCACAATCCCCAACACACATGTCATTTCAACTTGCACACATGAGCCATACCACAACCATATCGCAACTGCCAGCACCATCCATACACATACAATAGCATGAGCAGGCAATGGTGAGCCAGACATCACATGCAACACAGGGAGTGCACTACACATGTACACACACCACCACACTTGCATGCAGGTGTACACCTCTGCCAACTGTCGCAGTGTTCAGATGGGCATCCATGTCACATCTGCCAAGCAGGCTTCCACATCCCGCTGTCACATGCATCCATGTTGCATCACTGTTGCACCCTTGTCAAATACACACACATGCACATGTACACAGTGCTGATACATGCAGATGAAAACAACATACATGCGTGACATCACAAACATGCCTACTTACATACACATTCATCCAAACATGTGTGCCCACACAACTGCATTTGGCATGCAAGCCTACACACACAAGCACCATCCATGTCTTACACAGCCCTCGCATGTGTTAGCCTCACGTCCCTGTACACCCCAACCCATAATCGACCCCATACAAACAGATGTGCAACCTGCACACTACTGAAACATCACCACACGCACAGCTTACAATCAGGATGCATGTACACTTACCGCTCGACTCCAGACGGGTCTGCCTCTCAAGGACCTGGACGTGGAGCGCTGGGGATATGCGTTCCAGGACCCTCATCTGATCTTCCGACAAGTGGCCCCGGCGCACCTTAGCATCCGCTGCCTTCAAGAGGCGCCGGGCCTTGTTGAGGGTCCTGGACCTGAAGTCCTCCCAGCGCTTCTTGACATGTTGGAAGTCGCGGACTGCCACCCCCTTCGCATTGATGGCAGTCACGATGTCCGTCCAGAACCGAGTCCGTCCTTCCTTGTCGGCGCGGGAACTTCCGAAGAGGGCATCATACTGCCCCAGGACTTGCTCCACCAGGACACCAACTTCCCTGGCACTGAAGCTGGTGCCCCTCTGCCTCTCTGGCCGGGGGTTGTCAGTGGTGCCAGATGTTGCAGTGCCCGACAAGACAACCCCAGAGGCAGGAGTGGGTGGGCAACTGGGTCCTGGGGCTGGGCTGTGGAGCGATAGAATCCCAGTCGGGAGTCTTCGGTTCCAGCAGGGGTGGTCACAGCAACAGCACCCCTGGCTGAAGTGCAGGCAGCAAATGGCAGGGCACGTGGGCAGCAGGCAGTCAGGCAGCAGCAGATGGCAGGTGGGAGTGTGCTTGGGGGTCTGGGGGGCAGTAATTCGGCCTTCTGGGCAGGAGCGTGGTCTTCCGTGTGCTTACGCGTGGCCAGCTTGATACGGAGTGATTTGGCACGTGAAAAACTGCACGTGCCAAATCACGTGTAATCCGAGGAAAGGGCCCATGCGCGTAAGTGACGTGACGCGCGCGGGCGTTTCCCTCAGCACAGGTTAAAGGTGAGCGGGGCCAGCAGTTCGCTGTACGTGCCTTTCATGGAGACCGACGTGTGTTGCTGCTTCCTGTTGTTTCGCGCGCCATCACAACTTCACAGCTATCAAGGACGTATCTCTTCTTTTGGCGGGGGTATTGGCTACGCATGTTTTTCTTCATCGCGCTAGTCAGACGGTGAGTCGCACACGCTCTTTTTCCCACTGCGGGTGCCCCTGTGTATCGCACCCATTTTCGATGTCATAGTAGCCTGCGTGTCCCACGCATACACGTTATTCGTGTTACTGGGTGCCACCGCGTACTGCGGGAGGTTGAATCCACGCACGTAGGCTGCAGGGTTGCGTGCACGGTTTTACTGCAGTTTTGGGGTGCCTGAGGATTGCGTGACCCGTCACTACATCACCGGGGTCACATACAGCCTTGCAGGTGCAGGGGGGCTGTAAACATCTTGCTTCCCACCCCCTTCACCCCAATTGCCCAGGTCAATTGTGGTGTACACCTCCCATTGGCACTACTCCATCTGTGCCGGCACTACTACATCTGTGCCATGGTTGGAAGGACACTAAAGGTGAGGGGCGCCTCAGCTGGGCGTACTCCTCGTGGCTGGCGTGGTCGGGGACATGGCCGTGGTGACCAGGGAGTAGGGGGACTCCAGGGTGTCCAGGGCGGCCACAGAGGGGGAAGAGGCAGGGGTGCGCCACTTGAGCACAATGTTGTGCCATGTGTCGGTGCAGTCATGCCACCACCCCCTGTGGTTCCGGGGGATGCAGCTTCTGCATCTGGCACTGGCGCCCGTGTGACCCGGCAGTCCGTTCCATCGACTGCCACGGGCCCAAGGGTAGTGGTAGCTGCAGGTGCAGCTGTGAACACCGCCACCCAGGCTCAGGGTCTGCCAGCGCAGGCTGCGTTGGCACTTGAGGAGCCCTTGGTAGATTTCCAACAGGCCAGGAGGGAAACCATAGGGGCAGGCCAGGCTGCTCAGACCAAGACACGTGTCCCTGGGGCAGTTATGTCATCTGCTGCCCCGAACAGCCGGGTGTTGGCAAGTGCAGGGGCAGATGCACCCAAGAACACCCCGGTTGTGAGTCTGCCAACCAGGACCATTGTGGTCAATGTCCCTGCCACAGCTGATGTTGCTGCGCAGGGTCCATTAGAGGGCACCCAGCTGTCACTGACACAAGTCAGGCCTTTGGCCGTCCCTCCACCTGCCTCTCCCTTGGCTCAATCCACCAAACCCACTGGCCATACTGGTCAGGGCGGCATTAGCCAGCCAGGGTCTGCGCCACAGTCCAAGAGGAGGAAGGTTGCACCTGCAGCACAGGCTGGGACCCCACACACAGCCACGACCTCCTGCACGTCGAGGAAGAAGCCTTTCTACAAGCAGGAACTGGACTTCCTCGTGGGCTACGTGCGGGGCCACAGCCGTGACATGCTAGTGGGTGCCAATAGTCAGACTACGGCTGCCCAACGTCACACCCACTGGAAGCATGTTGCGGAACATGTCAGTTCATTCGGCCATGAGGTGCGCACAGGGCGCAAGAGTGCAAAAAGCGTTGGAATGACATCAAACGCAGCACTAAGGCTAAGTGTGCCTCTAATTACAACTTGACTCTGGTGACTGGCGGTGGGCCGGCACCTCAATTGCTGCTCATGCAGAGGCGCACATGGATGCCCTGAGGGAGGAGTATGCTTCCCTCAAATCCACTCTGGGTGTCCTTATGATGTCCCAGAGGCAGCGGGCAGAGGAGAGGTTTGCACAGCTTGAGCGTACCATCTCGGCTGAGCTACAGGCTTGCCGGGAGGTGCAGCAGTTGTCCAGTCAGGCCTTGCAGGAGGAACTCCGTGTTACACGTGCTACCTTGCAAGAGGAAGCACGTGTATCACGTGAGGTTCTGCATGCAGACCTACGTCACATCGCCACACAGAACCAGGCTCAACCGTCCGGTGACTTGCTGCCGACGAGGGGCAAGCTGCGGCTAGGCATGGCCAGGCTACTGTGCCACGTCCTCCTTTCCAGGATGAGCCAGACTCGGACGACCATCTATCTCCCACATAGTTTGGGCTGTGCAGGCGTTGAGCCCATGGAGGTTTTTTTTTTGGCTCAGCATCATCATCGCATCATCGCATGAGGGGAGGCACCTCCCCCCTCCTCGGTGCCTCCCCTCCCCCCCGGGTCGTATGTGGCCATTTTTGATTTTTCTTTTAGTTTAGTTAGTTAAGTTTCTGTTTGATAGTTAGTTTAATTAGGTAATGTAGGTTTTCCATAGTTAGTGTAATTAGTTAATATAGTTTAAAATTGCTTGTCTATTGTGCTTTCATGTGACGGTGCGGTGCTTTGTGGCTTTTGAAGGCATCCACTGTCTGTTCCAGCTGGGCCCTTCAGGCTTGTCTTGTGTATGTGTTTGCTGCTTGGGGTCCTTGACTCACATATGCCACTCCTGCCTCCCTTATCCATGGGCTCGCAAGGATGGTTCGGTGTGACAACCTATTACACAAGGGCTTTGGACTGTCATGTCTGGTGCTGTGTAACTTGTGTTGACACCCCTAGTGGGGATGATTGCGGTGTTATTGTCCACTGTTCAGCTTTTGCTAGATGGGGTGTTTCATGATTAATGTGTACATTCATTGCTATGCATTGTGTAGTATGTTTCTTATCTTTACTGTACACGTGCGTGTTGCAATTCATGCCGTAGATAGTGTGTTCCACACTTTGGATGTGAAAGACGGACTGATGGTGTGATTTCTGATGTAAGTCTCTGACATGGTCAAGTAATCAGATGCCTGAAGAGACACACACAGATGACTTTAAAGCATTAATCATGTGTTTCATGCCCTTTCTGCAGGAGATGAGCCTCCAGAGCACCTTTGCCAGCAGACATGGCCCATTGGACATCTGAATTCTGGACAAGTTTGTTGGTGCCCACATGTGTGCACAAGCAGAGGCACAGGGATTGCAGACCTACATCCTAGAACTGCTGACGTGTTCCAAGGAACTCCAGGCAAGGTGAGCAGCACAGGGGGGCCACAACACAGCAAAGCTTGCACCAGGCGAGTTGCACATGCAGGCTTAGTCAGAGCACTGAGGGTGAGCTTGGACGAATATTGGTGTTGAAGCACACAATGCAGCTCAGATGTGTTGGTGAACTGATGGCTGTTGATTGTAAGGTTGTCTGGGACACCTGGACTGATGGCTGTTGATTGTAAGGTTGTCTGGGACACCTGCAGGGGCAGTGGCACATACCCTCCGGTACACCAAGGTCCATTGAGGCACTTGTATCAACCATGTAGCCTTCCGAGACATGGAAAGGGGCAGCTCACAGGGACATACAGCAAGGGACATACTCGGGTGCAGTGCATTTCATTTCCATGTACATTTTGATACATGCACTGCCAACTTTGTTTCGGTCATGGTGGAACACAACTTGTTCTGAAGTCATGCCTTGCTATATGGGTCTGTCTGCTTACCCAGGGAACATTGCATGTTGTGTGAATTGTGACACATTGGTGTTCCATTTGCCACGCACCCACCGGCGGCTGACTTACTGCATTGACTGTGTATGACCCATCACAGGGGTAATGTTATATATGGGTACGAAGCATCTACACCAGATTGTCTGTTTGTAGAGTAGTTTGTTGCTAAGGGGCATGTTTGGTGGTGTGTTTTTGTGTAATGGGCACGTACAGGTTATTGACTGTGGCTCTCTTTGCAGCATTGCAGTGCTCCTGTAACCGGGCCTGAGAGTGCGCAGGCAGGAGGCCAGCACTCAAAACCAGAGCTAAGTGTCTTGTTGTTTTTCTTTCAAACTGCTCTGCATAGGCTTGCTGGGGGGTGCACTGATGCATGGATGAATGTGTAATTCAATTTGGTATGTTTTTTTTCCCCTAATCACCCGGAGTCCTATCCAATTTTAAACCCTGTACCCTCTACCGGTGTTCCTGCTTCCCATACCTATCCAAGCAACGTTCCCTAACCCTTTTTCCCCGCTGGGGTTGCGGATGCCTGTGTAAGCCCCAAACTTGCAGGTGCCAAAACCCTAGAGATGGTGGTTGGTTCGTGCCACTCCTAAGCCTGGACTACAGAAGGCCATGACAATGATGTCCAAGTTTGTTTGGATTGTGTATGTGTTCATGCAGGTAGTACATTTTCGTGCATTCCCTACTTTCATGTGTCATTCCTCCTCCCTTCTCCTGCCACTCATTCCAGTTATCCAGTGTGCTAACACCTGTCCCGACTGCATATCCCTGACCCTCCTTCCCCACCAGGGTCTCAGAGGCCTGTGTGAGTTTGACCTTGCAGGCCCCCGGGACACGGTGGGGGTGGTTGTTTCGTGACACTCCCGCGCCTGTACACGGGACCTGTGACAGTACACAACCGTTCATGGTGCATCATTCTATGTTATGTACCACACATGGTTCACATCCTGTTCTGACATTGTTTTACTGTGCTACCTTGGTTGTTACATCATTGTGGTAGTACTTGGCCTTTGTGAGGTAGTGCTACGTCAAGTCATCTTCTGGAGGGTGTTCTGGTTCGTTTTTCTGGCTTTGATTTTGTGATTTTGCAAATGAGGGTGGACTCTGAGGGTGCAGGCACCTTTTTACACACAAGGTGGGTGATGGTGACGAAGGGGAAAGGTGATCCTGTGGCCAGGTGAAATTGAGGGTTGAAGGCTCCATGACCCAAGTGCAGTTGTTCAGTGGGTCATTGTCATTTGTGAGGGAGGGGGGTGGTTGTTGTTGATAGTTGCCTTGCCCTGCAGTGTGATGGGAACCCTGACATTGTAATGGTGGTATCCTATGTACATGTTGTGTTCTGCTGATCAATGCCTGCTCATGTGTTGTGTTTACCTTTCAGGTGTGAGGGGATAGTTGTGGTTTGACATGCTGGGGTGTACACATGGTGAATGTTCACATGTGATGTGTAGAGGACACTGATGGTCACTTGATTGCACATGCATATGTTGAGTGCATGTCCTTACTGACCCACACACTTGCACTCTGATGCACTACATGTACAACCACCCTTGCATATCCACGTGTACACTGTTTGCCTTCTGGTGCCCACTGTGTCCCTGCAGCACATGTTCTGTGACCAATTATGGATCCTGTACATGCCTAATTTGCTTTTTGATGTGGTCTGTCGCTTAGATGTGATGCTCAGGGTGTGCATCACACACAATGGCTGTTCACTGTGCTGTGCGCTGAGCAGTGTGTTGCAGGAGTTGGGCACAGTTGGACACAACACACAGAAGCTGCAGTGTTGATTTTGCAATGCACAATGTGCATGTAGACAGGCATTCATTGTTATGTTACGTCTACAACTCTTGTAATGCATTTGGAAATGACTTATTTTGGGTGGGAGGTTGTTAGTCAGTGATTCCATGTCAGGCATCATTGTCTAGTGCCACTGTACATTTTTGACATGGCAATGTGTACCTTATTGTTACTGTGTTGGTGTATGGGTATTGCTTTCCATGTCATGTTGTGGTTTGGGTGGGCTTGAGTGACATAACAGTGATGGCCATGGCCTGTTTTGCAGGTGTGTGTGATTCACACCTTGCATGTCAGGGTCATCCGCTTCTCAAAGCAACTAGCTGGGGGTAGATCTCTCTCCGCGGCAGTGGCCTCCCTCTTTAACAGCCTTCCTGCCTCACTGGAACTTGAGGAGAACCATCTCTGGTTCCGGAAGCACCTCAAGACCTTCCTCTTTGCTTCTGCTTTCTCTCTGCCTCTCCCTTGCAAAATTCTTCACTGGAACTGCACTGGATCTGCAACTGGGCCACTCTCACCGACCTCGGTCCCTGGCCCAGCCACTCTCTACTTGCACTGCCTCCCTGGCAACCCCTGCACTGCGGGACTGTCTCTCTATCCCTACAGCCCCCCTTCCCAGCACTTGTCTGCACTTACCTTTGCAGTTGCCACCAGCTGGCCTATTTATTTGTTTTTTAGTCTACTTACCCTGTACTGCACTCCCCCCTCCCCTTCCCCTTGCACTTTTCCCTCCCCCCTACCCCTGCACTTGCACAATCTAAATGACACCTGGCCTAGTAGTATCGTTGTCTGTCTTCCCTTGTTCCCCCCTCCCTGCCTCATCGCACCTTGAAATACTTGTGTATAGGCCATATCATGTCATGTCATATGTGTGCCTTTTGGTCACACAGGATAGCTTGTGTTTAAGTAGCTAGGGATGCAGACAATGTGGCACTTCCATGGCAACTATCTCAGGGTGGTAGGGTTGTGACAGTTGACTGTCTCTTTGTCATCATCGATTGTCACCTGGTATGTGCCAGGCCTGTGTGCACTCCGCAGGGGTGGGAGTTTAGGTGAAAAATGTGCCCACAAGCTGGGTCCGGGCTTCCTCGCCACGTGCCCTGTCCCCTCCCATGGGCAGCGCCTGTGCCTGTGGTTGGGGATGTGGGGGCACCACCATGTCCACCGGTACGCCCTGCCGTGTTGCAACATTGTGCAGGACACATGCTGCCACAATGATCCTGCACACTACTGGGGGTGCATAGAGTAGCTGCCCGCCAGAGCGGTCAAGGGAGCGGAAACGTGACCTGAGCACTCCGAATGTGCGCTCCACTATGGCCCTGGTTGCAATATGGGCGGCGTTGTATCTTACCTGGGGTGGTGTGGTGGGGTTCCGGATTGGCGTCATCATGTGGTTGCTCAGAGGGTAGGCACTGTCCCCTGGGGAGGTGTAAATGGTTGTGATTATTGGGGTTTGTGTATTTGTGTGTGTGTGTGTGACATGCATGCATGTGCAAGGGCATTTGTACTCACCTAAGAGCCAGGTGTCGCCATGCTGCCCAGCTTCCAGGGCCCGGCTCAGGGCCGACATTCTGTATATGAAACTGTCATGGGTGGAGCCAGGGTAGTTTGCATAGACAGAGGTGATGATTCCCTTTGCATCCAATACCACCTGTACATTGATGGAATGCCAGTGCTTGCGGTTTCGGTAGATGTGCTCAGTGGCCCTAGGTGGACGTAGGGCCACATGGGTGCAATCTATGGCACCGAGCACTTTGGGGAAGTGTGCCACCCTGAAAAAATCCAGGACAACGGCCTGCCTTTCTGCGGGTGTTCTGGGCATGTATATGTGCCTGCGGACTGAGGGGCGCGCTGTCATGATTGCCAGTACCTGGTGTAGGCAGCATGACTGCGTGGCCTGTGAGACCCCCCCACTATGGCAGTAGTCCGCTGAAATGACCCAGTGGCCAAAAAATGCAGGACATTGAGCACCTTCTCCAAGGGGCTCAATGCTTGGGAGCAAAGGGTAGGGGATGTAAGGTCATCTTCCCACTCCCTGACCTGGTCTAGGATGATATGGGGTGGAAACCTATACCTGCCGTAGACCTGGTCGTCAGGCATCTCAAAAAGGCTTGTCCGTGGTACGAAAATGCGTGCCCTGGCTATTCTCCTCCTCCTGCGGTGTCCCACGATCAGTGCTGCGACAAATGGGGCACTCATCGTAGCTGTATATACGTGTTTGTTGTTTGCGCGCACTTTTATACTGCGCACGGGGACGCTTCCACCTGCCTTCGTGTGGGGGACGCGTTGACGCCTGTGTGCGTCTTTTGCCGTGCGCGGGTTTCCCGTATTCGAATCCATGAATACGGGTTGTTGGCGTGCATGTGGGCGTTCCGTGTAGTTCCCTGCAGTACTTCCCCAGTTACGCCTTCTTTTTCACGCATTATTCCCCATTCCGCGTGTTACGCCCACTGTTCCGCACATTTTGGTTGGGTGCGCCGCGCTATGTGCGCTTTTGCTGTGCGCGTACCGCATGCCGTGTGTGCCCGCGTGCGCCATGGCAGGATTGGGCGCACGGACAGCGGGAACACGTGCAGCGTCTTCCTTGAATCGCACGCGTGCGCATGCGCTGCGTTTCTCACGCTTGCGCCACCTTGCGCCTGCTTGCGCTGGGATTTTCGGCGCACGTTTGCTCCATGAACCGACCCCATGATGTCATTTGGGCTATATAAGAGGTTCACAGAGAGACACAACGGACTGATCCATCCACAGTGATTCATCCACAGCAAGATACACAGATTCCAGATCCAGAAACACACCAGAATCTGGGGGGATAGGAGAGGAGGCAGATGATTCCATCCACGAGAGTGCAGAGACCAGACCTTGGCCTAGCTTTCCAGAGTGACCAGAGTGACCAAAGACCTTACTGGCTTTCCAGAATCCCAAACCCAAGCTTACATTATAAGTAGCAAATAACCCCAGTCCCAAACTGCATATCCCACTCTTTTGACTCTTGCACTCCATTGAAAATCCCATTCAAAGTCCCAAATTGTCAGTATAATCCATTCACCTTACCATAGATTAATGTGTATTGACCTGTATATGTTAATGTATTCCTTTTATAAGTCTTTCAGTTGTCTGTATAAGTCCTTAGTATCATTTTGAAGTAAATCAAATTAATTCCCCTATGAGGAAATTCACGATGTGAGCTGGTTAAAATTCGATATTAACCCCCTTACGTTTAGTGTCAAGTCTGTTACTGAACAGGTCAGACCGGATACAGGCTGCTAGTTAGACCTTTACTTTAGCTCTTGTTACAAGAATCAGATGTAAGAATATTATAGGAAGTAAGTTATAGATGGGAGAGACATCCACCAGCCCCTCTAGAATACAGAGCGACGAACATTCCACCAAAATTCCATACCTACAGCAATGACTCAATGAAAAACCCTAGTTACAATATAACGTATCTCCCCCCCCTTTAAAACATTAAAAACATAGGCGAAACGGAGCCTCAGAAACCCTGAATTAAAACAACCTAAAATAACATACCAACAAGCTCCACATCACCTACAAAAAGCTTCCCACCACTTTAACCCTTCTTAAGAGACCAGAAGGAACTTCCACCCAACACATCCCATCTTCACTGCAGCTATATGTGCATGCTTCCAAACCATACCATCATAAACATCCAAGCATGCGGGCCTTGGAGCTGGATTCGCACAACGGAGACCAGCCCCAAATCCACCTCTCATAACTGACACATAACCAACCATATTGCACACCACACCATCATACATCACACTAACAGTCCAATAATTATACAGCAAACATAAAGTCCTCTCACACTCATAAATGTACCAAAGACATCTTGACTTCCGGTACCACCTGCCTGCAACACCGCTACCTGACAGGAGCACCTAACTTTGCAGCACCCCACTACTCAATAGCCAGGACCCACCCGGCTATCCTGAAAACCGCAGCACCTCACCCTGCAGCACCTCACTATTCAATAACTTCACTGCAGCACCTCACTACTAAATACCCAGGGCCTACCCGGCCATCCTGAAAACCACAGCATCTCACTATTCAATAACCTCACTGCAGCACCTCACTACTAAATACCCAGGACCCCCCCCAGCCATCCTGAAAACCGAAGTACTTCACTACTCAATAACCTCACTACAGCACCTCACTACTAAATACCCGGGACCCCCCCCCCAGCCATCCTGAAACCCGCAGCACCTCACTACTCAACCTTACTGCAGCACCTCACCACTCAATAACCTCACTCTGCAGCACCTCACTCTGCAGCACTTCACTGCAGCACCTCACTACAGCACCTCACTGCATCACCGTGCACATCAAAATTAACAGGAGACAATGTCCAACTTTTTACTTACGACGAACCTGTAAGTAAAATACTTGTTAACATACATCTGAAGCAAATACTTCTTTTCACATGACTTTCCACTCCAACACCTCCTTCTACAGAATGCAGTAAATGTTACGTTCCCTTCATAAACCTCAACCAGAACAGAGGCCACAACATACAACCCTCCCCATATTTCACTCTCATCCACATTCACATCTGCACAGGTTGCACTTAACCAATATCAGGGATCACAGGCCTCACATCACATGTCATACTAGAACTCCCTGTTGTAACATGTAAGTACCTTGAAAAAACGGATACATTCCGGGTCCAGTTCTTCCAGAATAGCAATGGAAGTATCAACCTTCTCATGAAACAAGACCCCACACGCACGGCAATATCCCCATTTCTCATTCCAATGGGGATCCAACTCATTGACAGCCGCCATACTGCAATCGCAAAGTTCAGCTTCCCCATCCCAGAATTTCCAGTAATTATGAACATGCCGTGTTTGATTGCCTCCTCCCACTTCAATCATGGGTTTACTCTCCCTCACACTTTGATGGTCTTGCCATGCTGCCTCCGATTCCATCGCAACGCTAACATTTTTTTCAATCATTCGCAGTCTCATCCTCTTTTCAACCTGTGACCCCATTACCAGCACATCTTCCATGTCGTGAACGTTAGGTGCCCCTCCATTGGTTGCTTTAGCCGACACGCCACCATCCGCGTTGAACCTCGGCTTCCCAAAGAGCCCGGCATTCCATTCCTTAGAGGAAGGAACCTCCTCGATGTGCGCAGACGTGTTAGGCTTTCAGTTGTTGAGCCCTGCATTGACGTCATCAAAACTCTTTCAGCCTTGCAATGAATACAGCTCCCAAGTCCACAATGCCTCACAAGTACACAATGCTATTGCCCCCTCCGCGTGCACTACGAACAGCACTCCGCCAGCAAGTGAGTTTAATTATGATACTCGCAGTCTGCACTTGCTTCTTGCGGTGTCTGACACGCTGGACCCTCTGACCATATGCCGCCCTGTCCCTCACATTCACTTAGCTGTTGCTTCTCTCAAAACAGCTGTTGCCCTCATGACAGTAACGGCAGCTGGTTGTGGGCTGATAATGGATGACTGTCCCTGACCCAGCTGACCGCGGCTCACTAGACGCCGGGTTATTTTTCGTAAGTGCAGACTCTCAGCGGATATGTGCGCACAACTTCCTGGCAGGGACTCTGTGATTTCTCCCTGACAATGCCTCACAGCTCCCACAGTGCCCCTCCTACTCAGGGCCCAATCTTTCTATGGGCTGGGGTTCATTCACCTTTCGGCTGGGGCCGGTGGATGTCTCATCTTCTTCTCTTTCCGCGCTGCCACCGCCATGTCTTCTTCCTTTCCGTTCCACTTACTTATTTATATTTTTATTTTTTATTTTCCGGACCTTGTTACCGAGTTCTTTCAAATCCTCGTCACCACTGCTTAGTCTGTTACCGAACAAATGGTCCGGAGATAGGCTGCTAGTTAGACCTTTACTTCAACTCATGTTACAAGAATCATATATAGGAAGTAAGTTGTATATGGGAGAGTCATCCACCAGCCCCTCACTCTGGCCAAGTATCTTCAACTGCCAACCTCTAGAATCCAGAGCGAGGAACATTCCACCAACACCAACATGCCATACCTACAGCACTGACTCGGGCAAACCCTAGTTACAATATAACATCTTTCTTTAATAACTATAGTCATTAAAATATAGCCTCAATAAAATGAGTCTCTGAGTAACAAAAAACGAATTTGCCTGTGTACTGCGTGTGTTACCACAAATTCCTAATTTGCATCTGTTCCCGAGAAAAACCCAATCCGTAGTCCCATTGAGAACCATCCCTTTCAGTCAGAATCCTATCCGTTATATGCCTTTGGCCTTCCCCATTGAAACCGATTTCCAATTTGGACAGCTAAACCCTTTTCTTGGCTGCCTGTCATCACCCATCCCATGTGAAAACGAAATTCTCAATTGCTGTGTGTGTTTTCTTTTGAATTTGTCTTTCCCAAAATCGACTTTCTTACCTTGTGTTCATGTTGCCATGGTGCCCTGCTTCGTAGACTGTAAGCTTCCTTATCTCTCGAGTGTAGCAACACAAATTTCTTTCTCGCTGTTCCACCGCGTTTGTAAGCTGCTGTGCGAGTAACAAGTAAAATCCGATTATGCCGTTTTGCTCATCAATCGGGTTTACATTTTCTTTTCTGGCCTCCCATCTTGGGGTGGTGGGCTGAGTTCTAAATTCTATAATTCCCTCTTTATCTTGACTCCTTGCCACTGCCTTCCATCCAAAAAGAATTAAGTTAGCAGATGTTGGGGGAAGTGCTTAACCTTAGTACCATCACATGCTTTAAAATCATTTTTCCTGTTTTGCCATTAAAGGTTCATGTGAATTGTGGGGATTTTGAACTAACTGTGTTGTAGGAATCTTTGCACTGTATTGCCACAAGGCTGCGGTCCAATTGTTTGATTTTGCTTTTATTTTCATTAAACCATAACATTAATAAAAATCATATTGATACACAACGGCCTGGTTCCTCGTCCACTGTGACACGGGGTGTTTGTGAAGGTTGGGAGCGAGAGGGGTTGGGGGCCTACTCAAATAAAAGAACCTGTGGTTGGTTAAAGATAGAAAGCGTTTTTATTGTGCGCCAAATTCATTGTCAGGGGAAGGAGTCCCTGGCTGGAATGTACCATGTTATAAAACCTTTACACAGGTAGGTAGGTCTCAGGCGATCTTGTTTCCCCTTAGCACTCCATATAAGGTGGGGTGTGCTGATCTCGCCAAATAATGCCCGCTGCCCTGGTAACATGTGTCAACACAGGTAAGATTAAAAAAAAAGGGGCTTCTAGCAACACTGCACAAAAAGTGCTGGTTGCTGCAATATTAAAATGTAGCTGTCATAAAATATGGAGGAGAGCATAACTCCATTAAAAAGTACCCAAAAGAGGTCAAAAGAGTACACAAGGTTAGGGTAAAAGAATGACTGAGTGTGGAAAAATGTTCCCACTCATTCAGGAGAATTTGATTACAAACCAAGAGTCCAGCAAAAAGTGCTAAGGGACTCACAGGTGGAGAAAATTTCACTCAAAAATGAAATCTACTCTAACAATGACTTTTGCAGGACACGTTTAATGCTGACGAAGGCCATCAAAGTGAGTGGGCCCATCCGAATGATCAAGCATCTCACCTCTAGCCGAATCCCCCAGGACATGTGTAGAGTTCATACAAGCCTCCATGGCGGAAGAACTAATCTCACCGTTCACGCTGTCCGACACAGACGCCACTTCAGCACACCTGAGGAACTTCAATCCGACGGCTTAATGGAACGAGCTCAGCAGTCACCGTCTCTGATATCTAGACGTTGTAGTTCAGAAAATATCAGCCAGGGAAGTGCAGCCATACCATTCAGCTCGACACGGTTTCCAAAAAGGAAATGGGCTGTGGCCCAGATACTTTGTTCTGCCCTGGACTTCTATTCTGGTGGAAACATGTGCTTATTATGGGGAACTCTGTGTGATTCAGTGAGTATTTATTTATCTGTTGGTTTGTAAGGAGCCTTTTCCAGCAAGATTTGGGGGTACGTGTGGGAGGGAGAGAGGCATAGATCTGTAAAATGAACACAGGAGGTCCTTGGGCAGAAGTGAAATCACCCCCCAGAGTCAGGGGTGGGAGGTCAAGTGGAACAGTCTTCATCATGCCCCGAGATATGAGTCCCTGATGGCAGATCTACCTCTAGATGTCAGGGCAGTTCCTTTTCGGCTTCTGTTTTTTCTTGGCAATGATTTCCATGTACATTTCAGTAAGGGTTGATGCTGTTAGGCAGAGTTTGAATGCAGTACCCGTTGGGACCACTACACACAACTATGACTACAGGTGTAAGCAAAACCAACCTTTGGTATAAGTCTGTACTGCACAGTTTTTGGTAGCGGAGCTGAGCAGCCAGGCTTATCTCAAGGGGGAATGTGAGCTGTAAGGCTGTTACACAGAGGTCTACAATCACAAGTATTCAAATAAACTCTTACACTCAAGGTTTCTTGGTTGAACACTTATTAATTTATTCAACAGTCAGTTATAAAACATTCACTAGAAGGAGGCAATCTATGTCACACAAAAATATACTTCAGTACTTTACACTGTACGTTTCTGAGGCATTTAAACTACTTTGAAGGAGGAGCAAAATGGCATCCAGAGTACTTTGAAGTAGGAGCAAAAAGGCATAGGTTAATAAAAAAAGATTAGTTACTCTTGGGCAGTGCAAATACTTTGTGTTCACCAGAGGAGGCAATTCAATGCAATAGGTTAGGCCAAAGTTAACGGGCTAAAGTCTTTTTTGTATTTTGTATTTGTTTATTATTTGTATCGCGCGCCAAACCCTGAGGTAACTGGGCACTTGAGAAACTTAGAGGTTACAAACATAGTCAGGCATACTTAGAGTTTACATACTTAGTCTGGCATACAGATTATCATCAGCAATAAGGACCCTGGTTACAGGTGGGTCAGATAGTGGTATACAGGAGATAGTGCACAATAGTAGACTACCCAGGAGACGGAGCTGTAGCATAGGTAGTGATCGGCTAGTCTGGTGAATACATCTTACTGAGGAGGCTTGTTGCTCAGCCAATTTTTTATACTGGCTTTAAAGGTGAGGAAAGAGGGTTCCTGTCTGAGCGGGGTGGTGCTAGAGTCCCCTATTGTGTATAGGATAAAGCAGTTCTGGTAGTTAAAAGGAAAAGTCTTTGCCAAAGTTCTCAGAAGTAGTTTGTAAAAGAAAGATTCATATGCTGGGTCACAAGCCAACTAGGCCTGCAAGTTGCCAAAGTTCCAAGCACTTTCGCAGTGAGAGGTAAGTTCTCTCTGTCGGGTTTTTTACAGTACCTTACAATGAAGAAAAAGATGCAGCTGAAGACTTCTGTCCTGGCAGTTCCTGAGCCTCAGTCGTGGGTACAAGAGGGAGGAAGTTGGGGGACTCCTGCACTGCACTGGGACTGGTCAAAGCTGGCACTTGGCAAATCTTCATTTCAGGTAGCTGTAGACAAGCAAACAAACTGGTGTCCCTCTCCCTGGTTATTCGGTTTCCTGCACCACTCTGAGGAAAATACAACCAGCTCTGAGAATGGCATCCAGGTGGCTTACGAGTTGTTTGGTCCCACCAACTCAAAGGGAGAAGTCATCCTTGCAGGGCTTCTCTGTCGAGATGAACTTGGCGATTCGGACCAGCAGCAGGGCTTCATCGGGCAAACCAACGATCCAGGAGTTGCAGCAGCCGTCCTCTTCAAACCCGTCTTCGGTTCTTTCGTTGCAATGGTCGACTCTACCTTCCAAGCCAAGAGACTTGCCTTTTATCCAGTTTCCTCCCATTCATTCCAGCCTAGCTGCCACTCACCCAGCAGGGTGGCTGTCCTTGCCGGACAGTCAGCCAGCCAATCATGCCAGAGTTCATTCGGGTCTCCTAGGAGACTAAGCACAGTGAGTTTCGGCACCTCCCTCACCTCCTGCCCACCCCAGACACTCAGACGCCAGAGGCGGTCATCAGTCCTGAAGCCCGCCAAAGGCACAGAAACAAAGGCACCAAACCTAGTTTGGCGCGCAGAGACAAACACTAGAAGAACCTTTCCAAAAAGAAATGGGGAAAAAAGAAGACCGGCACCTGTTTAAACAAAGGGGCTTAAGGCGCCATCTTGAAAAACATGGCTCTCGCGATTTTTAGCTACCGGTGTTCGTGGTCGGGAAAAATCATGGTAGTTCGTTGTAAAACCACTGCCACCAGCCATCGATAGGAAAGGGTAGCATTTGACTGCTACATGAGTTTCTAGACACAGGGGATACTAGGTAACCCCTCCAGCCCTCTATTGTAAAATAGTGTGTGCTGGGTCTAGGAATTTAAAAAGACTAGTAAAGTCAATGTAACTTTACATTCTCTGGGAAACAGTAGTTTATTCCAGAGAAGGTATTTAAACCTTGAGAAAGCCTGAAAGGCTTCCCTGGGTCACTGCACTGGGGGTGCTGTGTGACACACATGAAAAGATGATGCCTATGGAGGTGTCTAAAACTCCATAAACAAAGAACACAAGAGTAAAACACACATCAAAATACATGAGTGGGGGAAAAAAGGCTCACACTCTCTCCAGGTAAAAAAAAATCAAGTCCTCAAAATTCAGCAGAGTTGCTGGGGATCTCTAAGGTGAAGGGAATTAGCACATTTATGAGAATTCTCCCTAACACTGGGCAATCCTAAGGAGGCCCCCAGGGTCTTTCACACCAACCGTCTAAAAGCCTATGTCTCTATACCAGAAGTGGGAGCTTTGCTTCTAGCCTCTGCTCAGAAGGAGGAGGAGAGTGACCCTCCACCTGACCTCCTCAGGGGACAACTTTTAGATGGGAAGACAGGAGTTAGGGCCTCATTACAACCCAGGCGGTAAGTTCCCTACTTTACCACCATGGTGTAAACTCCGTTTATACCATGGTGGATGGCAGATTTACCGCCCCATTCCAAGGTGAGTGGGGCGGTAAATCCCCATTCCCCTTTTACCCTTCCTCATTCCCATTTTTGCCCCATAGGGCATAATGGGAGTGGGGAAGGCGCCTATTACGGCACCATAAATTACGGTGCCGTAATTAGCAGCAAGGCGGGTTAGCTCCTTGCATTTTAACGCCTGCTAAAAAGGCGTTAAAATGGTAATCAGGCGTTAAGGGTTAACGGCGCCGACGGCGCCGTTAAACCCTTAACGCCTGGGATGTAATGAGGCCCTTAATCTCTCTTCTAATCTGACACTGGAACAACAGGAGGAGTGCAAATCTCTGTTAAATCAGTTTGCCTCTCTGTTTTCACTAGCACCAGGCTTGACCCCTTGGGGCCAGCATGATATTCTCACTGGTGACTGTCTACCTGTGAAAAGCAGAGGTTACAGGATGTGAGATCATGTAAGAACTCACATAAAGGAAGAGGTCAGCAAGATGCTTGATCTCAGGGTAATAGAGCCATCTACAAGTCCAAGGTCTAGTCCCGTTGCACTAGTGCCAAAGGCAGGATCCAAGGAGTTGAGATTCTGTGTTGACTATAGATCTCTTAATGCAGTCACAATGACTGATGCCCATCCTTTACGCAGGACAGATGAACTGGTGGACAAACTTGGTTCAGCCAAGTACCTCAGTACATTTGATCTCAAATCAGACTATTGGCAAATAGTTCTGACAGATCATGCCAAGGAGAAAACTGCATTTTCAACCCCAGCAGGCCTCTACCAGTTTAAGGTAATGTCTTTTGGTTTAAAGAATGCACCTGCTACATTCCAAAGGATGGTTAATCAAGTTCTGAATGGGATGGAGGACTTCTGCATGGCATACTTGGATGACATTGCAGTGTTCAGCCCTACTTGGAAAGGGTATGCAGTGATAAAACTGCATGAAAAAATTTCGCCTCTACAAAAAATTGTTCAAGAAATGCCATGGTTTGACCCTGTAAAGGTGTACCCCATTATACCATTTAAGGGGAGTGGGGTTGCAGGGGTGTCCCCCCCTCCACTTAAATGGTATAAATGCACTCTGGCGTGATTGACTGGCTGACTGTCTAGCAAGGACCGCCACCCTGCTGGGTGAGTGGCAGCTAGGCTGTAATGAATGGGAGAAAACTTTTTTAAAAGGAGAGTCTCTGTGCCAGATAGCCTGACTGTGCCAGATAGCAGAACCTCGCATTTAGCCTGATTGTGCCAGATAGCAGGTTTTCACACTTAGCCTGATTGTGCCAGATAGCAGCATTTTCGCATTCAGCCTGATTGTGCCAGATAGCAGGTTTTCACACTTAGCCTGATTGTGCCAGATAGCAGCATTTTTGCATTTAGCCTGATTGCACCAGATAGCAGCATTTCACACTTACCCTGATTGTGCCAGATAGCCTGATTGCGCCAGATAGCAGCATTTTCACATTTAGCCTGATTGTGCCAGATAGCCTAATTGTGCCAGATCTCTCACATAAAGATAACTATTAGTGAGCGATATCTCACAACTAGCTAGACTTTACTCTGTGCTAGCTAGTCCAGATACAATTGCATATATGAGTCAGCGTTACAACTAGACAGAATTGTGAAGATTAGCACTACGCCCTATCTAGACAGAACTGTTATACTAGCTTGCATCATATCTAGACAGAATTGTCAAGATTAGCCTGTGTCATATATTGACAGAGGTGTAATACTAGCTTGCATCATATCTAGACAAAACTGTGAAGATCTGCTTGTGTTGCATCTAGACAGAATTGTGAATGTCAGCTTAAACCGGACCCAGACAGGATTGTAAAGATTACCTTGCGTTACATCTAGACAGATTTGTGAATGTCAGCTTGCATCACATCTAGATAGAATTGTGCAGATCAGCAACACGTCATTTAGACAGAACTGTAATAGTAGCCTGAGTCATACCCAGACAGAAATCTGTCACATCTACAGAGAATTGTAATACTAGCTCACCTCACTTCTAAATAGAATTGTGAAGACTAGCATTATGTCACATCTAGACAGAATTGTGAAGATTAGCATTGTGTCAAATCCAGACAGAATTGCAAAGATGAGCTCACATCACATCTAGACAGAATTGTAATACTAGCCTGCATCATATCTGGAAAGAATTGTGAAGATTAGCTTGAGGCACACCCAGATAGAATTAGAAGACTGGCATTGCTTCACATCTAAACAGAATTGTAATACTAGCCCGTGTCACATCTAGACAGAATTTTGAAGATAGGCATTGCGTCACATCTAGATAGAACTGTAAAGATTAGCACGCGTCACATCTAGACAGAACTGTGAAGATTAGTATTGCGTCACATCTAGACAGAATTGTAATACTAACTTGCGTCACATCCAGATAGAAGTGTAAAGATCAGCTCACATTACATTGAGACAGAATTGTGAATATGTGAATATCAACTTGCACCACAGTGGGATAGGATTGTGAAGATTAGCATGCAACGCTTCTAAATAGTGATGCCAGGAACCAACTACACTAAACAATCTCACCCCTCTGCATACACCTCTAACACTCTACACATACACAACCACACCTCCAAAGCACTACAAACCGCACGCACTTCACCATATCTCAGCAACAAAACATAACACACATAGCCTCGCACAACAATGCATGACGGCTACCAACTGAAAAGCACACCTAAGCTCAGCGAACGGTGTTAAGCGAACTGAGGCTGCCAACAGCACATCACAGCTCTCTTGCCCTTCTACCGCTCAACCTTACTAACTCATCCCAACCTCTTTCCTTTTCAGATCCGCCAGAGCGCCACTACGGTGGTGATAGTGCACAGTATAAATATCCTTTAACATAACATAACATATTATAACCCACCCTACTACAAGATAACCACATCTCAGGCAAGAATGGGAGCTTCTGTGCAGGAAGCCTTGCCCCTCGACCCCCACACATTTATCAATGTCACCACTAGCTATGGGAACAAACCAAGCTTCCTAACTCTGGTGCCAATCGCCTCCATCAACTAAACTGGTTTACTCTTAGCAGCCATCATACCCGATATCGCGCCCTCCTGCAGTGACACAAACCAATCCACCATATGCTGAAGCGTGGATGCCCAGTTGTACAACTGAAAATTAGGTGCGCCCGCCCCCACAGACCCTACCAGAAATGGTAGGGTCTGCAGAGCAAATTAACAGCGTTCCTTCTTCCACAACAACTTCCCCAAGATCATGCACATATTGATGAAATATGCATCGGGAATGGGCATCGGCATAACTTGAAAGACATTTAACAATCTCGGCAGAGCTACCATTTTAACTAGAGCAATTCACCCCATAACAGAGAGGGAAAACATCATCCTAAACTCAAAGGATCTGTCAAAAGCCACCATACCCTGTTATAGTCATACACCCATTCCCAGTCGATTGCCACTTTTATCCCCAAATATTTAAACCCAACCCTAGGAGCATCCATGTCCAAGTGCAACAGCCTGCACCCCACATTTCCCAGGACCGTATAGCGAACCGACTTGAAGTGATTGAACAATATTGCAGAAAGTTCACCGAACTCCTTAACTGTGTCCAAGACCACTTCTAGGTGGCATACTGGGTCCGGACCATATAGCATCATATAGCTGGCATACAATGAGATGCAATGCCTCTTGTCCCCCATAAGCAGGCGAATGGGCATATGCCTCCTACGCCCAACCCTGGCCAATGATTCAATTACTTGCACGAAAATAGGCGGAACAGCGGGCACCCCTCAATCGAGCCAATCTGTGCTACCCACCCAAAGATACCACACTAGTCACCTGCACACGGTACGTCGATCTATCATTTAGTAATCAGACCCAGCGTACAAAAGATTAACCCAGACCTATTCTTTCCAAAAAACATCTATTGAAAATCCCAACAGAGTGAGTCAAACGCTTTATACAAGTCCAAGATAATGACTGCAATTTCCTTCTTGGTGTCTATATGTTCATCTAAAATAAAGAATAGCCTTCTTAGATTATGCATCGTGCGCCTACCCGGAATAAAACCCATTAGGTCCGGGTGCACAAGTTCCCATATCATCACTATCAGGCGGTCAGCTAATATGGTACATAAGATATGTATATCTACATTAATAATGGATAACAGCCTGTAGGAACAGCACTTTGCCGCATCTCTCCCAGCCCTGGGTAAAACTACCACCAATACCACTAGTAAGGGACCGGGAATCCTGCCCAGCATCACAGCCTCTGAATAGACCTCCAAAAGCCTGGGGCCAAGAAGATCCTTGAAAGCATGGTAGACCTCAACCGCGGTACCATTGATCCCAGGGGTCTTACCCAAACCCAAATTGTCAATTGCACATTCCACGTCCTGCAACTCTATTGGTGTGCCCAATGTCTCTCCCTGTTCATCAGTCAGCCTGTGAAGCGCCGCCTCTTCCAATGATTCGGCAGCCTGTAAAGCCTCAAACCCAGCCTGTGCGGCATATAAAGACTCATAAAAACCCAAAACACTACGCAAATTTCTTCCTGATCAAGGATCGTAGCACCTGTTGCATCCCGAATCCCATCACAAGAATGCTTACACATTTCCCTGTCCCGCTCTGTCACCCACAGCATGTTGATTGCCCACATATCCTGCATAGTCAAAAGCTCCCAATCTCTCACATCCTTCACTGAGTTCCTGCATCGCTGTTGCCTTCAGGGCTCGTACATCCTCCCCCTGGCCTTGATTTAGCTCCAACCAGGTCATAGCCAACTCCAGCCGAGCCATTGTACCACTCAACGCCCTTAGAACCCTATTTTAGCTGAAATACAGAGGCCCCTGATAAAGACCTTCAACGACTCCCTTTCTGTAGATCTACTAACAGTAGAGCCGAGTTACATACCAGAAAACAACCAAGCTCTTCTCTTAGAGTCAATACAAAATCCCTGTCCAGCAGTACATCATTGCGGAACCTCCATGTCAGAATGGGCGCCACCTTGTGCTGCTTCTCTAGTGCCACCAGGAGAGCGGCGTGGTCTGACAATGTCTGATTCAGAACCTCTGCCCTCTGGACCATTCAAGCTTTCTCTACCCCCATGAAGGTGTAATGAATAAACAAGAAGGAACCATAAACCCCAGAATAGTAGGAATGACAGCACTCTAACCCATGTTTCAGGCACCACACGTCACTGAGCAACAGATATGTTGTAACTCTTGTAAGCATCTTAGATGCTCTTGTTAGAGCCCTCACTTGCATACCTATTCAATCCAACTCATCACATAGGTTACAGTTGAAATCTCCGAACCACAATACTCAATGCTGCTGATGCTTGATTATCAACTTACCCATGCATTCAAAGAACCCAGCCTGATCCACATTCAGTGCATAGGTGGCAAGTATGAACACTGAATGCCCTTGGAGCCTATCCACTATCCCCACAGATCTCCTATCAGGGTCAGTCAATGTGCATCACAAAGTCAGTGGTACAGCCACTCTCACCCATATAACAACCCCCCTAGCATAGGAGGAAAAGGACAACCCAACCCCCAATCTCTTCCATCTGACTCGCAATCTATCTAACTCAGCCCCCATCTGGTGCGTCTTCTGTTTTATGGCCACGGCAATACCATGCCTGACCAAATATGCGTCAATCCTGCTCCTTTTCACTATATTATTAATACCCTGCAAACTCCAACTAATCACCTTGATGAGGCCATAGGTATACCCTGGACCTGAACTCATCCTCTCCTGGCAAGGTCACCCCAGTATCTTCCCAAGACATTCCTACTGCAAGATATACAAATCCAGAATGAAAAGAAAGTGAACCAAATGAACCATCCCACCCCCTCCAACTGCCTGCCCCCACCCTGCATCCGCTCCCCAACATGCAGACGTTCCCCACCCAAACAGGGCAACAGGCCCCACATACATTGCTCCAAAAGAGGTCCCCTCCAGAACCCCAGATGCCATCAGAAAACAGCATCCAGGCTACAAGAGGAGAACCCTGGAGTCAGACAACCCCAACAAGGTCCTCAGCAAGAGAGTGCCCTCTCCACCCCCCACCAACCCCCATCAAGATAACAGACCAGCAACCCTCTGGCCCAGTGCAGTTTGCATCTCACCCTGCCTCAGCAACCCCACCCCAGAACCCAGGAGAGGCCACTACCTCTTTCCACATTTGAAGTGGCCGGGGTAACCCACTCATCAGCCCTAGTGTCAATTACCCACAAATTGCCACCAGTCACACTTATCTCCAAGGTCCCATCAGCACACACCACTACCCTCCCAAGTGGGGCAACCTGAAGCAGCTGTTCATCCCTGAAGGGGTCTCTGTTACGAGCATGGCCTGAAAGTATTCCACTAGTTCCACCCCCCGGCCCACCACCCGATCCAGTGCTCTCCTGCCAGTCAGGCTTCTTGGGAGTGAAAAGTAGGGTAAAACATCATGTCAGTTAAGGTCCCTCAAAATCTTCTTAACAGACTGAAAGGATTTCTGCTGCTTCTGGACATCCTTGGTAAAGTCCAGAAATATGGGTATCCTCTATCCCCTGATCTGATAGGATGACCGCCTTTAAGCATCGTACAACACTGCAACCCTGCCCTGGAAGTTCAAGAATTTTGCAATTTAGACCCGAGGTGGGCCCTTTCAATCGTGAATCATTTAGACAGACCCTTTATGCCCAACGTATCCACCAAGAGCCTCTCAAGAAACAGCTCCGCACTAGGCCCTTAAGTAGAGGATCCATACATTACACCTCATGGATCCCCCCTCAGCATCCCCCACCCTGCATTACAAGGATCTCGTCGCAGTACCAAGGACTTCAACCCTAGCCATCAACACAGTCACCAAATCCTCATTGTCGCTCTCCCTCTGCTCCACCTCGGAAACCCTCTCATTCAACTTCTGGAGATCCCCCCACCCCCCTAACCAAGGAGAAATCAATCCCCACTGTTTAAACCTTGTTTTCAAAGGATACCCTTGAGTCTTGAATAGCTCATATAAGGCTCTCTAAGGTGGTAATACCATTGCCTGGCGCTGTGGTAGGGTCATCCACAGCGGACTGCTGCTGCGACCTGGGCTGTTTCCCTTTACTGCCAACATAGTGTTCAAGCTATTGCTGTTGGCCTTTCACCATCTCAGCAGACCAGGGGCCCAAGCTATCCAGAAGCCCACCTCGTCGGCCTCGACCCCAGCTGGAGAGCTGAAGAGAGGGCATGGGGGTGGCCACTAACGTAACCAACCACTCTTTGTGCTATTAACAGAGGCTGTATCTTCCTTCCCCGAGTGGGTGGGAGCCAGGGAGCAGTAGTGCAAAGTGCTGACAATCCTGCAAGTAACCAGGTGCTTGAGAAGACAGCAACAGCAATCGGGTGCACTTAGCAGCCACCTGGCACTCCTCACCCACCACCATTTCCCACTGCACTGTCCTTATCGCAGCCATTGGACTTCAGGTGTAGAACAGCATGTGCCGCCAGTCCGGGCGCCTCATCACCACGGGACCACACCAACGACAGACCACCATGGAACGACTTGCAGCAGCGTAGGACCGCAGGCAACCAGGAGGAGGTTCCAGGTCGTGCACCCCCATCTCAAGTCACAGCTCAATCAGCCGAGTCCCGTGGAGGGCTGGCACGGTCCAGAGAAGAAAGCGGGGATTGGCGGCAGCCACTCAAGGCCGCAGCGTGAGGCTCTGCTCCTCAGTTCATTGCAGCAGCAGGAATCTCACCAACAGCTCCACGGCTCTTTTTAACTGTACACTTCCTTGGAGTGCGCTTCCGGTATTCCTTTTCTGAACTTTAAATCATACAAAGATACATCTTTGATTGGTTATGCACATCTTTGTTTTTTATTTCCTTTCAAACAAACTTTCTTCTTCAAATAACCATATCCCTTTTGTCTCTCAACACGTGTTTCTCCACGTTTAACGCACGTGGTTCATCAGGAGAGTTTTCTAATATAAAACAAGAAAAAACATTTTTTTGCTTAGCTATATCAACTCAAATATATTGTTTATATACAACAAATTAGGTGGTAGAGGCAAACCACCAATTTAAATATTCATTTAACATACTCACCAATTTTTTCAAATTCGATAATATTCTCAACTTTTAAATCCTTTTGTTAAAGTTATTTTTTTCCCATTTATAGCAAACATTTATCCTTTCTTATCTTCCGGAAAAATTATATGGGATTGCTGTGAAAACCAGAAGTAAAATAAACAAAGTTTTTAAGCTTAGGTTCAGTTTAAATAATCCCTATGGTTTTGGTAACATGCAGTATCCCTTAGTCTGCTCTCCTCACCTTATTTATCCCGGTACGATTGCCTTCAATCCTTCTCAGTCCATGCTACTGTGAAAGTGTTTTGAATCCTCTTATTTATACTTGCGGGCCCGCTATGTGTGACTTCATCACACCGCGCAACGCAATGACGTCATGCGTTACGTTGCGTAATGATGTCACGCGTTTTTCCTACACGGTCGGCGACCATCTTAGTGTTTGAATAAACTATGTTTTTTACTTTATTTCAAAGACACTAATTCAAGAACATGGCACTTTACCAAAAGTAATTCCAATTTTACTTTTCACTATATCAGCAATTCTTTTAAATTTAGTTAAACATTTTCACAACCCCCAAACAATTTTTGAATTTCAAACAGAATTTCAAAAAACAAATCATTACAACCAATAACTCATTTCATTGACTGAATTTAGCCCTGTATTGCAAGTATCCAAAATACAGATCCATTTCGCTTCTCTTCTCCTTAATTGTAGCTCTCTGTTGCCTCCTCTCTCCATGCTTTCTAATTTTTTCTATACCCAGAAACTTGATACCCTTAATATCCGTTGCTTTATGTTCTTGATCAAAATGAATTGCCATAGGGTATCTTGTGTCCTTATTTTTAATGGCTCTAATATGTTCTTGTAATCTGATTTTCAGTACTCTGATAGTACTTCCCACGTATTTCTTATTACATATACATGTAATTGTATAAATCACATACTTAGTGTTACAATTAATGAATTGCTTTAGTTCGTGAATTCTTCCATTTGGTAACCTTATCTCTTTTACACCATTTTCCATTTGGTCACAGATTCCACATCTCCCACACTTGTGGGTTCCTGTTGGTGCTAGTACTTGTAAAAAATGACTTAGCACTTCAGTTTTTTCTTCTTTCATATGGCTGGGGCTAATTTTTTGCTTTAAAGTTGGTGCCCTTCTATAAATTATCCTGGGTTTAGCTTCTATATACTGTTTCAGCATTTCATCGCTTTGCAAAATGTTCCAATGTTTTGTCAGGAATTTTTTCAAAAGGTGAGGTTCACTATCGAAAGTCGTTATGAAGTCTACCTTTTCTTCACTTTTCTCCACCATTCTTGGTTTGTCCTTTAGTAGTTCAGTTCTAGATACTTTTTCAGCTTTGTAGATAGCTTTGTCCACATCTTGATTTTTGTAACCTCTCTGGATAAATTTTTCTTTGAGCAATTTAACATGATTTTCGTATTTTTCATTTGAACTGCAGTTACGTTTTCTTCTCAGAAATTCACCATATGGTATATTTTTGATTATGTGCTTCACGTGATTGCTTTCAGCATGTAGTACTTTATTTACTGAAGTTGGCTTTATATATAGATCTGTTAGGATCTTTTCCCCATCTGTATAGATTAGCAGATCCAAAAATTCAATTTTCTCAGAACTCATTTTTTCAGTAAATTTGATATTATAATCATTCGCATTCAAATATCTGATGTAGTCAAAAAGTTCTTTTTTATCTCCATTCCATATCATAAGAATATCATCGATATATCTTCCCCAATAGGTTATGTATCCATTCGTAAATGCTGTATGTTGCCATGCATGGTTGATCTCAAAGTGTCCCATGAATAAGTTTGCTTAGCACGGTGCAGACTTGGCCCCCATTGCTGTGCCTCGTTCTTGTCTGTAAATTTGTTTATTGAACAAAAAGATATTGTTGGTTAAAGCAAAATGCAACATTTCTAAAATCATTGAATTTTGTTGAAAGAACGAAATTGATCTTGTTTTCAAAAAGAACTCTGTTGTTTCAAGCCCTTTTAAATGTTCAATACTGGTATATAAAGATACCACGTCCATAGTTACAAAAAGAAAACTTTCTTCCCAGGGTATTTCTTCCAGTTGTTGTATGACATGTTTACTGTCTCTCAGGTATGATGACAGATTAGTTGTTAAAGGCTGAAGATGTAAATCAATATATTGGGAAACTCTTTCTGTTAATGAACCTATGCCATTGATGATTGGTCTACAGGTTGGAAATTGTTAAAATGTTTTATGAATCTTTGGCAAAAAATATATTATTGGCATAATTGGATGAGTGTTGTTCAGATAATGATATTCATCTTCAGAGAGTAAGCCGATTTCTTCCCAATTTTTGATCATGCTGTGCCATTCCGACTGCAAATCCATAATTGGATTCTTCTGTAGTAGACAATAACAATTCCTATCATTCAATTGTCTGTTTCCTTCAGTAATATAGTCTTTTCTTTGCATCAGGACAATATTGCCTCCTTTATCTGCACTCTTAATTATCCATTGTGTATTTTTTGATAAGGACTCAATAGTCATCGATTCTTTTTGTGAAAGATTCTGTTTCATTTTCGTTTGTTTATTTTTGAGGAAATTTTGTCTTAGATCTGCACTCACCATTTTTTGAAAGACATCAATTACATTGTTTTCTGCCATTTTAGGAATGAACTTAGATTTTAGTTTTAAGTTTGATTCTTCCGATAAACAAGGATCAATATTTTGTTCACCCAGGAACATTTCTGTAGTATAATTTTCTTCTGTGAGATTCATGATATTTATTGTCTTTTCTATAATTTCTACTGACAGAGGTGAGATATCCTGATTCATCTTCTTTTGTTTCTCGAATATTGATTCGGCAAAGTATTTTTTCAATTTTAATTTTCTACAAAATTTGAATAAATCTACATTAGTGTGAAAATAATCTGCCTTATTTGATGGACTGAAATTTAGTCCTTTATTCAATACCTTGTTAGTTGTTGTGTCGACTTCTTGTCCAGTTAGATTCATGACTAAATTTACTTCATCCTCTTGTCTTGTGATCTGGTTTGCATTCCCCCTTGTCCGCTTCCTTTGTTTTTGCGTTCCTCCTCTTTTTCCTCTCTTGTTTTTGGTAAGTTGATTGATATACCTTCGTTGATACCAGGTCCTGTGCCCCTTGTATTGATGGTACTTTGTTGAAAATTCGATTTCGTGATCGACTTGTGCCTTCTGAATTCTGCTAAAAAATTAAATTCACGTGTTTTACCTGATGAACTTGGTTCCATTTCTCTTTCTGCTTCACTAACCATTTCTGTGTCAGAAGATTGAGTAGTTGAAGATGGTATATTCACATTTTTTGCCTTAAAATAGGGTTTTGAAATAGGAGTAGTTCTTCCTTTAATGTCATATTTTCTCTGATATGTGTATACTCTTCCAATTTTATAATCTATTTCGTCTCTTAGGAATGCTTTTTGTTTTTTAGATTTTAATTCTTCAGTGAATTTATTTAAATAATCATCTAAAATTTGATAATTTTTAAACGTTATTTCAGGTAAGTTTAATTTCTCAATTGCTTCTTTTAGTATCTTAATTTCTTCCAATGCTTTCTCATGGGCTATTGCCGAATGGTTGATTATTCTGTCCATCATATCTTTTGAAGTTTTTGCGAGGAGAGCCTCCCAATTTTTCAAATCTTCTATATCTTCATCTTCAATGGAAGGAAAAATACATATTCTAAGTCCTCGTGGAATTCTTTCCATATCCATATACATTCTCAGGGTTTTCATTTCCCACCACTTGGCTAACTCTTTTTTTTTCGAAACTGTTTCCAATCTTTCAAATAGATTTCTCAATGACGTCAATGTCTGAGATGAACGTACATCGCCAGGTGTCTGTCTGTGTCTCAGGAAAAGTTCTTCAGCTTCTGCCTCTCTTTTTTCGAATATATCTGACATTTTTACTTTTTTTATATCTTCTTTTTGATTTATTCTAATTTACTCTTGGGTTTGATTGATTCTATGCACGAAGTCAGCCTATTGGAAAGCCTATGAACAAGATTTTTGTATAAATTTTGCAGTCCTTTGCGGCTTTGATTTCCTATAATTGGCGATTTCTTACTGTGCAGTAATGAATGATTTCTTTTTTACCTGGATGCTGCACCTGTTGAAGTGTATATTGCGGCTGCTGCAATATTAAACAAACAATTCTTTTTAACTGTACACTTCCTTGGGGTGTGCTTCCGGTATTCCTTTTCTGAAATTTAAATCATACAAAGATACATCTTTGATTGGTTATGCACATCTTTGTTTTTTATTTCCTTTCAAACAAACTTTCTTCTTCAAATAACCATATCCCTTTTGTCTCTCAACACGTGTTTCTCCACGTTTAACGCACGTGGTTCATCAGGAGAGTTTTCTAATATAAAACAAGAAAAAACATTTTTTTGCTTAGCTATATCAACTCAAATACATTGTTTATATACAACAAATTAGGTGGTAGAGGCAAACCACCAATTTAAATATTCATTTAACATACTCACCAATTTTTTCAAATTCGATAATATTCTCAACTTTTAAATCCTTTTGTTAAAGTTATTTTTTCCCCATTTATAGCAAACATTTATCCTTTCTTATCTTCCAGAAAAATTATATGGGATTTCTGTGAAAACCAGAAGTAAAATAAACAAAGTTTTTAAGCTTAGGTTAAGTTTAAATAATCCCTATGGTTTTGGTAACATACAGTATCCCTTAGTCTGCTCTCCTCACCTTATTTATCCCGGTACGATTGCCTTCAATCCTTCTCAGTCCATGCTACTGTGAAAGTGTTTTGAATCCTCTTATTTATACTTGCGGGACCGCTACGCGTGACTTCATCACACCGCGCAACGCGATGACGTCATGCGTTACGTTGCGTAATGATGTCACGTGTTTTTCCTACACGGTCGGCGACCATCTTAGTGTTTGAATAAACTATGTTTTTTACTTTATTTCAAAGACACTAATTCAAGATCATGGCACTTTACCAAAAGTAAGTTCTGATTTTACTTTTCACTATATCAGCAATTCTTTTAAATTTAGTTAAACATTTTCACAACCCCCAAACAATTTTTAAATTTCAAACAGAATTTCAAAAAACAAATCATTACAACCAATAACTCATTTCATTGTCTGAATTTAGCCCTGTATTGCAAGTATCCAAAATACAGATCCATTTCGCTTCTCTTCTCCTTAATTGTAGCTCTCTGTTGCCTCCTCTCTCCATGCTTTCTAATTTTTTCTATACCCAGAAACTTGATACCCTTAATATCCGTTGCTTTATGTTCTTGATCAAAATGAATTGCCATAGGGTATCTTGTGTCCTTATTTTTAATGGCTCTAATATGTTCTTGTAATCTGATTTTCAGTACTCTGATAGTACTTCCCACGTATTTCTTATTACATATACATGTAATTGTATAAATCACATACTTAGTGTTACAATTAATGAATTGCTTTAGTTCGTGAATTCTTCCATTTGGTAACCTTATCTCTTTTACACCATTTTCCATTTGGTCACAGATTCCACAACTCCCACACTTGTGGGTTCCTGTTGGTGCTAGTACTTGTAAAAATTGACTTAGCACTTCGGTTTTTTCTTCTTTCATATGGCTGGGGCTAATTTTTTGCTTTAAAGTTGGTGCCCTTCTATAAATTATCCTGGGTTTAGCTTCTATATACTGTTTCAGCATTTCATCGCTTTGCAAAATGTTCCAATGTTTTGTCAGGAATTTTTTCAAAAGGTGAGCTTCACTATTGAAAGTCGTTATGAAGTCTACCTTTTCTTCACTTTTCTTCACCATTCTTGGTTTGTCCTTTAATAGTTCAGTTCTAGGTACTTTTTCAGCTTTGTAGATAGCTTTGTCCACATCTTGATTTTTGTAACCTCTCTGGATAAATTTTTCTTTGAGCAATTTAACATGATTTTCGTATTTTTCATTTGAACTGCAGTTACGTTTTCTTCTCAGAAATTCACCATATGGTATATTTTTGATTATGTGCTTCACGTGATTGCTTTCAGCATGTAGTACTTTATTTACTGAAGTTGGCTTTATATATAGATCTGTTAGGATCTTTTCCCCATCTGTATAGATTAGCAGATCCAAAAATTCAATTTTCTCAGAACTCATTTTTTCAGTAAATTTGATATTATAATCATTCGCATTCAAATATCTGATGTAGTCAAAAAGTTCTTTTTTATCTCCATTCCATATCATAAGAATATCATCGATATATCTTCCCCAATAGGTTATGTATCCATTCGTAAATGCTGTATGTTGCCATGCATGGTTGATCTCAAAGTGTCCCATGAATAAGTTTGCATAGGACGGTGCAAACTTGGCCCCCATTGCTGTGCCTCGTTCTTGTCGGTAAATTTGTTTATTGAACAAAAAGATATTGTTGGTTAAAGCAAAATGCAACATTTCTAAAATCATTGAATTTTGTTGAAAGAACGAAATTGATCTTGTTTTCAAAAAGAACTCTGTTGTTTCAAGCCCTTTTAAATGTTCAATACTGGTATATAAAGATACCACGTCCATAGTTACAAAAAGAAAACTTTCTTCCCAGGGTATTTCTTCCAGTTGTTGTATGACATGTTTACTGTCTCTCAGGTATGATGACAGATTAGTTGTTAAAGGCTGAAGATGTAAATCAATATATTGGGAAACTCTTTCTGTTAATGAACCTATGCCATTGATGATTGGTCTACAGGTTGGAAATTGTTTAAATGTTTTATGAATCTTTGGCAAAAAATATATTATTGGCATAATTGGATGAGTGTTGTTCAGATAATGATATTCATCTTCAGAGAGTAAGCCGATTTCTTCCCAATTTTTGATCATGCTGTGCCATTCCGACTGCAAATCCATAATTGGATTCTTCTGTAGTAGACAATAACAATTCCTATCATTCAATTGTCTGTTTCCTTCAGTAATATAGTCTTTTCTTTGCATCAGGACAATATTGCCTCCTTTATCTGCACTCTTAATTATCCATTGTGTATTTTTTGATAAGGACTCAATAGCCATTGATTCTTTTTGTGAAAGATTCTGTTTCATTTTCGTTTGTTTATTTTTGAGGAAATTTTGTCTTAGATCTGCACTCACCATTTTTTGAAAGACATCAATTACATTGTTTTCTGCCATTTTAGGAATGAACTTAGATTTTAGTTTTAAGTTTGATTCTTCCGATAAACAAGGATCAATATTTTGTTCACCCAGGAACATTTCTGTAGTATAATTTTCTTCTGTGAGATTCATGATATTTATTGTCTTTTCTACAATTTCTACTGACAGAGGTGAGATATCCTGATTCATCTTCTTTTGTTTCTCGAATATTGATTCGGCAAAGTATTTTTTCAATTTTAATTTTCTACAAAATTTGAATAAATCTACATTAGTGTGAAAATAATCTGCCTTATTTGATGGACTGAAATTTAGTCCTTTATTCAATACCTTGTTAGTTGTTGTGTCGACTTCTTGTCCAGTTAGATTCATGACTAAATTTACTTCATCCTCTTGTCTTGTGATCTGGTTTGCATTTCCCCTTGTCCGCTTCCTTTGTTTTTGCGTTCCTCCTCTTTTTCCTCTCTTGTTTTTGGTAAGTTGATTGATATACCTTCGTTTATACCAGGTCTTGTGCCCCTTGTATTGATGGTACTTTGTTGAAAATTCGATTTCGTGATCGACTTGTGTCTTCTGAATTCTGCTAAAAAATTAAATTCACGTGTTTTACCTGATGTACTTGGTTCCATTTCTCTTTCTGCTTCACTAACCATTTCTGTGTCAGAAGATTGAGTAGTTGAAGATGGTATATTCACATTTTTTGCCTTAAAATAAGGTTTTGAAATAGGAGTAGTTCTTCCTTTAATGTCATATTTTCTCTGATATGTGTATACTCTTCCAATTTTATAATCTATTTCGTCTCTTAGGAATGCTTTTTGTTTTTTAGATTTTAATTCTTCAGTGAATTTATTTAAATAATCATCTAATATTTGATAATTTTTAAACGTTATTTCAGGTAAGTTTAATTTCTCAATTGCTTCTTTTAGTATCTTAATTTCTTCCAATGCTTTCTCATGGGCTATTGCCGAATGGTTGATTATTCTGACCATCATATCTTTTGAAATTTTTGCGAGGAGAGCCTCCCAATTTTTTAAATCTTCTATATCTTCATCTTCAAAGGAAGGAAAAATACATATTCTAAGTCCTCGTGGAATTCTTTCCATATCCATATACATTCTCAGGGTTTTCATTTCCCACCACTTGGCTAACTCTTTTTTCGAAACTGTTTCCAATCTTTCAAATAGATTTCTCAATGACGTCGATGTCTGAGATGAACGTACATCGCCAGGTGTCTGTCTGTGTCTCAGGAAAAGTTCTTCAGCTTCTGCCTCTCTTTTTTCGAATATATCTGACATTTTTACTTTTTTTATATCTTCTTTTTGATTTATTCTAATTTACTCTTGGGTTTGATTGATTCTATGCACGAAGTCAGCCTATTAGAAAGCCTATGAACAAGATTTTTGTATAAATTTTGCAGTCCTTTGCGGCTTTGATTTCCTATAATTGGCGATTTCTTACTGTGCAGTAATGAATGATTTCTTTTTTACCTGGATGCTGCACCTGTTGAAGTGTATATTGCGGCTGCTGCAATATTAAACAAACAATTCTTTATAACTGTACACTTCCTTGGGGTGTGCTTCCGGTATTCCTTTTCTGAAATTTAAATCATACAAAGATACATCTTTGATTGGTTATGCACATCTTTGTTCTTTATTTCCTTTCAAACAAACTTTCTTCTTCAAATAACCATATCCCTTTTGTCTCTCAACACGTGTTTCTCCATGTTTAACGCACGTGGTTCATCAGGAGAGTTTTCTAATATAAAACAAGAAAAAACATTTTTTTGCTTAGCTATATTAACTCAAATACATTGTTTATATACAACAAATTAGGTGGTAGAGGCAAACCACCAATTTAAATATTCATTTAACATACTCACCAATTTTTTCAAATTCGATAATATTCTCAACTTTTAAATCCTTTTGTTAAAGTTATTTTTTCCCCATTTATAGCAAACATTTATCCTTCCTTATCTTCCAGAAAAATTATATGGGATTTCTGTGAAAACCAGAAGTAAAATAAACAAAGTTTTTAAGCTTAGGTTAAGTTTAAATAATCCCTATGGTTTTGGTAACCTACAGTATCCCTTAGTCTGCTCTCCTCACCTTATTTATCCTGGTACGATTGCCTTCAATCCTTCTCAGTCCATGCTACTGTGAAAGTGTTTTGAGTCCTCTTATTTATACTTGCGGGACCGCTACGTGTGACTTCATCACACCGCGCAACGCGATGACGTCATGCGTTACGTTGCGTAATGATGTCACGTGTTTTTCCTACACGGTCGGCGACCATCTTAGTGTTTGAATAAACTATGTTTTTTACTTTATTTCAAAGACACTAATTCAAGATCATGGCACTTTACCAAAAGTAAGTTCTGGTTTTACTTTTCACTATATCAGCAATTCTTTTAAATTTAGGTAAACATTTTCACAATCCCCAAACAATTTTTTAATTTCAAACAGAATTTCAAAAAACAAATCATTACAACCAATAACTCATTTCATTGTCTGAATTTAGCCCTGTATTGCAAGTATCCAAAATACAGATCCATTTTGCTTCTTTTCTCCTTAATTGTAGCTCTCTGTTGCCTCCTCTCTCCATGCTTTCAATTTTTTCTATACCCAGAAACTTGATACCCTTAATATCCGTTGCTTTATGTTCTTGATCAAAATGAATTGCCATAGGGTATCTTGTGTCCTTATTTTTAATGGCTCTAATATGTTCTTGTAATCTGATTTTCAGTACTCTGATAGTACTTCTCACGTATTTCTTATTACATATACATGTAATTGTATAAATCACTTACTTAGTGTTACAATTAATGAATTGCTTTAGTTTGTGAATTCTTCCATTTGGTAACCTTATCTCTTTTACACCATTTTCCATTTGGTCACAGATTCCACAACTCCCACACTTGTGGGTTCCTGTTGGTGCTAGTACTTGTAAAAATTGACTTAGCACTTCGGTTTTTTCTTCTTTCATATGGCTGGGGCTAATTTTTTGCTTTAAAGTTGGTGTCCTTCTATAAATTATCCTGGGTTTAGCTTCTATATACTGTTTCAGAATTTCATCGCTTTGCAAAATGTTCCAATGTTTTGTCAGGAATTTTTTCAAAAGGTGAGCTTCACTATTGAAAGTCGTTATGAAGTCTACCTTTTCTTCACTTTTCTTCACCATTCTTGGTTTGTCCTTTAGTAGTTCAGTTCTAGGTACTTTTTCAGCTTTGTAGATAGATTTGTCCACATCTTGATTTTTGTAACCTCTCTGGATAAATTTTTCTTTGAGCAATTTAACATGATTTTCGTATTTTTCATTTGAACTGCAGTTACGTTTTGTTCTCAGAAATTCACCATATGGTATATTTTTGATTATGTGCTTCACGTGATTGCTTTCAGCATGTAGTACTTTATTTACTGAAGTTGGCTTTATATATAGATCTGTTAGGATCTTTTCCCCATCTGTATAGATTAGCAGATCCAAAAATTCAATTTTCTCAGAACTCATGTTTTCAGTAAATTTGATATTATAATCATTCGCATTCAAATATCTGATGTAGTCAAAAAGTTATTTTTTATCGCCATTCCATATCATAAGAATATCATCAATATATCTTCCCCAATAGGTTATGTATCCATTTGTAAATGCTGTATGTTGCCATGCATGGTTGATCTCAAAGTGTCCCATGAATATGTTTGCATAGGACGGTGCAAACTTGGCCCCCATTGCTGTGCCTCATTCTTGTCTGTAAATTTGTTTATTGAACAAAAAGATATTGTTGGTTAAAGCAAAATGCAACATTTCTAAAATCATTGAATTTTGTTGAAAGAACGAAATTGATCTTGTTTTCAAAAAGAACTCTGTTGTTTCAAGCCCTTTTAAATGTTCAATACTGGTATATAAAGATACCACGTCCATAGTTACAAAAAGAAAACTTTCTTCCCAGGGTATTTCTTCCAGTTGTTGTATGACATGTTTACTGTCTCTCAGGTATGATGACAGATTAGTTGTTAAAGGCTGAAGATTTAAATCAATATATTGGGAAACTCTTTCTGTTAATGAACCTATGCCATTGATGATTGGTCTACAGGTTAGAAATTGTTTAAATGTTTTATGAATCTTTGGCAAAAAATATATTATTGGCATAATTGGATGAGTGTTGTTCAGATAATGATATTCATCTTCAGAGAGTAATCCGATTTCTTCCCAATTTTTGATCATGCTGTGCCATTCCGACTGCAAATCCATAATTGGATTCTTCTGTAGTAGACAATAACAATTCCTATCATTCAATTGTCTGTTTCCTTCAGTAATATAGTCTTTTCTTTGCATCAGGACAATACTGCCTCCTTTATCTGCACTCTTAATTATCCATTGTGTATTTTTTGATAAGGACTCAATAGCCATCGATTCTTTTTGTGAAAGATTCTGTTTAATTTTCGTTTGTTTATTTTTGAGGAAATTTTGTCTTAGATCTGCACTCACCATTTTTTGAAAGACATCAATTACATTGTTTTCTGCCATTTTAGGAATGAACTTAGATTTTAGTTTTAAGTTTGATTCTTCCGATAAACAAGGATCAATATTTTGTTCATCCAGGAACCACGGCTGTTCAACAGGTGAGGGACGCAGTCACAGGGTGGAATATCATCCCCAGGGACAGGATATTTAATCAGGATTTAACCACTGGCACAGAGCATGTTTCTTTTTTAAATGTATTTTTAATTTGGCTTTATTAGTTTTAACAAAGTAAACAAACATGATGGAATACCTGTTACACTTAACACCGTTGTAAGCATATGATTGTATGAAAAAGATAGTATACATTATATCAAAAGCAATTCGCAACATATGTTTGATTGTTTATATCAGGGTATGTCCATCACAATTTAAGGAACCCAACCTTCTCCCCACCCCCTGCCTTCCTTGATTGAGCACTCATCTGTTGAATATCATAAAAGCGTGGAGACTTTAAAAGTATTTTATTCACATTCCCATTGTCTAATTGGTCTGGAGCCACCTATTGCAAGTTCCCTTCCCTTGGTTTCTGTCAGGGATTGCGTTTTCATCATGACCCAGCAGGCTCTTCCGATTGGGACTCGGCGTCTGTTGGGAGATGTTTATTTTTAAAGTCCATCCATAGAGCTTCACATTGGGCGGCTTTGCCGTGCAGAGAGGCGGTTATTGTCTCCATTAGGTAGATGTTTGTGGCCAGATTGATCCATTTGTTTTTGCCGGTCACCGTTGTAGACTTCCATTTAATTACCAGGAGAGCCCTGGCCGCTAGGATTAGGTGGGCGGTCAAGCCCTTCACTCTGGTCCATTCATCTTCGTCTTTTTCCAGGCCAAAGAGTATCAAGTAGGTGTCAGCGTCTCTTTGAATCCCTTCTATCTCTTTAATCCACCCCAAGACCTCATTCCAGAATACCCTGATGTGCCTGCAGCCCCACCACATATGCCAATAGTTGGCTATTTCTCCGCATTTTCTCCAATATGTTGGGCTCATTGTTTGGGACATTTTGGAAAGTCTAAAGGGGTCGTATTGCCATCTATAAAGGAGTTTGATGGCATGAAGCTTGTATTGACTGGATATAGACGTTTTGGAGGCCTCTCTACACATTGTTTCCCAAAGGTCAGGATGTATTGCTTCCCCAAAGTCTATTTCCCACTTTGTTCGTAGGGATTCCGTTGATCTGTCACCTGCCGCTATTAATTCCTGATACATCACAGATATGAGGCCTTTCTTCTCTGATTTGGAGTCCAGGAGTTTCTCAAACGGAGTGAGGTCTCTGTTCAGTTTGCCTCTCCATTTTGCCTGCGTTAAGACCCCTTTCAGTTGGATGTACTGGAATGTGGAGAGGGTGCCTATACCCAAGACCTCTGTCGGGTCTGGTAGTGTAATGAACAAGTCTTTCTTCTGGAGCTGTCCTACTCTCTCAAGACCCGCCTCATACCACGTCTGAAACCTACCCACGTCAGGTATATGGTTGTTTATGCCGGGTGACCATAGGTGACTGAGCGGGGACGGCCAGGTGGTGACGCATTTCCTTGCCTGTACGCCATATGCTCCATATAGTGCTTAAGATGGGGTGGCCTTTAATTTTTCGTTGTACCCTTTTGTGTGGAGTCCATAGCCATTCCGATACTGTGGCTGGAGAGAGATAGTGATTGTCCATTTGTACCCATTGGAGGTTTTTCTGGTCCCTAAGGTGTGGGATCAGGATGCGCAGCTGGGCGGCTTTAAAATAGGTCCACAGATCGGGGAGCCCAACCACTCCCCTGTCTTTGGGGAGGGTTAGCGTATTGTATGGAATTCTTGCTTTCTTCCCATGCTAGATGAATCTTACCATGACCTTTTTGGCTTCAATAAAGAACTCTTTTGGTATTTCCACCGGGAGCATTTGGAAGGAATATAGAAAACGGGGGAGGCATAACATCTTAACTGCATTAACTCGGCCGAGCCATGAGATCGTGAGTTTTTCCCATTTTTAAAGATCGGCTGCGAATCGCCGGAGGAGTGGGGGAAAGTTGGCTTCAAATAGGTTGCTCAAGGTTTTAGTGATTTGTATGCCTAGGTATTGTAATGTAGCATGTTCGAGCTTAAGGCCCAGCGGGAGAAACCTGGCGTCGTTTACCTCTACAGTTACCTGAAGGGGGAACAAAATGGACTTGGTCTTTTTCACTTTAAAGCCAGAGAACTGGCCATATTCGTCCATTCATTTAAGGGCTTGAGGAACGGATTCTAAGGGGTTAGATATGTGGAGGAGGATGTTGTCTGCGTAGAGAGCTACCTTGTATTCTGTTGGTCCTAGTTTCATCCCCTCTATCAAGGGGTCCGCTCTCATCTTTTGTGCCAGAGGTTCTAACGAAAGTTCAAATAGGATTGCAGAGAGGGGGCATCCCTGTCTAGTCCCACGTTTCAGTTCAAACCATCTGGAGTATTCTCCGTTGACAAATATCGCTGCCTTTGGGGACGTGTATATTGCTCGTATTCCCTTTCTAGTTCTTGGGCCTATTCCAAACTTCTGCAGGACTGCTCCCAAAATGTCCCATTCCACCCTATCGAAGGCCTTCTCTGCATCTATTGACAATAGAACAGGGTCGTTGGGAAGGTTATGGGCCGCATGGATGAGGTGTAATGCTTTACGCATGGAGTCGGCTCGCTGTCTCCCCAGTATAAACCCAACCTGATCTGAGTGGATTAGACGGGGCATTAATGTTTCCAATCTGGCAGCTAGTACCCTCGCGTAGATTTTAGCATCAAGATTGAGGAGTGAGATAGGGCGATACGATCCACATCACTTAGGGTCTCTCCCCGCCTTTTTAAAGGAGTCTGGAGCCATGCCTGACTCCATTATTTCATTAAATAGTTCAGTTAAGAAGGGTGTCAGTTACTTAGCAAAGTTTTATAGAACCCAGCAGTGTAACCATCCTCCCACAGGGATTTGCCCAGCGTCAACCTTTTAATTGCCTCTTGGATCTCATGTTCAATAATTGGGGAATCGAGGAGCTCGGTTTCTGCATGCGTCATGGTAGGCATGGTGATCGGGGATAAGTACGAGTTTATATCTAACTGGCCAGAGATTATTTCAGAGGTATATAGATTCTCATAGAAGTTGGCAAAGGATTCAGGGATGGTACAGGGGTCTGGGCAGAAGGGGCGGGGTCCTGAAGTATTTTGTTTACATTGCGCTCAGCTCTTTGTTCTCTGAGCCTGGCCACTAATAGGGCGTCAGCCTTGTCCCATTTTCATAGAATTTCTGTTTTAGAAACTGCAGTTTGCGTACTACTTGATCATGTTCCAACAAACATAGTTCTTCCCTTTTTTGTTGAGCTATTTTCATTCTGTCTAGGTGTACCTCTGGGTCTTTCCTTATCTCCGCCCCCAATTGACATATTTCGGTCTGTAACCTTTGTTCTATGATCTTCCGCTCCCTTTTCTTGGAGGACCCCTCTCTTATCAAGATACCTCTCCATGTGGCCTTCCCCGCCTCCCAGATTATCTGTTTGGAGACCTCCCTATCATTAGTCATTTTAAAATATTCATCAATTTCTGTCTCCATGGTAGTTTTGAAAACCAGATCTTTCCATTACATCGCCAATTCCCTCCGTTAACAGGTAGGTCCACCCAGTTGATATCAACCAGTACCATGTCGTGGTCGGACCAAGTTATCGGTACGATGTCTGAATGGTGTTTAGTGATAGTGAGGTCGCTTGTGAGGTATATGTAATCGATACACGTGAATGTATGGTGGGGGTTTGAGTAGAAGGTGTAACCACTTTCGGTGGGGTGCATAATTCTCCACACATCCTTAATGTCATAGAGCTCCATTATTTCAGCCAATTCAGTGCGGTCGCTCCTGCATAGGTGTCTCGTTTCAGGTCTACCCGGTTTCCAGTCTTAATTAAAATCTCCTCCCAAGATGACATGCCCTGTAGCTTCTAACATTATCTTTGGGATCATCTTCTCAAAAAATGTGACCTGTCCAGTGTTAGGTGCATATAGAGTGGCAATAGTTATTTGTACTTTTGCTATTTTCCTGGTTATGAGGAGTGTACGGCCCCCAACGTCAGACCATGTTTTGTCCAGTTCAAATTTGATTCCTTTTCTGATTAGGATTCCAACACCACCTCTCCTGAGCGGACCCGAACCCCAGAACTCCAGACCTCCCCTCTTCCCCAGGACGCTCCACTCTTCGCCTTTAGCATACTTGGTTCTGTAAGAGGAGCATGTCAATGTTAGATCTGCGAAATTCCCTGAGGACCAAGGATCTTTTGGTCGGTGAGTTCAAGCCTTTCATATTAATAGTCCCAACACTGAGCGAGTCCCTTGCCCCATGATGATCAGGGGTTGCCATTGTTAGGTATCTTTGGGGGGTCGCTCACTTCAGGTGATCTGACCAATATTTGATTTTTCAGTCCTTTGCTGTCAGTGGTATTGCAAATTTGTTCAGATGTTAGTGCTACTGTTCTTCAGATTCTCATTTCCCTTCGCTCCCTAACCCCCCCTTCCCTGAGTCGATGGTGTTCAAGCGAACCCAAGAACTGAAGGTGTGCCATTCTCAGTACCTTGATGGCGTCCGATTCGGACTTGGTGGAAATGTTCAGTCCAGTACCGGACCACCAGCAGAGACCGTCGCCTCACGGTCCCATTCGAGTATACTATCGTAACATATAAATGAGCCCCCCTCTCCGGTCCCCCCCACATCATATACTTCAACATTAACCATGAAAAGAAAACAAAGGTGTAACGTTACGTGCGCCCTCCAGCCCTTTCTTCAGATGTCCATTTCCCCCCTACTTCAGGAGGGAGTTTTGCAGCCGGGAGCCATAGCCCTGCCAGTGATCCTAATGCTCTGCGGCAATCAATTGGCTTGCGAGGTTTATGAGGATCCCTTTCATTTTCCTTTTTCAGGCGTGTTGTTTGGTCGTCTATATTTCCTTGATCCTTTCACTCGTCTTCTTTTGAGGCCCTGAAGCTCCCATTGCATTCCCGCTTGTTCAGGCTCGCCTCCCACAACCCCCCCCCCGGGCCGCCCCAAGAATGTCCGCAATGTAATCCTTGATCTCCTGCTCGGACCAGAGGATTATTTTTGTGCTACTGTGTTCAAATGTGAGGGAGAAGGGGTATCCCCACCTGTATCTTGTGCCCTGTTCCTTGAGCCACTTAGGGGGCTGAAAAAGCGCTTTAACACCAGCGTGAGCGAGGATAGATCCTGGAAGATAGTGATTTGGGCACCTCCTAACGTGAGCGAGTCTCCAGATCTGGCCTTGGCTAGGATCCTGTTCCTGTCCTGGTATCTGTGGAATCTTGCAAGGACAGAGCGTGGTCCACCGGGCCCTATGGATACGTTCCGTTTTGGGCTCATCTACCTCCTCATTTCCCATTAGGATTTTTATGATGTTGTGTATTGTGGTTTTGAGTGAGTCCTCAGTTTCTCCGTCGGACTCTGGGATTCCAAAAAATCGGAGATTGTTCCTTCTTTCTCTGTTTTCCAAATCGTCCATTTTTAGACGTATCTCCTCCTCCCTCCTTTCAATATTACGAATTCTCGAGTCCATTTGGGCTTCAAGGGTGTCAATTTAGGCCTGATTGTTCTCGACACCTTCTAATATCTCTTCGAGGTTATCCATTCTCTGGGTGATCCTGTTGATTTTACTGCCTAAATTGGCCCAAGATTCTTTATCTCGGACAACAATGCAGCAATGTCTCCTTTAGTGGCGGCGGCTCCCGCCTCTGCGGCCTCAGTCGACATTGTTTCTCTCTGCGCAGGAGTCGGGGTGGATGGGGCGTAGATGTACTTGGCGAGCTTACTTTTAGTGTCCATAAAGTGAGTCTCAAGTTGGAGGAGGCACACACCCCGTAATCGGGGGCCTTACCCTCTTAGCAGCGGTGTGGGTTAGTAGGAGCTGGGGAGGTCCAAATGTCCAGACCTTTGTGCGAATTCCGACGTGGCCAGAGAGACGTTCATGAGAAAGCCGCACCTCTATCCTCCTGGTGAGCTACTCTTATCAACCCAGAGCCTGGGATACCACTTGTCTGAGAGGGGAAGACCGCTTGTTTATGATCCACAAACCTCACACTTCTGGAACCACCCCAGGTGGGGGTATGCTTCAGAGGAGTGCCTTGCCTGCTGTTGCTGCTTTTCTTTTTTGGGGTTTAAAAAGCACGGTGCCGGGCGTTCAGGGGTGTTCAGCCTCCGTGGCGTAGTTTCTTTTGTTTGGAGGGGGGCGGGTTGCACACGCTCCACCCAGGGGTCCGATGATACGTTCCCACAGGCGGACGCGGCAGCCCTGGCGTGGACAAGGTCCCAGGGGACGACGCTAGGGGTTGGAGCCCCCATGCCATGCTGTCCGGAGCAGAGGCCTGCCGCGGGGTACGTGCTTCCAGTGGTGGGGGCTAGCACCCTTGTGACAGGATGGTGTTCCAAATGCCCTGGCAGAGTTCTGGGGGAGGGCTCCCCAAAAGTAATCACAAGGCCAACGTTAGCAGGTCTCTGTCCCGCCGATGGTGCAGGTCGCGGCCACTGCAGCATGTCCCGCGGGGGTCCGGGGGCGGGGGGCCAAAATGCCGCACACTTGCTGGTCGGTCCGTCTAGAGCAGGAGTCCGTCCGCGGCTCCACCGTGTCAGGCCGCGCTGGTCCCGCATTCGCTGAGCCTTCTCGCGTTCGCTGGTCAGAGATTTCAACGACAAATTTCTCCTGGAAAACACGTCCGATTTCTATCGGGTTTTCTGTGGGTTGGTGGGGGGGTCTTCCAACGTCTAATCGTAATGTGGGGGCTCAACTCACATTATGGACCCTCGAGGGGAGAGCTCACACAGGAAGGTAGCTCATCCGCGCGCCCCCTGGTGGTCGAATCGAGCATGTCCTCTAAGCTGCCATTTTGGAATGCCTCACTAGCGCCCCATATCTGAAATGAATTTGACTCCATGTCTCATTCTTTCCCAATGGCTTCCCCTATTGATCCTCTACCATTGGTCAATCATATCCTTTCTTCTCTCTCTCTTTTTTGGTTACTTTCAATAATACTTCCCTTCAATTCTGGTCAGTTTACGGTCACATTCAAAAGGGCTACTATTAATACGCTTTTGACCAAGTCCAATCTTGACTCTTTTGATCGGTCTCATTTGGATCGCATCTCTCTTCTTCCTTATTTATCTGAAGTCTATTTTTCAGGTAGTGGCTTTTCAGTGAGCGAGAGCCAGGCCAGTGTTTCAGGCATCAGCTTTTCTGCCTGGGCAATTTCTCAGAAAGCGTCCTCTTCTGTGAGGCAGCGCTATAATACAGACCCGCCATTCTAAGCACATTAATTTCTACCCATACTGAAAAACAATGAGCCTTGTGTTTCTCAATAGTGAGTGCTAACACTTTGAATAACTTCACTTTTCTTCCCTCAGAACATTTATTAGTCAACAAACAAAAACTGTCTCTAACAAAGGAGGCGCCATAAGCATTTTGGCTCAATCTGTGGCTTGGCATTGAAAGGATAAATTGCACTTTTGTCTACGCCAACACGCTTCCTCCTCCTTGTGCAACATCCTGGAAGTGAGTCAAATTGCCTATTAAAGGCATTGGCCCTCATTACGACCCTGGCGGAAAGTGACTGACCGGACCGCAACAGCGTAAATAGCGTTTCCGCCATTGCACGAAGGAGCAAAGAGCGGACCATTCCGACCCATCGGGCACGAGCACCACGCCATGGCGGAAGTGCAAAGTCCGCGATGGCGCAAATGGCCCCAAAACGGCCCACACCGCCGCCGTACGTCGCCCTAGGTGCAATACCGCCACCCATCACAGCGGACACCGCAGAGTGCGCCTACCGGAAAGTACGGTGACCGGAAATATACGGAAACGGAAGCAAAAACATGGGCCTGGAACGGGAAACAACCCGCCGTACACCTATAAAACCACTAAAACCACACTACCACTAAAAACACAACCCTGAGACACACCCCAACCCGTCATCCACCCTAGCGAAACCAAGTAAAATGGGAAAAGCAGCGAAGAAAGCGTGCGACCGCAAGCGGCAGGTCCACTTCTCCCGCGAGGAACTCACCGTGCTAACAGAGACCCTCCAGGAGAATGGTGCCGTCGTCTTCTCCACGCAAATGACCAGGACGGCACTTGCGAACAAGAAGGCCATATGGGCTCTGGTAGCACAGCGGGTAAGCGCGGTGGGGACCGCACCCCGCACACCACAACAATGCCGAAAGCGGTGGGACGACCTGCGGATACGCGTCCGCAGCATACTCTCTGCCAACCGCAACATTGCCACAGCCACCGGGGGAGGTCCTGAATCACCCATCAAGTTGACCCCCCGGGAAGAAATCTGTGCCTCCACCATCGGAATGGAGAGCATTGAGGGAGTCGGAGGGATGGAGAAAGGAGTGCAGACATCAGAAGAATCAGGTAGGTGGGCCAGATAAAATAATGCTAAAACCACAATGTCCAATCATGTGAAGTACCATGTGTCCACATAGTGCAACAGGAACACATGTCCAGGAGAACGTCCACACACATCGCCCTGATAGCGCACCTTAAAACCACAATAAATACATAAATAATTAAAAACCCCTAAAACACCCACCACACGTCCAGCAGGCACACCCTAACTGCAGGCTGCCAAACAACTGCACCCTCACCCCACACACAAATGAAAGCACCACTAAGGCCCCGACCCAAATCACCCTCATGTACCACCCCAATGCATGTGATCCAAACGACGAGCATCAGGACACCCCTACCAGCACACCTGCAAAGAGGGCCAAGACCAACGGCCAAAGACCCTCCACCTCAGCTGCACGCATCAAGACACGGCAGCAGCACAAATCAGGTGGCAGCACAGAGGAGGGAACATCAACAGGCACCCCAGCAGCCAGCATGCCCACTACACCACCACCACAGGTCCCCCCAACGGATGCCACAGAAGGCACTGGCTCTGGTGGCAGCAGCACCATAGGTGACACCCCAATGATGGCAGCATGCTCCGACACGGAAGACGGAGATGTCGAAGTCAGATCCATCCATGACCTGTCCCAATCCCCCTGTCTGTCCCATCCCGTACAACATGAGAATACCACGCAGGGGCACCCACAAGACGACGACTGGCCATCCCCCCCAAGCCCTGTGGCAAGGCAACATGAGGTCAACAGCCCCTCTGTGACCCCCCCGCAAATGGCCATGGCCCAGCAGAGGCAACAGTCCCTCGACAAGTTAATCGGGCAACAGCAGCAACTGGCCACGCTCCTCAAGGACCATGCCGATGAATGTGGGGGCACTAAGGCAGACATAGAAACAGCAACTGAGACACTTAGGGCAGAAATGGAGAGAAGTACAGAGACACTAAGGGCACAAATGGAGAGTAGCACCGAGAGCCTGAGAGTACAAATGGAGAGTGGCACCGAGAGCCTGAGAGTCCAAATGGAGAGAAGCACCGAGAGCCTGAGGGGGGGACTGCATGCGACGTCCAAAGACGTATGTGCCGAACTTGCCGCAGTGCGCCGTGTGCTCACTGAGCTCTCACAAACCCTTAGGGACATGCATGGACGTGAGCAGGCAGAGACATCATCCGTTGCAAGTTCCGTCCAGGGCAGCCCCCAACGTAGATCTGGGAGGAACCTGCGCTCCACAGGCAGGGGTGCCCCTGATACCCGCAGAGGGGGCTTGCAATAGCGACAGCCCACTGACAATGAGCATCTTTGGACACTGGTGTTCGGGGGGGAGGTAGGAGGGTGGAGGGGGTGTGTTGGGCTCACTTGGGTGGCGGGTCGATAGGGTGTTCACCATGATATCACATATGCCATAAACAAGTGCACGATCAACCAATGAGATGTGTCGACGATGATCATTATGTACTAGGCCATCCTAGGCGTATAGTCCATATTGTGCATGTACCAGACACACACAGTGCCACGAGTCCCGTGTCCATGTATCAGCCACCAGGCGTGAGTGCTAGAAGCATGCATCAATGACATGCTGACGAATGTCACGGCCCTCCGGCGCCTCGCAGACTCCTTGAGGTGCTGCCACATCCCCACCCTCATCATGACCATCATCAGGTGCTTGCAGTTCTGCGTCTGGGGGCATGGGCACATTTCTACGTACGCACATGTTGTGGAGCATGACACATGCCATCACCATCTTTGCAACCTTCTCATGGCGGTACAGGAGTGCCCCGCCAGACCTGCTGAGGCAGCGGAAACGAGTCTTCAGTAGGCCGAATGCCTGTTCAATGACTACACGGGTACGTGAGTGGGCATGGTTGTAGTCCTCCTCATGCTGGTCCCGTGGGTTCCGGACTGGTGTGAGGAGCCATCTCTTCAGTGGATACCCAGCATCACCTGTATGTGGACGATAAACGTATGATGTGGGATGCCATTGCTACGTACGCACCCCCCCCCTTCCTGCCAGGTCATTGCCGCATCACATACCCCACATCATCATGCATGAAAAGAGACTCACCGAGTAGCCAGGATCTGTTCTCTGCGTGTCGCTCCATGTAGCGTGGTATAGTAGAGTTCCTCAAGACCATAGAATCATGGGTTGATCCAGGGAATCTGGCACAACAATGTGTAATGATCCTGTTGGAGTCACACACCATCTGTGCATTCAGGGAATGATATTGTTTTCGGTTGCGGTACTGGGCCTCCATGGCATGTGGGACGACCAATTCCACATGGGTGCAGTCGATGGCACCAATGCAACCCGGTATGCCGGCAAGTGCATGGAATCCCACTTTGGTGTTGGTAATGTCCTGCTCCAAGCGTGGTAGAGAGATGTAGTCGTCTGCGTGCTTCAGGAGGGCATCGAGCACTTGCAATGGTGTCCGTGAGAACAGTGGCTGTGATATGCCATGCAACTGTCCGACTGTGTGCTGGTAGGTGCCTGTGGCCAAGAAGTGGAGTACAGACACCACCTTCAGTAGGGGTGGGATGGCGGTTGGGCTGTCTATCATGCTGACAAGGTCAGCCTGTGTCATGTCCACTATTGCGGCTATGGTGTTCCGGTCCAAACGGTAGAGGGCGTGGATCTGCTCATCAGTGAGGTTGAACGGATGTGCTCGGAGGCGTGGGATTGCGGGCTGCCTGCGTGGTGGTAGTGGCTGTGCTGGCGGCCCTTGCGGGCCCTGCCTTGGCCTCCTCCTCCTCCTGCGTCTCCTCCGTGCGGCCGGTTGTAGTTGGTGTTCGTCTTCTTCTTGGAGTTGGAGTACTTGCAGTGCTATCAGGTCCCCCAGGGCCAACATCGCGAGTCCTGCCGGTAGCATTTCGGAGTGGGTGTGGTTGTGGGAGGAGACTGGGTGTGCACTTTATGTGTTTTCAGGCTGTATGGCCTCCACCTGTGGTGATTCATTCCACCTGTGCAAGCTGCTCTCCCCTTTGGCCGAGCACGTCCCGCACACAACGCTGCTAATCGTGGAACGGCATCTTGCTATTGCAATCATGTATTTGTACCCGATGGCCGTGTAACATTTGTTGATATGTACATTCGGCTATGGTCCCATTGTTTTACATACAATCTTTGCAGTCGCGAACAGACTTGTGATGGGTCAGTGGAACGTAGTACTCGAGTAACGGTGGGCCCTCATGCATCACTGTACAGGGTTGCAACGACGGGCGGGGCGTCCCATTAGTGGGTGATGGCAGTTGACATTTTCACACACAGCTGCACTAGCTGGATTAATTTGTGATTTCAAACGGCCACAGATGCCTTTTCGTACGTGAATGTGGCTCTGTGTACCATGATGGGACAGGGCGTCACACAAGTAGTAGCTGGTCATTCCTTGCGGATGCAGCCCACAATGGTGATATGTGTTTTGGAGTTCATGGACTGATGGCTGTATGGGCTTGGTGATTTAGTTGTGCATTGAATTTCTATTCTGATATGGCCCGTGTAGCGTTCTTCTTTGCGAGTGATGTGGCATATTCCTATTTGGGGAGCGATGTTTTGTGAGGAGATCTGCATTGGGTTCCGGTTTCGGAGTATGGTCGCGTGGTACTGTGCTGGGCGCGTTTGCCTACGGAGCCCAGTGAGGTCAGGGATGGGGGATGCCAATATGACTGTTTGGATGTTGTCATGCTCAGGGGCGGGGGATTGGGTTTTGTGTAACAGACGACGGTCAGCCAGGTGGACTGGTGGAATGTTGTGAGTTTCGTGATATTGCTGGTCACAGGTGCCTGTGTTTGCGTGCGTTTCGGGGGGGGAATGTGGTCATGTCCATTGGAATGGCTTCTGTATTCGTGCCATCTGTGCCCTGCAGCTCCCATTGGCCCCTCTTGTGGATCTTTTGTTCGTTGGCATGCATGGGTGACTTGTACATTTCACTGGTGGCGTTGTGACTTCATTGCACCTACGAGGAGTTGTGCTTTGTGGGCAGGGAGCGGTGTACAGGCACTCAGTGGGGCCGTTTACGGTTGATTCGCGATGCCGTACTTCTCACCATGGCGGAATGGTGCTTTCCGCCATGCTTGATGGCGTTAGGTGCATGTCCGCTAGGGTCGGAATTCGCGTACCCTTGCGCCATGGTGGTATTTACGGTTTGGCATGGCGCGCGCGCGCGTACTTGGTGCAGTTAGCGTTGGCGTTCACTACGGTGTCGCTAATGACTTCGTACTTTGCGGTGGCGGGTCATAGTCGCACCGAGCGCTATTCGATGGCGGTATTGCATCTCCGCCATCGTTTTCCGATTTCCGCCAGGGTCGTAATGAGGCCCATTGTCTCCAAAGTTGGGTGGGTTTGGGCCGATGTTTAAAATGTATCAAAAATGTTTCTTTGGGGTTCTGTAAAGACAAAGGAGGCTCCGAATTGTAGCCATGTCAGAATTTGATCAAAATGAACACCGACCCCCATTTGTCAACCAGAGTGTAAGACTCTGGGCTGAATCTGATGTGAGTCAGTATTGTGAGTACATAGAAACATAGAAGGTAAAAAGGGATTTGAACAGTTCATCTCAATGTAGATGGCATAGGGTTATCCAAAGACTTTTTTGAATCATATACTCTCTTGCCACCTCAATACCCCGCATAATAGGACTTTTATTGCTTCTATTGTCTGAAATTGATTTTTGCTGAAGAGAAATTATAGTCTATGATCTTGTGCCAGGCCTACGTCACTTCTCAAAGTTTGTGATTATTAGGGTGCACAAAATGATGGTAAAGAATGGTACAACAAAACAGACCAATCGCCCTGGAAACCTGTTATTTCAGCGGTTATGTTGTTTCAGTGCTAGCCACAACCCGATCTCGAATTGGACTACATAGGCCAATAGTGCCATGAAACAGCCAGGTACCCTGCACCCTACCCTCCAAACATGTGACGGTGATCATGTAGACCTCTATCACCACTACACTATTTGCAACCAGCATCTGTGAAACACTGGCAACCTGACGCCTTCCTATTGTTTCCTTGCACATTGTCGCAGGTGTTAGCGATGATCGCCCCCAGAAGCACTGCCTTAGCTGCATCAGCGTATACTCCCACCACCCGCAGCTCACAGCGCTGCAGTGATAAGAAACGTTTCTTCAGGGGGCAAGCGTCTCAAAGGACACACATCAGCTTTGTTGATAAGGGTTTCAAACTTACAACGCGCTCAGGTGAGCAATATACGGTGTGCAAGCGCCTACAGCGTGCAGCACCACACAGCGTAGAAGTGCGCGCGATCGCTTACGCTGGTTCTTTGAATTGGCAGGGAGACAGACCCTTAGGCCTCATCTCAATGCCTATCTTTGCCATAATTCACCTCTAGTTCAAAAACTGCAGTTTATATTTGTAGTTAAATCACTTTCTTCTAGGAAAAACTATTATTTTGGTTTACTTTTGAATTAAATCATTTTTTTTAGAAAGAAAACAACAAACATCGGGGGCGCGTTTATTGAGGCTCATTGTGAGCCCATTGGAAATACTGCCTAACTCGTTTACTGGTCTTGGTCTTGCAGAATTATAGTCTGAGTATGAGCCGGGTAACAGTGGCCTTAGTCCCCATTTCCAGAGTCCGTAGGATCCCATGCAGATTTTTAAAGGAAATACATTGGTGGTAATTCTGCAAGGGCAAATTTCTTCACTATTTCACATTAAAGTGAGGATATAACTCCAGCCCTTGGCAATAGGTTTCGCCTCCACGTTTGACATCAAAGCTGGGGTTTGGCAGTGCAGTAAAAGTTGCAGTCATTTCATTACCGCCCAAGGAAATGGTGGTAACAGAATTACCAAACTGTTTAACTGCCCGGCTAAAACCAGAATGAGCCCCAACTAAGCCAGTGCTCCGACATCAAGGTTCTATTTTTTCTTATATCTTCATTTCAGAACATTGTCCATAAAAGGCATTTTTCCTACTTTCCGTTCCTCTTACTAAGTCTAGACGACTCGACACCGTTTGGATGAATATTTTCCTTTGGTTTGAAAAAGACTGAGCTGATTTGCTATGTGTATTATTCAAAATAGCTTAAACACAATTCACACCATGGTGACCTATTGGCGCAAATTGAATTGAACGTATACGAGCCATGTACGAGTCGATACCTCACGCAAACCATCTCTACACAGGATAAAATGACTCGAGCAGAATTGGATCAGTGCCTTTATGGAGATTCACAGTAACACACAGGTTTCGCGAGCTATTGGTCGATGGACACTACGGGAACTATACTATTGCCACAATGAGCATACCGTCCCATTTAAGATGCTCACCTGTGTGGTATCCCCTTTACTATAAGTAAGGCCTAATACACTACATGTAATGGGAGACTCGATCAAGCGTCTCCTGTCCCAGATATCTACTTTTGATAATTGTCTCCATTGGTGAAGAAACACTATGCCTGGTGAAGGCTGGGCAAAGTAATTATTAGGCTGTTGCAGCCGAAACTTGAGTTGGCCACTGACAATTCAGAAATATTAAAAGATATGTTCCTGAACAGGACAGATTCTTTACAGAACCCGACATTTAGGTTAATGTTTTAGACAGATGTAAAAAGAAAAGGTGTCTGGTTTACACTAATGTGTAAACCCTGCAAAATATGTGCATTACATATATGCACTTTGCATAGCTATTCCTTGTATATTGGTGTTGTATGTATGTTTATTGTTCTACTGGGAGAGATTTATGCTTATGCATGCTTATTTTTAGATTTTTGCATCTAGGATGAAGATTTGAAGATGTGAAATGTTTTTTTTAGACAAGATGATTACTTTTATTTTTGCAGATTTCAGATTTATTTTTACACACAATGATTAATGTGCACACATTGGTTTCTGCTTTTTTCACATGATACATATTCAATGAGGATCTATTTATTGTAGTCGAGCTGAATTGAAGCATTTTTGCATTATTAGAACCAGAGTTGGACCCGAGCACTTTAATGCTCGCCCATGCCTAGTCTCCAGCAGACATAGTTTCCTTACCGGGCTACCTATGTCTGCTGAACCTACTCCACTTGAGTGTGGTTAACAGATTGTGGGAACGCTCCTGGTCTTGTACCGCTGGTCACATGTTGCCAGCAGACAGCGAATGAGAGGTGGACAAGATGGGCGTGCCATCCATTGGTGGTGACTCGGTGTAACACAGCGAGAGTAGTGCCCCCACACCATGTATTGCCCTTAAGAGGGCACTGATGCGGCCATGTCATACTGCAGGATTATCTAGCAGGTCTGTATTTCTGTCAAAGTTTGTCTGGTACTTTATATCATCCCTTTGAAAGTAAATTAATTATGCAATTAAAGGTTATATGACTAATACACCAAACCACTGAAGGCCAGCATTTCACTACCTGTTGTTGCCCCGGTTTATGTGATTATTGCAACAAAAATAAAGAAAAGTGATTATGACACATTTTTCCATTAAATGTGAAAACAGAGTTAAATACAAATAGAGTTTTTGAAAAGCTGACATCTATTGTTAATGTTTTAAAGTGCATTAAAGTTAAGCGTGAAATGTAATGGGAAAAATTGCAAAGGGCTCTCCCACCTTTTTAAATAAGTAGTACTATTAATCAACATTAGTGTTATTAATCTTTCACCAACAGTATTATCAATAACTAATAATGCAATACATGAATAGGGAAATCAATATATGTGTAATTCTTATAATTATGTCCCTCACTTTCCTTGAATTAATACATAAGAAAGAAAACCTGAAAATTGTAGTTGGACGAGAAATCAAGAAGTGTTGCTTCTGGAATGACCCAAGTCATGTTACATTGAAAGTGCGTCATAAGGAACTCTTCATAGTGGTTCCTTCATAAGTATATTTCATGGCAACCCATTCTTCGTAGCCACACGCATTTGCGTTGCGTGCGCTTGGCTCTACACCATTGGTTATGTGGCAAGAGCTGTGAAAGTCAATAAGCGGTGGAGCAGAGATGGCAACCATATGTTCTTCCCCGCAAACCCAAACCATTTGGGTTTGCCCCACAGATGACAGACATTGTTTTTAGTGTTGTCAGTAAAAAGGCTGTGGAATTTATTGCACATACGTAAATCATAAAAGCATATTTGTAATTTATAAATGACACTCATAATAATAATTCGAGGGGATTGGGTCCTCCGACGTATTCCATATCTATGACAGGTAATGTCCACAGCTGTGCTGCTTCGGAAAATCTTTGGCGTCCTGCGTCCTGCGTCGATGACGTCGATGCGCCGTCCCCGAGGACCTCCTCCGACGGCCGACGTCACCCGATGTGATAAGTAGGATGCACGACGCCCATAACCTCAGTTCCGTTTTTTCCGCGAACGTGTTCGCTTCGTGAATCTCGGTACGCCTCGACTCTTTGGAGTTTGCTGTTTTCTTCTCGGTTCGTTGAACCTGTTCGGTTTTTTGTGAAGACCTGTTCGTGGCGATGTCTACTTCGTCTTCAACCCCGCGTTCGGGCTTCAAGAAATGCGGGGACTGTGGGTCCAAGATGTCGGTCACGGACTCGCACGACACCTGCCTCTGGTGCCTCGGGGAGGCCCATGATACGGACGACTGTGTCGACTGCCAGTCGCTCACGGCCAAGGCCTTGAGGGAACGCAAGAAGAAGCTGTCGGTAGGTCGGGTGTCTAAGCCCCGAAAGGCTAGGTCTGCGGGGCTTTCGACGGATGACTCGAGAGGTGACTCTCCGCGTCATCGTTGGAAGTCCAGTGGGTCTCCTTCGAGGAGTCGGTCTCGCCACTCCTCCGCCTCTTCGAGGCATTCCCGGAAGCGTCGGCATCGGTCGCCTTCCCCGTCCTCTTCCCTCCATGCAAGCGACAACGGAGGAATGGGCTTCCTTCGGGAAGCAGATGCTAGCAATTCTTGAATCGCAGGGCACCGGTCCGTCCGTGCCTCCGAGTGGGGTCATTGGCACCGGTCGAGAGACACCGCTCGTATGCCTTCGGGCTCGAGTGGTCGGCACGGCTCGCGGGAGAGGTCCCGCTCGGACAAGGGTAGCCGTTCTCGCCATGCCTGTTCCAGGTCCCGGTCCTCGACGCGCTTGAGACCGCGTGATCCTGTTTCGTCTTCAAAGAAGACGTTGACGCCTGTGGCGCCGAGGTCATTGATGATTTCTCTCGAGGCTCCGCCTCCGAGGGGGTCGTCGATGCTGTCGGCGCCTAGGTCATCGAGAGACACGTTCGGAGCTCCGGCTTCGAGGCCTGTGTCAACGCCGCAGCTGATGTCGACGCCGATTCGCTCTACGCCGTTTCTGCCGACGCCGGCGCCGACTTGTTCCTTTCGAGGCGGTGGTGTCGGAGGGGCCCCGTGGCAAGGGGTTAGCCCCTAGAAAGTCTCTGGCTAAGGTCAAGCACAGCTTTGGTCCCCAGATGTCCCCAGATGTCCCCAGATGTCTTCCTCTCACCGCTTGGAGTACATTTCAGAGGGTGATGAAGGCTCTGATGAAGGCTTGCTTCCAGTTACGGTACCAGATGAGCTTATCTCGGGCCATAGCCAGTTTGATTGTGAAAATCAAAATAATATTGTACCTACGCCAAGTTGTCTAAAAACATTGTGTACATAGATTCCGAGGCAAGGTCTTGACCTTAATGTATTGTGTAATCGCCATCTTGGATCTAGCCGCCATTTTAGGTTCTCTTGTAGTATGGAAGTCGCCCTGAACAACAAAATGGAGGCTGAATGACACTTCGAGTGGGATTCTGGCCGTTGTGACCTCCGCACACATGAATAAGTAATATGCCCGCAGGCCACTTGTTAGGGTCTGGTTCTGAGAATGGTTAACCCGCGAGGGGGGTTGGCCAGAGCTGGATAAAAAGTATAAAAACCTGAGTATCCCAATGTTCGGTCTCTCACACTAACACGGCGAACTACCGTTGATGGTTCGTTCTGTTACTCTGAGGGCCGAATAGCTATCCGTATGTCAATTGACTTTTGGTAATTGTTGTGTCTTTGAATAAAGCGCTTTGTATGTCCTTTGTAACCTGTGTTGGTGTGTTTCCTTTGGGCTTCCCGGCCTCATATCAATTTTTCTGTTTCCACAGTTGGCGCCCGAATAGGGACCCTCAAGATTGATGCAGGATCATTGAAGGTTGACGCAGACTATCGAACTGGGATCAGACGGTGTGATTCTGCGGGCCCGACCGATCGAGACGCGATACCTCGGCAGTGCTGCACGATCCGATCCTTGGACGATAGTCGTGTGGTCTGACACGGCATCTTGACGAGGGTCCAATTTTGAGGCGGGCAGATTTGCCGAAACCACCAAACACAAGGTAAAATTCGTTAGGTAAGTTCTTGGTAAACCGTACGGTCCTCCTTAGGTTTGGTCAGGTGCAGTCGTGACCCGGCTCTTAATTTAACCCTGACAATTTGAATTTGGCGTATTGTATCTGCAGACACAATTATTGGACCAGGTAACACCAATTTTTTGTGAAATGCCTGGGAAATTGTCTAGCTGTTTTAGGGCTCTGTTCCGCAGTGATCGACAATCTTTGGAATTTAGCCGTCCGGCACCACAGGAGGGGTCGCCGGCGTGTACTATGTACTGTAAGTATGGCATTGGAAGTATCGTATTTAATGATATTTGGCACAGACAGACCAGACATGCCTCCGAATTTCAGTGGCCAATCAACGGTAGTTTTGAGATCCCCCGTATTGAATACTTAGAATCGATCTTGTTAAAGAAAAAGGCTAGACCAGCAGCCTTTGATGTGTTACAAAATTCGAAGAAAGAAGCATTGCAGCAGCTTAAAAGTAGGGATAAACATGCACGTCGTCATAAAACAAACGCTGAAAAAGCATTATTATACGATAAAGAAAAGCGGTCAGAATTAGTTACAAATATGTATAGAGCCTTTTCACTCGGAGTCCAAAAAATGTACCCCTCTAAAGATTTCCATGTTTCTGAAGAATTTATTGAGAAGTTATTGAATGAACGCAGGCCCGATGCCTCAGCGCCACCACCGTATGCTCCTATTTTGGGCGCTCTGCCTATTCCTGTTGTCGCGCCTGTTGTTATCCCTGTTCCCCCTGTACAGCCTATTGTTCCTAGTCCTTTGGTTGTTGTTCCTCCGCCTATCGCACCGCCCCTTCTCCCTGCACCGATAGTTGCACCTTTGTTAAATTTACCTATACCTCCGCTCCCGAGTGGCCCCGTATTGACTGAAGTCGATTCAGGTGCAGGGTCAAAGATCGTGACTCGTAGTACTGTTTCTGCAGATAAGAAACAGGAATTGTTTGCATGGGCTAAGCATTGCATGGAGAAAGGTGATCAAGCTAATGTTTTTTCTACATTATCTAATTTGAATAGTTTTCCCGAGAAAAATGTTTTTATTGAAGGTTTGGGGACTCATTTGTGTGTGATGTGGGGTAGATTACAAAATTCGGATCTTCCACAAGGGGTGAGAGATCTGAATGCTTTGGCACTTTCGAGGGACACAGAGCAGAAAGTATATGGGCATGTTGAAAGATTGTTTGAGTTCAGGAAAGACTTTGAAAAATCACGAGATGAGGATGATGAGGACGATAGAATATATGTACAGAAACGGTTCCTTCCGTGCCGAAGAGCGGCACCTGAGGAAGTACGAATTTGTACTAAAGATGCGGTTCGATGGATCTCGGATTCATCGATACAGCCAGACGAAGTGTATGACACGTATAGTCAGTATACAGTAGAAATGCAAAGAAAGGTAATTCAGGTGATGGTACAGCACCTACAAGAGGAATGTGTAAGGAAGAGGGTTAGTTGCCCCATAGAATTATTGGGGATTTGTAAAAGGGCTTTTTCGCCCGACACTTCTACAGCTGCCTTAGCGCTCGACCTGGCTCTATTGCTTAGTAAGCGGCCGGAGGTACCTATATCTCAGTTGCCTATGAGAGAGGTTCCTCCGACCTTTGTCCCAAAAGTTGAGATCCCCGCCAACGCTGGGACTGGTGCCCCCGCTGTGGATATCCCTGCACATTATGTATCGCAATTTGTTCACGTCCCGTTTTCACGACAGGAAGTGAACACAATTAGACAATCAGTTCCCGATATTAGGAAAAACCCGATGGGGTGTTACAAAGAAATAGAGTCCGTTTTACAGTCCTCTGTGTTCACCTTGAGTGACATTGACTTGTTATTCCCTGTACTCCTACCCGTAGATGTATGGAAACAGGTTCGGACAATAGATGATGTGCCGGGGTTGGGAGATACGTGGGCAAATATGATTAGAATTGATGGAGAAAGACCAGCTGGTCTTGTTGCTTGTTCACCTAGCAAAAAACGGTCACAAAGCTTCGCTTAAAAAATTTCAATATTGTTGTCAGGAGGTTGCCTATCTAGGCTACCTCCTGTCAAAGGAGGGGAGAAGATTGACACCTGAAAAAATAAAACACATTTCTGGCATGTCTGTTCCAAATACACAGAAGGAAGTCAGAGCCATGATAGGTATGGCTTCCTACTGTAGGTTGTGGATCCCGAATTTCGCACTAGTGGTAAAACCGATGTTGGCTTTGACGAAGAAGGGCATTTCTCTGCCACTGCCATGGGAATCGGAACATCAACGATCATTTGAGCTTCTCAAAACCGCGCTATGTTCGGCACCGGTTCTGGGTACTCCAAATTATGACAAGGCCTTTGTGTTGTTTGTGCATGAATGTGATGGATGTGCTTTGTGTGTGTTAACACAGGAACACGGAGGGAAGAATAGGCCGTGCGGCTACTACTCCTCCGCCCTTGATCCTGTCGCATGCGCTTTGCCAAGATGTTTGCGCGCTGTCGCTGCTGCTGCCGCGTCTGTAAAACAGAGTGAGGGAATGGTCCTAGGCCATGATTTGATTTTGATGGTACCTCACTCTGTTGATATTCTATTGAACAAAACTCAAACGCAACACCTCACCTCTGCACGGTTAACGAGGTATGAACTAATTTTGTTTGCCCCTCATATTCAAATTAAGAGGTGTTGTGTTCTTAATCCGGCTGAACTCTTACCTTTCCCGCAGAACACTGTTTGCGGTGACGAAGAATTACATGACTGCCTTTATACCACCGAACAAGAAACGAAGGGCAGGATAGATCTCATAGATACTCCTTTGGATAATGCAGAAGGGGAGCTGTTTTGCGATGGCTCCTGCTTCAAACTTTCGAATGGTACATCTACAGCTGCTTATGCAGTTACTACATTGAGCAAAGTTGTCGAAACTAAGAGAATTTCGCATAACTCTGCGCAGGCCGCAAAGATTATAGGGTTGACCCGAGCTTGTGAACTTTCCCAAGGGCGAAGAGTAAATATATATACTGATAGCCAATACGCATTTGGGGTGGCTCACAACTTCGGAAAGCTTTGGTCGGAAAGAGGGTTCCTGACCTCACATGGGACCAAGATTCAGCATGGCCCCTTGATAGTGCAATTACTTTCGGCACTCTCGCTCCCTAAACGGTTAGCGATCATGAAATGTACAGCACATCGCAAGGTCATAGATGATGTGGGCAAAGGGAACGCTTTTGCGGATTTGATAGCCAGACAAACGGTCACAGACCTTAGCACGGACATGTATGCCTCGAGGGAAATGAGAGATGTTTGCATAATGGATGAAGGTATTGGGTCTGTGCGAGATATTCAGACTGATGCCACGATGGAAGAATCTAGAAAGTGGGCTGAAGGGATGGGGAAACTGGATGACGAAGGGTGTTGGGTGGATACATCCGAAGGGAAATGGTTGCTTCCCGATTCTTATGTATTGGCAATGGTTACGATGGCACACGGTCCTACGCATGTGTGTGCCCAGCAGATCACGAGAATGTTAGAACAGGTCTGGGTGAATGACAAGATCCTGGACACTGCAAAGAGGCATGTCCAGAACTGTATGATCTGCCTACAGCACAATGTGGGTAAGGGGATAGTGACTCCAAGGGGAAGTTTTGGGCCCCCTTCTGTCCCCTTTGAGGTTATACATTTTGATTTTATTGAAATGGAGCGATGTTATAATCTAAAATATGTTCTTGTAATTATTTGTGCCTTCAGTAAATGGGTCGAGGCTTTCCCCGTCAAAGATGCTACCGCCATGACCACTGCAAAGATTATGGTAAAAGAATTCTTTCCTTGATTTGGGCTCCCGAGGATAATCTGGTCGGACAATGGTCCTCATTTTATTGCAGCAGTAATTTTGCAAATATGTGCAGCCCTATGTATTGAGAAACGATTTCATTCAGCTAGGCATCCTCAAAGTGCTGGGTTGGTAGAAAGACACAACGGTATTTTAAACAATAAACTTGCAAAAACATGTGCTGATACCAAACTAAAATGGCCAGATGCTTTGCCTATTGTGTTATTAGCTATGCGTACCACACCTCAGACTAGAACTGGGCTTTCTCCATTTGAAGTAGTAATGGGGAGACCTGCTAACATTTGGGGTCTCCCAAAACCTAAAGCCCTGAGGGAGGTGGAAAATGTATTGCTTGTAGACTACTGTAACCAGTTAACTAAAAACCTGTATTTCATCTACCACCAGGTGCATGCTGCTTTACCTGTACGGTTCACGGGCCCAGGACACGATATACAGCCTGGAAGTTGGGTCCTCGTGAAGGCCTACGAGAGGTCTTCCTGTCTCGCGCCTCGCTGGCGGGGACCCCATCAGGTATTATTGGTCACCAGTACAGCAGTGTGGGTGGCTGGAAAGAAGAACTGGACTCACGCGACGCACGTCAAGAAACTTCCTCACCCGACGCCACACGCTACAGAAGAAGCAGAACCCCTCGCTGATGCTACAGTCTTTGATCCTGGAGTAGCAAACAGCGCTGTGAGTGCGTCGGAGATGTTCTCTGAGCCAGAGGAGCTTGGGGAACAGTCCATTTCGTCTCCGCACTCTTTTGAAAAATCGCTTCCGGAAAACACTGTTTCGAGCTCTGTGACTTCCGTCGCCACCGAGACGTCGCTTCCCTCAGGAAATGACGATACTTTGCTTCCGGACCACACAATTTTGGGTACCATCAGGTACAACCTTCGACCACGGAAATAGAACTACGGCACGAGTGTCGTGTATCTGGAAAAGGAAGTGATTGGAAAAAATTGTCTTGTTATGAGAAAGTTTTGTTGAACAAAAAGGGATTCTGCTGGCTAGGGTTGGAAAGGACTAAGAAATCACGCGACCGTAGTGTCGCCAGCAACGAACATTGGGGCCGTCGATCGAGGAACTATGATGCCTGCCACCTTCACCGCTGCTCCCCGCACTGGACTTTTAGATAAGGGGGTGACCAAATCGAACAATGAACAATGTGCCTGGGCCCCGAAAACGTACTGTTGTGTTTTGATAATGATTATTGTTATTTTTGCAACAGCTGCTGTAGGACTTTGGTATTTCGAAGAAATCTATCCTTTGAAACCTTTATTACCGACCAAAATCGTACCAACTGTTTTGACTCCCTCTGTACATCTTCACACTCTGTCCCCTAGAGACTCCCAACATAGACAGAAGTATCATAATAACACTCTGATGATAGTAATGAATGCTACTCATGCCATTTTTAACAAGAGTAATTGTTGGATTTGCACTAATTTACCGCAACGTGGGAACAAGGACTGGGATGGTATATACATCCTCTACCTTTAATGACTGCTTGCAATGCCTCTCTTAGAGCACTATTCTCTGGCCGACGGAATGATAGCATCTCAGGGAACTTTGATGGAACTAATTTAAATGATTTTGAGAAACGTGAATTGACTCCCCTGGGATGCTCGCTTTTCGCGAATAGAAGTAAACCTAACGTCGCTTCTATTAGGCCGTCTGACAAACTATCTCTTCCTTTTCAAACTCTGATCTCCTTTAAAATGGCTCCGATAGGCAATAAGGACGCTGTACCTCCTTCTTATTCTATAAATCACAGTCCTGACTCAGTTCCCTTCTGTGTACAGAGAAACGGCACTAGGCCAATGGGAGATTTTGAAGCTTGTAAAAATATTGTAAATTTAACTGGGGAAAACAGGCCTCTGTATGTAGGGGGACCTGTTTATTTTGTTTGTGGTAGTTTAGCATTTCCCTGGTTGCCCAAGGATTGGCAGGGAACTTGCTATTTAGGAATATTGTTACCCGGGGTATTTGTAGCTAGTACATTGGAGGTCTCTAAGGCTCGCACACGACGAGACAACAATGGAGATACCCCTGGGCAAGTATTGGGGGACATAGCTAAATCGGTTGTGCCCTTTTGGGGACAAATAGCAAACTCAGAGAATATTAGGGGATTAGCAAGGGTACTGGAGAGAACGATCAACCGGACCACGGACATACTCTACAATATGACCTTAGAGCAAAAGGCAATAAGATTGGTAGCACTTCAAAATCGGATGGCATTAGATGTCATCTTGGCAGAACGAGGTGGAGTATGCAAATTAGTGGGATCCGCTTGTTGTGTTTTCGTACCAGACTCCTCACCAACAATTTTTAAAGCAATTCAGAACTTGCATACTCTCAGTTCTGAAGTCCACATCCCTGTAGGAGACTGGAACCTTAGTACTTGGTTTTGGGATTCTTTGCGATCTTGGGGTTGGAAAGTGCTTTCCGTTATTCTGGTTATTTTAGGGATCTTGTTATTCCTTTGTTGCTGTTTTCAATGCCTCCCAAGTATGTGTGGAATGATAGGGGGGTGTTGTGCTCAAGCAGTGAGCGCAATAGGGCATAAAATATATACCCCAGATACAGCATCTAAAGAATTCATGTTACAAGAGGTTCTTATGAACGACTTTATGGCTATAGACATTACGGACAATGATGCGGAATCTATGGATGATAATACATGGAGTTATGTTCGAAAGTATTAGGGATGATGTTTAGCACTTGGCATAGGCCAAAAGGAGGGTCTGTGGAAATCGAAATAATATTGTACCTCCTATCGCATTGTTTGAATGTATGTTGGCCTACGCCAAGTTGTCTAAAAACATCGTGTACATAGATTCCGCGGCAAGGTCTTGACCTTAATGTATTGTGTAAATCGCCATCTTGGATCTAGCCGCCATTTTACATTCTCTTGTAGTATGGAAGTCGCCCTGAACAACAAAATGGAGGCCGAATGACACTTCGAGTGGGATTCTGGCCGTTGTGACCTCCGCACAAATGAATAAGTAATATGCCCGCAGGCCACTTGTTAGGGTCGCGAACTGAGACCTTGTCCTATCCCTGACCTATGTGTAAATTAACAACTGTATCAGCGGAACAGATCAAAAATGCATACATTATGGGATTGACCTGGCAACGAACCCTAGGTCTGGTTCTGAGAAAGTTAACCCGCGAGGGGGGTTGGCCAGAGCTGGATAAAAAGTATAAAAACCCGAGTATCCCAATGTTCAGTCTCTCACACTAACACGGTGAGCTACCGTTGATGGTTCGTTCTGTTACTCTGAGGGCCGAATAGCTATCCGTATGTCAATTGACTTTTGGTAATTGTTGTATCTTTGAATAAAGCGCTTTGTATGTCCTTTGTAACCTGTGTTGGTGTGTTTCCTTTGGGCTTCCCGGCCTCATATCAATTTTTCTGTTTCCACATGATGACCTGAGGCAGTCACTGCATGATGCCAGTGGACTGGACACCTCTCCAGAGGTGGAGTTTTGTAGGCCGGAGCCTGGCACTCATGCCGATTCTTCATATCGGCGCCTTATGTCTCGGGTCATCGAGTACTTGGGTTGGTCGGCTCCCCCAGGGGAGTTCGTTCAGGATGATCTCACAGACATCCATGATCTTGGTCCCCTCACTGACCCGGTATTGCCGTTTCATATGGCTCTGCAGAGAAGGGTGGCGGCGGCTTGGACTGCTCCGGAGGGTCTCCCGGCAGTGGGCAAGTCTTTGTCGCGAAAATACCGTCCAGCCAGTAGCGACCCCTGCTACTTGTCCAGGCACCCCACTCCGGAGAGTTTGGTGGTGCAGGCGGCTACGGCCCCGGCAAAGCAGGCGTCGTATCCTACCATCCCTCCGGATAGGGACGACAAATGTTTCGACGGCTGGGCGAAGAAAGTCTTTGTCGTGAAAATACCGTCCAGCCAGTAGAGACCCCTGCTACTTGTCCAGGCACCCCACTCCGGAGAGTTTGGTGGTGCAGGCGGCTACGGCCCCGGCAAAGCAGGCGTCGTATCCTACCATCCCTCCGGATAGGGACGACAAACGTTTTGACGGCTGGGCGAAGAAAGTGTTTTCTTCAGGGGGTATGGTGCTTCAGGCGGCCAACTCCATATGTGCCTTGTCTCGTTTCACACACACTCTGTGGAACTGTGCATTAGCGGCTGAACGTATTCCCGAAGGGGACGAACGGGATGGTTTCCTTGCTATGGTTCAGGATGTCAAGGATGCCATGTGTGAGGCCGTTCAGTCGGGTTTGGAAATGGCGGATTGTGTCAGCCGGTCCATGGCGGCGAGCACCGTAATACGCAGGTTTGCGTGGCTGCGGAAGTCTGGGTTCGCTCCTGATGTGCAGTCCCGGCTCCTCAACATGCCCTTTGACGGTGAACATCTTTTTGGCAGCAAGGCCGACGAGAGCCTTGAGAGGTTGCAGACCTCCAAAGTTGCAGCGAAGTCGTTGGGCGCTGCAGTTCGACAACCTCCGCCTTTTCGTCCTAGGGGACAGCAATGGAGGAGAGGTTCCTTTCGCTATTACTCGTCCTTCAGTAAAGCGAGAGGAGCTAGCAGTCAAAGAGGCCACCGTAAGAGTGCCAGAGGTGAAAACAAGGGTACTCGAGCTGCCAAGGCCGCTCGGGCAGTTGCCTCTTTGCCATCAGGCAACGCCACAGCCGCTACCACTCAGTCATGAGGCCTGGTCCCATGGTTCGCGGGTTGGGGGAAGGCTGGCGCAGCATCTTGTAGAGTGGCGAGCCATTACTTCAGATGTGTGGGTTCTGGAGATCATAACCCACGGCTACTGTCTTCCCTTTCGGCAGAGGCCTCACGACAATCCACCTGGGAACCTCTCTTTGAAGAGTCCGGATCCGCTCCTTGCGCAGGAAATTCGAGCCCTGCTGGAGAAAGGCGCCATAGAACTAGTGCCTGTAGCGGAGAGGAACAAGGGATGGTATTCCCCTTATATTTTTATTTCGAAGAAAGACGGGAGATTGAGACCCATCATGGACTTGCGCGGTTTGAACAAACTCCTCAGGAAGGACAAGTTCAAAATGGTTACTCTCTCTCAAGTCCTCCAGGCCCTACAACTTCAGGACTGGTTGGTGTCTCTCGACCTCAAGGACGCTTACTTCCATGTTTCCGATCCATCCCAAGCACAAAAAGTACCTGACGTTCGGGGTTGGCGACTCGCGCTTTCAGTTTCGGGTCCTGCCATTCAGATTGATCTCCGCCCCGAGTGTTTTCACCAAGCTCATGGTGGTGGTGGCAGCGAATCTCAGGAAAGGGGGGATTCACGTCCACCCCTACCTGGACGATTGGTTGATCAGGGGGAGCTCTCCCGAGCAAGTCCTGGATCATCTGTCCGTCACCTGTCACTCCCTTCACAAGCTGGGCTTCTCCCTCAATTTAAAGAAGTCCCATTTGACACCAACACAGGGGCTCCAGTACATCGGAGCAGTGCTCGACACATCCCTGGGGCAGTGTTTTCCTCCCCAGGTGAGGGCTCTTCACATTCAGCAGATGGTGCACAGGTTTGAACCTGCCCAGAATCTTTCAGCGTCCGAGTTCTTGAGACTGCTCGGCCTCATGGCATCCTGCATTCTTCTGGTGCCAGAGGCTCGTCTGCGGATGAGATCTTTGCAGTGGGCACTCAAGCTCCAGTGGTCTCAGTCCTCCGGCAGGCTGTCGGACCCTGTTCAGGTGCTGCCCTCGGTCGCCCAGGACCTTCTGTGGTGGGCCGTCGAAGGCAATCTGATGAAGGGGGCCCCATTTTGGATGCCCTAGCCGGAGGTGACGATTGTGACGGGCGCATCCCTCACGGGATGGGGAGCTCATGCCAACGAGTTGACAGTCAGCGGTCATTGGTCTCCATCAGAGTCCAGACTCCATATCAATCTGTTGGAGCTGAGGGCCGTCAGGCTTGCCCTGAAGGCTTTTCTGCCGACTGTGCGAGGAAAGAGTGTCCTGATTCTAACGGACAACACGGTGGCCATGCACTACCTCAACAAAAGGGGGGGGGGGGCAGGGTCACTTCCTCTGTGCAGGGAGGCGATGCAGCTCGAGTTCTGGGCCATCCAGCAGGAAGTTTCGATCTCGGCTGTTCATCTGGCCGGAGACGACAACGAGACGGCGGACGCTCTGAGCAGGCAGAGCACGGTCTCTCACGAGTGGGAGCTGGCTCAGGAGATTCTCCTGGAGGTCTTCGCCCTTTGGGGGACCCCTCAAGTAGATCTCTTCGCCTCCAGTGTCAACCGGAAGTGTGAGAGGTTCTGCTCGCAGGAATTTCCTCCAAAAGGAGCCTTAGGAGACGCGTTCGTGGTGGAGTGGTCATTCCCACTGCTGTACGCGTTTCCTCCAGTCCCCATCATCCTGCAAGTACTGCGGAGGTTACGGAGGTTCGGTTCCCGGATGATCCTCATTGCTCCGGCGTGGGCCTGGAGGACGTGGTACCCGGACCTTCTCGACTTGTTCATCTGCCCTCCACGTCGTCTTCCCTACCGAGACGATCTGCTCTCACGGGAGGGGGGTCAGGTTCTTCATCCAGAGGTCAGATCCCTCAACCTTCACGCTTGGCTTCTGAAAGGTTGAGGTATAAGGATTGGGACCTCCCTGAAGACGTGATGGAGGTGTTGCTCTCGGACAGGCAGCCGGCAACAAAGTCTCTGTACCGTTGCCGTTGGAGAAAGTTCTGCGACTGGTGCAGAGTTAAGAATGTGGATCCTTTTGAATGTGACATTCCCATGGTTCTGTCTTTTTTGCTTTCCTTGGCCCACAGGGGCTTGCAAGTGGGGACCATTAAAGGTTACCTGGCGGCGCTGTCCATATTTAAGCGCTCGTCTGAAGAATGTTCCTATTTTATGATTCCTTTAATTTCTCAGTTTTTGAAAGGGCTCACTAATGTGTTCCCTCCGTCACCTTTTCTGGTGCCCGGTTGGGATTTGTTCTTAAGTTTCTTATGGGCTCTCCGTTTGAGCCTTTACTTTCTTGCCCTTTGAGACTGTTAATTCTGAAAACTGTGTTTTTAGTTGCGGTTACTTCCGCTCGCAAAGTGAGTGAGTTACAGGCACATTCAGTTAAGCCACCCTTCACTGGGCCTCATTACGACCCAGGCGGTAAGTTACCGCCTGGGTCGTACCCTTGCCACCATGGTGTAAACTACGTTTACACCATGGTGGATGGTGGATTTACCGCCCCATTCCAAGGTGAGTGGGGCGGTAAATCCCCATTTCCCATTTTACCCTTCCCCATTCCCATTTTTGCCCCATAGGGCATAATGGGAGTGGGGAAGGCGCTAATTACGCCACCGTAAATTACGGTGGCGTAATTAGCACCATGGTCCCTTAGCGCCATGGATTTTAACGCCTGCAAAAAGCAGGTGTTAAAATCACCATGGCGCTAAGGGACCTTGTAATCAGGCGTTAAGGGTCGGCGCCGTTAACCCCTTAACGCCTGACTCGTAATGAGGCCCACTGTGTTTCATAAGGACAGGGTTGTCCTTAGAGTTCGTCCTTCTTTTCTTCCGAAGGTGGTTTCGGAATTTCATTTGAGCAGAAGGTTGTTCTTCCGGTGTTCTATCCTCCTCCACATCCTGGTAAGGAAGAGGAGAGGCTCCATTGGCTTGATCCTAGGAGAGCGTTGAGCTTTTATATTTCGCGCATGTCCCGGGTCAGGGTGGACGATCAACTTTTCATTGGTTATGCTGGAAAGCGTTTGGGACAAGCTATGACGAAACAGACTTTGTCTCGTTGGATTATTTTAGCTATCTCCGAGTGTTACCGCTTGGCGGGTAAGGACCCTCCGGCTGGCTTGTGGGCCCATTCTACCAGGGGAGTGGCTGCATCTACTGCCCTGCAGGGGTGTTCCTATTCGTCATATCTGTGAGTCAGGCACCTGGACTTCAGTACATACTTTTGTACGTCACTACTCCCTCGATTCCATCAGAGGGGAGGATCTGGCCTTTGGCAAGGCAGTCCTATATTCCGCAATTTGATTGGGCATGCTAAATTTGTGTTCTAAATTCTTTTCCCACCTCCTTGCTTGGTACTGCTTTGGGAGTCTGTCATAGATATGGAATACGTCAGAGGACCCAATCCCCTCGAAGAACAAGTTACTTTCTTACCTGGTAACATTCTTTCGATGGGATGGTCCGACGACGTATTCCATATCGCTCCCTCCCTACCTTCCCCGCTGCAGAATTTCTTTTGCGATTGCAGCTTGCGTTCCGCAAGGCCTTGTGTGTCTGACTGGCAGAAAACTGGTGGCACACGCTCTGGGGGAAAAAACTACAACTGAGGCTATGGGCGTCGTGCGTCCTACTTATCACATCGGGTGACGTCGGCCATCGGAGGAGGTCCTCGGGGACGGCGAATCTACGCAGACGCCAAAGATTTTCCGAAGCAGCACAGCTGTGGACATTACCTGTCATAGATATGGAATACGTCGTCGGACCATCCCATCGAAAGAACGTTACCAGGTAAGAAAGTAACTTGTTCGTCTCATCTATAGTTGTACTTTTGGGCACATGGGCCAGAGGGTGTCCTCCTGGCCCGTGCTGCCACACCTGGATGGGTCATCGGCCATCCAGATTCCCCCACAAAGGTTCTTACTTATCTATCCCCCTTAACCACTAGCTCACCCCTGGCCTTATGCCGGGGTTCCAGGCCTGCCCACAGTCGGGCTACGTCTGACAAGTTTAGGCCCCCTTGCTGCTGAGAGAATTCTCACCCTTTAGCTCCTTTTCCCACTCTACCGCGTATATGGTGTTATCGAGGCTGCCCCCTTTATCGGTGGCAGAACTACTGAATACATTGTTGGTTTCCAGTTGGCCAAGGTCTTCTACTATTGTTGTCTAGGCAAGCATAACGATTTCAGCTTTTTTACCACCTCAGCCACATCTCCCTGGATCCATGGTGCCCCACATTAGCTGCTTCTTACCCAGGTAAATTAGGTCAAACCTTACGAGGCTTGATCAGTGACCCCTGGCACCACGTAATACACTCTTATTCATGAAAAAAGCCACTCGAATTCTAATAGTAGTAACAATATTAATGTTGAAGGGGGCCCACTACCCAGGATAATGCCTTTTGCTGCTTATATTTGCTTTTCTTTCTTGTTGAGCTCCCTCCAAGTTCCTACCTGTGCGAAAACTGGACTCCTGTTGAATATTTTGTTTATCCCCGACTTTCGGCTTTCAGTAAATACCCATTTTTATTTTAAACCCCCCCTGCCGTTCGGCATTGAGTCGCTGGCTCCCTTAACTTTTACCCCCGGCCGTTCAGAGTTGGGTACATGGTGACTTTTAACTCCTCGCCAATTGAAGCCCTTGTTGGAGCCCTTTCTTTCCACCACTCATTCGGTTTCTTAATGGCTAATCTCTCTGGTTTTATGGGAGGCCGTCCCATGTCCTGATGATACCAAATCTTCTGCCCTTCCTTCACGGATTGCTACCCACTAATGCTCACGGCGCCCCGCCAGGACGCAATGGTGTTTCTGACTGGCCATTGTTCCCTTATTTTGGTCGACCTGAGAGGGGGATTTTTGGTTTGTCACCACCATTTTGCTGGTATTAAGTCAGACCTTATGGTTTTTACTAGTAGTCTGCATCAACACCCAATCTGCTTTGACCTTCTGGGCTCCTACGCCCCCTTTCCGTACTGCTGTTGCTGCTCCTGTCCTGAACATGTGCTGCGTGTTGAGTCTACTCCCCCCCCCTGCCATTTTACCGAAGCGGCTGCTGCTGCTCATGCATGCTAGCTTGGACCTACCACCTCTCTGCGCATAGGTCCATTCTGCTATGCCTTTGGCACTGCTCCAATTTTTCACTGTGCAGCCCTTAGCTCAACGGCAAGCTTGCGGCGAAGATTTCCAGTAGCCGTATGCGCCTTAGCCCCCTGCTTATTCTCCCGTGCCCTGTAGCTCCATGTGTCCCTCATTGTGCGGCACTTGCCAGAAAGCTCAGTGGGTTCAGCAAGCATGTGTACATTGCAGGTCACAGGTTCCAACCACTGCACGGCCGATTCATTCTTTCAATCTTTCTATCAACATTAACGCCTACTAGGAATCATCAAAGACAATTAACGTGCAGTATAAATGGTCACAGTCGGTCGGAAGGCCCTACCGCTAGAACAGACGAAGTCGTACTTGTTGTCGCAGTCTTCATCATACCAGAAGCCAGCCTTCACTCGGCCACAGGACTGCGTATCGCTTGGCTCCCCAAAGGACCAGGCTGTGAAGCTTAAGCCTCCGCCGTCGCTCCAGCTCCAGAGTCTGCGGGAGTTCGCAGCTAGTCCAATCCAGGCATCCTTGTCTCTATCTGCGGCGGCCAACAGGCCCATATCCACCGAGTCCTTGACGCTCGCCAGGTCTCCATGCGTCCTTCGGCAGTAATCCAGTGCGCCCTGCCAGGTTTTCTTGTCTGACACCAGGACATACTGGGGGCTCACAGCGAAAGCAGCCAGCCAGTGACCTGCAGGGAAAAGAAGGGGGACATAGCGATAATGGGACACTTGAGCTGGGTAGCGATAGACTAATGCCTTGCCCATTACAATAGGGCTCCTATATCATCACATACACTGGCCGTTTCATGTTTATAATCGTGCACGCCACGCGAGACTAGCTGGTCCCCCTATTTCACCTATAAGAGGGACCTAACTGGCGTGCAATCATTGTGCGCATCAAACGCCCTCACAGTGACTTTAATCAGGCTGCTCTCTTGCCTGCTATATTTACCAACACATCTACTTAAACCAGCATTGGCAAATCCAACAGTTTTGGCTTTTGTGAAGGCATGGGATAGGCACTTCCCAGGCACTGCCGTAGTGGTATTAACTGGCCACTGATGGTAGCAGGTTCAAATGGTGCGAGTACCTGGGCGTATAATAGCAGTGTCTTGCAAAAGCATAACACATATGCACAAGCCAAATCTGATGGCTTTGCCAATGCTTGTTTTTAACGATTTCATTGAAGGACATGCATAGGGCTTATAAATCAAGTGCTGAAGGCAAACCTGGTTAAGACCTTTGTATTGCACCAGTAGCTGGTTTACAGCTCCACTTAAGTCATTAACTCTGAGAATACTCCTTTGAAACAATCACTGGCAGGCACTTCGAGTGCAAAACTTGATGGTAAGGTTTGATAAGCCTAGCTCAAAGACATTCTAGGAACATTTGTTTTGGGTGGTAAGGGTCAGGAAGTGGATGGGAATGGCCAAAGGGATTAACATAGCCATGGGCAGTCAATTGGTGGGCAAATACCAGACCCATACAGTCAAAACTAGGTGAGTGCATTAATGAGCACCATTAAAGAAGAGATAATTAGGAAACAGGTGGTCTCTTAGTGGGACACAGCGCTATTACTGCGTCTTGTCCCACATGAGACCATACTCTTTGAGATACTGAACATCGTAGTAACAAAGTGCTTTATTCACAGAATTCGCATCAGAAGATTGTAGGGCAACGTCAGTTGACAGCCTCACTCACAGGTTAGTGTAGTGATATACAACTGTCCTTTTCCAATAGATAAATGAATCCTGCTGAATTTGACTTGTTTAAAACATTATTCATTATTTTAATTTGTATTCATATTTACAGAATCCTACTCTTCCAGATATATATACCTGAAGAAGGGCTTAATGAGCCCGAAACGCGTAGTAGCCGATAGGTCGATAGTTTGTCCTTTTAGACTTGCATACCTCCTATCACGATATCAGGAGAATCATTGTTGAAAATTGGGAACATTATTGAAAATTTAAACAAAAATAAGAGAAGTATTTGTTATTTTTGAATGTCACTATATGAGTTTTGTTCTATAATTATTGATTGAGCAATATTTGAAGTTATTATGTGCACTATTTGATTGCTTTAGATGAAGAAAGAAATTCCTCATTTTTGTTGTCAACCAAAAGGTATCAGGTAATAATATCGCCATATATATGGTCGCCGTAAATAATATCGCCGGGAAAATGTCGTGGCGATATTATTTAGGTGACCATATATATGGGGACAGGGGCAAAAAAAAACATTTTTTAAAAAAAATTATAATTTGGGGGTTGCGGGGGTGTCCACCGCATGTTCCATGCAATAATTTTGCCACAAATGCGATATTTTTGCATGGCGAGATTTTTGTGGCGACATTATTACATGGAACCAACCAAAATGGTCAATACACTGATATGAAGATAAATCTTTTATGAAAAATGAACTGATGGAATGAATATCTAAGAGTTACAAATAACTTGTTAGTTATTGAGTGTGCCCTTATTTGTACCTTGTCCTTTTCGAGGTGCCTACTTCTTTCTCATTGTTCAGATCCGGTACCACGTGTTTAACAAGGAGCACCCGGACGTTCATTGAAGTGATAAATCCACTGTATACGAAAAGTAAAACAATCTGCTGAAATTGAGTGAAATTAAATGAAATATTTTATTTATATCGCGCTCATACACAAATATTTCAGAGCGCGACCGGGCAAAAGGAGGGGAACAGGGGAGAGAATAAAAACAAAAATCTTACTAGTCCCAGTGACATTAAGAACGCGCAAGTGCATGGGAAAGTGCACCTCTACACCTCACTAATGACCAAACAAAACCTACAAGCAGGTGTCGAAATTGAGATTCGATGAACAGGAACTAAAACCAGCTCCTGGGTGTCGGGCATCACCCTGTAGGCAGGAGCTCCAGTAGGGGAACCTACCAGAGGTGCTCCTTTAACGTTTTCTCTATTATGCATGAACCATTGTGTTTAAATGTGATTTCATTTGTCGTTATTAACATGCTCAAATACTCAACGTTTATGTCACATTTACATGTTTGGAAGGCACCTGTTGGCCCTAGGAGCCAGAAGTAGCTTCTGGTAGCTGTTGGTTTCCAGCTAACCAGGCTCTACTATGCTAGAAGCAGGAGCTAAATAGTTCCCGGCAGTTTTGAGCCCTGTACAAGCTTTGTGTCCCTTCTCATATACCCTTTCTCCACAGCCGTAATTGAATGCAATAGTTTCGGAGTATAGGAGGCGCCTCCTAGCCAAAACTAAAATTCTGGCTGATCACATCATATGGTCCTTGGGGAAGCCATGCTGACCTATCAGAAATGTAGGGTGGGAGTTATTTATGCAACAATTGCTTTAATTTTGGGGAGATATTTTCAGGGCTGATTGAAGGATTCTAGTACAGTTGTTTACTTTAAACCTAACTGTCCACATAGATGTGATAACCCAGCATGAAAGCAGAGAGAGAGAGAACAGACAGGGAAGGAAGCATGTGGGCTTAGTGTGCCACTCGCACGCTTTTGGCGGGTGTCGCCCACCTTGAAATCCATTCTTCCACCAGCACCTTAAGCTCCTTACAGGTCTATTCACTTTAATGGGCTCTCACACGCCCACAATGAAATCTGCTGTTTTCACCCACCCAGTGGACTAAAAAGGTTGATCTGTATCTGTGGGGCAATCGATGAAAATGGTTGAGAGAGAAAAAGGTTAGGATTAGGCGTCAGAGGGTGGGGAGGGTAACAATGTTGGACCATTGTAAGAAATGTCTTTATTGTGTCCTCCATACTCAATAATGAAATGTCCGCCCAAAGCAGCACAAGCCTCAAACGATCAGCTTCCATGCCAACCAGGGGCGTTGCTAGGGGGGATAAGGGGGCAATAGCCCCTGATCTTTTGGTTGCAGCCCCGGATAGAATCTCAGGATCTACAGCCAAAAGACTAGCTAGCCCCCAGTCCCAACAGTACTGACATCAGCTTAGCCCCGGGTCCTTTCCAGACCTAGCAACTCCCCTGATGCCAACCCTCCTGATTTAAGCGGGAGACTCTTGATTTTCAAAGAAAGGTATTGCTAAATTTCACTTTCTCCCGCCTAAAATAATTCTGACCCCCATGCATTCTTATGGGAAAATTTACTTCTCCCGATTTCCCTGAGGAAATCTCCTTCCCAGGCGCTTCACAATGTTGGCTTGGATGGATCAGCCAATTCACTCCAGCACAAACAAGCATCCTACATTCTGCCATTCACTCAGGTGCCAATAAATGAATTACCAACCACTCACCCACAAACAGACAGGATCCGGCTTATCCATGCAGGCACAAACAACAATCCATTCAATTCTACTAGGCACGGGACTTCAGGAGTCTGTCTTCCCTTTCAGTGATCAGGTGACGAAGCGTGCAAGTTGAACTGGGAAACAAGATGCTCATATGAGGGAATGTGAGGTGTCTTCTACTGGGCCAGTGCACAGCTTGTAGCAGACACAGTACCAATGTGAAAGCGAGGTCAGAGCTAGGAGATAAAAACCCGAGTGTGCTGCCCTAGAAACAAAAGTCCAACGAGCCGTGCATGAGACCTGTGGGCAGGGCTTTAAGAGGGCAGTCTCCAGAAAGGGCTCCTGAGCCCGTGGGCTCACCCCCAACTTGCCCCATTCACGCCGACACCTGAGGCAGCCTGTGTAGCCAAAGTGCTGCACAGTTACGCAGGCTGCCTGCAGGTGTCAGCGCTTCAGATTAGAAAAAAAGAAAAGGCACGACACCTGCAGACAGCCTGTGTAACCGTGGCTTCGGCTACACTGGCTGCCTGATGACTCTGTGCTCAAACAGCAGGAGGGCTGGAGGGCCCAGCTCTCCTATTGTTTCTGAGTAAAAAGTCAGCAGGCAGCATTAAAGCCCTTTTATCATGCGGTTAAAGGGCTTTCATGCTGCCTGATGGCTCTTTACTCAGAAACAATAGGAGAGCCGGGAACTCCAGCCCTCCTCCTGTTTCTGAGAACAGAGTCATTACGCAGCAGCATTACGCAGCAGACAGACCTTTTCCTCAAGGAGCCTGTGCTTTTTAACCACGCAGCTCCTTGAATGAAAGGGCTGCCTGCTGCGTCTGAGAGCCAGGGCGCACTGGTGTCGCACCTTTAGTGGGCCCAGCCCCTTCTTTTCCTAAAAGGACAGTCTGGGCGCACCAATGTTAATAATGCCAGTGTGCCCTAGCTCCCGTGCTTTCATCAGCAGCCCTCCTTGTTGGGGGTCGCCTGCCATGGTCATCCGGCAGGCGCCCCTGGGCGCTATCTCTGCTAGCGCCGTGCAGTCCCACTATGTGTGGGGGTGGGGGCCTGCCATGGACATCCGGCATGGCCCCGGGTGCCAGGGCCTCTGGCACCCTGGCGTGGGGTCACAGCCTGCCAGGCCTCTGACCGAGGGGACCTCGACTGCCATCCTGGCATGCGAGTCCCTCAGTGTCTGGGCGTGCAGGCCTGCGCCTACACGTGTAGCCCTGGGGCCTACATGGATAATGAGACACGGACTCAGTCGTTCCTCTTTGGGAGTCTGCAGCCGCTCTGACTCACGTGCCTGCAGGGGCTCCTTTTATTAGCTTGGGCCATGACACAGTCATGGCCCATCTTAAAGGGGCCATACACGTGAGGAAAACACATCCCCTTAAAGGGGCAATGCACACAGGAGGGTCCCACCTAACACTCCTCCTTTTTCATAATGAACAAACAAACAGTGCCGAAACATACAGGCATCCCACCTGTTACAAAACAACAGAATACTTTTCGGTTTAGAACTTGTGGGGTAGGCAAATAATAAGATATGCCACCGCCACATACCTAGCTTGCTCAAACAATTAAAGACCTAACATATATTAACCCATTTCTAAACACACTCAACAAGTGACAGTCGTGGCAAGTGAGCTGCCAGAGGAACACAGGCAGTTCTACCACAGTTTGCAAAACCCTTTATTAACCTGGGGCTCGGAACGGTCAATATACAAACAACCGCCATGATTGGCGGCTGGCATTACATGCACACCTTGCAACGGCAGGATCACGGCCTCACCTTATCATTCTTTACTGAGACCACTTAAAAGCATGTGGTTAATACGCAGGTTCACAGCATTGAAACGCATATTTACTGAGTCCTCTTCAAACGATGATGGAATTACAGGACACCAGTCCATCTTCCATCCGCGTCCATTTGTGAGTCACCTCCCCGTGACCAGGTCCATGGATGGCGTAATTCAAAACCGGCAAAGCCGCGCCTGTCAGAGAACGCCAGGGGCCACATCGGCATAGACCCTTGATGTTATGGGCCGTCCATGCAGGAGTCCCTTCCCCCCAGGTCCTCGTCCCTTGATGGTACAGTCCACGGCTGGCAAAACCGCACCTGACCAGCGGCCACATCGGCATATCCTCCTTATGTTTAGAGCAGGGTAGCGAGACGCAGATCACAGGGCGTCCAGGCTGCTCCTGATGCTGTTGATGGGGACGGTGCGGCAGGTAGGCCCCGGGACGACAGGACATCGCTCACCCCACCCTTCTCGCGATGCTCCCCCAGTCAGGAGTGTCTTTTTTTCCCAGGGGTACAGGAGGGCACACAAGCACTCATGATGAGCTGCACCCCATCCCTGCTCGCTGCACTGCTTCGAGGTGTTGGTTCGGTCCTCACGACGGCATGGCATGCAGGGCAGCACCAGTGGTAGGCAGTTCTGGAACCTTTGTGGCTCGGTGTCTAGGACACCCGTGGGGCAGACACGGTGACTGTGGTGCTATATTGTTGGTGCCACCGTGATGCCACATTTAAGCGACACACGGCTGTCTTGGGGGTGCACAGTTCCTTCCCTGCACCTTCTCTTCTCCAGACAAAGGCACGCACCCATGGTAGCAGGGCACTCGTGACGGGGCGATGCTGGTAACGTGGCGCTGAGAGTGGTGGGGGCAGCCCACCACATATTTATTCAGCTCCTCTTGCATTGAGGCATGGATCCCTTCCTTGTCAGCCCCGCTGGGCTGGGCTCTTTAAAGGGCCTTCTACTTTCCAGGGCTCTGGCGCCGGAGCGCTGTTGCGAGTCACCGCCTCACGGCCTGGGGTCTTCATGATCTTCCTGCGGTGTAGGTTGCAGCCTGGTTGTCATGCTCACCTCCTGCACCGCTGTATGCCCCGGGATGATGCCGGGGGGCTCCGGCGGTACCACGTCACCTGACAGGTATAGAATTGTGCAGGATACATATGGTAGTGGGGCCCCGTTGACCCACCAATGACGCCATCTCGACATCTCCTCCACACCCCAGGCAGGGGAAAGGCATCTCGCAGGGGAGGGCACACCTCTGTCCTCCATGATTGTGTGGCCACCAGACCGCAGTGCAGATTACCCCCACAGGGGCGGCACTTCTTTCACGGCTCCATGCCAGAGCCAGTCCTTATGTGGCCCGCCGGGTGATATTAGCAGGCCGGCAGGGCCACCAGCTCCTTGATCCTCAGATGGTCTAGTAGGGGACTTTGGTGGGAGGGTGTCGAGACAGTCTGCCGGGCTGGCCATGAGCCCTCCTTGTCAGGGTGACCTATTTGACTTCCATTGCTTCCCCTTTGGCTTTCCTGGTGACACTGTGCAGGGAGGTGATCACCGGTGTAGTGCACAGCACTTCACAGCATTACTTATGTTCTCAGAGTTCCATTAGGTACCTTTGCGTTTAACTTTGAAGCATCTCACCGCCACTGGGGGCCCAGAATCACTACTGGGGCTACATATGCTGAGTGGTTGGAGCACGTTACCTGCCCTCAATCATTACCAGCTAGGCCTGGGATCGCTGGAGGGCCCTCACTTCACGGCCCGCCTGTTCCAATGGCAGGCGTAGCAGTCGTCACCACTGGCGCCCCAGGATCACACTGGGGGCGCCGGCATCCATCGTGCCCACACGTGTGGGCCTCTATTTTCCTGCTCTAGACAGGAGCCTGTCTCCATCATCCCGCCCAGCAGCCCGGGACCTCCCGCAGTCGCTTTCTGTTCCTTCATGGGGGCGGAGGAGGCGGGTCAAGCACGGCCTCCCTTTTCGCAGCAGATGCCACTCATGATCTTCTTCGCTGGGGGCCGGGGCACGCACAGCCTCCCCTTTTGTCAGGCATGGGGAACGCCACCGGGGCACAGTGAGGGCTCCGGGCAGCATAACTTTGCTGCTGAAGCCCCCCCCACCTCCCTACCAGCAGTTGGCCCCAGATCACGATATGGGAGTGGCAGCAGTCCATCCCTCCGCTCCGGTGGAGGCGCCGGGGCAGCCGGCGCTCACCCGAGGCGTAGTCTGGGTGTTTTCGTGCATCTTCCTGTTCGCCGTGGCCGACGGGCCGGCCTCCTCCCTGCACGCAGCTAGTGCTGCAGGGAGCCGCTCTTGGATCCCCACACACACAGCGGGTGTCATGGGGACAGGCCATGCTGCGGATCTTCACCCTGGCCGCACGAGCACCCTCTTTTATGAGGACCGCGGCCAGGAGCACGGGACCGCCATCAGGGCGCTGGGATGGCCCCCCTTTCTCTTCCCCATGGGACCAGGGCAAACAAAGGCCTCGGTGTGCGGCGGATGCCGCAGGGGAGCGGAGCGTCACTCTCCCTTCTTCACGGCGTCGGCCGCTCACCTCTGCAGCAGGGGAATGGAGCTTCACACTCCCCTCTGGTGTCGGGAGATGCTGCACCAGTGGGGTGGGCCGATGAGGGCCTCGGGGAGACAAACATCCCGGCCGCACGAGCACCCCCTCTCAGAGGGCCGCGGCCGGGGATAATCCAGGGCGGGGCTCTCACTTCTTCTCTCCTCTCCCCACAAGGCCAGGGGAGCGTACCGCCCTCCGCGGCGGACACCGCCGGGGGAAAAGAAGCATCGCCCTCTCCCCGCGGGCGCCTCCTTTTCTTTGCGGCCGCCACCGCTCATGTTCTTCTCCTTGCGGCGGAACGCCGCTAGTCGTGTGCCCCACCGCAGGGCAGCCCGGGCCTACACCGCCCTCGCCACGGCAGTGAGGCGCAGGCCACGCTGGATCCGCGGTGGGGACGGATGCTCCTCCTCCCACCACATAACGGCAGCAGGGGGGGGGGGAGGCGCGCGGATTCATGTTCCTCGTCGCCATTGTTGGGGGTCGCCTGCCATGGTCATCCGGCAGGCGCCCCTGGGCGCTATCTCTGCTAGCGCCGTGCAGTCCCACTATGTGTGGGGGTGGGGGCCTGCCATGGACATCCGGCATGGCCCCGGGTGCCAGGGCCTCTGGCACCCTGGCGTGGGGTCACAGCCTGCCAGGCCTCTGACCGAGGGGACCTCGACTGCCATCCTGGCATGCGAGTCCCTCAGTGTCTGGGCGTGCAGGCCTGCGCCTCCACGTGTAGGCCTGGGGCCTACATGGATAATGAGACACGGACTCAGTCGTTCCTCTTTGGGAGTCTGCAGCCGCTCTGACTCACGTGCCTGCAGGGGCTCCTTTTATTAGCTTGGGCCATGACACAGTCATGGCCCATCTTAAAGGGGCCATACACGTGAGGAAAACACATCCCCTTAAAGGGGCAATGCACACAGGAGGGTCCTGTAGGCGAGGTGGAGGTCTCGTTAGGGGTATGGCCGTCCCCGAACGTATTCTCCATTTGGGGGTAATCTTGTTTCTCTTATCTGCGGTGTTAGGGTCTTGCTTGGCAGTGACTGCGTTGGGACATTCACTGGGGATGGACTGGTGGCCGGCCTTGTGCTTCGAATTTGGGTTTTATGTGCGGATTGGCTTCAAAGTGCTCTCTGCTCCCTCACATCGCTGTAGTCCCTCCTATCCGATCCCCATCGACCCGCTGGGGGTACGCATCCGGGCTGCCTCGGTCGCGAGTGCTTTGCTCCCATCTAGGTGCCCCGTTGCCTTCTGGTCTCTCGTGGATGAGTTTGGTGGTGTTCTTCAGCTCTTTCTCCCCCTTGCCCCCCCGGGGTGCCTGTGGCTCAAATGGTGTTTGGTGCCTGCTTTCCGTGGTCTCTCTGACTGGGGTTTTTGGATGACCCCCCTGTGCAGTCAGGCGGTGGTCTTGTCTCCTATTGGATGCCGTTTGTCGGCCGGAGGCCTGTAGGCAATGCTTTTGGAAGTTGCTGGTTATGGGTGGTCTCAGGTCAGTGCCTCAGGTTGTGCAGGGTCTGGCGTTCTCCTCCCGTGTGTTGATTGTACCTGCTCCCTTGGGGCTGTTTAGCCTGCTCCAGGCCTTGGAAATCCTGGCACATTTGTCTCCCGCTTAAAATAATTCCAGCGACAATATTTTCCTACGTGGAAAATTATGCTGCCTTATTTCTCACACAAAATCTCCCTCCTAGGTGCATCGAAATGTTGCCATGTTTGGATTCGGGACCATTCTCTCAGGGACGTCATTTCACCAAAATGCCAGGGTTAGTGGAAGTGATATCACATGACTCTTGACCTCTGATGACATCACAGGAAGAGATGTCATTTGACCCCACCCCAAGTGACATCATGGGAAGGGTTGGTACACAACCGTTCACCCCTTGACAAAACAGGAAGTGGCATCACATAGCATTGTTCCTCAGTACACTAAGAAAAATATGGTTACAATATCACTGTAATATGATATACATTTCATACAAGAATGGATCACCATATGTAGCATTGATATAAGTGTGTACAGGCGCTGAGGCACCAGAGTAGGCATCACTTATCACAGCACAGTGTGGTTAGAAGGAAAGCCTTCATTTTGTTGAACAGCACATTCTCTGACATTCCAAAATGGCGGCCGGCAGCGGAGGACGTGCCTAAGTGTCTCTCCCCGTCGGGCCGCATCAACTAGCACCACAAAATAGCATTTGGGGCGAGTGCGAGCCCACAGCAACGTGTGGAAGCACTGCACGGTAACCAAGGAAGCAAAGGGAAGCAACCGGAAAGAAAATCGCATACATGGGGAGTAGTTTGAAGCGCCCGGACGTCCCGCATAGAAGTCAGAAGAGTCCAAGGCCCGTTGGAGGGATGGAGATACGGAACGAAGCAGAGGCGAGCTGGCCTCCCCAACCATGACCACTTGCACTCTAGGGCCATGTACCTGAACCGGAGGCCACCGGGTGCATTGTGTGTGCAGAGTACAGCGGGAACCCTCCACATAAGTGACCGATTGGAGCCGCCATTGATAAAATAGAGGAGCGGTGCAGCTGGGAGGACAGAGTCCACCCCCCCCGGATCAGGTCAGAGAGCGGCACGATATTGCCGGAACCTAACTGCGTGCAGCAACCCGGGACGAATGGGGACAGCAGAGGGAGCAGCGCCTGACCATCCACAGCATTGATCTGCCGACGTAATACACCCCAAGCTATGGTGAACTGAGACGGCGGTCACAGTCATAGACCACTCGCCACCTTCGGTGCCCCCAAGGACCACACGAGCATAAGGTTGCATGCAAGCATTAACAATCGCAGAGAGCACGCGGAGACAGGACCGGGGTTCCCAATTCCCAGACAGCCGGAGAGAGACACTGAACGCAGCAGAGACACCATCCCCCATCCAAGGCACAATGAGATGCCGCAGGAACGGGGGGGAGTACTCCAACGGACAGAAGCGCCTACCACGGCACGTGCGGTGCATGGAAAGGAAATATACCACGGGTATGGAAGCAATCCGACACAGAGGATCACATCAATAAAAGGAATGCAGCGAGTACAAACAGCTCGCTGCGAAAACCCACAAAACACGCCTCAATTGGACATAACTGTATGAACATAACGTGTGCACCCGAAGGAAATAATTTAACGGGGACATCCCAGGACAACACGGGGCTAAGGAGCAACACTCAGCACACAGCAGCCCGCAGGGACGGGAAGGTATTGCACAGGAGACCAAGAAACGGAGGTTGGTACACAATCAATACTACTTGGTGACCTTAATATAGGCTTCAATGATACCAATGACCCACAAGCCATACCAGCCTCTAACATTCTGACTGAATTAGGCTACACCCAAAGAGTGAATGAGCCCACGCACATCAAAGGGAGAACTCTAGATTGGGTTGCTGACCACAACTGCAAAATCTCTACCCTCACTATCTCACCTCAAATATGGACAGATCACCATCTGATATCATTCTCTTTAGATACTAAAACTCCTAAACTGCAACAACCTTGTGCACCACATGCACTTACCAGAAACAAGAAAAATATGACACTAGACAAACTACTCCTTGGCATCATGCCCACTTTGAATGCTCTACCAAATAACTTAGACCCCAACGCCTTAGTGGAAGCATTCAACAAAACTATGAACACAACTCTTGATAAGATTGCTCTGCTAAAGCTTAGAAACAGTAAACCACAGAGCCATCTGAATAATTGGTTCACCCCTCTCCTAAAAAACCTTAGATTAGAAAAAAGAAAATGGTAAATACCTGGAAAGCTCACCCCACGCCGGATAACAAATTGAAATTAATTAACATCTCATCTCAAAATAAAAAAGAGATCATCTTAGCTAAACAAGAGACCTACAATGATAGAATTACACAAGCTAACTCAAGCACGAAAGAATTGTTCTCCATACTTAGAGAACTGGGAAACCCCATAACGCCTCAAGACAACTGCCTTAAAAAATAAAAAATGGTGCTCGGAAATCCAGCATGCATTATCCAACAAAGTCCTCAACCTCCAAAAGAAAATAGAACTAAAACGAGAGACCTTAGCCACTGCCACACTACCCTCTACCAAGACGCCATCCAACTCTAAACCATCCACCCAATTCCACTTCTCCAAAGTCTCCATATTAGAGGTGGATAAAGTAATACTTGGACTAAAGCCGTCCAATTGCAAAGGAGATCCCTGCCCAGCACAACTTATCAAAGATGCTGCACGGGACTTAGCACCTTTTATTACAAAGCTGATTAATCCCTCCTTTACCACTGGCACCATCCCGAGTAACCTAAAGGAATCATAGGTGCTCCCACTCCTTAAAAAGCAAACTTTGGACTCGGCTATACCTACCAATTATAGACCAATCACTACCGTGCCGTTCCTTCTGAAGATCCTGGATAAGGTGGCATATATCCAAATCCAGAAATTCCTTGAACTAAACCAACTACTAGGCTCCCGTCAATCTGGTTTCCGTCCACTGCACGGTACAGAAACTGCTCTGATAGATCTTAAAGCACAAATAGATAAATTACGAGATTCTGAAAACTGGCACTACTTCTCTTATTAGACTTATCTGCCGCATTTGACTTAGTGGTTCACAGGGTCCTGTGTAACCACTTAGATACAGCAGCACACTTCTCCACTGAGGCTATAGTGTGGATCCAATAATTCCTTAGTTACCGTACCATGAGGGTCTTCTCCCCTACAGCAGCTGCAGACCCCATCCCCATCACTTGCGGCGTGCAACAGGGCTCTTGCGTCTCACCAACGCTATATAACATTTTCACTAAGCCCCTGTTTGATGATCTGGACCATCTGGGTATCACGTACACCAATTACGCAGACGATACCCAGATCCTCCTACTACTCACAGGGGACTATGAAAAGGACCTAGCACTGGTGAACAGAATCTACAGCATCGTTCAGGCATGGATGGCCACCCATGGCTTATGCCTGAACAACGATAAAACTGAGCTTCTCATCCTAGGTACCACATCCCTCATCAATAAACTAAGTACAAACTACTCCTCCTTCATCATCGATGAAAACTGCATCCAAGTAGCCAAGGAAGTAAAAACGTTAGGTATATACCTTGACTCTACCTTATCATTTTCCAAACAGGTAAATACCCTAGCCTCATCAACAGCTTACACATGTAAACTAATCAGAGCAGGAAAACAATTCTTATCTCAGCACAGTTGCCTAACACTAGCCAGAGCTCTAATCATCTCCAAATTAGACTATTGTAATGCCTTGTACATTGGAGCTACCAAATCCACCATCAACAAAATTCAGATACAGCAAAACAATGCTCTCCGGGCAGCACTGAACATTCCTAAGAGAGAACACATTTCAGAAACAAGAAGGGAACATAAATGGCTTACCACTTATGAGAAAATCAGACTTAAAACTGCATCCCTCACACACAAATCACTATATAACAAAGCCCCACAATACTTAAAGGACAGATTTACCAGCACACCTTCCATGAGACAAACGAGACTAGCCAACACCAATCTTCTTCAAGTACCCCGATTCAAACTCGCCACTATAGGGGGAGCCAGCTTCCCAGTCAAAGCCGCTCAATTGTGGAACGAGTTACCTATCACAGTGAGACTAGAACAATCCTTTACCAAATTCAGGCAAAATGTGATCAACTGGTTGATAACAACAAATGTCAAATGAATGTATGAACTTACTCCCGCCTGCCTTCACTCACTTGCCTGCTACAAATGTTACCCTGTCACATGTATAACACGCTTGTAACCTTTGACCTTGTAACCTGTAACCTTGCTCTAAACTGTACATTCTCTTACCTTTTGCGCCCTTATACCCTAGGGTCCAGTACGCATAATAAATAAATACCATACCATAGGCCACAAGAGGTGGAACACAAGGAAGCAGCACAGGCATAAGAGGAACTGAGGCAGACGAAGAAGCAAGAGGGCAAGAGGAGACCAGCACCTAAGAAGGGCAGCAGAGGAAAGGGTGACGGACAGAAATCAAAATAAGATCACCCCACCTGAAATACCGCGGTGGGGCCAACTGATCGGGATCACAACCACGTGCCGCCACCACGAAAGATCACACCCCGCCCCACTCCACGAGTAAACAGAACAACGACCATAAGAGACACAAGCCAGGCAGCTAAGGGGGATCCAACCCCCAGAAGAAGAGGCAGAACAGGGATAAAACAGCGAACTCCTATCCACCAAGAATGGGGATATAAACAGCAATGAACCACATCTCATTAGCAGGATAGCAAATAGTCCACGCCGAAAGCATTGATGTCAAGTCCAGAGCTAAAACCCCAGTGCAGTCCCCTCTCCAAAGGAAACAAAACAGAAATTTAAAACAACTCTGGAGTTCGCAAGATCCAATCTCGATTAAAAAAGGGGAAGTAGCAGTAACAGATCCACACCACTCCCCCCAACAAACCATGGAGGACGACAGGATGACCAAAACTGAGATGCAGAACTGCTTCAAGGAGCTACAAAGTCAATTCCTGCTCTCTATTCAAGAACAATTTCAAACATTGCGAGACGACATGAAACGATCTCTCCAGAGGTCAATGTAGATATCGCAAAGCTAGAAGAGAGAACGGACACACTTGAAAGAATAGTTCAGCAGGTGGAAAAGGACAGGCAGAAATCGGACAAAGTGTTAGAGCAACTGGCACTACCTCCACCAATTTGGAGCTCCAGTGTGAGGACTTGGAAAATAGGTTGAGGAGATAATACATCACAATTAAGGACCTACCCGAGTCGATAGAGGACAAAGACCTACAGGGAACAATTACCCAACTCTTCATAGAACACAGAACCACAAATACAAATAGACAGGCTACACAGGGTTGGCCCCAAAAGAACGGCAGAACCAGGGACAGACCAAGGGACGTCCTAGCGGCCATAACCTCCAACGCCCCCAAAAAAGAGCAGATAATGCTCAAGGTAAGATACGCAACCCTGATGCGAGTGAATGACCAAGAAGTCCAATTATACCAAGCCTCAGCTCAGTCCACCCTGATGAAGAGGCGGAGAAGTGGGCGAAAAGTGGTCTGTCGTGGTCGCGGCAGTCTGTTTACCACTTCTATTCCTGTGAGGAGGCGGAGACTCTGGTCTGGAGAGTCCTACAGAGACTATTTGAACTCATTGTAGCGCGGAGCGCTCGCGGAGAAGTGAGCGAAAAGTGGTCTGTCGTGGTCCGTCGGGTGACGGAGGATTGAGATTACCCCGCGCACAACTGACGTGAGTGCACGATATGGTTCAGCCATCAACTGACAAGCATCAATAAGTGCCCACGGTAAGTGGTGAGAGGTGAGGGGACGTTTGAAAGTGGGTGATTCGAGTCACAACAGCGTCATAGCAGCGTCCAGTCCCGCAGTAAACCATCTGCTTTCCCTCGCCACAAAAAAAATGACGTCCAAGTCATTGAGAACTTCACAAGAAACTCAGGAGTGTGAGGAAGAGGACGGGCGCTGTCTCCGAAGCTCTCGATCCAAACCTGAGGGAGGTAAAACCCTCTGCCTACCACAGTATGGAAAGAGCATATTCACATCAAACCCCAAGCCCGCCCCCCAGGTCACCACCAAAATCGGGCGTCATAACAATCAGTTGAGCAGTACGAACACATCACTGCTGCTTGGTGAAGAACTAAACAGCAATTTCCGCCCTTCCATACATGCATACAGCTCACCCGGAGGCCTCGAATCCCAGGAGGAGCTAGATGCGGGTAGAGGGGACGCGTCGCCGCGGAGTCGGGAGCCTATTGCAAGGCTTCAGCCGCCTCAGCCCGTTGGTCCGGGTTCTATCCCGCTGCTGCCTTCCGGAGGGAGGGCGGAGCGCGGCGGTGCCACGGACACAGTACCGGGCTGCAAGCGGCATGTGGCAAGCCAGTCGTCAAATCCGAGGGAGAGACTCGTTACCGAGGCCGAGCAGGCGGAGAGCAGCGCACCCGCGAGTTCACACATGGCGTCAGACGAGGCGGCTCCCAATGCAGTAGCGGCCTCAGCGAGAAAAGAGGCGGAGTCATCCTCCGTGCAGAGCACGGCCGCACAGGTTCATATGCAGCCCGAAGACACGCCTGAAACAAACAATACGGCAACATCTGACTCAATTACCATAGAGACATCTCGCAAGAAAGACTCTCAGATGCCCAACATCAAAAAGAGAGCCAGAGAGCAAAGTGCAAGAACGAACAAAAAAATAAATGGTTCTAGCCAGAAAAAATTCAATGGCGTAAAATATCAAATATCAGACAGAAAAATGAAAAATAAAGACAATAGTACACCCAGACTTGGAACGATAAAAAAACAAACCACAATGCAAATACTGACAGACTTTTTTAAAGCAACATTGTCAACAAAAAACAGACTACAAAGAACTTTCTGACGCAGAAATGTTGGATGCCGTCAAAGAAAACTTCCCATGCCTCAAAAACGTGAAACTCGATGATGGGAAAATTGTGAAGCCATTGCAAATAACAGCGCCACTTAAATCTCACTCGGAGTAACCGAGTAGGGCCTTGGGGGAAAATCAGCCAGAGTCCCACTCGTTCTGTACAGACGTCAACAAATCCAGCAAAGCTTCTCACATGGGCTCGCCGCAACAACAGTCTCAGGCAGCAACGGTGAGAAAAGGGCCTGCGGAAACACACCGCAGCAAGGAAAATCGCTTTCAAGGGTGACCGGATCAATCAGAAGACACCATCGACTTGATCCCAGTCATAGAGAAGATTAGACCAACGTCAGAAAACAAAGACATCAATCCTCCTCAGCCTGTGAGTCCCGTGCAGCAACATGACAAGAATTACAACGAGAAAGCCAGTGCCAATGAAGACACGCATAGCGGCTTGACACATCCACCTCAACCATGTGAAGGAGAGACGACTGTAAACACTACCCCCTTTGTCGATAAAACACTGCACAATAATCTGAATGAGGAAGCTGAAAAAGAACAAGACAAAATAGTTGAGAAGAGGAGAGCCGTCATAGAATGTGACAGACACAGCGCTGAAAACAAACCACTCAGTCTTAGCAATGGGTGCCAAACGCCAAGGCGCAGATTCAGCAAACATTTGCACATAGCAGGCAAGGTCAATGCCATGCAACCAGGCCCCCCGATGCCTGAAACACCATCAAAGAAAGCTGACCTATTGAGCATCATGTCGACCATCTCAATAGCTTTAAATCCATTCTGCAAATTATATGAAACACTCAATGAGACCACAAAGGATCAACAGGCAATGATCGCCATGATCTTGACGAAAGTCACTTATCTGGAGGCCTTCATTGAAGCTAAAGAAGAGAACAACAGCTATGAAAACAAAATAGACAAATTGGCGAACCAGTTAATAGAAAAAATAACAGCAAAAAAAGAAAAAAAAGACATCCAGGCCAACAAACGAAACGACACTGCAGGAACCAAAGAGGCAGGTGCTCAAACAGCACCTATAATCGACTCAACGGAAAACATTGAAACAAAAAGCAGTACAACACAACATGCTGATAAATCAAGTGCTGAAAACGAATCAACTAACACGATAATGGACAACGGAAATACACCTGAGGTGTTCCTAGTTCTAGACAAAAAAAAAAGCACCAATCCTAACACCATCAGTGGAACTACAGAAACGGCCTATCTAATCTTTGACAAAGCACAGGCAAGGTGCAAGAAAACGCCGTCAGGCAAGAATCCCCTGCCAAAAGAGAAATCAGCCAAGCCATCAAAGCAAAACATCAAGTAGGCACAAAATTGCCTGGCCAGTACTGCTGATCCTAGTATTGTGCTGAAAACCACTCACAGTCTTTCTACTCACGACAACACGTCTCAATCGAAAGCTGAATCACCGATAACTACAGCGGAACTCCTAAAAGATGATATTCTAATGAACATCAGTGTTTACTCAGATGAAGACGACGAACCACACACAGTGTACGCTCCCAATCCAAAGAATAACAGGACCTTATCAGCATCTGACAGTGAAATGCCATCAACATCTAAAGGAAAAGACATGACGACACACGTGGAATGAGACTTCGAAACTATGGAAGAAAGGCGTAACCTTTTAGCTCAGGTCTTCGGCCAAATAAAACCCAAGAGAGTGGAAGCCTCTTCCCGTGATAAATCTAGTGTAGAGAAAGTATCACGTAGATCTCCACTGAATGACAAAAACAAACCAACTGATCAGAAAAGAACCAAGTCTTTGACTGCAAGACTAGCGAAAGTTTCACAAGCAACACGTTTCGCTTCTGAAACAGAAGGTTCGCCGATGAAAACAAACAGGCGGCACACGAAAAACACACGAAAAGACGATTACAATTTTCAAACAATGCCGAGAGACAAAACTGATTTGAACAAGAAAATAGTCAGCTACAGATCAAGAACAGATACCACTACAAGTCGCCATGAAGAATACCTCAAATCAAAATGGACTGTGCAAATGGTGCAACGATCTAGTAATAAAGATGAGCTCATGCTGAACAGAAGAACAGTCATGGCAATACTGCACCAGGTACCAAATCTCAAAGACATAAATTCAGATGATTTACTCATAGTTGAACCATGGCATGAAAGGAGTAAAGCAGCAACTCGCTTGTACACAAGATCTTATACCGTTTACAAGCAAATACATAAAAGCAAATCTGACATCCACAATCTTGGCTTCTACGTAGATATGAGCACAGAAGAAGAAAAACCAAGGAACAAAGTGGATGGAAAACACAAGAAAAACGTCAGTTACATTGCACAGACAAAAACGTACGATACAGTCAACCAGAACTATCGTGAACAAAGTCAAAACAGACATTACTTATCACAAAGTAAGCGAAATCCTTCAAATCAACCTCGCAGCAAAGAAGATCAAAGAAAGAGCACACAAGTAAGAGACAACCCAGAAACCTCAAGGAAATCAACTCACGCAAATGACGAAATCTCAGATAGAGATCGCCAGGCACAGGTAAAATCCTACAAAGCAAAAAGAACCTTCTTACAAACCACATACAACAATGACACATCTCAAGTCACGCCCACACAGGCCGATAACAAACAAGGAATTTGGGCCTGGCTACCTAAAGCGCTTACCATGCACCGACATAAATAGCAATCCATCGACAGAGAGCGTAATCCACCAGCAACACTTCAACTTGAAAATCATCATCGCAAAGTGAGACTCTGTTCGTGGAACACCAGAGGGCATTCACACTTAACTGTCACAGGAGACGTTAACCTAGGGCAATACGACATCATATGTCTCCAGGAGACATGGCTAACAAGTGCACCAACCCTAGAGGAGTTTGAGATAAAAATGGCCCCAGCAGCCAAGGGACATTTAGGGAGACCAATGTCTGGGCTTTTGATCGCATGCCGCACCGGAAGTGGACTCTCTATTGGCCCAACCGTAACCGCAAACCTGTCCCTCCTGGCAGTAAGTGTTACATGGAAACAAGAAAATAACACAGAAGAACCAGAAAGCACCATAATAGTCATCAATGCATACTGGAATCCAGCAGCAATTAATGGTGAAAACTTCATCACCATGTGTGAACAAGTAATAGATGAAGCTATCTCCAAGCTGTCAGTGTCCTCGTTACTGATGTGCGGTGATCTAAATGCCGTATGTAATACCAAGAAGAGCTCACGAACAAAAAAACATCTAACAGCCGCAGAACAGCGAGGCAAAACTTGGCTTTCTCTGACTCGTTCAAGAGACCTGCATAATCTCGATCTCGCCTTTCCACAACAAATTCGCATACCGACATGGGAACGCGCTGAAACAAGCGAGACAATAGACTACATATATGTCTCCAAATCACTGCTAAGCGTTATCACATCTTTTAATGTGCGTCGAACAGCAGCCAGTGACCATAACCTCTTGGAAACCAGTTGGACAATAAACAGTGCAAAAAACAAGGGCACAAAGATGGACATCGAAACTAACACAAGAGGAACCAGACTCAAACTGAGCTCAGTCGCAATTAAAAACCTTACGCAAAGATATAAAGACGCAGCACACCCAGACGAGCCTAACGTAGTCGATTACCAACCGCTGTTAGTAGCATACCAACAAAAGAAAACAAGTTCAAAAATCGTAGCTGGTATCAAAAAACATACTTACAACAGTGATTTAGTGACAAGAAGATGTGAGCATAGAAGAGCTATGAAAAATGCAATTAGACTCACGCCAATTGAGCATGTGAAGAACACCCAAAAAGCGTTAAAATCAGAATACAGAGCCTGGATACGAGTGCATCGAGGCAAAATGTATCAGCAAGATGCCGAAGACATAACAAAAGCGCTAACAACAAACAACGCAAGAGACTTTTGGTCCCTACTAAGATCAACAGAACAGTCAGAGGAGAACCATATAACCAAATAACCAACAACATTTCACAACTCACATGGGAAACACACTTCGCCGAAGTGTTTAAATCAGTCACATCCAAAAACAACGTGCAACACCAAAATCAATAAGTACAGTGGATAAACCTAGAAGACAAAGACGACATTCGGGAGATCATCTGGAAACTTAAAAATTCACGAGCGCCTGGACCCAATGGAATCACCAACTTTGAATTAAAAGCACATGCTGAAGAATGGGTCATCTTCATCAGCGAAGTCTTTCGACGCTGTGCAGAATCAAGCTCGGTACCAAAATCATGGACTTCAGCAACAATAATTCCTATATACAAAAAAGGAGACATAAAGGATCCCGCAAACTTTCGGCCGATAGCCTTACAAGATTGCATCGGTAAGGTTTTCAGGTCACTATTACTAAAAAAATTCCAAGCCTGGGCAGCCACAGCAAAGTGTAATGACCACCTACAATCCGGATTAAAAAAAAATGCAGAAACAGCAGGTAACATTCAAATTTTCACCATACTGAAAAGTAGAACCCTACAGTCTGGTCAGTCACTATTCGTGGTATTCATCGACTTTACACAAGCGTTCAATCGCATCGAACGACATCGTCTCTGGACAAAACTGAGACTGGCAGTGCCCGGACAACATACTGGCCCCAATACAAGCCTTGCATCACAACACCTCGTTGAGAGTGCGTCTGAGTCGCGAGGGAGAGCTATCTGACGAAATTCCAACTTCCCGTGGAGTGAAACAAGGCTGCCCTTTAGCGTCAGCCTTATTTTTAGCCTACATAGGTGATCTCCAGAACCAAACAAGCAGCACACGGGCATTTCCGCCGAAAATGGGAAATTCTTCGATAGAACGGCTCCTATACGCAGACGATCTCACATTATTTGATCAGACCCCACTAGGCCTACAACGCCAGCTTAACGGCCTACAAGAATATGCAAGGACATTTTTTTTTAGAAATTAACAAAGGAAAAACTAAGGCAATGATTCTACAGAACACAAGGAAAAAAATCAGCAATTATAAGTGGTCTCTCGAAGACACTAAAATTGAAATTGTCCAAGACTTCAAGTACCTAGGAGTGCAGCTTGACAGCACCAAGACGGAAATAACTATGCAAACTGTCATATTTAACAAGATCAAAAAGCTAGCAGCTCAAGCTAAGGTAATAGACCGCAAATTTGGGAAATTTTCATTAAAGCCTACAATCAATTTTTACAAAATGAAGGTTGTGCCTGCAACAACATATGGACCAGAAGCCATGCCGACCATTCCACAAAACATCTGGCTCAAGCTCAAAGCCACATTTTGGAAATCAGTGCTCAAGTTACCAACCTCGACTTCTGGGGTCACGATAAGACACGAGCTGAGCCTGCAGTCTATGCAATGCACAGTGTCCTGCAACACACTTATGCTCTACAGAAAATGCAGAATGAACGATGACAACGGGGTCTACAGCCTGATCAAGCGTGAGATAGATTCAGGCAAATCCGAAATGCTATCAACTTGGCAGAAAGAGAACATCTGTCTTCTGGACTCTATTGCATCAGATGAAGACAAACTGATCCACAATCCATGTAGAATATTACGAAAACTTAAGGAAGCAGATTGGGCTAAGACAACGGAACAAGCCTCAGCTGAAAGGCTTGGGGCACACCTTCCTGGTAATACAAGCAAATTAAATGAACTACAAAACTACATAAAGATCTTCCCAAATAAATGGGCTCGGAACCTGATTTTAAGAGCACGTCTGAATCTTTTTCGCACAAATGAAATCCTACACATAAGAGGACTTTCCCCAACCGCAAACTGGCATTTTTGCCACGACACAGAGCCACCACCACAATTCGGCACTTGTTAACGACCTGTCACGTGATGCGTGCTTTGAGACAGAAGTTTTTCATGCATATAGCAATAAAGGAGCAATTGATGGAAGAACCGACATGGTGGTGTCAACTCATCGGTGGCGAGAAAAACAGCTGGCAAATAATAACAGCCAAAATGCTTGAATACATCGTGACTGTTCTATTACAAGACAAGGAATCCTCCACAGAGTCCGAGTCCAACACAGTAAACAAACCACAGCTGACTTGAACTGATGTCCGGGAGACAACTAAGAGACATAATGAAACAGGAAAATATTGTAAAAATCGAAGTTTGATTAAAACAATAAAAACAAAAATGAAAAATGGGCCCAGTGGTCCAACACTTAACAGCCAACCAAGTGATATACAAATGGACCTTCCCGTTTGGCCTCTTGTTCACTTGGGAAAGGACACAATACAGGATAGCGACATGCGAGGAAGGGGAGCACATACTGGGGCTACAACAAGGAGGCAAGGGCACCCACGACCAACAACAAAGAAGAGCAAGAGGCCCCAACAAGACTGAGGGATGGAGAACAGTGTTGAAGAAAATCAGAGGTGGGAAGAACAGATAAAACCTGCCGGATGCTAGAGATAAGGAGAAACGAAGAACAAAAACCACACAATATACAGAGCAATGCAACACGCGGAGGGGCACGGCCTCACCCAGAATAACAAAACACAGGCCCAGGGAGAAGGAGGAAGGGCATGTTTGGAAAAACAGTGGGGTTTAGGACTCCCCACGACCAGAATCTGAGGTGGATAGGGGGGCAGGAGTGCTGGACACTACGTCCAGACGCATTTAGGAACCTAGCCCCCCCCCTCAGGGGGAAGTTGGAGTAGGGAAGGGGGAGGCGGGAGGGAACGGATGGCGGAGGGAATTCAAGATGTTAAAACATGAAAGGCCAAGGGAGCAACATGAGAAAGGAACATGGAAATTTAATGGACCATGGACAAGAGAACCACGAAGCAGATAAGGATCTTATCACATAACATCAGGGGAATGAACACCCCGACAAAAAGGATGAAACTGGAACTGCAAGCTTGGAAATTGAAGGCAAGCGCTTTCAAGAGACACACATAAAGAAGGGCGAAAAATCACAGATGAGGATGAGGGAAGCCACACAGATATATCAAGCCAATGTGGAGGGGAAGAGGGCAGGAGTTCTTAACGCAATCCAGGACAGACTTAGAGCACAAGTAAAAAAATCATCGGGCAGACAAGGAAGGGAGATACCTCTTCATGAACATAACATTGAAAGGTAGACAAATCACACTTGCATCTATATACGTTCCCGACACAGGGCAGGACAGATTCCTTAAAGGAACACTTGCGGCGCTAGAAAAGTTTGCGACAGGGGATATCATCCTAGGGTGTTGGGGGGTACCTCAATGTAGCATGGAACCCCAAACTGGACAGAAACTCAAACGAAAACAGAGGCAAGCGCCCCATCTAAAGTACTGAAGAGGACATTCAAAACGCTGACCCTCCACCACCTATGGTGAGCAAAGAGGGAAGAAACACAAGGTTTCACGCACTACTCTCACATGCACAATACACAATCCAGAATAGACTACACGTGGGCCTCAACGGGTCTGGACGGAAAGGTGGCGGAAATAGAAATCGGCATGATTTCGGTCTCGGACCATGCCCCGATAATAACCACCGTCAACATCCTGAGTCCTAAAGGAGGGGTCTGGACCTGGAGATTTCCAGCTGACATTTTGTAAGACATTACAATGGTAGATACAATACAGTAAAAGATAGACCTATACTTCACCGACACAGGTTCAACCCCCCTGGGAGTTCTATGGGACGCATTTAAGGCGGTTCTACGGGGAGAGCTGATAGCTGTGAAGGCCCGACGAGACAGACAACGCACGAAATGGGAAGAACTTGAAGAAAAACTTGCAGAAGTGCGAACAGAGTTCGTAAACAACCCCAGCTGAAAGACAAAACTGGCCATGAAACATATCCATAGCCTTCCTAAGAACCAAACAAATATACTGTATCAGTGCCAACAAAGATGATAAACTTCTGGCACGAAAGCTTCACGACAATGGCCGAAAAACAACAATATTGAAGTTGAAAAACCTGCAAGGGAATATTAAGACAACCAATGAGATGGGAGAGATAATGAGAACATACTACCAGACTCTATACCAATCGGAAAATCCAAAGACAGACAGCCAGAAGACCTATCTTGACAATGTACCGCTACCCCAAATACCCAAAACGGGCAAACAAATGCTAGAGAGGGACATACAACTAGAGGAGGTTATCCAGGCAATCGGGAAACTACCAAAGAACAAAGCGCCAGGCTCGGATGCCTACACAGAGATTTTCTACAAAAGATGTCAAGAAACACTGGCCTCGAGACTGACCAGGCTATTCAATAGCTTCAAAACACAGTGTAACATAACGCCCTCAATGATCGAGGCGAGACTGGTGATATTCCCCGGCCAAGAAAGGGCCTGATACTACAGGGGTCATACCGCCCAATCACCCTAATCAACCTAGAAGCCAAGCTCTATACATAAATATTGGCAGATAGGCTCTCTGGGCTTCTACCAATGCTTGTGGCTCCAGACCAGGCTTCTTTTATCCCAAGGAGGCAGACGGCAGACAATACAATAAGGATGAGCCACCTCATTGAGAAAGCAGAATACACACGTATCCCAGCGATTCTGGTCTCACTGGACGTGGAAAAAGCGTGGGACTGAGTCGAATGGACGCATTGTTTAATATAATGGAACGCATGGGCTTCAGACAATCATACATGCAGATGATTAAAGCCAACTACAAAACACCTTCAATGAGGATATCTCTGAATGGCCTCTTATCGCCCCAAATTACACTGACCAGAGGTACAAAACAAGGATGCCCCTTGTCGCCCTTCTGTATGCCCTATTTCTGGAACCACTATTGATATGAATACGAACACTCGAACACTGCAACAGATAAAAGGTATACAAATGGGAGGAGAAGAGCATAAAACAATGGCCTTCGCGGACAACATTCTACTGGCCCTGACAAACCCGAACCAATCCCTACCGGCTCTGCTGGGGGAGTTAGACCTCTTTGGGTCCATATCCGGCCTGTAGATCAACAGGCACAAATCGGAGATCCTGAACCTGATCGACATTGATGAGCTAGCCCGCACAACCCATATGAACAAGGCAACGGACAGAATCACATACTGACGCCATCAGTGAAGCAGATGTACAAAGCCAATTTCCCAAGCCTGCTAACCAAGCTGAAAGCAGACCTCGCGAAGTGGAACCCCCTCAACATTTCATGGTGGGGTAGGACGACAGTCATCAAAATGACCGTCCTACCGAAGCGCCTATATTACTTTCAGACGCTTCCGATAAAAACTTCCGAAAACATTTTTCAAATCATTAAACAAAATAATATCCACTTACATATGCCAACACAAGACACCAAGAGTAGCAAAGGCAACATTAACAGCACGGCACAGATGAATGAAGGAGGGTTTACACTCCTCCACTTTAGGAAATACTACGATTAAAAGGAAGTGGAAATAAAATTGAATACAGACTGATGGCTGCAAAGCAGAAGTGAATGTCAAAACCTCAACTGAATGTCTTACCCCATCGTAACATACCACCAATAGTCATATGACCTCAGCATCCCCAGGAGGAAAGGGTGGCTGATAGTGTCGAACTCCGCAGATAGAGTAAAATTAAGTCTCCTGCACGTCACTATCTAACGCCCTCCATAGCTGATCTAACATGGCCATTTTCATGAGTTCAGTGCTACGACCATATCAGAAGCCTGGCTGTAATTGGTGCATGGCTCGCAAATTAGCTGCTTCACAAGGAATGGAGATCGGTTAATTGCTACTAACCTTTATTAGCTCTAGTGGAAGCTGTTCCTACCACAAGGGATCCAGATTTCTTAATACCTCCTATCATCCAGAGAGCCCCAAATGATCCTGAAAGCTAAGGAAATGGGTAAAGGAAGGAGAAGAGTATGGGATTCGAATGGGTAATGTGATGGGTTGACTTCAGCAGGGCTCCATACTTTCTTAACCTCCATTTTTGAAAGAATTCAAGTGATGATGGACGAGAGCAGGAAAGAGACAGAGACGTTGCATCAGAGAGGGGCAGAGACTGGGAATCCCAAGAGGCCTGCAATATACGAATCTGCTGCCACGCTGTAACCAGAGAGCTGGACGTGCGGTGTCCTGAAAGTTGCATTGAGAGAGACAGCCATTGCTGTCGTGACCACGGAAATCCTGTGGTGGACAGGAAGTCCTCGCAACAGCGTTGACACCACTAACTAGTGTAAACCGGGGAACGTCCCGATACCAGGGATATCAGAAAGCAAACCTAAAGGAAGAGAAGGATTACGAGACCGCGAACAAAGCAAGGAGCTCAGGCGGCCAAAGGAGGAAGCCAAAAGCGAATGAAAAGAAATCCAGGTGGCGTTATCCCTCAGAGTATCAAGAAATGGGGAAAACATGAGGGAACAGAGAATCGTTATAAAACTGTTCATACTTGTCCAAGTCAAGATGGTGAGGAGATACTTTGAAAGCAAGAGAAGTGACTGAGAATCATTTTAAGACTAGTCTTACTCGCACCAGTCAATTTAATGAGAAGATGAGACTGAAAGCAAGGGAAGTGAATGCAAATTATTATAAGACTAATCATACTTGACCCAGTCTAGATGAAGAACCGACAATACTAAAATCCAGAAAAGTGATTGAGAATCGTTTTAATACTATTAGAATACTATTCTTACTCGTACCACTCAAGGGGACAAGAGAATCACAGCAGAAATAAAAGAAGAGGATGAAGTTTGTTACTGGACTATTCCAACTCGAAACAGTCAAGGTACTGATAATGTAATACTAAAAAGAGAGGGGAATAAGAATTATTATGGGAGGGCTGAGACTCAATATAGTCAAAGCAACAAAAGTATAATTAATGTAGAGTGGAATTACAATAGAAGAACCAGAGAACAAAGTATGAACAGATCCATATGCTAAAAGACCAAAATAACATGGAGAGTGTGAACCACATATCAAGGAAGTGAATATCAAGAGAGAGATTCAGAAAGGTTGGATAAGGTTACCCTGCAAAGAGGAAAGAACTCTAAGAGAAATAAAGGAAGAAAACATCAACAAACTGACATCCCTGACAAGAGAGAAAGTATCAGCCTTGTTGAGAAGAAACAAAAGCATACTGAAGTGCGGCACTAATCAAAGAGGTTGCAAGAGACTATTTGAAAATCAGCTATTGAATAGAAGTTCGCAAAAAGCAAAACTCCAGGAGAAGGGAGTAATTCTCTTGTCCTTAGTTGTTAATATAGTGGTTGGGTCAGTAGGGTTTAGTTTTGACAGCGGACAGATTTGGTTAAGAGATTCACTGATTACTAACGGGCACCTTAGTTAGTTTGTTAAGTAGGGAACACACCATAGAAATAGTGAGAGATAGGCTTTATCCTTTTCTTTAATAAAGATAAAATTAGAAATGTCTTACAAGAGTCTGCGTCCTTCTGACCGCCACAGCACCCACATCCAAAAATTCTAAAATGAAGTCACTAATTAAATCGAACTACCCAGACAGTTCTGACCCAATCAACAAGGAATAAAAATACTGGATAAAATTAGCAAATATATAAAACCAGGAAATTGACAGACATTAAAAATGAAAAATATGATCTTTCCATCTACTGAAAAGAGGGAGCCTGTATTCAGGGGGTGCTTGCCAATTGAAGCAGTCCTTTTCTTTACCTATCTCAGGCCTATTTTGATCACAAATTCAATGCACTTAATTTAAACAAAAAAGTGGGGACAAAGGTTATTCTTTATTTGTTTCATGGATGGCACTCTGTTAAGAGTGACACAGGACACCCAGGAAGGGTTTGGGTGGTTGTGCCGAAGTAAGGTGGACAGATAAGTACACACACAGCTGAAAGTAAAGAGAACGAAGAGTAGGCAAGTGTAGCAAGGAAATAAGGTACAACAGAATGGATTCCCTCTTGGGGTGTATGCAGATATAGGAAAAGAGTATTCCACGGACCTTAGGAAAAACTCTAGCCTTCTGCACAGTTTGCTATAACAGAGGCCCACGCTATTTGCTCATGGCTTGGAACAACAGCTATGGGTGTCTGTAACGCAGAAACGAGACAAAGGAAGGGGCAGAGGTTGCCTGACGGAAACCAACAGACAAGCTCTGTACAAAGGGGTCTACAAACAGTACAAGAGAAGACACTAACAGACAAATCCAGGAAAGCGGAAGTCGATAGCAAACTTGCAGAAGGAAATGAAGGGAAAGCCGTATAACAGGATTGGAAGGGGATAAGAACAGAGGGTTGAAAACAAGGAAGAAAGCAAGGGAGCAGCAGTCAGGAAACAGGGGGACTGCAATAACTGAAAGTAAATAATGTAGGTGAACTGTTGTGGATAGCAGAGGACGGTAGGGTACAAGGTTGAGAGCTCCGAGGAGCAGGAAAGCAATGAGCAAGCCCAAAGGAGCAGGGCTCTAAGGAAGGGAGCCCAGAGGGAAAGGGCTTAGGGCAGCGGAGTGAAGCAGGCTGCGCGGCAAGGAGCCAGACGGGCCGGGCAGCAAGGAGTAAGCCTAGAGAAGCAGGGCTGTGAGGCAGGGAGCCCAAAAGGCTAGGGCTGTAGGCAGCAGGGTGTAGCAGGCTGCAAGACAGGAAGCCCAGCGGACGAAGGCTGTAGGTTGAAGGCAGCGGAGCGTGATCGGCTGCAAGGCAGGAGCCTGGAAGACAAAGGCGGAAGGTAGCAGCGGAGCGTGATCGGCTGCAAGGCAGGAGCCTGGAAGACAAAGGCGGAAGGTAGCAGCTGAGCGTGATTGGCTGCAAGGCAGGAGCCCAGAAGGGCAAAGGCGGAGGCTGGAAAGCAGCAGAGCGTGATCGGCTGCAATGCAGAGAGCCCGGCAGGGGACTGGATCTAAAGCAGGAGTAAGGAGGAACCGCATACAAAGATCCGTAGCTCGAAGCAAAAAGGTGCTGGGAGGACTCTTAATGCAAGAGACTGAGCCCCTGCAGGCAGAAGCTTTTATACCGCCCTGCCCAGCACAGAGGCAGGCTAATTGGTCGCACCTGGCTCAGCACACCTGCATACAATCTGCCTCCTCCCTCTCTGTTCCTGAGCTGGTGTAAGCAGAGCTGATCCCTAGGGCTTCTGGGGATTGTAGTTCCGATGATGACAAATAGGAATAGCCAGGAATAGATAGTTATAGCCAAGTGCATTGTGGTAAGTGTAGTTTGTTGGGAAAAATAGAAAAGCACCAAAGTCTCGCAAATAGGAAATAAGGTCCAAGAAGTGAATAGCGGTTGATCCAAGAGTTTTCTGTAGATAAATGAATAACCATTAGTCCATAATGATCGCCAATGTATGCGCCCATGGTGCAGGCATGACAATTTGAGGGCAATGAAGGGCATTGATAATAAACATGGAGGGGGATTCACCTTACATCTGTTATCTGTTATGTACTCTGTATCTACACAGGAATATGCCCCACGGTGCAGTTTGGAAGAGAAGTTCGATACAAGAATATTAATAGTTGGTTAGAGAGGATCGAAGGGGAACATTTTGGAGACGTGCAATAGGTCTTTCTCTCATTGCCAATTCAAGCTTTATACACTTTCAAGGAAGACTAACCTCACTAACTGATATTTGTATGACCCTAATTATAATTATAATTCTTAATTCCAATCCGGGAGATTTACTATGTCTCCCAAGGATTGAATTAGATAGAGGGCAGCACCCCCTTCTTAAGCAATTCAAGGAAAGGGTTCACCAATTTATTGATGATCCTGATTGGTATTTATACATCACTAGTCCATATGACAATTTACAAATGGAACAAAAGAGGAAGATAACAAAAAGGGGTCTGGATTAGAAAGATCAAACCTTAATGCCAAGCCTGCATGCAAGAGAGTATATTAAATTCAGGCCACACTTCGGAATGAAGCAACAATACATTTGCCTCTTTCCAGATTGCAGACTAGGAGACTATTCATGAAATGGTATCCGCATTTGTGGGACACAGGAGAATTGATCGATGCATGACAGAAAATATTCCGAATTAATAGGAGATGTTGATTTTTGTAAAAACAAGGGGCGCACAGAGATAAATTGTAATTGCCTGTAAGAAACTGCAAGACGGGAGAACTAGATATTTTAAGAAATGTGTATAGAAAACAAAGTTCTTGGGCACTGATCATTTCTGGAACCATTTTATTGAAGGTAGGCAAGTAGGCCTGATTATAGCTTTGACTCACTATTGGCTACATTTGAAATCACTTGTAAAGTCACAGGAAGAGTAACACATTTATTTGGGAGTGTGTCAAACTAAAAACAATGGATTATATTACATTTAGTTTATGAAACAAGTTTATTCGCACATGAAACAGATTGTTGTATCTTATGTCTTTTTCTAAGTCTTCCTTTTTCTTTTACAATTTGTGACAGCTTTCATGTAAAACAAATCCCTTTACAAATGAATAAATAAATAAGGCGAAGCATGCAATGGGCACATCAACACGGCCAGATCCAGATGTTCTGCAGGAGAGGTGCTGACCGAGAACCCCCAGCTATGGGAGATAAACCCACCAAGCCGCCCGAGTGTCCAGTCACTAAACCAGTGCGGCTTTATCGACCTAGTCTTGGGGGTCTCTTGTTGAAGAGGAAAGACGCGTGCAAGTCTCCCAATTTTCCAGATACCGTAATAACTTGGAAAATCTTCAAATCCAAATAATCTAGGCCAATGGTCATGGAAAGAAGAATCCGGGTAACAGAAATGCCACCCAGACTATTATCGTCATTATCCTGTCCTCAATGTCAAAAGAAGGTCTTAGAAGGAAAACTGCAGCTTGGCTACGGAGAAGATTCGGCCACAAACGCAGTCGGCCGGAGAGGGTTGGCACTGTAGAGTGGGAACCCGGAAGTGCTCCCACAGTCATCCACAGCCGAGATGGCAACGTGAGGGAAATTCTCATAAAGTGAGCAGGTCTCATGGCACAGGACTATTCCATTCTTCGCCCTATCACCCCTGCGTGGGAACCAGTGGGTAGAATCCAGCTCCGCCTCCCCCCAACCTTGTGTTTGCACAGCCCATCACTGAGTATTAAACCCTCAGGTCCAAGGTTCACATTCTGGTTTTTTTAAAGAGAACTGCCAGTCTTTAAGTTCCTCTCCACATTTCCTTTCCCCCTTCCCCTTGTCAGAGCTGGCTTCCAAGCGCCCTCGATGATGAGCCATCTTTGGATTTTCCATGAAGTGTAGGCATTTTCCGTCCGACTTCCTTGGTTGAATGTACTCGAAACAGCCATGTTTCTACTATCTCTTTGACGCACCATAGGACTCCATGGCGAATGCGTGTCAGTCAATTGGCTTCAGCTTTGATCCTGCCCGCCGGCTTACCTCAGCAACCTATCATTGCTGAGCATAATCCGATGTGGTGCTGAATTCCAGATCGTCAAATAAATCTAGGTTAGGACATCTATCTATATAAATAAAAATGTAAAAGTTTGTTTGTTCAAAATCTTATATCTCCGAACATTCTTCACCGATTGCTTTGAAATTTTGACACAACGTTGCATTCGAATAGGCACATGTTTTTATATACCTACTATACACAGATGTCACACCTGTGACAGGTAAAAACATGTTTTTTCAAAAAAACAGCGCCATCTGTTGGACATAAAAGCAACACACGCTATTTTACGATTCCATTTCAATGCTCAAATATGTGCCGAGGAAGCAGCAGAACGACATGCCGCCAGACATTAAGATGCACGGGTTGTGAGCACAGCGATTGCGTTCTGCAGCTTCAGATCTGCTTCGTTCTCAACAGAATGAACGCGACAGGCTGAGAGTAGCTGAAAGACGTCAATGAGAAACAGCAGCTCAGCGTCAAACACGACTCCGTGCTCAGCAATCACGTGATTACAATCGACTTGCATTCCGGTAAAACCCAGCTAATGATTATAGTTTGAGCCGGCACGAAGTGTGTCCTTACTGCAAGGCTCTGAAATTTGATGGAGAAACAAAAGGAATATGTTGCGCCGCCGGGAAAATTAAACTGCCTCAACTTGGAGAACCGCCAGAGCCATTAAAAACTACCCACAAGCATTGTCAAATTAAACATGTCAGAAACGTGCGCTTTCTCTTTTCTTTCTTTTCCATTTAACCAGACTGAGCCACAGCAACGCATGGCCGAGGACAGCTATTGGTTATAAAAACTTTGGTCCATGTTGACATTTCCAGAAATAATAACCAGGTTTGAAAATAAAGCACTAAAAACGAGGCAGTAAAAATAACGAAATTAACTTTAAACGTGATGTAAAAGTAAAAACAATTGCATTTTAAATGTAGAAGGTAAAAATAGCTAATGTCTTATTGATATTTTCCAAAAATGTTAAACATATCCATAGAAATGCACTTATTATTTTTTTAAGTGTTTTTGTTTCTTTATTAGCCATGTGGGCTGGAATCCAATCCCCATCCGATGTCAGTGCCTCTAACTTTCAATGACCTAATTCCTCCATTTGTGAAGGCATGCTTCCAAAGCGTGGGGGAGGGAGAGACCACCCCCTCAGACTGGCCTCCTTACTTGCTCGAAACTATAATGGCCAGAAGTGATTTCTTTTACTTTTGATGTATACTCCGAAAATGGGGATTAACACTGCCATGCCACCGCTCATAGGGCCTCATTACACGGATGGCGGTATTAGCACATGGACCAAGGTGCTATTAGCACCTTGGTCCATGCCGGTAAAATACCGGCACCGCCTTGGTGGAAGGGGGAATTACCGCCCATTCCAAGGTTGGCGGGACGGTAATTCCCCCTTCCACCACTGCCCTTCCCCATTCCCATTTTTGCCCCATAGGGTATAATGGGAATGGGGAAGGTGCTAATTACGGCACCGCAATTTTGCGGTGCCGTAATTAGCACCAAGGTCCCTTAGCGGGTTGGTTTTTAACACCTGCAAAAAGCAGGCATTAAAGCACCAACCCGCTAAGGGACCTCGTAGTAAGGCGGTAATGGTTAACGGGCCCCGTTACCATTAACGGTGACCGTTAACCATTACCGCCATCCGTGTAATGAGGCCCACAATCTCGTGGTAGTACAGAGCTAACGAGTGGCGGTAACAGTGAATTCAACAGTAATCTCACAAATTTACCACTGGATTACCACCAAACTCGTAATGTCGCCATATCTTGCAAGGGGGCACACATCAAATACAAGGCTTTGCTCTACCAATCACAGCCTGAGGTTTGATCAAACAGTCGCATGTTCATTGTATTAATATCACTGCACACTTACCAAGGGAGACCGTCACAAGAAGAGCCCTCGACGCCATCCTTCATTTGCAGGCCAGCTGTAGAAAATATAAGGATTTGATTGATTGATAGAACTTCAAACACATCACTCTCCAGCAGTCACTGTGAATTGTACCCGCAGAGGCAATACATAGCACACAGAACTGACTTGGGGCCCAATTCATGGAATTTTTTTGCATGTTTCAAGGTGACTTCGCACCACTGACACAAACCCTGATTCATGGAACTGTGCAAAGTGTATTTCTGCAGTGCAAAGTCATTTTGTACTGCAAAAATGACTTTGTACTGACTTTGCACTGCAAAAATACACTTTGCACAGTTCCATGAATCAGGGTTTGTGTGTGTGGTGCAAAGTCACTTTTCAGCAGTGCAACGTCACCTTGAACCGTTCATAAAATTCCATGAATCGGGCCCGATTCAGGGAACTTTTAGCGTGGTGCACTACCAACAAACACCCTGATTCGCTGAGCGGTGCAAAGTGTATTTTTGCAATGAAAAGTGAATTTGCACCACTTTTGCACCAGTTTAAAGGATCTGTACGATTACTGCGACCCCCATCACTGCGACCCCAAAATTGTATATTTCGACCCCATTTACAGCACATATATATGCAGGGGGGAGACCCCCACAACACTCCCTACTTTCATTATATACGATTATCCCCCTCCAGATATATAAGGGGTGTAACTGGGGTTGACATTTTCGGAGGTCGTAGCGATGGTGTAATTCATATGGCAGCGATGCAATGATCCATTCACAATCCAACAATTGGGAGAAACTAGAAGCTATATTCTGGAGAAAGATCTTGAGGCTCCCAGATTCTTATCCAATGGATAGAATTCGCTATGAGGTGGCAACCCAATCCCTATCTTCCATAGTGACATGGAAACAGCTCGACCTACTAAGAAAACGTCTGACAAACGATGAAACGCCAGCAACAGCCATTTTGATAAACAATCCAACTGCTCTTCATAATACATTTTTAAGGAAATGGAAAGATCATTTGCACCAACAACTAAAGGACGAAGAAATATCACTCGAAACCCTCATGAACAGACCACAACATGCAAAACGCAAATTAGCAAATAACGACTGGATCCGAACATGTCATGCCGAAACCCTATATTTAAGAAATCTTCAAAGTCAATTGGACATTCGAGCACTAAACGAAATTCCAAAGTAAATGGAACAGTTTCCTGATAACAATATCCGTACAGTGTACATGGCAATTTGTTTAAATAACTTACCTACAAGAGACAAACTGGCAATGATACGACAAATCCCGAACAGTGACAACTATTGCCGTTTCTGTAAAGATAGAGGAGTACCAGAAACAATTTATCATCTATTAATTATCTGCCCAGAATGAACAACCAAGAGACTGAATTTTGGTAACTTTTTCAAAATATCAAGTCAACAGATGGACACGGATATGCGTTGGTCTTTATTATTGAACGGACGCGAAAACAAACTAATTTTCACGATAGCTCAATACTTACAACATATCTTGGGATTGCAGCCTGGAGTTCATCAGAAAGCCAAGCGAAGAGACAGACGACTGGCCTTATTGATGCCGAAAGTGTTAACAACAGAGCTTCTTATTGTCTCTACATTCCTTTTTTTTTCTTTTTTCTTTTTTTATCTACTCTCTCTAGCTCTCAATTGAACTGTTATATTTTATAATTTTGTGTATCTCTGAGTTTTTAAAAATGAAATGAAAAGTTTGTAACAAACTAAATCATTTTAATAAAATAAAAATGTAAAAATAAAATCCGTACAAAGTGCACTGAAAAAATACACTTTGCCCCCTGTGAATCAGGGTGTTTGTTGGCAGTGTAAAGTCACTTTACACGCGCTAAAAGTTCCATGAACCAGGCCCTATACATACACATATACCGCTCCCAGGATCTCGGGCGCCGATGATATGCTACTGAACACAGTAATGGCACACGAGATTCCCCAAAAACATCCCCCATATTCTGTAATCAAGGCACGGCAGGTTTGGGAAAATACGCTTGCAACAGCAACCCCTAGCGCTTAGAAACTGAAGGCAATTGTTGGAGCTAAGGCACGGCAGATTTGGGAATATACGCTTGCAACAGCAACCCCTAGCGCTTAGAAACTGAAGGCAATTGCTGGAGCTAAGGCACGGCAGGTTTGGAAATATACGCTTGCAACAGCAACCCCTAGCGCTTAGAAACTGAAGGCAATTGTTGGAGCTAAGGCACAGCAGGTTTGGGAATATACGCTTGCAACAGCAACCCCTAGCGCTTAGAAACTGAAGGCAATTGTTGGAGCTAAGGCACAGCAGGTTTGGGAATATACGCTTGCAACAGCAACCCCTAGCGCTTAGAAACTGAAGGCAATTGTTGGAGCTGTGCAGCTCAAACATGTCCGCGCATTTTACGATGGTTACAATGGCCTCAGCTAACCCTCACGCAGAAGTAATAGTAGTAGCACTGGACGTGTATATTAGTTGCGTGTAGTGTTTAGTTGCGTATTAGGGACCCATTTAGCAACTATTAAACCCATACTCTGCACGAGCAATGGTGACTTTCCGTCCACGTGTCCTGTGGACAGACCGGACATGGCGATGGCCACAGAACCGTCTGGACAGCTGTGGATGCTTAAACCCCGTGGGACTCGAACATCAGACATGGGCCCGCTTTCATGTAAAACCAGCGCTCCACATGGCACTCACTGCCGGCACGACGGTACTCAGTTATGGCCCTGCTAAGGATGAAAGGAGGAGTTGAGCACACTAGGTTTGAAGCCTATAGCCTCCTGGGGTCACAGAGATTTCGGCTGGAAGGAGCTTCTCCCCGCACCTCCTACATCTGGCACACAGATGTCCACAGCAGGTGCATCAACCCAAAGAGCTACGCCCTTGATTAAGACGTGGAGAACATGAACTGGTGTAGGTCTCCACACTCACCTCTACCGTGCGCGTCTCACCAGCCCTGCCTCTGTGCTGCTGGTCTCTGCTGTGTGCTTTACAAGCCCCCCACCTCCTCGCCAATGCCCCTACACACTTCCCCCACCCTCCTCCTGCCTTTCCACCATGCCACTCTCCATGTGGCTTCTCCCAGGGTTGTTTGCCCAGCCAAACATCAGAGGTGAAGGAGACAGCAGCACAGAGATTTGGTTCACAAATTGGAGCCTGGTTTTGTATGCAAAGCGAGTCAACAGCAAAGTTCCCCATCCACAGACAGGCAGCTGCATGGAATATTAACTCTTTCACGGCTGGTCGGAGACGTACACACTCTGCAGGGTGAATTCCTCGTGAGCAGGGCACCTGCACAATGGAATAGTAACTCAATATCGAAAAACATCTATAATTATAATTGGTTACTGCGATTGATACCCAGAGGTTTCTAAGCGCGGACTCGGGAATCGAACTGGTGGTGCTCCTCGTTGTTTTACTTCCAAGCCTGGGATCGAACCTCGCGTTGCCCCTGAGCTTGCCTCCGGTGTTCACCCCCAATCCATGCGCATGTCCCTATAGGATCAACAGCTTGTTAGACTTTAGCTGCAGTAATGCACAGATGATCACTGCGACAGCGGAAAATGCCGACTTTTTTTTAACCCTTTACACCACATATACATGCGGGGGAGACCCCTGCAGTCCCCCCATATTAATATTATACACTTAACCCCCCCATATATATATATATATATATGGTGTAAGGGAGGGGTTAAAAAGAAGAAAAGAAACTCCGTATTTTCCGCCGTCGCAGTTCCCAGGTCAACATTTTTGTACGATTCTTGCACAGATGTGAATGATCGGCTCTTAGAACTGCTTCTAATTTCAGCAAATATGCAAGATCAGTAGTTAAAAATAGTTGGACTTTATTCCAGAGATCAATGCCCATATGCCAACACATGTGTCCGCCCTGTACTGGTCTTTGCAGTAGCCCTGCCGCCGGATTCGTAACATTTTACCGGCAACTAGCTTCCCGGTGGTCCGGGAAGCTGGGTGCCGGTAAAATGTTAGTCCCCATGCCCGTGGACTCCTATATGACTCCATGGGAATGGGTCCACGGAAGCAGCGGCACCGTTACTAAAGGTGCCGGTGCTTCTGTGATGAGTCTGCATACGGGGCCCACTGCGCCCGGCAGGGTCAGACCTGTCGGGCAAAGCGGCCCTGGCAGGCAGACTTGGGGTGCCGGTAAGCTTACCGGCAGGAAGCTGCAAGAGCTTCCTGTATGTGAGCTGCAAGGAAGCAGAGGCAGAAGGGGTTGGAGCTGAACGTGGCATGTGACATGTGCCACATGTCACGGTCAGCTCCAACCCCTACTGAGTGCCTCCCCAGGCCCAGCCTTCATTCACCCTGATGGGTGAGGACTGGGCCGAGGACCCACCAGACCTGGTGTGGGGTGGCCCCCGCTCCACCTGGAGCACCTTTTTTATTTTTAGCAACAAAAAAAAACACTTTTTTTTACATTTGGGGTCGCAATGTAGTCCCCAGGCGACCCCTGCCAACCCCCAAATGACGCCCCTGGAGAACAGCATCATTAAAATTAACTAGTTAAACTTTCAACAACACTGCATTTCCCAGAAACCTCTGCTGGAGTGAGTTCTTTAGTCAAATAAATGCATGACTGTCTCCTCAAATCACAGTCCATCTTCCCATATAATGTCCATCCAACCAGAACCACTTCCTCTTTCTTTGATGCTCGGAGAGCAGAACAAGATGAGTATAAGCTTATTGGTATTTTTATGCTAATTACATTTATTTAGTTGATAACTAAGGTTGTATTTAGGTGTATTCGATGAGGCAGTACAACAGCACTATTAACGTTTTGCAGGAGAGGGGCGAGCCACTCCAACACCACTGCTGCCGCCAGACGTGGGCGTTAGGGCAAAAAAGGACCAAATCAACATTGGCACGCACAAGCTCTCAAGGTCCTGGCAGGAACCGTTGAGAGTTTTGTGGTGGGTGCGTTGTGTGTGACCTCCCCACCTCAAGTGATAGAATAAAGGCAGCATCAAGACAAAAAGAAGCCAGCGCTCGACCGGTAGCATCTTATCAGCTGATGGTTCGTGTTGGGGGTTGCGCCCAGTCATCGGGCAGCGCCACAGTTCGTTCGCTCCCATAAACCATCACGTGCAGTGCCCCATATAAAACACCAGGGGGCACAAGACACACGGCTCAACTGAGCCGCAGTGCAGTGTTAAGCACTACAACCAATGCGGCCATGATATATAAAAAAATTCAATAAAAAAAGAAAGTATTGCAGCAAGCCCTAGACAAAGCTGAGTCCCAGTAAGGAAAGGCTGCAAAATCAGCAGTGCTACTGCTCAAGACGGGTCAGTAGGAGGGACCCAAGCAGTGCAAAATTTGTGCCGGTGTTTGCCGGTGGGCAACAACTGCACTCTTTTTTGGGCAGCGACACATCATGTGGGCCGGCGCACAGCATGTAATTGTTTTGTTTGTTTGTGTGGATTGATCTTGGTCATCTCGCGCTCTGCTTGCAGGCGTATGGCTGGTTGGGCCTGGCCAGCCGCGACCGCCTGTCTGACTACAGCGCAGTCAAACCGGAACAGCCAATGAAAACTAACATTTTGTGTTACTATGCAGTATTTGATAAATTCTGTATAGTAACACAGAATGTACAGTTTTCATTGGCTGTTCTTCTGAGCCAATTAAATTAAGTATTGGTCACATGTTGGGGTGGGTGACGGGCACAGCGCCACCTTCACTTAAGAAGTTCACACAGTTGTGTTTAGTGCGTGGCGTGCTCGGAGAGCCTGCCTGAGCCAGCCCAGCCACGTGTGGTGCGCGCCGTGGCCTAGTTGGTGCTGGCCTCAGCCGGCCAGGGCCCTTGCTTTCAGTTTGATCAACTCGTTTGTGGCCCAGGCCAACCCCCAACCTGAATCACAGAATCAAATTAGTCTCCGGCGCCGCCGACTCCAATGGTAAGGTAAGTGCCGCTGAACTACACCTTTCAGAATGTTAAACAAGCTTTTAGGTCAAACTGCACGGCGGGTTGGAGCTGGAAATGCATCGGTATTTAGGGCTCTTGCAACTGTACATTTTGGGGGTGTTGCGGCTGGATATGCGCCAGATATGTGGAGAAGGTAAATCCGAACACGTGTCACCATTTGGGGAGTGTGGAAAGTTAAAATGGTCAATATGTGGAGTATGTTGAAGGTGAGCATGGATTAGTATGGAGGGCGCTGGTGGTCCAGCGGGGAGCGTGCAGTGCTTCTATGGGATCGGTGCTCCGTGAAAGGAGACACACGGTCAGTCAGTCTCCAGATTATCCCTGGCTGGCTCATGGCTGGCCACACCCTGAGCGCGCCCATATCTGTGACCAGGCGCGCAACATCATTGAGCTGAGTACTGACCTGGCTGAAGCCCCGGCCCGAAATGTTAGCTGGGGGGTGGGGATTGGGGAGGATGTTTCTGTGTCCTTAACAGTTCAGGATCAGGAACATGCTTCGATGATCAAGCACTACCCGTTTCCCCGAGTCACAGCCCCCCTGAGACACACAGGCTGCGTCCATGGCTCTGCAGCCAGTGCCCTAATGCACTCGACAACAGGTTCTTTTGTCATCAGCTCCGCAGGTAGCATAATTAGCCTTTCTTATGCGGCATGATGGTGAATTTCCAACTGAAAAACCAGCAGTCACCTTGCAAATCTGTGACAGTTAAAGCGAGCAACACAATAAAGCACCCTTTGAAAAGGTGGTCATACCCATCAATTATAACGTTTAATAGCTTGACTTGCTAAAAAGTAAAGTTTGCTTTGATGTCCTTAGTTGAATGTTCTTGAAACCATACATAACACGCTGGAGGTTTGCAATCTCCAAACCTAAGTGCGTTTATGACACAGCAATTTATTTTATTGTGCGTCTTAAAGCACTGAAAATAAAGTGGGTAAATAGATATTTTGCCTTTTGCATCTTATAGTTTTCCATTCAGAATATGGAAAATAAAGGTACACTGATGTTATTTTGGCCCAATATGCTGTTATAGGGATTTACATGTTGTCATGATGCATTGATGCAATGTGTGTATTTTGCAAGTAAACTCTATAGGAAAGTATTATTGTAGGTCTTGACACCCAAAACTTAAATATTTGTTCAATGTAAAGTGTGGAAGAAGGTGTCCAGCCCGTTCCCAAATTGCAGAGTGGGTTAAAATCCCTGCTTCGCTGTTTAGCATAAGTGTGTGATCCCGGCCAAGTAATGTAATCTCACCCTGACTTCAACTGCAAAAATTGGAGTGCTTATAAGTGATTACGTGTACACCCTTACAATATGACAGTTTTAATAAGTGTAGGGACACATTTGTTTACCCTGGTGCTCCTCTGCTAGTGGCTCCAATACTGTAACATAGAATTGCATTATTGCTGTACTGGCCCTCCCCCAGTCTTGCAACACTTGATTTGACAGGCAGATATAGTTTCACCGGCCAGTTGGTGCACCAGAGATTCTAGTATAGCGGACGAACTGTGGTAGAACCAACCTTACATTTTCTCCCCTGTTGCTCCCAGCCACTGAAGTTGCTTGGGCTGTCCAGAGTACTGCCCCACACTCTGATATGTCCTGTTATGCTATGATATTGAGTCTTTCATTGCACACCATCTGCCATTTTCCCACTGTCTAGGATCTTCAGGATGTGCAAGAAGTGGGTGTTTTCAGACTTAAAGGAGAGAGTTAACTGATTGTAACATTGAAGCTGCACTAGAATAGTCTCATTACAATGAGTCATTCAGTTAGATGCTCCTACACAGGTAGGTTTGCCACTCCTCCACCGTCTCTGCAGTTAGCTCCTCCCCAACATTTGAATGGTTAGCCATCCCCCACCCCTACATTTTAGCCTAGGTGCACCCATGGATGTGCTCACTTGCATGTTGATAAGCAGAGAGGAGAGGGAAGCCTTTCTCCCGAAACTGGCGGTGGTAAAGTTTTACTATTTTTGTTCAGAAAAATGTACTTGAACAAATGCTGTAAAACGTTAAAGCTGCCACAAGTTTTAAGAAGGAATTTCTCTCTAAATGCAATATTTTCACTGTGACTAGATTACATGTGTTTTATATAAGTGTTTCACATTGTAAAATCACAAATTGGATGTCAAAGTCCATTGTGTAATTCCAAAATAAGCATGACGTTTGGACTAACAATGTTGTGTGGCATTTATGACCACAGAGTTAAGGTCAGACTTTAATGGATGTTCACATTGAAGAACTAAGGGTGTCACTGTACCCGCATCTTCCCTTCTGCATTGTTGAAGGCAAGTCAAACATATGTCTGTGGGTGCTGTGATGGAGGTCAGTAAAATACTGTGTAACGTCCTGTCATTTTAAGTCCAACCTGCCATAGAAACTCAGCCCTGTTAGTAAAATGTCTCACTTGCAATGCCTACATTTGGCCCACTCTGTCCTATGAGGCTTTCTTTATCCTACCCTCACGGTTTTTGCATATAATTCCGGGGGCAATGGTCAAGCCATTTATTTAGTGCCTTTACCCCCTTTAGGTTTACAGTGAGCGACTTCATCAGAGGTTCATCGTGGTGGCAGTCAGAGTCTGCGCATCTCAGGCTGCTGTGTGGTATGCCTCCTTGTCCCTGAAAACAAGGTAAGAACACGTTACCAAACATAAGTGGGGTATACTTGTTTTACTGACTCAAGGAAAGTGGGTGTTTTTTAAAAATGGAGACGGGCATGGGTACTACACTACAGAGCGAAATTTCAAAAGTTGCAAAATTGTATGGTTCAGTGTGGTGTGTTGGGGGTTAAAAGGAGGCAACTAGCACTTTGCAGCCATTTACAAACCCACATGGATTCCTTTTTGCAATGTTCTCTGCAGCCAGGACAAGTCAAATGTGTGCACATTTGTATTTATTGACTAGACCTTAAGACCAGTCCAGCCAGCTCTAATGGAAACCGCTTTCCAAGTATGCATCATTATACGTTTTTGTTCTTATACATTTGCTTTTCACCTGTCCTTGATTCCATTTGAAGCACGTATGAGGTCTGTGTCCTGGTCTGACCCGTGGCCTGACCCTGGGTGTGCTTTATTTCCTACACTAAATGTTCATTTTATATTTCCGAGTAACACAAAGGATAGTGCTCACTAGTCTCACACACATATTTCCCTATGCTATCCTGTAGGTGCACATGTCCTCGTAAAAGGTAGAGCACATTTAATTCATGCTGCAGATAACTGGCACTTTGCTATTATTTTAGTAATCACAAATCGGCATGCTTCTTCAATTTTCTTTAGTGTGTGTTGCAAAATCTAAATGACCCTCCATTTATCTTCCATTAGCACAGAGTGTGAAAGTACCTGCGTGCTGCTCTGCCTGGCTTCCTGACGTTGTAGATGTGGCACAGGCTCTCTCTTATGTTCTGCTAGAGATTATTAACTTATTCTTACCATCATTCGGTGATTACATTTACATCGAGGATCTTTGCTGCCCCGGCCTACCTGAGGTGGGTGACTAGATTGAGAGAATAGCTTCATCAAGGTGCTGGTGGGGGGGGAGATAGCCATGTCTTGAGGGCCCTCCGAAGGCCAACTGGTCCGCTATGCATCAGATGTTAAGTGGCATTGCCGCATTGAGTTCCAGATAGTGGGGGCTTAGACGGAGAAGCACATTCTGTTTTAATAGAGATGATTTGAAAGGTACACAAATGACAAAATAAGCTGACCTGACAAATATATACATCCATATAGAAATATTGTAAGCGCAAAGATTATGGTACATATTGCTAGTTCCTTTGTTTTCCTCATCATTGGAAGGCTCCAAGTACCAGAATGTGTGGCAATGCTAAGCGCCTTAAATCATACAGAAAGGGTACCATAAGATAAGCCTGCCTGCTTATAGTTATTGTTACATATGATGTAGCGTGCCCAGGTAGCTCCAGCACCCAGCAAACATAGTACTCTATCATTTGTGCAACTTTTATGTGAACACCAAGATGAGGATCAATGCTTTACTGTCCCAGCAGCACAATAAAGTGATGATTTTGGTATTTAAAAGTATCCATTGTATGTATTGGAACTTGGAAGGAATCCCACAATATCAATTAATTACCCCTACTTCTCATTTCCTTCCCTAGAATGTCTGGAGCCCAGAAGAAAATGTCTTCATACTTTTCTAAACCTGGTGAAAAATGCAGAACAGATGAGCCTACAAGCAAGCGAAGTTAACAGGAATCTGGTTCTAAGACAGATACAGTAAAATATAGTGTTTCTGAAGAACCAGCCAAAACACTAGATGAGACCACCAGCACTACTGTCAACATCCATACAGAAGTCCAGACAGCAAGCATTCCACTCAGAGAGGGACTCGGTGGCACTGGTATCACTGATGAAGATCATGAAATGCCGAACTACAGTGACACGGAAATGCCAAGTACTAGCAACGAATCTGGTCCGTTATCATTTCCACAATGCTCAGCTCCCTTAACGATAGGCAGACTCCCTAAAGGCTGGAAGCTGGACCAGAAACAATATTTTCGAAGCAAGTACCCATGGTTGATTGTTAGAGGACACACTCTTGGATGCACCATTTGCTGCCAATAGCTTTGGTGCAGAGAAAACACATAGGATGAAGTTGTCTAAAGAATGGACTGAGTCAACTGTAAACTCATACGGTACCAACAAAGACAAGCAGCAAAGATCCTTACGAAAGAAGATTACCCAACATGGACTAACAAAGGCACACATCACAGCGTCAAAAATATTAGAGCAGGCAAAAAAAGATACATTGCTGAAAATAACTTCTAGAGCCCTGGCAGGGAAAATATCAACAACAGGCAGACTATTCTGTACAGCTTATAAAGAAGCAAGCGGAAACAGGCCAGCCTATGGTTTTGAATCTGAGATAGACTGCCAGCAATTGAATGGGCTAGATATGGGACGCATTTTACATTCCAATGTGGCTTGCTCAAGTATGCAGCAACACCTTTCATCGGAAATTAAACTAAAGGCATTTTCCAAAATAGTTGCCTTTTCTCCTAAAGTGAGCCTTTTGCTGGATGAGGCAACTGCCTTAAATTAAAAAAAAAGTGCTTTAATTGTGTACCTATGTACGTAGCTACAGGATATGGAGACTCCAGCTAATATTTTTGTTGACGTTATTCAGCTCAGTGATGTGTCTGCTGAAGGTATAGTACACAGTTTGCTTTCTTCGCTCCAAAAGGACCCAATTAACATTAGTGAGGACTTTCTCACCAAATGTCTGTTGTTACGAGGGGTATTGTGAGTCTCCATCTATTTTCAATAGAGTCCAACAGATGGACATTAAGCAATATAGATTTGAAAAGTGTTGTGTTGCAATATGTGGATGACATATTGGTCTGTAGCACCTCAGAGGAAGAGTGTAGACGTGATTCAGTTTCATTGATGATTATTCTTACAGACAAAGGATATAAAGTAGACAAGGAGAAATGACAGTATTGTCAAAAGGAAGTACTATATATAAGTCAGTTAATTTTTCATGCGGGTAAGAAAATTACTCCTGAGAGGGCTGAGGCTATTTTAAAAACAGTAAAGCCACTCATGATAAAGTACATGCAGAGATCTTTGAGACTGTGTAACTACGTGAGAGCATGGGTCTTTGATTACAGTTCATACATAAGGCCCTTGTTGCAGCTCTAACGAAAGCAAAGGCATATCAGGAGAAGATTGTTTGAACTGAGGAAATGGATGAAGGGTTTGAGTTAAAAAAGGCTATTTGCACAGCTCCAGTTTTAGGGATTCCCAATTATGCTAAGGAATTCTTTTTGTTCTCGCACATGAATGGCACTGTTATGACAGCTGTACTCATGTAGAGAACCACGTTGAGGTACAAGCCCCTTACATATTACAGTGGGATATTAGACCCAGTAATGAGAGGTCACTTTCTGTGCTAACAGTCTTTCGCTGCCGCTGCATTTGCCATTGAAAAAGCTGCTAGCATAGTAATGGGGTGTTCCATGATATTTGTTGAACATGCATTGTTTGCCATTTTGGAAAAACCTAAAGGCATGTTGACTTCTCAAAGGGCTTCTGCCTATGAGGTTATCATATCAAATCCGGCGATTAAAATAGTCTGATGCAGAGTAGAGAACCCTGCTATGTTTGTAGCAGAACCAATGGCAGTGGACGAGCATGTGCACGATTGCTCAAATTATGAGGATTTCTATGATGAACTCTGGAGGGGTGAAGGAAAATGTGTTGGCAGCTGGGGAAATTCTGTTTATTGACGGTTCTTCTAGAATCGATCAGAATGTTGGACAAAGATATACAGGTGCCGCTGTGGTGAATGTCACGACTCGCTCCCTTCGCTCCCGTTCCCGCCACTTGGGGGCATGTTTTGGGGCTTATTCCTTGCTGGACATTTCCTCCGAACCTAATGCCACAGTGCTGTAATGAATTGGGAGCGCTAAATCCCTATTTTCCAAACTACTTCCCTTCCGGATCCATTCCAGGTTTTTGGCAGCCAGCATGCTTCTTTAACCAAATGACTGTGCTTCCCAGAATGCCTGGCCCACTGCTCCACCTCCACCCTTGCAGGACAAGGTTGGGTGGAGGATAGGCAACACCTGTGGCTGCAGGTGCAGCAGTCAGCACACCAGAGGCGTGTGCTCGTTTAACAGCTTTAAAAGCCTCAGTCTCACTTCAGTCCAGCGCTGGTCATCGATTGCAGTGTTCCTGTTTTTGACTAGTCCCTGGTTCCTGGTTTCTTGCCTTTGTACCTACTTCCTTGTTCCTGTTTTCTTGTTTCCTCCGCCCTGAATTTCGGATTCATGCGCTAATTGATTTCTGCTCCCTTGATTTCCCTTTTGTCTTCCCCTGTTTGCAGGCAGCAATTCTCAGTGCTTTCCCCTTTTAGATGCAGCCCAGTTCGTCTGTGTTCTATATTTCTTTGACTCTGTCCTTTGCTGCTGTTACCCATTTGCCTTAGCCTTCCTCTTAGTTTAGTTTCCTGTCTTTTCCTTGGAGGGGTAGGGAAAAGTTTGCATAGGTTATTTCGTTTTTCCCTGCTCCTGATCCTTACTTTCTAGAGGATCCATTCCTTGTTTTCCATTGCACTTCTGCATCCATTTCCCATTTGATCATTAGGTGTGGTGTGTGGTGGTAGCTAGCTCCTGTGTGAATGCTTATGTTTTCACCACTAAGTTGTAATCCCTATTCCAACTTAGGTATTTAGTTTTCTTCAGCGGATCACGCTCCGCTGCCTTCCAGTCTCCGCCCTTGCCCTGCGGGCTCTCCACATTGCAGCGGATCTCACTCTGCTGCCTTCCAGTCTCCGCCCTTGCCCTGCGGGCTCTCCTCATAGCAGCGGATCACGCTCTGGTGCCTTACAGTCTCCGCCCTTGCCCTGCCGGGCTCTCCACATTGCAGCGGATCTCGCTCTGCTGATTCCCAGCCTCAGCCCTTGTCCTCTGGGCTCCCTGCCCGGCAGCCTGCCTCACTCCGGCTGCCTTCAGCCCTTGTCCTCTGGACCTCCCTACTTCTCCCATTGCTGTTATAGCCTTTCTGGGTCCCAGATTCACCAACAGGATTCGTGGGCTAGCTGACATTCAAGAGGTGTATCCCGTCCTTGTGAGTACAGTTCTTAAATTCCCTTATGTAATACCATCAAGAGTGTTAGTACACAGATCCTGTCATTGCTTACCCTCCACGTGGGTTTAGCGCTGTCAGTACCTGTAACAGCAATTGGGGGTAAGGCGCTTGCCGACTTTCCTCGCGGTCAGGTGCTTACCCCACATCCCTTTTCATATATTGGTTTTGACGTCACACTCTATTTGCACTCCTGGGTTCTAGCATACCTGAGTCGTTGTTCCTGGGTACACATTTCCCTTGCCATATACGCTGCTTTTGTACTCGCCTGACTAATCCTGACAGTGAAGCACATGGCCAATGGCGAGTTTGAAGTATTGATAAGTACACGACTACCGTCTCACTTTACGGCACAGGTTGCAGAATTAGTGTAGCTTATTATCGCGCTTGAGACACACACAGACCAGGAAGTAAAAGTGTACAGTGACTCTGCCCATGTGTGTCAGACAAAGGACCAACCTCCCCAACCTCCTCCTCACCAATACTTTCATAAGAGTTGTCCTTGGAACGGGCGGGGGTCTTCCTGCGCCACTGCCGGTCTTCTGAGGACTGTTCCTTCCTTGACTTCTTCTTCTTGTCGTGTAAATAGGGCCTAGCTCCCTCAGAGGCCACCCTGACAGGAAGTGTAACCTATCAAAGGTGAACCCCGAGGAGCTAGACCCCCAAAGTACCAGGGAAAAAGCCTCTCGGCACCAAAAAACCCTGGGTGAATTGTTAAGATGAATAAGTGGCTGACTTCACAAGCCTTGTCCTTTAGTCTTGAGGGAATTCCGGAAAACAGGATAAATGCAAGCAGAGGTCCAAAAGATCAACAGGATACAGGGAATGGCCCCAAAGAGTAAAAACTAAGCGTGGGTGTAATGACAGGAACGGGGTAGAAATAGAGACGAGGGAGAGAAAGACAAAAACTGAAGATAGGGTGAACAAACCCGGAAATAGTGTCACGGAAGAAAGGTAAGTAATGGATGTTAGAGGAGAAAGGAAACACCCCAAATCCAACAGGGAACAACGGAAACACCTACCGTGAGATGAGACCCAGAAGAAGAAAAATAGTAGTTACCGGAGACGCTAACAAGCGGAACCGGAAACTAAACAGGAGCGTTAGCCAGGCTCCGGACGATAAAAGAAAAGAAACTAAGATACAAGGAAGAGGAGTACACGGAGAGCGTCTAAGAAAAGAAACTAGGTAAGGGGAAGCAAGTGGATGGCAAGGGTGGTTCGGAGCGGGATCCAGACACACCGGCAGCAGAACACAGCGTTGCTGGCGTACACAAACATGGACAGATACAACGCGCCGAAGAGGGGGCGTGGTCTCGTCTTATAGTTGCGGTCGCCATTTTAGGTGAGGACTAGACCGGGGGCCATAACTTCCAGGTCCTCCACAAGCTCCACGGGCGAGGTCTGACAATGTGACATCAACAGTGCATGCAGGGTAGCACGTTGGAAAAGGAGGAGCTACCTGCGAGCGGACGGAACTCCAATGCAACACACAGCCTTATTGGACAGGCTTATTAGAGCACTACAATTTACAGTAGCCATCACAGTAGTAAAATGCGCAGCACACACTAAAAGGGCAGACTTTATCTCACGTGGAAATCAAAAGGCAGATGAAGCAAAGTGAGTTGCATGTACAGAAATTATGTCATTTGATACGCCTGATGTGAATGAAAGCATGATGGTGATAATGAGTGTGTCTGAAAGTTACAATAACTTGTGTAGGACTCAATTGGCAGAGATTCAAGGGGAAGCACCTCAAGATGAGAAATACTTGTGGACGCAGAGAGGGTGTTCTTTAAACCCCTCTGAAGCATTGTGGTGACGAGACAGCACTGGTAAACCGGTGATGCCTGTAGCCCTATTAAGGGTGGCGCTGGAACAGCTACACTACCCTGCGCACGCTACTAGAGAGAGCCTTGCCACAATTATTGCAGAGGTTTGGTTTGTTCCAAATATAGTAGAACACATTGCATTTTATGTAGTAAATTGTATCGTATGTCAAAAGTTCACTGCTGGGTACACATTGCGCACAATTAGAGGAGTTGTTCCAAGACCTAATGGACCCTTTCAGCATTTGCATATCGATTATGTCAACATGCTGCAAGTATCTAATGGATACAGATATATGATTGTAGTGGTATGTCCTTTCTTGGGGTGGATGGAAGCTGGCCCGTGTACACACCCAGACTCCACCTGTGCAGCAAAATTTTTAGTACAAAAGTGGTTCCTAGATGGGGAATATGTGACGTATTGAGATGAGACAATTGCCCGCATTTTGTTAACGAAGTGTTTGAGTAAATAAGTTTATTGCTTAGCATAAAGCACAAGTTTATATCGGCATATGACCTGCAAGCGAATGGGATCTGTGAGAGACTGAACGGCTTGCATAAAGAGAGAATAGCCAAAGTGAAACTTACCCTGAAGAAAGGATGGTTACATTGTCTACCACTGTCATTGTACGCATTGAGAAATAAACCAGGTTCCGACCACCATCTTACGCCCCACTAAATAGTGACAGGGAGGCGAATGGGGACACCTCTCACACCTCTGTCTATAACTAGAAGTGATGCCCAGATAATAGCAGAATTGTTAGGAAAGGTGCTACGTGATTACTTAACATGCATGGCCTCAAGTATCTCTGTCATTTCAGATCAGCTCAAGCGGAAGGGGTGTGGGGAAGCTCAGAACACAGAAGGAGATGTTACAGCAACCGAAATTAAAGAGTTCTGTCTTCCCAAACTTTTCCCTAGTGATGCGATCCTAATCCGCAAATTTACTAGAAGGTGGCACAAGCCTCGTTTTAACGGGCGCTTCATGGTGGAGGATGTGACACCGTCTGCAGTCAAAGTGCAAGGCAGACGCACTTGGATTTTCCTTGGAGACGTGAACATCTATGCTGGAGAACCCTCTTCACCCCCAAACCCTGTCTGATTAGGTCTATGACAAGGAAGAAGGACGCAGAACCTGTTGAATAAAGATAAAGAATACATTGGACTGTGGCTTATTTCGGGACACTCTTTTCAGTCACTAAAAAAGGAGTTAAGGGAAGATATTTGTTCTTAAAGTCACAGGAATTCATTGACAATTGGACTGAGACATATTTAAGTCTTGATCATAAAGGAGAGCATGCCGGATTTGGAGTTCCTTTGTGACGACTGGAATAGGGAACAATTCCCTGATTCCTTTCTCACTGAATTTCTTTTCAGATGTGCCCATGGTGGTGCCCCATGACAAAGTTTCACGGATGGTTCCCGCAGTTTTCCTGTTCACTTTGCGTGCATACCCTGCACTTGTGGGGAGAACTACTAGCATTCATCTGTTCCTGAAAGATCCTAAGAATGGTCCAATCATGAAGAGATTGCTTACAGCTATCATTGAGCAAACGGAGTACAGTGGGGAAAACGCAAATGCCCCTATCAGTGGATAATGCGCATAGACTGGTCAGTTTAGTTTTCTATTATTTGGTTGAGGAATGCCTGCATCTCGTTGGGAGACAAACTGATGTCTGAACATTCCAGAGGGATCCGAGGAATAATGCTGCACTTAATGAAATATTAAGAGACATCATCGCGCAGGTGAATCGGTACTCTGAGAGAACACTGAGAACTGATTGAGACTTTCGAGGGAGAAGATCCAAAAGTCTACTGGTTAAGGAACTTTGTTTCATGTTGAAGAAGAATCTTCATGTCTTCTGGTAAAAGACCAATTCGTGGTCTTCACTGGGAACTTTTGTTCATCATTGAATAACCAGCTGAAGCTGACTAAGGGGACTTTTGGAGCAGACTCAGCAGCTTCCAGTGTATTGAATGATGTTGCCTGATTAAAGGATATTTTTTCCTTCCTTAAAGAGTAAAAATGGGCAACATCAGTAGCAACATTATTATGGCAGATCACGAGAGAAGTCCACAATGTGCAAGAGGCAATTGTTGTAAATGGTCTTATTTGTGTATAATCTACACTTGTATTTTGTTCATAGTGATACTACTCTCACTCACAGTACGCGCTGCTTACTACTTAGATCCAAATGGAGCAAGGGTTCCTGTGTATCCTCCTGTACAGAAAGACGGTACAGATGTGGCAACTACTAAGCAACCAAGACCCTATGTAATCATTCCTATTCCAGTAGACGGAGTAAAATTCCATGGGTCTATGATGAATATAACCAGACATCTTTCTTTAGTAAAATGTGTTGTGGGGATTGTTCTTGAGCACCAGAAACAGGCTCGAAAGGAGACAATGGAAATGATTGTTTAGGAGTTAACCTACACAGGTAGTATATGTAAAAACACCCAGTCCACTGACAAATGTTCCTATGATTGGTCCAATAAGAAAGAGTTATGCCGACATGTTTCATGAGATAATTATAGAGGCTCTTAAGGAAATAACTAGACCTAAGAGAAACGCTAGAGAGGATGATCATGAGCTGAATGATTACCTGGATAGTACAGCACACTTGGGGAATAATATATGTTATCAGCATATGAAAGAAGTGGGAAGAAGGACCTCAAAGTAGGAATGCTTTGTATGTGCACTCTTACCTTATAGCATGGGGAAGTCTTAGATCTTCATAGCTATTGAAATAGACGTCCAGACAGCACATTGCATATCACACCTGGCATTCTGTCGTACAAGAGGTCAAATCATGGGTCGAACAGCATATCTCAAATGGGTGACTGAATGGACAGATTCAGATGAAGACGACTATGTCCAGGATACAAAAACAAGGCTAAGAGATCATACTAAGAATCACGTGATCAGATACGAGAAACCCGGAGTCCAGGAAACTCTGCAGAATACATTTGTAAATAGAAGAACAGAGGCCAATTGCATTTGGTGATCAGTGTTATGACCAGATGGTTGGGAAGGTGTAGTGATCTGCAGAGACTGGGTAATAATGGGTACCCGCCAAATATTGAGAATGCACAAATGCTGTGTAAACCTTTAAACTTGCTAAATTACTGACTTGGGTCGAAGACAGAGGAGGACCATTGCAGATAGTGCCTTTGGAGAGTGCAAAGCCGTGCTTCAGAAACAATGGCACAAGAAAAGTTGGAGCGAATCAGACCTGTAATCGAATTTTTGAGCCACAAGGATGAGCATGTGAAATCAGCTGGATGCCTGAAGGGAGTCATAAAGTTATGGATCCCAAAGAAGCATTTCTTCAGACAAGGATGTCTAGATATGAAGGATGTTGGGAGTGGTCGATGAATCACCCAGGAGGGGAGTGTAGAGGAGGAGCCAAGTACCCCCACCTCAACCACTTCGCTCATATTTCCTATATGTTTGGAACCAGAGTGTGAGACACGTGCGGCACCAGTGAAAATACCGATATCGAAGAGCATCCTGGAGGCAAGGTTCCCATTGAGAAAGCCATATATACGAGACATTATGATGGCCATTTGAATGAAATCCCGGAAGAAGCAGGACCAATACATGGAATTGAAGAATGGTGACGTCACACAGGGCCGAGCTGACGTAGGAAGTGATGCAGAGACAAGAGAATGCAGATATTCTATAAGGCATCAAGAAAGTATCAAAGATAAGTGACATCTTGGGATCAAGATGAAGAAACTTATGCTATAGAAACAATGAAGATATCAAGTTATTTTACACGTGTACAGATGCAAAGAAATGCAAGCAGGCAAAGTATTCTTGAGGCTAGCTTTATAGTGATTAGATTGCGTCATGCGCTAATATATATATATATATATATATATATATATATATATATATATATATATATATATCTTATTTTCAGCTGTCGTTTCCGCAGTAGGTGGAGGAGCACTCCAAAGTCCCAAAACAGAGATCAGGAAACCAAATCCACAATACTTCTGCTTTATTTAAGTTTAAAAAGTTCCATAGAATATGTTGCACATCCTCATGGCATATAGAAAAAGTTTTCACAAACCACTCACATTGTGGTCCTGCCAAAATAACTGGCGCATGGTAGATGGAGTCTACGCATTTCGCGGTCCACTGACCGCTTGTTCACAACTAGTGATCCCACCCCTATTGTGGGTTTAAAATATCCCATGTGACGTGATAGATATACAGGGAGGACTTCCTTATTTGTCTGTTGGAAAACCGTGTCGACCATTTTGGAACGGGTCTGTTGTGTACGGTGGGTTTATTAGACCCATGCTGCTACCTGGTATTCTGTATAGAAACCCTTCTGTTTTTTGGATCTCATATATTGGTCTTCCATTTAATAATGGTATCAGTGATATGCATACGATCTATGTGCAAATAATGTTAGTAAACTGCTATTTTGCAATATTCAATAGCATATTGCATATTGCTTACAGCATTATTTTAAAGTGCATAATGTTCGCGGCATAGTTGTAAAGTGCATAGTGCACATAATACTTGATCCAAATTGATCATAATACAGTATTAGTTTACAATATTGGAATGCATATTGCATATTTACTCTTAGCATCACAGTATAGTCCATAATGTTAGCAGCATCATTGTAATATATATCATGTGAAAGAACGAAACACTTGTTCAGAAGACATGGACAAAAACAAGGAAGACGTCAGGCCTATTAGAAAATAGTATTTTAAATACACTAAGGCTCGATTTTGTAGTCTTCAGTCACATGGAAGGATGAAATTGGACGAACAGATGGTCACACCTACGCATGAGGGCAGAGCATGCCTTCACTTCCCTGAATTCTGCAGAGCAAAAGAACACTCCAAAGGACAAGTTCAAAGCCTTAATTGACAGCAGACAACTGAGGTGATGATGGATGAATATGCTAATTAGTGGGAAGCTATGGTTAAAGACTAGTTCACCAGCACCTGGAGGTCCAGTCTGCGTGCTGCTAACGTAGGTGGAAAAGTACTGACGGAGGTTACAGTGCCAACTAATGGTAGGGGGCCGTGTGATTAAGGGTCCTATAGTTTGTGTAGCCAATGAGACGTTGTGTATTTAGTGACGTTCTTAGTGACCTGTTTAAGGGGAGGGCTTAGCTGCCCCACCTGATGTTAAGAAACCTATCACTTTTCTTCACTTTCTTAGACGAGCATGGATTGTATACTTAGAGGTTCCTTAAGAGCCTATCACAATTGCCACTAGGTTTTTGTAGTTTGCCACGTAGGATGACATTAGTAATACGTAGGTTAACGTCATCAGTGACGATTTTTTTCAAATAAAAGAATGTTTTTTTAAGATGCATTGAGAGATCTAACGCTGAGAATTCCGTTGATGTCCGTTGTACTCCCTGTTTTAGATAATTGATATTAAAACAGTTATCCTTTTGCCAACTACCTGAGTCGTTTCAATTATTGATGTTTGAGTAACTTCTGCATCCCCATCCATCTCAGGGGTATTGCTACCTCATCTTAAAGGGCTGGAAGCCTCCAGTTCACTTTGCTCGCCACTACTCTGGTGGGAGAGCTTCCTCAAATGCCTCACTTTACGATTGACTCCTCACAGGTCTCCCTCAGCCGGGCTCAGACTCCTCCTTCACTGTTCTCAAAATACATGTTTTGGGATTTCAAGTCCCAGAGTGCACCAGTGTTCAAATGGGATTTCTCCTGAGGTCAGGGTCTCACTGCCGGCCGCGCAAGGACCTGGGTCTTTGAGTCTGACCCAGGGGGGAGTTCTGGGTTGGGCACTGTCAGGCAGCCTCAACTGCCCCTGGGTTAGCCTTCTGGATGTACAGATTCCCCAACACACTGCAGTCTCTTTTCCTGTGCTTACAGGCTCAGTGTTCTGGCAGTCCTTCCCACTCCAAGCCTTACAGGGTTGCTCATGCTCTGGGTCCTTCCTCCTGGCTTCCTGGCTTCCATGCTTCCTTCAGCATGCCCAGCTTGCTCAAAGTGTGTCCCGGTGCTCCACCTTTTATACTGACGGGGAGTGTTAATTGGAGGCAGGTGGGAACAGGTGTCCAGCCCTGCCTGACTCTGCCTGACCTTATTAATGGGACAAAATGGCAACCGCCCATAGGAATCCTTAATGCAGTGATTTCTATGGGTAATATTTCTAGCTCTTGGTTTCTTCTTCCTCGTCCTAGTGGTTTCTGAAAAAGGCACTGGGGAGGAACTGTGGGAGTTGTAGTGTTTTATTTAAAAAAAAGGATAAAGTTGCAAGTGGGTTCAGAGCAGAGATGGGTAAAAATCATGTTGGAATTGTGGGGTGGTCTTTTTTTCCCCTGATGGTTTCACCTTCTTTTCGGTATGGGAAAAGGTTGGAGTAGGAGGGGCCTTTGGTGAAAATGTCCCATACAGACAGAGGGGATGTCGGGTAGGGGTGTGTCAAAAGAAAGGGGATACCGCATCACACCCTTCTGCAGACCACAAGGTGATCCTCCTTAGCTTGTCCGCCCCCAGGGTTGGGATCCAAGCACGATGAACAAAGGATCCCCAGGACCTATCTGTGAGCATATCCGTGGAATTCTCACAGTGATCAATTTATGTTGAATGTCAAAGAAATCAAAATAAGAGAGGACATTTGGGCAAAAGGTGATCCTTTTCTGGAGGAAGTCTTGGATATTTCCAAACATGTTGTACATATGTTGTGTTGTGTTAAACAACTAGAAACTAAAGATGGAAAAGATGCCATTTGTGTCACCTCCTCACAAGATACAAAGAAACGTCATATGAAAAAGAAGTCTGCCACTAAATGCAATGACAAAAAGGCATCATCTTCCAAGGTTACATATTCCTCCACTACCAGAAGGTGTTTCAGGTGTGGCAGTTCCTCTCACTCGGCAAATAATCCCTCATGCTCAGCTCTCGATGCACAGTGTGGTAAGTGTGGTAGGAAAGGTCACTTCACTAAATGTTGTCCCAATGCTGTGAAAAAGGTGGTCAAAGAAATTACTGATTACGCTGAGAATGAGGTGTCAGAAGAATATACTTCTGAGGAAGAATCCTCTGGTATTAGTGGGTCTGTATGTAATCTTGATTCACCTAGAAAATCTGATGGCAAACCTCACTCACTTGTCTTGATCAATAATATCCTGTTTAAATTGCTGATTGACTCTGGCTCGGGACCTGGCAGTCAAAATTCTCTAATATTAGCCCTCGACCTTCACATTTAAGAGCCAGGGTTTATGGTGGCTCACGGGTCACCGTGTTGGGCTGGTTTCTGGTAACCTTAAAGTGTAAAGGGAAATTGACAAAAAAAAACAGGTCTTTGCTTCTGACAAAGGTGGTTGTTTGTTGGGATGGTATCAGCAATAGGATATGGGTCTCACCATCAACCCAAAGATTCCAGGTTGTGTGTCCAGCATATCTTGCACTTCTGAAAATTGCATCACCAATGTATTCAGAGAAGGTATGGGGTGTTTCAAAGGTCAATGCCATGAGGAGGTTACCAAAGAAATCACCAGACTAAGGAAGCAAGACATTATAGAACCTGTGGAAGCCTCAGAGTGGTATTCTCCTGTGGTAGTGGTAAGGAAGCTAATTGGCAGTGCCCGCCTCTGTGTGGACCTCAGGGCATTGAAGAAATGTCTGGTGGTTGACCGCTTTCCTCTTCCTAACATAGGAGAATTAGTGAGTCTTACTGCAGAGGACAAAGGGCCTGATTCATGGAACATTTTCCTATGGGACTGCGTCATTATAAAACACTTCCATGATCAGTCCCAAAGGGTTTTCCACACTTGACCTATTGTCAGGATATCACCAAATCAGATTACAGCTAGAATCCCGTAATCTCAGTGTTTTCATCACACAGGATGGAACTTTTCGATTTAAAAGAATGCCATTTGGTATGATATCTGCAGCAGCATTTTTTCAAAGAATGATGACAGAAGTTGTTGGAGATATCCCAGGGGTGTTCTATTATCAAGATGATATCCTTGTCATGGGGACATCCACCAAGGATTATGATGACAAATTGAATACTGCTCTGCTCAAATTAGGTGATGCAGGACTCACCCTGAAGAATCCAAATGTTGCTTTCGGGCCTCACATATTGACTACCTGGGACACTGCTTATCAGAAAAAGGTATTTCACCTGGACTGGGTTTGGTCTCCTCCATAGTCCAATACACACCATCCAAGAATAAACAGGAGGACAGACGTGTCATTCTTTGGGTTAGTTGACTACTATTCGAAATTCGTTAGGAATTTTTCAGATAAATGCAGAAACATTAGGAATGTACGCAAAAAGGGCAAAGTGTTTGAATGGAATAGTGAATGTGTGTGAGGATTCAATTAAGTAAAAAAGCGGGTGAATCGTTTTATAGTACTTTTTGGTCATGGATTCGTTTAGTCAAGTGATTTTATATACTGTGGATTTTTAACTGCATTTTATTATTCTATTAACAGCCGTGAGGTTTTAGGTTTATGCTCTATTTTATTTGAACGTGAGCTTTGACTTACACTTTTAGGGGAGGTTCCCTAACATCTAATTATATTTGCTGTCTCTGAGGATTTGTCTAGGCAGACAATGGTAAAACGCAAGGCTCAGAACATAAAGAAAAGTGAGGGGCTGTTAAATACAACTATAGCGTCTCCACCAACACTAAATGGCTACTTAAAACAGATGGCGGGACACAGAGAAGGTAACAGAAACAGTCTCAAATGGTAGGGTGGCACTAGCCAGTCTCTTTGTGGAAGCGGCTATAGTTCTGCAGGTGGCCCTCCCACTGATTAATTGTGATCAACGGTGGTTGACAGGTAAGGGACAGTCACTGGACATTGGTGAGCTGGACACCATCACAACTTCACCAGGCCCCATAATTGCATCAATTGGCCAGTGGGAGATGGGAATTATAGAGGTGGTAGAAGACAGTATTGAGTCTCAAGGTAAACATGCAGACATTAGTTCCACTTCAGCATCCAGTGATGTAAAGCTAATGTATGTATGAAGTTCTAGATAGGAAATTAAGCCCCTTGATTGGTGGTATACATTCAATTAAAAAACTATTTAGCACCTCCTTTGCAATCTTAGATGATATTACAAGGGGGATAAAAAAGGACCTACTGGAGCTAAAACAAGCTGCCCAGGTCTTGCCCCTGGCCCTATCACACAAGGTAGGTCCATAGGGATAGAGCACACACCGATGTAAAAAGGGGAGGAAATCCATATACTGCCTGCAAAGGCACCATGTACCAAAGTGGATCTGTGCCAACGTCGAACTCTAGTTCAGTCCACTGCTCAAACATAAGGAAGCCAACAGCAGAGGGCAGCTAGATAGTTATTGAGCTCCCGCCAGTTGCAGCCCCGCTGGTTGGGGTGATCATTGATGTCGCGCCTTTGCCGGGCAAATTAGAAGAAACATCTATTTAATTAATTAAGAAAGCCAGTCAGTGAATAAATACCCATCTAGCCGGACCCAAAATTAACACCAGCTCTATTTTAATGCTCAGACGTGTCTCATGGGTTGGCCAAATGGAAAAAACAGTTAAGGGGGATTGCATGATTGTCACGCTCTCTACCCCTCCTGCCCTAATTTATCTGATAAATGAATTGAAACCCAGGTACAACTCTGGGGATAATCATAATCAGCCAGTTTGTCCCACTTGCTCTCGTTTACCCACGCCAGCAGGGAGGTGGTCGCCATAATGTATCTCTGAAGAGAGCCGATGAAAGGGCAAGGACTCTGAATAGTATAAGGGAATGGGATAAGAGGTGGGATACCGTAAGGGGTATTAGCAAGGGACAGGAACAAATAAATGGGGAGGGTCCGGTTATAACATCTAACCGGTTCAAAGTCTTATCTGCCTTGAGGAAATATACTGACTGGAGATCATCTCTCCAGAGATTGTTAGCAATCCGCTAGTGGCATTAGACCAGGTGATATATCATCCTGAAACATAACAGTCTGGCGCCACGGCAGCACACACTGTTGACATTCTCAGTTGGAATATTGGTGGTGCACAGTGGAGTAACTTTGCTGAAAATGTTGGGGCGAGACATGACAACCGAAGGAAAGTGGTGGGGTGGAGGAAGTGCATATGGTGGTTCTGAGCGATAACACTAAACTACTACACCAGAAGCGTTAATTGCTGACACTCTGTTCTAACTTTCATAAGACTGGTGGCATATCTTTAAAATTTTTATTGGGCCCCCACACATCTTCAGACCGGCCTGCCGTGCACCCAGTGACACAACATAACATTCACAAACTTTATTCCACCCAGAAAATACAAACAATGCATTACTTATCATTCATTAAGACACAAAAGTCAACACACATATGCACACACTCATTCACACACAAATGCACCCAGCACCTCCATTGTCATACACTGTATGCACACAACATTTATATGTACATACACAATAACACATGGAAACAGTGGTGCAACATCCATTGAGCAGACCAGGCTTTATCACCTCCTGATCCCTGATATTTTGGGCTACGTTGACTTGACCTAGCTGAACTATAAAGCCATGGCTGAAAGGCACAGATTCACTGGAATGCCAGCAATTCCCTTGATTTTTCCATTTATTCAAAGGCAGAAGCCATTGCACTGCGGTGAGTGACCCAGTATACTTGGTATACATTTTTAAATGTCATATATCTCCAAACCTGGGTTCTGCACAGCACCTTATATGTGTAAGTGCTGATAGATTTGTTTCTACAAGATTCTGACTGATTAAAATTAAGGTGTGTTTTCCTGTGTTCAAATGACCCCAAGCAGGCTGCCCCTCTGGCTGTTTTAAGAGCCAGCCCAGGACATTTGTCAGTGGGACACCTCTCCTGTTTGGCACCTCAAAGAAGGTGCCGAATGGAAAAGGTGTCCCGCTAGCAGGACAATGTGTGCCGAGCAGTTCCTACTCGGCACGCTCATTGTCCTGGCAGCAGGACACCTTGCCCTTTCTGAACAGGAGACGGGTCCTGCTGCGAGGGCAATGTCCCAAGGAACTCCGGGAAGCAGAGGGTCCTCATGTTGCTCTGTGTCAACAGAGCATTACAATGTGAGCCATTAGGCACTGATGGGAGGGAGGGGGACTTTTGTCTCTTTAGAAATGTGAACGGGAGGGAGTGATCAGAAGTGAGTAGGGGGCATAATGTTGAATGCTTTATGAAATATTGACTCTGGCTTTAAAACCCAAGTGGGATTTGTTAAGCTCACATTAATCTGCATGATGCGATTGTGACTTTGCATGCAGCATGTGGAGAATAAAACTAAAGCCATACTCTCATTGCTCACCATATTTTATGACAAGCCTCATTATGAGTCCAGCGGTAAGCCTCACTGTGCTACTGGCGGGTTGCCGCTGGACTCGTAATATTTTCCCGGCGCCTGACTTCCCGATGCCATCAGGAGATTACAAGTCTGGCGGCCCGGGAAGTCAGGCGCTGGTAAAATGTAAGTCCCCATTCCCATAGAGTCCCATAGGACTATATGGGAGTGGGGACGCGGAAGTGCCGGCACCATTGTTAATGGTGCTGGCGCTTCCATGAACGGTCTGCCTACCATGGCCGCAGTGCCCGACAGGGTAAGACGTTTTGGGGGCAGCAGCCACGGCAGGCAAACACATAGTTGCCGGTCCGTAAACAAGGGTGCCAGTGAGCTTACCGGCACCCTTGTTTCCAGACCGGCAAACTTGTAATGAGGTCCAATGTATATAGTGTATGGTTAGTTTACTATGAAAGGCCAGTTTATTATGTAATGTGGTTTGCTTCCAAGGCATTGCTATAAACAATTATTTAAGCACATGAAATGTAAAGCAACTCCTTAATAAATATCTATATCAACTAAACATTGGAAGATGCGCACAGCTGCTTAAACTGTCCACATCCCAGTTTCACCCTTGAACCAAAGTGTGCGATCCTAGGCAAATCATTTAATCACATTGGGCATCATTACACGGTAGGAGGTAACCATGGCGCTAATAGCGCCATGGCTGCCTCCAAAACCTTCCTGACTCCGTCCTGGTGAATGGAGCAATTACCGGTCCATTCCAAGGTTGACGGGACCGGTAATTCCCCATTCACCAGGGCCCTTCCCCATTCTCATTTGAGCCCCCATAGGGCTCAATGGGAATGGGGAAGGCGCTAATAACGGAACCGCAAATTGCAGTACCGTTATTAGCTCTAAAGTCCCTTTGCGGGTCCTGTCCTTAATGCCTGGAAAGACCAGGCGTTAAGGGAGGACCCACAAAGGGAACTCGTAGTAGGGCGGTAGGGGATTACCGACACCGGTGCCCTTACCGGTGGCGGTATCCCTTACCGCCTACCGTGTAATGAGACCCATTGTGCCTTATCTGCAGCTCTGCAAGTGATTCTGATTCACTTCAAAGCTTATGATAAAATATCATGTTATTATAATAAAAAAAGCCTAATGACTATAGAGTTGCTCCATATATAACAATAGTGCAATTTAGGTATTTTGTACCACAGGTTATTTGCCACATGCCTTACTTTAAGCAACTTATTCTAAAGTCACATCCATGGTGCATCCAAGTATCAAAGACTGATGATGCTCCTTGCAATGTCCTTTTCTGTTGGTGAAATCCACATGCAAATCTGGAGGTTTGCATGCATTATGCCCCAGAGGGCTTGGACATAGCCCTAATAGATTAGTTTCCTCCATCTGGAATGAACCTGCAGGTTTTTCTGTTTATGTGTTAAAATGTCATTTGCCACTAATGTTACCAAAAAAGAAGATTTGGGTAGGGGTGGGCGGTTTGGTTGCACGAATGAGACCATGTGGAATTGTATGCACTGCATTTTATCGTTAACCCCCCCCCACTCGTATAATGCTGGATACTCCCGTGCTTAGTTTGGAAAGTGAATCCGTTTTTGGTGGCCTGTAACTTGAACCATGACACCCATTGACTAATTTGCACCAAACCGGCCTGAAAAAGTGTCTGCATAACTCGAAATACTTTTTGCCAGTTTAGTGAAGATTATTTTTGGCGGCACAGGGAAAAGTTATCCGGGGCTCCAAAAATTGTGCTTTTAGCACAAAATCCCATACGGTTCCTTCTGCGTACCTAGATCAAAAACTGCCTAACAAAGGTTCACCATGTTTGGAAGGCGTATAGCACTCAGGTTCATTTCATAGAATTTGCACAGAGTACAACAGTTTTGGGTCACAGGTTTTCTCAGCCTGACTCTTTCCACTCTACTTGGGGAGGGCACAGCTACCGCCAACTTCATTTTGAAATTAGGATGGTGGTGCTAGATAGAAGCTGGTTTAATGAAGAATGCAGAACAGCAAAGAGGATCATTCTGAAAGTACTAAAGGCACCAGAGAGTTGCAGGGGGAGAGCAATAGGGCCAGGGCGGGATATAAATTGGCCTTAAATACCAGGACAGAGTTTCTGGAAAATCAAACATGGGAAGATTTGCTTTTAGCTGTTTCCACAAATGATTCCAAAAGATTTTTGGGAGTTTGCTGCCAGAGGGCCTCCTCACAGAAGCAAGCAAAGTCTGAAGCGGACGCATATAGAGGCAAGGGCCTGGGTGGATCATTTCTCTTCTCTGTATAGGGGTAAGATTAGTCTGGAGGTGTCCAGCCCAATGGCCCATTTTTCTGTAAAAGAAACGAGGCTGCCATTGACTCTCAAGCAAGAAATCATGCCCCGGGCCCAGATGCGGTGCACGTAGGTCTTTATAAGGCAGTGTCAGAACTTTGGGCACCTCTTTTGACCATTTGTTTTAATGCATTTTTTAGATCCGGGAAAACTGCTAGTATATGTCCAATTTTTAAGAAGGGTGACTGTAAGAGTCCTTTGGCTTTCAGTCCGATATCTATCCTGGATACATAATTTACGATTTTTTTGATGCATTTTACTGGGTCTCCCAGAGGAGTGGAACTCTCTACATTCTGTGCTTTCAGACGTCCAATATGGGTTTAGGCCTGGGGTGGGAACTTGTGATCAGGCACTGAATCTATATTTGGTGGGGGCGCAGTCTGTCATTTTGAAGGGTGAACCGATTTATTTGGCTTTCATGGACCTAAGCACTGCCATCGACAAGGTGAATAGAGATAGACTCTGGGCAGTGCTTGGGTCCATGGGTTGCCCAGCTGGGATATTGGGGGTCTTGCAGCTGATAGATGAAGGTACTAGGGCCTGTGTTCAATGTGGGGAACAGGGACAGTCTACAGGATACCTCGAAGTCAACGTAGGCGTTCGACTGGGCTGTGTCTCGGCACCGGACCTTTTTACCTTGCATATTAATGGTTTATATAAGGCCCTTGTAGCCACTAATGCAGATTACTCCTGTATTGGCAAGAAACCTTTTCCTCTATTAGCATACGCAGATGATACAGTGACCATTGCCTGTACGCCAAAAGCCCTGTAAAGACTAATTAATGTCTATGCAGATTTTATGACTTCCTTAGACTTTAAAACAAATACGTCGAAGTCTGCTGTAATGGTCTGTACGGATGGGTGGAAAAGGATTATAGGAATGAGCAAAATGTACAGAAATGGCTCTGTAATTCCACGGGTAAAAGAGTTTGACTATCTGTAAAAGTGTCAAGGCAAACCACTTGAGTTGATGATGAAAGTTTATAGTGCACAAACTAGGACAGCAACCCCTTTTGGGGCCTCGCTGTGGTGCCATGAAAATGTTTTCTTATTACAGAACACAGAAAACACAATTTTCAAGAAACTATTGGGTCAGCCGTGCTCGGCCGAGACTTTTGCGGTTCATGCCGAGCTGGGAGCAAAACGTCTGGCAGACGAATGGCGTCAGGCTCCCTTACTGCATTGGTTGAGTATTTGGTTCAACGCGAGAGCCTTCGTAACACAAGAGAATTATCCAAGCCCTGAGGTGTAGTGACGCCTGGAGAAAGATTGTCATGACCTACAGAACACGCCCCATTTGGACTTCCTGGTCCTTGTCTCAACGGGGCTTACACTCCCTTGTACTCCCAACATGGCCGTCCACTGTGAAACGCCTTTCTCGCTCTACACGTTGGACATAGCGTGTTCTATTAATAGACCACGCCTCCCGTGGCTCATTGCGTCTCAATGCTATTGCAAAGTAGCGACCAGACGTGTGCTCCGTAGCTCGCGGTATTGTTTTCCTTGGTTCTTTCCCAGCAAACCCCATTCCTAGTCCCTTTCCTTCCTTTCTTGATTCCTGGACTTGTGTGCTGAGTAGCGCACTCTGTAAATTTCCCGGATTCCTGGATCTTTGCATCCCGGAACTTTGAATGCACGCTGGAGTCGGAAGAGACTTGTGCAGCCTTATTCAAGAACCGATCCTAACCGCAAGAAGGCATCGACCAAGAAATCCAGCAAAGATCGAACTCAGGTGAGAAGGGGGGAACTCCTTGACAAAGATACCCTGGTTAAAATTTGATTTCTTATATGCGAGTGAACTTACTGTCCTTAGTCTCTATCAACAAAGCAATTTGCTGAGTCAAAGGGAGAGGAATACCCACAAAATGAATGTTTGCACCTTAATGAAGGAGGGATGGGAAATCATGGGGTTTTCTTTGGCTTCAAACCGCAAACATGCTATGGTGTCCAAACTGAACTGCATGCAACCGTATTTGATCCATAGTATCAACTCAATAGATCGTTGGATTGTGACCAGAGCCCTATTTGATCTGTTGCTGTTAAGACAACACAGCAAATTGGTAGGATTATGGGCAGGACTCAGAATTTCCTTGCTGTAATATGGCTGTTGAAAGTCCTGTGCATTTTGTATTGCTCGGCCTGTATTATATGGAACTGAGAAGGCAGACGATTCTTCCGATATTAAGAGGAGAGTAATTCACTCAATCTGGGCTAGCATTAACTTTTTTAATTACAGGCAGACCCAGTGTTTGTTGCTTGAGCATTTCTAAATTATTAAAGGAGCATGGGGTGCCAGTAAATGATGTTTGGAGCTGCCCACTGGTGTTGATTGCATGAACAGGAATGTTTTAGTCAGTGTATAGTTTTAACTATATGATGGAATTATTTTACTGCATAAACTGTCTTTTGCTGAAATGTGGCTGTTATTTTAATCTGTATACTGTTTAATGGATTTTATCTGAATAAACTTATTTCATGATGAAAAATGCCGTTGTGACTGCCCCAATTTTAACACCATTTGACACAGATAAGGACACATATGTCATGACCGATGCTAGTGGCACCGGATTAGGTGTGGTACTAATGCAATCAGACACTCAAGGGGACAGTATCATAGCTTTTGCCTCTAGTGAAGGAGTTAGAACAAAGGTACTTGGTTATTGAGTAAGAAACCCAACCAGTAACATGGGCTGTGAGGAAGTTCAGAACTTTCTTTTGGGCCAGGAAATTCTCCATTATCACTGATCACAAACCGCTAGTAGCAGTAGTTATGTCCAAAGGGCTGGAAGGAGTTTGAAGTCACATTATGAACTGGGTGACATCCATTCAGGGCCATGACTTTACCACTTAACATGATGCTGGTAATGACAATATCATAGCTGATTATTTGTCTAGGTTTTCGGTCAACACTTGTGACGAAGACTTTGAGGAGCTTTTACAAGAGGAGAGTTATTATGGGTCTGTGAAGTCTTCTGCCAGAGATATGCACAGACAGGAGGGCCTTTACTTTATGGAAATACATTTTACCAAAAATCTTATCACTTGTCCTGGTAGTTCTTCACAAACGGATTAGAAACCTTCTTTTTTCACCCAAATGTAAACTGGGTTAGGCTCGAGGGGCATTTTTGGAGGAGAGTACTGAGGCTCCCACATGGAATGCCGGCTCCGGTGATAAAGTATGAGCTGGACCTACTCTCACTCGAAGCCGGCGTGATATGGAAAAATCTGGTTATGCTGGCAAACATCGCCTCTGCAGCAGAGTGCTCAATTTAGTGTTACTTGAAGCAAGGACAGCAAACGTAGGATTACCCTTTAACAACCCGGGAAATAAAGATACACTATGATGTGACCCTTGTACTGGTGCAGGATTTCCCTTTAACAACCGGGAAATAAAGTGCGGAGAATGTATAAAACACTATGATGTGACCTTTGTACTGGTGCAGGATTTCCCTTTAACAACCGGGAAATAAAGTGCGGAGAATGTATGAGACACTATGATGTGACCATTGTACTGGTGCAGGATTTCCCTTTAACAACCGGGAAATAAAGTGCGGAGAATGTATGAAACACTATGATGTGACCCTTGTACTGGTGCAGGATTTCCCTTTAACAGCGGGAAATAAAGTTTGGAGAATGTATGTAACAACCGGGAAATAAAGTGTGGAGAATGTATAAAACACTATTATGTGACCCTTGTACTGGTGCAGGATTTCCCTTTAACAACCGGGAAATAAAGTGCAGAGAATGTATGAAACACTATGATGTGACCCTTGTACTGGTGCAGGATTTCCCTTTAACAACCGCGAAATAAAGTGTGGAGAATGTATAAAACACTATGATGTGACCCTTGTACTGGTGCAGGATTTCCCTTTAACAACCGGGAAATAAAGTGTGGAGAATGTATGTAACAACCGGGAAATAAAGTGTGGAGAATGTATGAAACACTTTGATGTGACCCTTGTACTGGTGCAGGATTTCCCTTTAACAACCGGGAAATAAAGTGCGGAGAATGTATGAAACACTATGATATGACCCTTGTACTGGTGCAGGATTTCCCTTTAACAACCGGGAAATAAAGTGCGGAGAATGTATGAAACACTATGATATGACCCTTGTACTGGTGCAGGATTTCCCTTTAACAACCGGGAAATAAAGTGCGGAGAATGTATGTAACAACCGGGAAATAAAGTGTGGAGAATGTATGGAACACTATGATGTGACCCTTGTACTGGTGCAAGATTTCCCTTTAACAACCGGGAAATAAAGTGCGGAGAATGTATGAAACACTATGATGTGACCCTTGTACTGGTGCAGGATTTCCCTTTAACAACCGGGAAATAAAGTGCGGAGAATGTATGAAACACTATGATGTGACCCTTGTACTGGTGCAGCATTACCCTTTAACAACCGGGAAATAAAGTGCGGAGAATGTATAAAACACTATGATATGACCCTTGTACTGGTGCAGGATTTCCCTTTAACAACCGGGAAATAAAGTGCGGAGAATGTATGAAACACTATGATGTGACGCTTGTAATGGTGCAGGATTTCCATTTAACAACCGGGAAATAAAGTGCGGAGAATGTATGAAACACTATGATGTGACCCTTGTACTGGTGCAGGATTTCCCTTTAACAACCGGGAAATAAAGTGCAGAGAATGTATGAAACACTATGATGTGACCCTTGTACTGGTGCAGGATTTCCCTTTAACAACCGGGAAATAAAGTGCAGAGAATGTATGAAACACTATGATGTGACGCTTGTACTGGTGCAGGATTTCCATTTAACAACCGGGAAATAAAGTGCGGAGAATGTATGAAACACTATGATGTGACCCTTGTACTGGTGCAGGATTTCCCTTTAACAACCGGGAAATAAAGTGCGGAGAATGTATGAAACACTATGGTGTGACCCTTGTACTGGTGCAGGATTTCCCTTTAACAACCGGGAAATAAAGTGCGGAGAATGTATGAAACACTATGATGTGACCCTTGTACTGGTGCAGGATTTCCCTTTAACAACCGGGAAATAAAGTGCGGAGAATGTATGAAACACTATGATGTGACCCTTGTACTGGTGCAGGATTTCCCTTTAACAACCGGGAAATAAAGTGCGGAGAATGTATGAAACACTATGATGTGACCCTTGTACTGGTGCAGGATTTCCATTTAACAACCGGGAAATAAAGTGCGGAGAATGTATAAAACGCTATGATGTGACCCTTGTACTGGTGCAGAATTTTCCAAAAAAGGCGAAACAAAAACTCTGGGAGTTGGTCTGGATGAATACCATTCAGGAGGTACGCGGCTATCAACTTTACGCAGGAATTTTTCTGGATGTGAGGCCCCTAGGAGTTTTGCTGCAATATCTACGTAGATTTTCAAGTGCACACTAGCGTACACAGTTCTTGCGGTCGCGACTCAATCTCTTTTCCACAGAGACGTTTTGGGGGCAAGGGAAGGGATTGAGCGCAGGCTAAGAACGTGCAGGTGCTGGAAAGAGGAGGGAATGATCAAGTCTCACTCCCCGGTGTTTAATATACGTTGGCCACCTTGCACAGGACTTTAATGTTTTATCATGTGGTTTAGTATGGCAATGAATTTTTACTCAAAAATGAAATGGTTGGCGATTCGCTACTTCGTGTTTTTTGAAGTATTTGTTTCCATGAGGGAGCTTTAATTTCGTTGTTTCTACTAATGTGTTTTAGTACATATCGAATAATTTTGGTAACACAGGAGAATGTGATTATTTGCACCATGTTATTGATGTTTATGTTTTTTATGAAATTGTTGTATGTGTTATGTAAGAAAGTTTTATTGTGTAATGTGATGATGAATTTGATCCCATTGAGTATTTACTGTTTTAATGTATTGTATTGTTTGCTTTGGTGAAAGGTTCCTAGTTGAACTAATAAACCTAAACTAAAAAGAAATTGCAAAATAAAATAAAACGCAGTACTCTTCTCTCGTGGAGGGCACATTTTCCTCTGTTTGAATCGTTGCCTCTTAAACAGAACACTGTTCCGCAATCTCCTGGGAGGGAAACTCTTCCACTGTCTGTGAATCTAAAATGAAGCTTTTCAGTCTCTTGTCAGGCCTGGGCCGCTAACCTGCCAGACCTGACCGTTGACTTACCAAATAGTGTATCAAGTCTGGTTCACTAACTTGCCAGACCTGACCGTTGACTTTCCAAATAGTGTATCAAGTCTGGTTCACTAACTTGCCAGACCTGACCGTTGACTTTCCAAATAGTGTATCAAGTCTGGTTCACTAACTTGCCAGACCTGATTTCATATCTTTGAGTTCAAAAGATGTTTGCTCTGCCGCTGGTTTTTCCTGTTTTATCGTTTTATACCTTCCAGGGGTCTTCCTGACTCCACTGGTTATGGATATCTTTACACTGCTGTGAGTCTTCAACCCTAATATACTTTACAGAGGGGCTCACCTGTTTCCATTTGGGTCCCAGACCCTGTTGTACGCTGGCAGGGCTTCCCTGCTTCATATGGGTTCCAGACCCTCCTCTTTTGCTTCTGCAGGATCCTTGTTCCTGCTTTACCTAGTGTCCACTTCGACAGACCTGGTATATTCTCCTGCCAGGTACTATCACACGTAGGTTTATTCCCAATGTTTGTATCAGCCAGTATAATTCCTCTGTTATTCCCCTCTGCTCTTCGGGATGTGTTTATCTGGTTTGCAAAGTTTGTATCAAGGCGTACAATTCCTCTTGTATCCCCTTGTTCCCATTCTGGATGTATTTTTGTGGTTTACAAAGTTTGTATCAAAGTATACAATTCCTCTTTATCCCCTGTATTCATGAGGCTTTTCAGTACGTTCAGCTCCCTCAGCGCTCCAATAACCGGTCTCGTCCTTTCCCTACCTTTGGGAAGTCTCATGGCGGTCTCTGGTCTCTTGTGGAGATGGAGCAGAGCTTCTCTGTTGCTGCTGCACTCTGCATTCTCTTTCTCAGGGATCTGCAGCTCCAGATTCTCCATCGCGTCTCCGGGTGCCCACATCCTCGATCTCAGTTTGCTTTCGCCGGTGTGGCTTACTTTCTCTCTGCCACCGGCGTGTTCCACCTCGTTTGAACCTCTTGGATAGTGTAGGGGAGGAGTGGTCCAAAAAACCCTCCTTGCCTACATCCCCTCCCCAGGTGAGGGCCATGGCTCATTGGGCGTCCCCTCAGACCACCCGGGCCCAGGTGGTGGAGGGTTCACCTGCTGAAGACATTGCCCACACGTATTGAATTTAGCTAGGCCCAGAAACCATTTTGCCTATCAAAGATGGTGTGAGCTCAGCGCACTGTAGCGCAGCCCCCACCCTCGGAGAGTTTCAATTATCCCTGTCGCCGCAGCACCCTGGCAGATCCACTGTGAGCCCGTTCCCACGAACAAAACGGACATGAGCTAGCATAAGATACTAACACTGTAACATTTCACCGTCCACAGTGTATCACTGCTCCCAGCATGACCCGGTCAGCAAGGCCTGGGTGATGGGGAGAACTGTAGAATGGTCATCCGATGAAAGCAGAAAAATACCCAAATACGAATGTCAAAAACTACTCGTAATACGTGTATCCGTTCCATAAAACTACTTCTACTAAAGAAACCTGTAAAATTGTGTAATCATTGTATGAAACGCATGTTTACATGACACCAGCAATGGAGGACCCACACCCCTGCAGGGGTGTGCAAATGACAAAAAGCATTCCGTGGGATTATTCTCTATACGTATCATTGAAAACCGTACACCCCGCGGTCCCGCGCTATAACTGAACTAATGCTGCTAGAGTGCAGGGGAGGACGAATGCAACTATACATAAGGCTCTGTGAAAAGACGCGGGCAAATGCGCCAGTCATGTGTACATATCTACAGCCCTTATATGCCATTACCGCCGCGTACAATGGCGGGTCTCGTCCTCTATGCTCCACCAACTACACTACTACCTCACGTAATGCAAATATATATGTATATTACTAAATGCCGTAATTGTTAAAATATAATGTACTAGTAAGGTGCTTAGACTGACTATATTCGAGAGACATGTAGTGAGTTGAAATGTATGTTTTCAAGTGATCCAAATGAGTATTATAAGAATGTTCAAATGTTTATGATGTTCTCATCGAAAGTCGGCAACACACGAGAAAAATACCTTTGTGAATATGTGCAAGGCCATTCCCCCCCCCCACCCTGCAAACTCTGCCAAATGAGAGAGCTAAGGCCTGCGCCACGCTGCTCCACCTCCCCCAACTAGGCTGGAGCCGCTTCAAAGATTTGTAGTCCCCGCTACAGCAACCAAGGCCACGGCCTGCCACCTGCATTATTTACAGCCCAGCAGTAAACCTCCGCTTGAATACACAAATCCAAGGCGCCCCCTCGTAAACCCCACAACCCCCCGGAACACCTCAGACTTATGACCCGGTGCAACGAAGACACCCAATACTGTGGTAACACACAACAGCCAATTCATAATAACTTCTAACGAGACAGAAAGATATGTACCGCCCGCACCAGGCCCGGAGACTTAGCCCCACGACCTGTGGTACCGGTCAAACAGGACACTGGTAACCATGCACGGATAAATCACCATCAAACCCCTCACAAGGTGCATTCCTCCTGTGTTGCATTAACCTGTAGAATAACCTATTGATAGATTTACTAAAGAAGATAACATTGCAATGACTGAATGACTGCGGTGTGCATGGCATAGGGCAAATAAGTCAGGAAAAGACATTCATCTCTGACACTGGCCACAATGGCACAACAACACCCCCCGGATGAACTCAGCTGACCTGCCAGGCCCAGCCCAACCCACGAGGTTGACAGTGACGTCCTCCAGCCAAGGCCAACCACATCGCAGCAGCACCTATAGCTAGTCATCGCCACCCAATCCCATTGAACTTGTGCCCCTTATAGTATATAGGTACTGATGACGTTTTTTGTAAATAAATACGCCTGTCTTTGCTATTGTCAGACAGAGCGCTCTCGGAGTTTGCAGAGTTCTTGGCATGCCCTATTCTGATTGATAAACTCCCATTTAAGCTCACCCGCACTCTGTCTTGGCTTTATTCCCGACTTGGGAGAGTCCGTCATTGTCTCTCATTGCGGGGAGGATCGTGCTGGTTGGGGACGCTTGCCTTCAGTGGTGACCCCGAAAGCGTGATTATTATTATTATTATTTTTTCCCAACCTAACATTACCGTCCCCTTTTGGCACGAGAATCTCCGGTCGAAAAGGGATACGCACGGTGCGCCGGCTCCGGGAGGCTGCCCGCCAACGGCGACCGGTACACTAAGAAGTGCGCACTCAATAGAGAGAGGGTACGGGATCCCGGTTGAAAAATTCCCTTTGAGTACTGCTCGCCGGAGCCGGGGCTCACTGTTGAGCGGACGGCAACACTGCCTGGACGGACCCAGTTTCGGAGACTATCGGTTCAAGACGGGCACGTGAGTATTGAGTGCGAGCGATCATAAAGGGAGTGGAGGAAGAAATTTAGGACAGAGAATGAAGAGGGGTAGAAAAGGGGGGTACGCAGATCTACTAAGGATCATCCTAAACTTTCTTTGCTTTTTCTAAGCATATGGCCATTAGGATTAAGAGGTGAATAAGAGATAAGAGTGACGGGAACCTAGCTCCGAAAGGGGGTGGAAGGCGGCGCCGCATAGTGCTATCTTGACTAGTACTGGGAATATATGAAGAAGAGGATAATAAGATAAAAGTGTCTGGCAAAGGGGGACACGGAGAATATATTAGTGACTGCTATTTCTTCTTTCTATTCTTTTCTTTAGGGTTGGGGGAAATTAAAAGTGAGATCAGTACAAAACGTTAGGGAGGAAGTAAAAGAGAGAGAGAGTCCTACTACAAGAGGGAAGAGCAGACCAATATATATATATGCGCATCCATATATCTGAATAAGCCGGACAGGGACAGCCGGCTAGGGAGGAAAGGGAGGGCAGCTTGAATTGTGAATAGAGTGTTACAGAGAGGTGTGTGCACCTCGTATGCGTCGGAAGACAATTTGGTGCTGTGGGTGTGTAACATGGTTATAAATGTATGGCCGGATAAAGCTTCTTGAAGACAAAAATGACAAGGTGAAGTGAGAGTCTACCTTTTTGATTTCCGGGTTAATATTGTCAAAATCACTGATGGTTTGCTCTTGTATGTGCCCCCCCCCCCAAGAGAATAACATAGAGACTGTGTACAGCCAGTTTTGCATTGCGCAGGCAGGGGGAAGAGCACAAAGGAGCCCATTATTGAATGTGAAGTAGAAGACGACACCCATATTGGTAATAGGTTTACATTGTAATTGTGGACACACAGAGATAGACAAGTACTAGGAAAACACAAAGATGGGGGCCATAACACCCTTATCACATATCTGTAAGAACCTACCAGGGTACGCAGAGCGAATTAAGAAATATCATGACCAGTGGATAACAGAGCTGAAGGGAGAGGGGTTACCCCAGATATGGCCCGAGGGAGGGTCATTTGACAAAAGTGTTCTGGATATGGTGGCCACATGCATTTGTTTGAAATACAAGGGGAAGCAGTTGCACAATAGGAGGGAAATATTAGATCTCTGGAGGTTATTTGAAGAGATACCAACGTCTAAAGCACCAGCATTAAACCCTGACCTACCCTCCACCACTGACAATCCACTGATGATACAGAAAGATGGTAAAGAATCGTCAAATGTAGAGCCACAAGTAGAGGTAATAAGCTTGTACCCAATATTAAACAAGTCCGTGCCCGCAGAAGGGTACAGTGACCCCACTTATGTCCCTCCTCCCCTGACAACTACTACACCCCACCGGCCAACGGCACCCCCGCCATATGAAAGTACAAGGGAGCGAGCCCAGGCATGTACACAAAGGGTGGACATAGAAAAGCTAACAGATGATTTACAATCAAGACTCTCAATAGCGAAAGATGAGCTCGCAAGGATAAAAGACATATGTGAACAAACAGCACTTAATGCAGCAAGATCAGGGCGCACGTCTAGAGCGCCGAGTGAGAATAGAACACTTGAAGACGGGTGGAAAAAAGGTGAGATACTGTTCAGAATTGAGGAAGAACCGACACGAATAATCGAAGTAGGGACACGAGAGGGAGGTATTGGTAATGAAGAAAGGCCTATAGGGGACAGAGAGGAACTACTATGTGATATAAGGGACGATTTAGAAGAAAGTGACAGGATGAGCATGGCAATGGGAGGGGGAAGTGAAGGGGTGGATGGTACATGTTCAATGAGAACACTGGATGATGAGTGGACGGGGCGATTAAGGAACAGGGTGGGGAAAATGGCATCACTGGGAACCTCAGCAGCCAAAACGGGTGTAGATGCAACGACAAAAGGAAGGCTACAGCTCCCATTGATACATAGGGGAGGAGTGAGGCCGAATTATATCCCATGGGCTCAGATGGATAAAGCCAATTTATTAAAGTTATTGCCCCCGTTATCGGGAGGGGCAAGTAAGTGGATATACGCCTTCGAGAAACACACTGCCGGGGTACCCCTAGCAATAGGAGATGTGAAGGGCTTGCTTGTATCAGCAGTGGGGGATCAGGCTGATAGAGTATGGGTCAAGGCCGGTTTCCCGGGAGTAACGTTAGACTGTGACCGCCATGATGGGGCCTCCTTTAACACAGTGCGTGCAAGGTTGTGGGATGCCTTGCAGGAAACGTTTCCAGATACACCAGACTTACAGTCAGTAATGCAGTGTACAATGAATGACGAGGAGGAGGCTATGGATTAAATTTTTCGGGTCCAAGAGATGTGGGGAACAGAAACGGGCACGCCCTGGTATCAATCGACATCTTTATTTTACTTCATTATAAAAAGAGGGCTCCCAAAGGAAGTGCAAAACGCGCTCGACAAGATAGCAGGTATTGAAGCAAAGGGATGGCCTGAGATCCAGAGCATGATAGTACACCATTGTAAGAGAATAAAGGAAAGGGAGAAGGAGGTGGCGCAGAAGAGATTGGCAGACGAAGCAAAACTAGTGCAGACAAAGTTGGTGAAGGTCGCAGCGGCTGTAGCCGCACTCCCCCACAGCAGGGAGGGAGATGAGGGGCTGATAGCAATACAAGGAAGGATGGCAACTAATTGGGCTGGAGCAGGACAGCGGCAGTGGAACGAGCAGGAACAAGGTGGAGGTCCGCAGTGGCAAGAGTGGACCCCTCGAGGGGGACGAGGTGGGTACAGGGGCCGAAGAGGAGGTGGACCAGGGTACGGGGGAATGGGAGGAAATGGATGGCAGGGCCCTAGAGGTGCACAAGGGAGTTGCTGGAACTGCGGAAGATGGGGGCATTACTCTAGGGAGTGCAGAGGCAGACCCAACAACGGGTTCCAAGAGGTAGAACAGTATGGCCATCCCCACCCGGGGAGCCCATATGGTCTTCCAATGGGACAACAACAACCGAGAAACCCAGGCCAAGGTAATAATGAGCAACAACAGGGGCACCAGTATAGAACACCGAACCACCCACAAAACAATGACAACCTGCAGTACACGCCAGGCAACCCTTTCGCGACAGCAGCAAACGGGGCCCCCGCACCAGCACCTTACAACGGCGTGTCAGTAGTTTCAGGAAGTGCCTTTAATGAAGGGGGGGCGATGAGACACCCTGCACAGGACAGCCCACAGAGAACACTTGCGTGTCCAGTTCTATCTACCACCTACGATGCAGCATAGGAACCATTGGTAGGGGCGCAGATAGGAGACAAGCAGTTCATATTCATGGTGGATTCGGGAGCGGAGAAATCATGTATCAGGGAGGGCCGGTTCCCGTTATCTAACCGGAAGTTAGAGACGCAGGGGTTCTCTGGGGCTGTAATTGAAGTTCCTTACACAGAAGCATTGGACGTAACAGTGGGGGGGGAGACTGTAAAGACACCCTTACTGTATTATGAACACTCACCAATAAATTTACTGGGAAGGGATCTCCTGAGTAAACTCAACATGACCATATCATTCACTGAGAGAGGTATAGTGTGTTCAACACCTGGAATATGCCCATTGCGTGCAATGTTGGTAGTACATGCCCACACGACCACACAAGACGTACGAGGTTTGCCGGAAAACGAGGAAATGTTTATTGAAGGGCTAAAGACATTGGCCCTCATAATTCCAGAGCTGAGGAAGATGGATTGGAGGATTCCAGCAGAATTCCTCTTCCGCCCCATAGTGTGCCCCGACACAGCACCAGGGTCAGTGGTATCATTAGACTTGCACGCTGTACAGGTGTCAGCAAAAAGGATTGCGGTGATTGGAATAGATATGGAAGGATGCGAGTGGCGTACAGTACTGTGCACGAATGCCAACATCGCCCTAAGAGACTTAACAGATGAGGATCTCTTTTCAGATGCAGAGGGGTGAAATTGTAATGGAAATAGCGATGCCCTGTGACATTTTGATTCAAGCTAGGGAAATCCCCGCTCAACTGATGGCAGTGGTAGGAGCACCGCCGTCATTCTTTGATGATGACATGAGACTCGTACCTAATAATTTGTGGACAACAGGCCCCCATGATGTAGGCCTGTTGCATGGAGTACAACCTGTAACAATAAGACTAAAGCAAGGAGCAATTCTACCCCGAGTGAAACAGTATCCATTGTCCCGTGAAGCTGAGCAAGGGATAAAAGAGACAATAGATGCACTACTAGCACAAGGGATAATAGTGCCTTCAAACTCCCCACGTAACACATGTATTTATCCAATCAAAAAAGCAAAGGGAGGGTCTTGGAGAATGATACAGGATTTACGCCCCCTAAATGATGTAATTCAGAAAGAGTTCCCTTTGGTCCCGAACTCTGCATCAATATTATGCAGCATCCCAAAAGCGGCATCACACTTCACAGTAGTCAACTTGAAAAACGCATTTTTCTCAATCCCCCTGGCTGAAGAGAGTAGATACCTGACAGCATTTACACTGGGGGGAAAGAGATATGAACACTGCAGATTACCGCAGGGATACTGTGAGAGCCCAAGCATATTCAACCGCATATTGCATGAAGACTTGGGAAACCTATCAGTTGAGAGTACGATCATTCAGTACGTAGACGATTTACTAGTGTGTGCACAAGACGAAGAAACGTGTAGAAAGGATTCAACAATGCTCCTGACTCTATTGGCCAATAAGGGGTACAAGGTAGACAAGGAAAAGCTACAGTACTGTCTGACAGAGGTCTTATACTTGGGACAGCTGATATCAAAAGATGGAAAAAGAATAATCCCCGACAGGGTAGAAGCGATAAGATCAGTAGGAGAACCCACAACAGTGAAAGATATGCAGAAGTTCCTGGGAATGTGCAACTATTGCCGAGCATGGATATTAGACTATGCAGCATACACTAGACCCCTACTACAAGCACTCAAAGAAGCACAACAGGAAAATAAAAAAATAGAATGGTCAGAAGAAATGAGCGCGTCATTCAAATCATTAAAAGAGTTAATTTCAAGCGCTCCAGTACTAGCAAATCCTGATTATGGACGCAAATTTTACCTATGCTCGCACTGCAAGGGAACACTCATGACAGCTGTTCTGACACAAAAGACGTCCCTAGGACACAAGCCTTTGGCTTACTATAGTGGTACTTTAGATGCCGTGATGCAGGGCCATTTCGCGTGCGAGCAATCACTCGCTGCAGCCGCGTTCGCGATTGAGAAAAGTGCCACAATAGTAATGGGATGCCCTGTGACATTGTTTGTGGAACATTCACTATTTGCAATACTTGAGAGGTCAAAAAGCACACTGACGACACAGCGGGCAACAGCCTACGAGATCATATTGTCTAGTGCCAATATCCATGTGGTGAGATGCAAGACAGTGAACCCCGCAACATTCATTACAGAAGCATGCACACTAGAGGACATGCAAGACCACGATTGTGCAACTTACACAGGAGAACGAGGGGAGGACACAGTGGTGTGTGAGAACGCCCTGAGCGAGGGGGAAGTGTACTTTGTGGATGGGTCTGCATCGATTGATGTGGACACGGGAGAAAAACATGTTGGCATGGCAGTGGTGAGGTTAGAAGACGGTGAATATGAAACACTAGTACAGTACCGCCTCCCATCACATTACTCCGCACAAGCAGCAGAACTGATTGCGCTCATAGAAGCACTACATGCAGCAAAGGGTTGCGCAGTGACAATATATACAGACTCAGCCTACATGACAACGACAGTACATGGAGGTCTAGCAAGATGTGGGCGGGGGGGATTTCGACGGGCAGACGGAACACCAGTACAGCATGCAGAATTGTTGAAAGAGTTAATTGAGGCCCTACAAAACCCAACTGCGGTAGCAAAAGTGAAGTGCCAAGCACATACATCCAACACAGACGTTGTGTCTTTGGGAAACGCGGCAGCGGACGCTGCCGCCAAGGAGGCTTCCTATTTTCAGAAATATGAAGCAGGTGAGTACATGCTGCAGCACAAGACAAACGAAGAACTCCCAGAAGGGTACAACATGATGCCTATATCACAAATACTAGAATTACAGGAAGGAGCTAGTGCAGACGAAAAATTGATGTGCAGCAAGTCGGCGACAGACTTACTGTGGCGGCAAAATAACTCAGGGAAAGTGGTAATGCCAATCAAGTTATTGGAAATTGCGTTTCAACAACTACACTTCCCTGCACACAATACCAAACAGCACATCACAGCAGAAATACAGGAAGAATGGTTCGTGCCCTGTCTCCAGGAGCACGTATCTCGATTAGCGATGGAATGCACAACATGTCAGATATACAATTCAGGAATGACATTAAGCACGCTACGGGGAACAATTCCAAAACCCATTGGCCCATTCAGAGAGCTACATATTGATTACGCGGACATGGGGGAAAGGTGTAATGGAGCACGGAATATGATCGTGGTTGTATGCCCATTCTCAAGGTGGGTAGAAGCAGGACCATGTGCACGACCTGATGCCAAAAGCGCTGCAAAGTTCCTAGTGAGGGAAGTGTTCCCGCGCTGGGGAATTTGTGATGTTATTCGCTCAGATAATGGCACTCACTTCATAAATTAGCTTTTCAAGGAAGTTACTACATTATTGGGAATAAAACATAAATTGTGTTCGATTTATCATCCTCAAAGTAATGGCGTAGTGGAAAAGATGAACAGACTTTTAAAAGGCAGGTTGTCAAAACTATGCTTTTCGTTGAAAAAGAATTGGATTTACTGTCTACCCCTTGCGCTATTTGAGCTGAGAAATCAGCCAAGCAAAGACCACCATTTGTCCCCGCACGAGATCGTGACTGGGAGACGAATGAGCACAGCACACTCTCCACTGCGCGAACACTCAGATGCACACAGGAGCGCCGCGATATTGGGAGAAGAGTTCACAGACTATTTGAAGAAATTGACAAGGGCAGCGCGCGCAATATCAAAGCAGCTCTCTCCACCCTTCACGAGAGAGGAGGGAAACATAACAGGGTCTGTCACGGAGCCTGAGCAACAGCTACAGCTGATGCCGGGCGAATTCATTTATGTCAGGAGTTTTGTGCGTCGATGGAATGCACCACGGTTCCATGGCCCATACGAGGTAGTGTTCTGCACGCCCACGGCAGTAAAAGTAAAGGGCCTAAAATACTGGGTACACTTGACAGATGTACGAAAAGCATATAGTAATGTGCAAGAGGAGGTAGATGAGGAGGCACAGACAACAGCAAACGATGCAGCTGAGCAGAATGTCTGAATATGAACTTGTGTATGTGTGACAGTAACGGACCTGAATGGGAAAATGACTGATAAATATACTTGCATTCTTTTTAAGATGTTACTGGAAAAAAAAAAAAAGAACGTTTTTCCTTTTTTATCTTGTGGATTTATATGTAATTAATGAAGTGATCAAATTATGACGTGTTTACATCCTTGTCTGTGAATACCCTTCCCCGCAACCCTACCCGCATCCATTCCTCGTCAATATATGACTGGCACTGGTAGTGCCCACAAAATGTTTACATTCATGCACTTAATGCACTTTTATATCTCGAACAGGAACTACCATGGCATCTAACGGGCAGCCTGCAACGGATACACTTACTAGAGTTAGAGAGTGGTTAACTGAGAAATGCAGATATTCGTATGAATGTGGACTATCAGTGTGTATTACATTGTTTTTTACACTAATGTTTGGCCTGGTTACATACTGGTTAATAGCGTTTATCTCTATCGAGATAAACGAGGGGGGAGGGACTAACAGCACTACTGTAAATAATGCAACAACGAGTGTAAATATTAAGGAAGGTGACTTCTTGGTATGGGACGGGACGAAACTTGTATGGGGTTACTATACAACACCATCCAATGTTGTCATGATAAAAAACGAAGAGCGACAGGGTAAAATGCAAAATAACACAGTGTCCTCGCCAAAGTTATCTAATTACAATGCTCACAGTTTAAACGACCGAAACCCCTCCGCCATATCCTGGTTGTATAACACCCCTACCAGCCAACCTGCCCCCATAGCTATAGACACATTGTCAACTAATAATGGAAGAAAATGGAAGGATGAAAGCAACACATGAAATATTATATGATGATTGGGTGAAGGGGGGTGGGAAGGAGAAAGGGGGGTCTACGGTGTCTGTCACCCTTGAAGCCGGGAAGTACATTAGGAAAATAAATAACAGAAAGAAAAGGGGAGCGGAAAGGAGGAAGTATGATGAGTACTATGGGTTAGGATTAGATAGAATGGAAGACCCACGACACCCCCACCAGACGAATAAATGGTATGCGGATATGAGTGCAACAGCTAAACAAACAACAAACGAGAGCTGCTATGTCTGCTCCCTCATTCCCCATGCTTCAGGTACACCTAAAGTATTGCTACCCAAAGAGTTGCCAATTATAGATGAACAGTGTCTCCTTCAGCTTACGTTGTGCAGGATTAAGAACACCTTCCAGGCACATGGAGTTACTTTTAGAATGCTGCAGAACGAGAAAACTTGCTACCCGAAGACGGCAGGGGTGGTATGTCTGGAGGAACCATTTTTTGTAATACAAGGGACACTTTTTTCGGACAACAAGTGGAAGGATGAAGAAGTAATGTGTAAAGCTGAAGCACTAAGAGGTGTGGCACCAGAGAAATTGCAATGGATAAAAGAAACATGCACACCAGTATGGAAGGAACACATTTCAAAACTAACTTGGGTGACCGCCATTGAAAAACCCTTCAAACTGCAGAACGAAATAGACTATGAACTATGTTTTAAAGGAGAAGGGAAAACCTCCATGGGGACAAACAAGAACTGTAATAAAACCCTCACCATCCCAGATCTGAGAAAAGGGACAGCGGCCCTGATGGACACGTACTGGGTATGCGGCAACCAGGCATACCTGCACCTTCCCCCGTCATGGAGTGGCAGCTGCTCAATGGCCACTCTACACTCAGCCCTAATGGTAATACCAGAAAGCCACATCGAGGAGAGCAAAAAGACACAGGAACGCATACAACAGAGTGCAGCCCAGCCGACTGCGGAGTCACGGATGTATGTCCTGTCTTCCGGGAGCAAGAAAGAGGTGCTGACCCGTAACAAACGAGCATCGAACTACATATCAAAGGCATCATCAGAACTGTTGGCTCAGATCCCAGACAGATACCGATTATTCAGCTCAGCAGAAACATTCTTTGCCTCACTCATCTCAAGTGTCCAACAAAGGGCAAACGCAAAATGGCTCCAGATAACACGCTGGGAATTGATTCAGCTGGCAAATGACACTGAAGAATGGTTCAACGTAATAAAAGTGGAACTAAGGGCTTTACGGCTGATGACAATGCAAAACAGGTATGTCTTGGACCTGTTGACGGCGATGGATGGAGGTGTTTGCTGAAAAATTGGAAGTGCCTGCTGCACTTTCGTACCTTCCGAAGATGCAGAAAATGGCTCCCTGTCCCATGTGATCGAAGCAGTACACAACCTAGGAGAAAAAATGAAAATGGAAGGTGGAGCAAAAGACAGTACGTGGTTCGACAACATCTTCTCCTGGGTCCCCTCATGGCTTGGAACGACTGTGAAATTTTTGATGCCAGCTGTGGTGTTCCTTCTTTTAATTTTTTGCATGTGCCAGGTGGGTCTTCGATGTTGTGCTAACGCAGTACCTAATGGTGCAATGATGATGGTGACAATGGGCAACACCCGTGGGACAATGCAAACTATGCAGGAAGTGCAGGTACAAACCGGAATTGATGATACACCCAGGTATCAGCTAGTGCCCAGGTATCATGACAAGGATATCATAGAAAAATGATGGCCCACCACCATCAGAGAGCCCCGTATACTAGAATGGTATCAGGAGGTGTGGGTAGACTTGGAGGGAGAGAGCGGATGTATATACCTAACCTGTACCCCAGATGAATATGCTAGGAGGGGTGAGAGCTTAAGGGGGGTGTGCAGAGCCTGGATGCCGATAAAAGGCACACCAGCATGGGATGAGGCAGCTATGGACGAAGAAGAGTGTAGGAGATTGAATGAGTTAAAGAATTCGTTACTTAAGTAACGAAAGGGGGAAATGTAGGGGAGGAGTGGTCCAAAAAACCCTCCTTGCCTACATCCCCTCCCCAGGTGAGGGCCATGGCTCATTGGGCGTCCCCTCAGACCACCCGGGCCCAGGTGGTGGATGGTTCACCTGCTGAAGACATTGCCCACACGTATTGAATTTAGCTAGGCCCAGAAACCATTTTGCCTATCAAAGATGGTGTGAGCTCAGCGCACTGTAGCGCGGCCCCCACCCTTGGAGAGTTTCAATTATCCCTGTCGCCGCAGCACCCTGGCAGATCTGCTGTGAGCCCGTTCCCACGAACAAAATGGACATGAGCTAGCATAAGATAATAACACTGTAACATTTCACCGTCCACAGTGTATCACTGCTCCCAGCATGACCCGGTCAGCAAGGCCTGGGTGATGGGGAGAACTGTAGAATGGTCATCCGATAAAAGCAGAAAAATACCCAAATACGAATGTCAAAAACTACTCGTAATACGTGTATCCGTTCCATAAAACTACTTCTACTAAAGAAACCTGTAAAATTGTGTAATCATTGTATGAAACGCATGTTTACATGACACCAGCAATGGAGGACCCACACCCCTGCAGGGGTGTGCAAATGATAAAAAGCATTCCGGGGGATTATTCTCTATACGTATCATTGAAAACCGTACACCCCGCTGTCCCGCGCTATAACTGAACTAATGCTGCTAGAGTGCAGGGGAGGACGAATGCAACTATACATAAGGCTCGTGTGAAAAGACGCGGGCAAATGCGCCAGTCATGTGTACATATCTACAGCCCTTATATGCCATTACCGCCGCGTACAATGGCGGGTCTCGTCCTCTATGCTCCACCAACTACACTACTACCTCACGTAATGCAAATATATATGTATATTACTAAATGCCGTAATTGTTAAAATATAATGTACTAGTAAGGTGCTTAGACTGACTATATTCGAGAGACATGTAGTGAGTTGAAATGTATGTTTTCAAGTGATCCAAATGAGTATTATAAGAATGTTCAAATGTTTATGATGTTCTCATCGAAAGTCGGCAACACACGAGAAAAATACCTTTGTGAATATGTGCAAGGCCATTCTCCCCCCCCCCACCCTGCAAAGTCTGCCAAATAAGAGAGCTAAGGCCTGCGCCACGCTGCTCCACCTCCCCCAACTAGGCTGGAGCTGCTTCAAAGATTTGTAGTCCCCGCTACAGCAGCCAAGGCCACGGCCTGCCACCTGCATTATTTACAGCCCAGCAGTAAACCTCTGCTTGAATACACAAATCCAAGGCGCCCCCTCGTAAACCCCACAACCCCCCCGGAACACCTCAGACTTATGACCCGGTGCAACGAAGACACCCAATACTGTGGTAACACACAACAGCCAATTCATAATAACTTCTAACGAGACAGAAAGATATGTACCGCCCGCCCCAGGCCCGGAGACTTAGCCCCACGACCTGTGGTACCGGTCAAACAGGACACTGGTAACCATGCACGGATAAATCACCATCAAACCCCTCACAAGGTGCATTCCTCCTGTGTTGCATTAACCTGTAGAATAACCTATTGATAGATTTACTAAAGAAGATAACATTGCAATGACTGAATGACTGCGGTGTGCATGGCATAGGGCAAATAAGTCAGGAAAAGACATTCATCTCTGACACTGGCCACAATGGCACAACAACACTGCCCGGATGAACTCAGCTGACCTGCCAGGCCCAGCCCAACCCACGAGGTTGACCAGTGACGTCCTCCAGCCAAGGCCAACCACATCGCAGCAGCACCTATAGCTAGTCATCGCCACCCAATCCCATTGAACTTGTGCCCCTTATAGTATATAGGTACTGATGACGTTTTTTGTAAATAAATACGCCTGTCTTTGCTATTGTCAGACAGAGCGCTCTCGGAGTTTGCAGAGTTATTTGCATGCCCTATTCTGATTGATAAACTCCCATTTAAGCTCACCCGCACTCTGTCTTGGCTTTATTCCCGACTTGGGAGAGTCCGTCATTGTCTCTCATTGCGGGGAGGATCGTGCTGGTTGGGGGCGCTTGCCTTCAATAGTTATGTCTCTCTGCGCCCCGGCTTCCAGCCTTCGGGTCCCCTGCCACAGAACAAGCGTCTAGTTCCTTGCTCCTTCAGGGCTAGCTCGAAGGGCCATTGAGTCCTTCTTTCCTTTTTATGATTGGGGCTGCCTCTTGACAACTGTACTCCATATGTTGGTTCCACGGTGGGCATTTGCCTCCTTGTTCTATCTTCTTCATCTTAGTGATATTTTCTATTAAGCTTGGGCAAGTCTCCCTCTTCCTTGTTCCAGTATTGTCAATGAGACCTTCTACACTACCATAACATATAGAGGTATGCGGGACCAGAGGGACCTAAGTGAGTGATAAGGAGAGTGAGCACAACAAATAGGTAAGTGAATACTGCATTCTCCCAGGGCCATCATCACTGGTCCCATGAGGGTTTTTCCTCCCCATGTGCTCCACCCGCTGAGTACCACCCACAGGGGGACTATCGGGTAGCAGCCTCACCTCCCTGGCCCCATGGGAAGGTGCTGCCCCCATAGAAGTAGTGACAATACCCTGAGATTGGACACAATACCTATATCTCATCAAGCGGGTTAAAAGAAAGTGTCTTTAAGCATGTACAGAGTAGGTTTAAGACAATAAAGGATTTGCATCAAGTAATGTTCAACGGGAATTTAAAATCCCTTCAGCTGAAGCAAAGGCAAGCTTACTTCCAAGCAATACCACCTTGCCATCATAGTGGCTAAATGCCTCTTCTATGCCGATTAGGTGCCCATTGCTCTGAGCCGACCTAAGGAGTTATTTTCCCTAGTTCCATCATTGTCTGTGAAGACCTCGCCCCTGGCTGGGGTCACTCCCTCTCAAGCAATGTTTGACAGTCTTTCAGAAATGTTTCATTAATAAGATTGAAGACATCAGGTAGAATATCTAACTAGCGGGCCTAGTACCAGTGCTCCCTCCCCCAGACACTCTCTTAAAAGCAGCCCCCTATGTCTCTGGTCCTCTTTTCCGATATTCCACCTTGACAACATCATACTGGCTACTGGCCATCTGAAGTCGGCCTCCCTGTTGGAGTCTCTCCCTTTATCACCTTAAGGAAATGATGCCATTTATTGCCCATCTGGTGACTCAAGCAGTAAACCCTTCCTGCTCCAAAGGTACTATTCCTATGACACTTAAATAAGCTCTTTTCAACCATCTCCTGAAGAAGCCTTCCTTAGGCCCAGCTATTCCCGCTAACTTCCATCCCATCGCTCTTCTTCCCTTTCTTATGAAGTTGCTTGAATCTTTGATCTCTCCTTTACTCAGTTCCTTTCTTGAGAGTTCTGATTTCTTTCACCCCGTTTAGTCGGGATCTAAATGTAAAACTCAAGTTTGAGTCAGAATGTATAAATGAAGAAAAGAATTCTGAACCGGTTATTGATTGCCATTATAAGAAGGAAGGTAAAGCATGGATCTCTCTCTTTAATGAATTCCAACTAACTGGCTTGAATGGTAATACACCTGAGGATGCTGAGCAACAAGTGACTCGAATATGCGGCAATAGTATGAGTACACTTGATTACATGATAGTGAATAAAAGAGCACGTAAGCTGGTGCGTGATATGGCTGTTGGGTGCAGAGAAGAAAGTGATCACCTGCCTCTATATCTCTGCCTAATAGACAAACATATAGCTACCAATGAGTATCAAAAGAATGGGGATATTGAGGTAAATAATGCTGGCAATCGTATAAAATGGAACCCTAGAAATATTGAGCAAGGGAATGAGACGGCTGTACAATTGTTGGAAAGCTTTATTGGAAAGTTTAAATGTAGCCCTTTTGATACCATGAGTGATATACTTAGTGAATTTGAACATGTGACTGAAAATATAAAAACCGTTGTTATGAGAAAAAGAAGCTATATGTCGGTGGGCGAAAAATGGAATCTGGTACATCAAAAGAGATTTGATAATGATATACATAAGGAAAAACAAGGCCTGGAAAGAATATCTAAAAATGTATAAAGGAAAATGATACAAATGCCATAAATAAGATATATGAACTTAAAAGGCAGCATAAAAATTGAATAAAAGAAACAAGAAGGAATTTGGCTGACTCTGGCACAAGCATCAAAAAATAGAAATATTAAAGCCATGTGGGATATCATAAATAGTAAAAAAGAAAAGGCACTCCTGATCAATTGTGTACCTGAGAGTGGATGGATTACCTATGTCAAAAATACGTTAGGTACTTTGGCAAGTGAAGAAAATGAGCAACAGAATGATGCCATGGTCTGGAAGGGATCATTCACTGTAGTCTAATTGACAAATTTGATAAGGAAACTGCCCAAGTCAAGAACGGCAGGCCCTGATAGTACCTGCAATGCTCTGCTGCAGCAGGCCCCGGAACGTTGGACTAAGGTCTTGTCTATCATATTCCAGTGGATTGGAAGATATGGGAAGGTACCTGAGAAATGGAAGAAAACAGCAAAAGAGACTGCATTCTTTTAACTCAAGCAGTTATCACTCCCAGCTCAGCTTCAAATAATGTGTAGTTAGAGGTGGTACTTAGCAGAAAAGACATTGCTTACAGCTCAGCTTTAATTAATAAGTCCCAACGAGACTTGGCTCATGGCCAGCTCTGTCAAAAGTTTTGACACTCTCCTTCCCGAAGGCTACAACCCAGAACCACCCGTCCCGGTGGGGGTGGTGTAGGTTTGATTTTCCTGGAGTGGATCACTGCTTCTATCATTCCAATGCAGGGTTACTGAGTGCTCTGAGTGGGCTGACATCGCCTCCTCTCTCCTTGCCTCTTCCTCTCAATTTCCCCTCCTTGAAGACCTGAACATCCACCTGGATGCTACCAGCCTTTCTTTAGGACTCTTTCACAACCTGCTGGACTCTCGCTCTATATATTCTTCCCTCTGGCCCGACTCACTCTGCAGGGCACACCTTGGATGTTCTGGTCACCTCAGACCGCCCCTTCTCTAACCTTCTCACCACTCCTCTCTCTTGCAGTGATCACTTTCTCTTTTCCTCCCACCTCTCTCTATCCCTCAGGCCAAGCCGACTCCAGCAATGCCACCTACCTTCTTGGTCATCCGATCCAAGAAGCGTGTGTCAGTTGAGGCTTTTGCCGCTACTTTCTCTCCTCCTGCACCGTTCGCTGATTCATACCCTGACACAGCCCTCTCTAACATTCATCTCTCCATATCTAACACTTTGGATGTCCTTGCCACTATCATGAGGATCCCTTTGAAGACCAAGTCCAAGTGCAACTCTTGGTACGATTCCGACTTCGCTACCCTGAAACGCAAGTGGAGGGCGGCTGAGTAGAAGTGGAGGGCATCAGGCGCATCCCCTGACAAACTGGCCTGTCCCCTGCTCAAAAGGCAGTACAGAGACTCTGTCCTTTCTAAGAAGAGAGCCTACATCCAAGCCCGCATCTCTGCGGCATCTAACGATTCGGCCAAACTTTTCAAAATTTGCGAGGAGCTGGCCAATCCTGCTGCAGTCTCTACCTCTCCTGTTGCCTCCCAGGCCATCTGTATGGCCTTGGCTTCTCATTTAACCACTAAAACTCAGGAAATCCTGTCCATCCTCTCTTCCTCTACCTCTTCTTCCTCCTCCTCTAGCACTTCTGGCCCGTATGACGCCGTCTCTCCTCCTTTCTCCTCCTTTCCCTGTTCACCCCTGATGATGTTTCTAGACAAGTCTGATCGATGAAAGTCTTGTCAAAGTAGGTTCTCCCCTGCTCATCCAGGACCATCAAGGACCACATCGACGCCCTTGCTCCAGCCTTGGGCGATTTCTGCAATCACTCCTTTGGCACTGGAACTTTCCCCTCTTCCTTTAAGCACTCCCACTCTGAAACTTGAGGAGAACTATCTATGGGTTTGGAAGTTCCTGAAGACCTTCCTCTTTGCTTCTGCCTTCGTTCCTCCTATCCCCTGCTGACCTGCTCTGCTTCGGGATCGTGCACCTGGTTACCCTCTGATTTCGGACCCAGGTACTTGCTCACCCTGCCATGCACCCGCACTGCCTCCTGGCAACTCTTGCACTTGGGTCTGTATCTGTAACCCTACAGTTCCCCTCCCCCTTTTTCTGCACTTAACAGACAGCTAGTGCTTGCCACTTTCTGGCTGCACTACCACTGTTGTTTCTATTCCTTTGCTCAGCACTTCCTCCTCCCCCCTTCACTTTCCCCCTTCCCTCTCCCCGGCACTTACGCGTTGTCAGTGCCACTGGGCCTAGTAAGATGGTTGTTTTTTGTTATCCCTTGTTCCCCTACGTTGCCTCGTCACACTCTGAAACAACTGTGTATGAGCGTGGTGCAAATAAAATATCAATGTCAATATCCCTTGTGCACCCACTTGTAAAGAAGCCCTCAGCCGATCCTTCCTCTCCGGCTAACTATCGCCCTATTTCCATCCCTCCTTTCCTGGGCAAATTCTTGGAGAAGCTGGTCATCTCCCAGCTTAATCTGCATACTGAATCTGTTGGTTGCCTCCACGACCATCAGTCTGGCTTCAAAGCTGCCAGAAGCAAGGACACTACTCTCCTGAACACCTGTGTAGCCCTGCTCTTCAATCTTGACTCTAATCTCCTTTCTGTCCTCACTCTCCTCGATCTATCCTCTGCTTTTGGCACGGTCAACCATGCCATCCTGCTCAAACGTCTCCGTGGCAACCTGGGTATCAATGATCAGGCCATGACCTCCTTTCTCACCGACCAACCCTCCCAGGTCCAACTGTGGTCTTTGCTCTCTTCTATCTCTGTCTCTACTTGTGGTTTTCCCCAGGGGTCTAGCCTGTTTTCCTGGCTGTTCACCCAATACCTGGCACCTCTTTCCCACCGCATCACTACTTTCTGCTCCAATTTTCAGAGTTTTTTATGCGGATGCAATTAGCCTCCCCTCAGCCACCTCTGCTCCTTCTCTCATCCCAGACTGTCTGGCTGCAATTCAGGAATGGTATGCCGCCAATGATCTCTGCCTAAATGGCAGTAAGACTGAGATCCTGCTCATTGGGACACCTGCTCCCTCCTTTTCGGGCTCTCCCTCTGGCCTCCCACTCTGCGCCCTCTTCCTGTGAGGCTAAGAACGTTGGTGTCCTCTCCAACTCCACCCTCCACTTCTCTGCTCACATTTCTGACGTCTCTAAGAAGTCAGTCAGCTGCGCCTCTTCAGAGGTATTCTTGCTTTTCTCACTTTCCCCCCAGAAGCTCACTGTCTCCAGAGCTCTGGTCCTCTCTAGGCTGGACTACTTCAACAGCCTCTTTCTAAATCTGCCTGCCTCTACTCTTCGACCTTTACAACTTATCCAGAATAGGACTGCAAGACTTGTCCTTGGCCTCAAGCCCAGGGATCGTATCTCTCAAGCACTGATATTCACTTGCTCCCAGTGGCTGCAAGGACCACGTTCAAGACCCTCTGCATCGTCCACAATGCTTTCTGGGGCCTGGGACCACTCTACCTCCAACTTTCTCTTCCAAAACATCTTCCTTCTCGAGCTCTCCGCTCATCCACCTCCAACTCTTTGAGGGTCAGATGCTTCTCCAAGCAGGGAATTGGGGGCAGATCTCTATCCTCGGCTGGAGCCTCCCTCTGGAACAGCCTCCCTGCCTCTCCCAAACTTGAGCAGAACCTCCTTTGGTTCCAGAAGCAACTGAAGACCTTCCTTTTCACTTCCACTTTCTTTCTTCCTCTCCCCTGTTGATGTTCCTGAGTGCTCAGCGCACTGGTCACCTGGATACACTCTGAACTTGGGCACAGGCTCCTGCATGTCCAGTTGCCCTTGCACTGCCACCGGGCTCCCACAGCACTTAAAGGTCTGTTCCTGTAACCCTGCAGTCCCTTCTCTCTGCACTTATGAGCAACCTCCTGGCTGTACTTATTGATTCACCTGCACTTCTCCCTTCCCCTCCCCTCAGCACTTCTCCCTTTCCCGCTTCCCTGCACCTGCGCGATCTGAATGACACAAGGCCTAGTAAGATAATTTCTTTGTTTCCCCCTCCTTGTCTTGTCACGCCTAGAAACACTTGTGTACATGCGCGCTATAAATGCCATATCATATCATAAAAGGGTGCAGTTTAACAGAAGAGATATAACTTATACCTTTGCATGGCGCATTGGACATACGTAGCTGGGGAAGAGTGCTGTCGAACAGAAACTGCATTTCCCTTTGATAGTTCAGACCAGTCTAGGAGTGCTCCTTCAGCTCGCTCACAGGGTTCTCGATTATATTATGGGATAGGGTGCTCATGTGTCACTCACCCATTAAGGACGAGTCGCCACGGGTACACCCTCACTGAATCTATGCATATCGTCAGTGGGTTGGAGACTAAATACTATTGACTTTGAAATCATGTTCATGAACTAAATTGTTGGTAATTTAGTGATTTTGAGTACATTAACGGACATAAGCTTTACAGTAGAAGGCTACCAGGGTAGCATAGCAGGTTGAGTGACAGTTGTTGAGATGTTATATATTTAAAACTGGTTATTAATCTTATGACTTTTTGCAATTCCTCATAAAAAACAAGTGCTATAAAATGTGTTTGCAGAGGGGATAGGTTGGGCTGGTCGCTTGCTTATATTGAGGGTGCGGGTGGGGGAATGTCTGCCCCTGTAGTGAACATCAAAAGATGGCACCCATGAACGCACAGTTTAATTTACTAATAACTGCTGTCAGCACAATAGAAGCAATTATTTGTGATTAAGGAGTTTGACAAGCATATAAAATCTTTATAAATATATCCTGTGATAAAACAAAAATCAAGGGGCACCAAAATCACTGGGTATTTGGGTGGCAGTATGACGAAAAAGAAACATTTTAAAGAAAAATAGTGAATGCAAGTTTAATAAATATTTTTCAATTTGGGAATGCTTTTTTGTATTTTTCTATACAAGTGTATGTGGTCTAAGATTCTGTACATCTTATTTAGCTCAGTACTGAAGTAAAGAATAATACTGACCTCATGGCCGTAATTGTATCTATTTACAAGAAGGGAGATAGGATGAGTCCAAGTAATTATCATCCTATCTTCCTTCTTGGCAGCGAGAGCAAGATCTTCACTGGACTGGTTCTGCAAGATCTGGTGGATTGGGCCTCTGATACTGGATGTCTTGAATGGTACCAAACGGGTTTCCGGAAGGGACGAGGCATGGACTTCAAGGGCCTGGTCGTGAAATGACTGAGAGAAGTGTCACTTAGACCTGGAAATTTGCCACTCTATATGGCTGCCATCGATTACACGCAGGCTTTCGACTGTGTGAATTGCAACATACTTTAGCCCAGATCCTAGGGTCCTTGCTATCAATTTTGATCCTTTTCCACGATTATACGCTCTTACAGGTACAGTTAAATGGGAAGGGTGGACTGACTGAGGTCTTTTGTGCAAGAAGGGGCCTCCATCAGTGCTGCATATTAGCTCCATGTCTTTTCAACCTTCACCTGTCAGATTTGGGAGATTTTCTCTCTAGATCTTCTTTTGCACCTCTGAGGATTGCTACTGTGTTCCTCCCATACTTAACGTATGCAGAGGACATTATTCTCTTGGATAGGACCCAGGTTGGCCATCAAAAACAGCTTGATGCTATCAGGGAATATTCCAATTTTAAGGAGCTGTGCATCAATCGTGGACAAATCCAAAATAATTAGATTCACATCTACAAAAGAAGCAAAATGGAGTTCAGTTGGTGGATGGGGGCCAACGTTTGACACCGGCCCCATCCCTTACATACATAGGCTTCACACTGTAGGCTGATGACAACATGAGTGTTCCTATGACACGTCTCTTAACTAAGACTAACCAAGCAGGCTCCTAAATGAAAAAGATCAAATCCCAGTATGGAACAAGTTACTTACCTGTATATGTTGTTCTCCGGCATGGGTCTGGCATGGATTCATATGCTCTTGATTATTCCCTGTCAACAGGCCAGGAATCCCCGCTAAGAAAAGAAAAGCAGCATTGCTATAAAAGCTTGAATACTGCCTTTTGTCTTGTTATCGAATCACTGTAGACCGGGTCATACTGCACCCATCCAATAATGATTCTCTCCCTGAGTCCCGTCTCCGGCAGCCATCTTCAGATTAGAAGCACGTGAGGTGCTAGTATGAACCCAGAAGAGCCACAGCGGGGACAGAGGGAAGGCATTGCATGTGAATCCATGCCAGACCCATGCTGGAGAACAACAGTTACAGGTAAGTAACTTGTTCCTTCTCCAGCATGAGGTCTGTCATGGATTCACATGCTCATGAATACGATTAAACAGCAGTAACACGTACACAACCACTGGAGGTGACAAGGCTCAACAGAAGTACAACAACACTTAACCCTGGAACAGACTCACCTCAAACAAACTGGGTGTGCAGCACTGTTTGACCGACTCTGGAATCACTGTCGATGCAGTAGAATTTCGTGAAGGTGTGTGTCGACCTCCAAATAGCAGCCCTGCAAATGTCGAGCAGGGGAACACCAGAGAGAAACACCGACATAGCAGCGATGGCTCTGGTGGAGTGGGCTCTCGGCCGTCCTGGAAGGGTTCTGTCGGCCAGACGATGACAGTGCATGATGCAGCCGGAGAGCCATCTGGATAAGGAAGCCTTGGACAGGGACTTCCCCTGATTAACAAGACCAAAGTTCACAAAGAGCTGAGAAGTCTTTCTGAAATCCTTTGAGCGGGCCACATCCAGTGAGAGCAGGTACGGCAAGAGCTGAGGAGCAGTGACATGCAGCAGCGTGATGCCCTGAGTCCTGCACCACGCCGCAAAGCATTTCCATTTGTGGCTGTAAAACGATAGAGCAGAGGATCTCTGGTCTTGGCAAGAACAGCTTTACATTCCACTGGAAGGTTGTAGTGGTCCAACTCTAAGACCGCAGGAGCCAGGGTGCGAGGTTCATGGACGCTGCATCGTGATGCAGGATGGTCCCGCCTTCTCTGGAGAGCAGATTGGGAAGAGGAGGCAGTTTGATGGTCGACACCACTGATAGGTGGAGCAGGTTCAGGCACCATATCTGGCGTGGCCACGCTGGGGTGATGAGTATCATCTTGCAGTGGCATTGCTTCATTGTGTTGATCAAACGCAGAGGGGAGAGGAATCGGGGGAAAGGCGTACAGGAATTGACCGCCCATCTGAGAGAGAACGCAGCCCCCAAGCTCCCCGGCTGTGGAAACCTGCTGGCAAACTGCTTGCATTTGGAGTTCGCTGCTGTGGCAAACAGATTGATTTGTGGACAACCCCTTGGCGGAACAGGAGTGCTACTTGGTCCTGCTGCATCTCCCATTCATGGTCGGACCGAAGTTCCCTGCTGAGGGCATCCGCTATGGTGTTCTTTATGCCTGATAGGTGGAATGGCACGAGGAACATGTTCTGAATGATCGTGCAGTTCCCATAGTGTTTGTGCTTCCAAAGACAGAGCAGGGGATCGGGTCCCACCTTGCTTCCTGATGTAGTACATACTGGTGGTGTTGTCTGTGAAGATCCTCACCTCTAAACCCTTCAGTAGAGGCAGTAACGACTTCAGGACCAGACCACGGGCCAAAGTTCCAGCACATTGATGTGCAGTTTCTTCTCCAGCAGCCAAAGACCTCTGGAGTGGGACTGCCCGGTGTGGATAGTTGCTAGAGAATCCAAGCTCTGTCAGCCAGCGTATGGTCTCTTATGTGTGTTGTGTTACTAGGCTCGGAGAACGTGACCAGAAGAGTCAGTCATCCAGGTAACGGTAAACATGTATGCCCTTGAGACATAGATGTGCTACAAGCAGGGCCAAGCACTTTGTGAATACCTTTGGTGCTGATGTCAGGCCGAAGGGCAGCTCCCTGAACTGATAGTGATGCCCCAGAATTAAGAAGCGTAGGAATTTCCGATGTTTTGGGTGAATGGAGACATGGAAGTAGGCCTTTTCCAGATCGAGATTTGTCATGAAATCCCCTTCCTCCAGATTGCCGCGCACTTACTGCAACGTGACCATCTTGAACATTTGGGATTTTAGGTATTTATTGAGGTGTCATACGTCCAGGATTGGGCAGCACCCCCGACTTCTTTCTGACCAGAAAGTATCTGGAGTATGCTCTGGAGCTCCAGAGTCGCAGAGGAATGGGTTCTATTGAACCCTTTTCTAGCATGGCTTTTACCTCCCAGAGCAGCTGGGCAGAATGTTGTTACTTCCTCATTACAGGTGGAAAATGAGGGCACCTGCGTTCGAGCTCCAGTGTGTGCCCTTGCTGCAGAATGTCCAGTAACCATTCATCTGTGGTGATGATTTTCCAGGCATCTATGAAATTTGACAGACGGCCTTCCACTGGGGTGCGGAAGTGGGGGCCTGTACCCTGGGACAGTTCAGGCCTGCCTGGTTATTTGTGTCTTCCCTTGCGGTCACTGACGGCACTGTGAGCCTCCCACGAAGGCCTAGGACCGAACTCTATATGACTCCTGTTATGTGGAGCGTGAGGGCTGACTATAGGAAGTGGAGGTGTATCCCTTGAAAGATCTTGCAAATGTATTCCTGGAGAATCGAAAGGAAGAAGAGCGGCGCTGCTGCAGGGTTCCTAGGGACCTCGCTGTGTCTGTGTCCATCTTGATGGCTTGTAGCATCTCATCCACCGCCTTTCCAAAGAGATTACCTCAGTCGAAAGGCATATCCACCACTTTTGCTTGGACGTCAGGTCTAAAATTGGTGGCCTTTAGCCAGCCTTGGCGCCGAAGAGCCACGCCATTCCCCATTTGACGAAAGCCAGAATCTGCAACATCCATCGCCACTGTGATGACATTATCGGAGGCCACTTCTCCCTCCTGAAACAGTGCGAGAGCTTCCGTCCTCTTGTCGTCCGGCAAGAACTCTAGGAGCAGGCCCAGTTTAAACCATAACTCCCTATCATACTGGGCAAGGGTGACTAGGGCATTGGCAGCCTTGATGGTAGATGCTGCGGTATATATGATGTGCTTCCGAACTACATCCAGCTTCTTCCCCGATTGGTCCGGAGGGACCATTGACTTGGAGGATGGGTTTCCGGACCGTTTGCTTGCTGTGGCCGAGACCACTGAGTCCGGAGATGGCTGCAAACTGAGGCATTTGGGGGCTGAGTCTGGCACCCTGTACTTTTTCTTGTCAGGGGGAGCTTCCTCCTTGGTCAGACTCCCAGCGTTCTCTCCAGTTCATCCCATCACATGCCTTCCTTACCAAGCCAATGAATGTCAGACTTTCTCAAGGCCCTCTTTCTTCCAATCTTCTTGACATTCGCCCATTCCATTGCTCACACTACGAATGTGTGGCCAATCACCCATGCTGCCTTTCTGCTACACATGGCATCCTCTGGCACAGGGGGAGAACCATATATACATCCATCATTGGCACCTTCTACATCCTTTCGGCCCCAATGTAATTTCTATAGCCCCCCTCATTCTCCATTGCCCAATCTCCTTAATCCCCTGGATGCTTGCCACCGCTTCTTCTGCCGTGGTGGCAGCTCCAATTCCGAAAGAGTAGGTGCCGTACTGCTTTGGGTCCCTACCCACTTATCTCACCACCATGCCCATCACTGCCCAGAGCTGAAACACTGTTAGAGGCAGTCCGTTAATGTGGATCAACAGGTTCCTTGCGCCCCTGGGTCTAACGGCTGGCATGGGGGGTCCTCTGATCTTCCTTGAGTGGGTCCCTTCTTCCCTCATACCCACCCAGTCCTACTCTTATTTCGAGAGCCTGGTTTACAAGCTGGTCATCTCTCCTACCTCCTCTCTGACCATTGCCATTATCGGTTGCCAGTTATATGGTCGAAAACAAAAGGATCGAATGCTTTTGATCGACAGTAAAATGATCGAAAAAAAGGGTCGATTTTTTTTTTCTTTTTATGGGGGGTTCCCCCTCCAACCCCCTCTTTTCTTTATTAAAACATTTTTTTACCAACCCAAACTAAAAAATATATATAAATAAATAAATAAAAAAAAATGCAACCTTTTTTTTCCGATCATTTGACTGTCGATCAAATGGTCATTCGATCCTTTGTTTTCGACCATTTGACTGGACACCGCCATTATCTACAGGCCACCTGGCTCTACCACCCTGTTCCTCCCTGAATGGGCTGATTTCTCCTCCTCTTTCCTCACAGCCACATCTAAACTTCTTCTCCTGGGTGTCTTCAACATCCATTTTGACTCCTCAATCACGGCATCCACTCTCTTCCATGATCTCTGCACCTCACTCTCCCTTCCCATTCTCTCTTCTGTCCTACCCACTCGGTGGACACACTCTTGATGCCTTCATCCACACTGATCTTTCACTCTCCCTCCCACTAATCACCCCACTCTCCTGGTTAGACCATTCTCACCTCTCCTCTCACCTGTGCCTTCTCGGCCCTCTGACTGCACCTCCCCCAGCCCTGCCAACCTTGTTCACAAAGATCCCTCCAATGAAACGAGTGTCAGCTGCTTCCTTCACGTCTACCTTCATTCCCCCTCTCTCCCCACTACAGACTCTACCTCTGACTCTGCTCTCAGCAACTACCATCTTGCCATCATTAATACCCTTGACATTCTTGCCCCATTCATGAGGATCCGCCTGAAACATGCCTCCAAGCGTAATACCTGGTACGACTCCGAACTTGAAGCCCTGAAACGCAAGTGCAGAGCTGCGGAACGAAAGAGGCAGCCCTCAGGCTCACCCTCTAACAAACTGGCCTGTCACCTGCTCCGAAGGCAATACCGACTCTCCATTCGCTCCTAGAAAAGGGCCAACATCCAGGCTCGAGTCTCTGGGCATCCAACAAAATGGATGAACTCTTTAAAATCTGCAAGGAACTAGCCAACCCGTCTTCAGTCTCCTCCTCAGCTCTTCCCTCCCAGGCCCTCTGCAATGCACTGGCCACACACGTCACTGCGAAAACCCAGGACATCCTGAGCACCCATGCGTCCCTCTCCCCCTCCCCTTTCCCTGCCTCATGCCTCCTATGGCCTACCAGCCCCCCTCTGCCTTAGACTCTTCCTTCTCTCCTATCGCACCTGATAAGGTCACCAGAGTTGTCTGCTCCACGAAGGTCTTCTCCAAATGGGTCTCCACCTGTTCCTACAGAACTGTTAAGGACAATATTGACATTCTTGCCCCTGCACTTGCTGAGTTCTGCAACCACTCTTTCGCTACTGGATCCTTCCCCTCCTCCCTCAAGCACTCCCTTGCGCACCCCTCCTGAAAAAACCTTCTGCAGACCCATCCTGTCCAGCCAATTACCGGCCAACTACCGCCCTATATCTATCACCCCCTAACTTGAGGAACTCTTGGAGAAGCTGGCCTTCCCCCAACAGACCGAGCTTGTTGGTGGCATACACAACCATCAATCTCGATTCCGAGCATCCAGAGGCACGGAAACTGCTCTTCTGAACACCCATGAAGAACTGCTTACATCTCTTGATTCTAACTCTCCACCTGTTCTCATTCTACTTGACCTCTCCTCTGCATTTGAAACGGTCAACCACTCCATCCTCATAAAATGAATCCACGATACCCTAGGTATCTCTCAGCGGGCACTGGACTGGCTGACCTTCCTCAATGACCGTCCATCCCAGGTTATTCTGGGCTCTTTCTTCCTCTGCACCTCCACCTCCACCAGCGGAGTCCCCCAGGGCTCCAACCTTTCTCTCTGGCTCTTTAACACCTATCTTGCTCCGCTTGCGCACCTCATTTCCCCCTTCTACTCAAACTTCCAGTGTTATGCAGATGACACACAACTCTTCTTCAAACTTCCCTCTGATCCTCTCCTTACTTCCTCCATCATTCTTGACTGCCTATCTGCCATCCAGTCCTTGGGTACTTCCAATGATCGCCTCAGTGCCAGCAAGACTTCGATCCTTCGTATTGGGACTCCTGCTCCCTCTTTCTTCCCCTCACTCTGGCCATCTTCTATGGGCTCTCCCCCTTCTTCAATCAGGATGTTGCCAAAAAGGCCCACTTTCAGCTCCACCTCCTAAAAGGTATTCTTCATTTTCCTCACTTTCCCCCAGAAGCTCAGTGTCTCTATAGCTCTGGTTCTCTCTAGGCTAGACTACTGCAACATCCTTTTCCTTAATCTACCTTCTTCTTCTCTATGACCCCTCCAGCTAATCCAGAATAGGACTTCTGCTTGGCCTCAAGCCCAGGGACCACATCTCTCCAGGCCTAAAATCTCTCCATTGGCTCCTGGTTGCTGGGGACCACGCTATGTACAACTGGCACTTACTAAATACTCACCCTCCAGAACTGTATGTTCCTCTGGCACCAACTCTGTGTGTCAAGTGCTTTGCTAAACAGCGAGTTGGTGGGCGATCTCTTTCCCCGGCAGACTCCCTCCTATGGAAAAGCTTCCCCCTTCCGCTGCATATTGAGCCGGATTGCCTCAAATTCCGGAATCTCCTCAAGACCTTCCTTTTCACCTCCTCCTTCCCTTCCTCCCTCTTCTGCTAAACCACACAGTTGCTGAGATTGGTGGCTAGGGCCCTTATGTGTCCTCCTGGGTCCTGGCCTCACGCCTTCGCCCCCTCCCAGCACTTGTCTGGTCACCCACTGGCCTATGCCACCACAGGCCTGCACTTGCCTATTTATTGGCAGCTGACCACTCTCACCAAGTCACTTAACAGCTATTTACTCCTTAGCACTTCCCTCTTGGTCCACCTAGCACTTACCCCCAAGTCCCCACTTCCTTATCCCTTTTCTCTCTCTGCACTTGCACATTCTGAATGCTCACAAGGCCTAGTAGGTCCGCGTCTATCTTTCATTGTGATATTGCTTTCTTTCCCACGTTCCCTCCCTGTTGCCCTCTGGGAGCTTTGAAACACAATTTACTTGTGTGATTCTAACATGTGTGAGCGCCTTACAAATGCACAATAAAAGACATAAATAAAACAGCCAGAAAATTGCTTAGCAGACATACCGGGCAGCAGCTGCTATCCCATATGCAGCTCAGCCGGAACTATTGCCATTTATTTGCCTGATCCGTCTTTGATCCTCTCAGTAATATGGCCACTTCCTGCACCTGCAATTCTACATCGGCCTCCCCAAGGCCCCCTTTGCCATCACCTGCCTTGTTTGCCGCAGCAAGCACGCGAGCCCTAAAGGCCTCAAAAAATGTGTGTCTCGTATTCATCTTTGCATACGAGTGTGATCTTGCTCATCATTCCGCCAGATCTTGAAAATTAATGGGGCGCCTCTGATCTGGCTCCCTGCCTGCCAGCCTCCCCCAACCTTTCATGGCTGCCATTATAACCTTGCTTTTTGTTGGGTCTTTGATTCCTCTGGTCCTGCTGAAGAATGCCACTGCTGCTGCCCATGCGCTGCTCTTCTTTGCCTTGCAGGACTTCTTTATGAATTCTTTCACGTCCTGCTCTTCAATTATTCCACTGGGTTTCGTTATTGCTATGAAGTTATCAAAGTGACACTTGTAACGCTTCAACGTACCTCAGGCAAAAAAATCACCACAAGTGTCATTAAAACATCCTCGCTATCCCCCAGAGCCACTCCGGCATTACTGACATCTCTACTGCTCCCGGTGCGAGCTGCCTAAATCTCTGCCACTGCACACGAGACAAAGCGTCAGCTTTGCTGTTTTACATACCTGGAATACGCCTCGGACAAACCTCTGTGCTCAGTCTCAGGCAGGTAAGTGTAAAAAACACAGCAGGGCAAGCAAATTTGGCCAATTCGATGTGCCGCTATTCACCACCTGCACTACTGATTTGTTATCGCACCACTGCATGATCTTCTTATTGGCCAACCTCTACTGCCAGATGTAGAAGCTGACTGCAATGGGAAACAGCTCCAGGAACATAATGTTCCCCGTTAGCGTCTTCACCTTCCAAACGCCTGGTCATGCGCTCGCGCAACAGCTTCCTGCCAGAAACGCTCCAAATCCCCCACCTCCTAAAACTTGATCTCTTTGCTAGATTGCCATGGATCCCTCCATACTGACACCCCATTAAAGGATTCCAGGAAACTTCTCCAAACCTCGAGGTCTCTCTTAACTCCCGTCCCCAGGCACATGTGATGATGTGCCTTCTCCAACCCCACAGTTTTTTGGGCAACCTTCTTGCAAATACCCTGCCAGCCGGGATGACCCTCCCTGCAAGTTAAGTTGTCCCATCAGTTTCTGCAGTTCTGCTATGGTTTTCTTCTCTTTCGCCAACAGAACTGCTATGCCCGCTTCCTTCACCAGGTCAGGCGCCTCGTCAAAAGATGTAGCTCACTGAACACTGGTCTGGACCTAGCCCACTGTTTACAGATGCTCCCTTAGGGTTTGAGAGATGGTGAATTAATCTGAATTGCCCTTCTTCCTTCTTTGGAACCACCGCTAGAGCAGAAACCACACATTTCTCAAACGGGGCCACTTCGAATTTCCCCTTTATCCTACCTAGCTTCATCTCCTTTTTAATTTTTAGATCTACTATCTCTGGTTTGATGGCTGCTGGTTTCAGGTTTTTGGGGACGAACCCGCTGAAAACAATGTGGCGTGATATCCTGAACCCATCGGAGAATCCTTTTAAGAGTATCCCGGCTGCTATTCTATCGTGATTAGTGTTCAGCAGCGGCCGCAATGTCTCGAGCTTCATCGGGTTTGGGGCTGTTTCCATCAACCTAGGTCTACCACATTTCTGCTTTGTCTGCTTAGAGACCTGTTTCTCCTTAGTTTCACACAGGGCATCTGTGTGGTTGCTGCCACATTTGCTGAACGCATGCCTGAACTTGCAGATGGCTTCCCAGGTGCAGTTCCCCTTTTCAAATTTCCAGCAGGTGGTGTTTTTCCCTGATCCAAAACCCCTGCACCAGGCACCATTGCTGCTCCAGGAGGGTTGCCTTCCTCTTTCACTATTCTCATAACCCCTGCCCCTCCATCTTGGGTACTGCTACCTAAATGGCTGCCGTTCCCCCCTGAAATGTTCTTATGCCGATTACTGGATATTATTTTTGTGAACAAGACTATGCAGAAAAACAGACCTTTGAATCCCGGATCCGCACTTAGGAACCAAACTCAGGTATGGTATTGGGTTTGTTATAAAAAAACAATTAACTAAATAAATATGTACCCTGACACATCACCATCCCAGTTCATGCTGGGATATATTCGTATTTTTAGCCTGAAACCCACATCATACTTGACCCATGCATCACCCCCATACTCTTTGTGAGCCTCGTGCATGCGCTGCTCGTACGGTGTCAGCGCAGCAGCATCACCTGGGTATTTGTCAACCATTATGGAGATGTACCTCCGAAAGGCATACAGCCAATTCATAATATTCCTCTCCTTCCTCACTCTCTTCCTGCCTTCCCTCCTGTCATCCTGCTCTAACTCGACAACGTAAACATATCAACGTAAACATACCTTACTCTGTATCTTTTCTTTTACTTCCAAGGGTACGTGCCATACGAGGCCCGCTGCCCTTGTGGCCATGGGTGTGCACCCTGGGTCCCTTCTGACCCCTAGTGTTCAAGAAAGCTTGTCTCTTTGTCTTCCCTTCGCTTGCTCCTCCTCTCAAGCCCCCACTGGTCGAGGAACGGCTACATCCTTTCTCCCTTGGTCGACAACACTCAGTACAGGAGCTATGCTCCTTTCCTGTGGCAACCGACTCAGTGCCTCTCTGACCTCCACCTGTGCGCCCTTCGACATTGTCGCTGGATCATTTCCCACTTTAGAGACCCTTTCTTCCCCTAGCGCCATGTTAGCATTGCCTTCCACACTTATCCCGGCTTGCAACCCATAGTTATCCCTGCAGGAATTAACATGATCAACGAGCATCTTTTCATGCAGTCCTTGCAGCACTTTTTCAACATGCATTTTCCCCATGTTTGCAATTTTGTCATCTAATGCGCCGTGCTAAACCACCGCCGTTGAGGCCACCTGTGGCTTTTTAACTCAAGTTTACGTCTGCTGCCTCTGCTTCAGTGTTTTCCTTTCGCCAATCGCTTCGGCCACCTTCACAGATGACTTCGCCAGTCTTTGAGGCTTCTTGGCTGCTAGAGGGTCATTTTCTTCATCTGTCCTTTTCCTTTTTAGTCGGAATATTCCCCCATTGTCTCGCTCTTCTTTTTCTTGGGCTGTAACAACCCACTCCGCGGAGGCGTATCTGGGATTAACTCTTCCTCTGTGTCTTCCAGCACCAATACGCCTTCTTGCTCCTCCTCCAGTGGCTTGAGCTATATGCAAGTCCACGCCTTTCTCTCTTGTGGGCGCTCTGATTCTCCTCAGTAGGTCTGCCATATCATCGCACTGTCCATTCTCCTTTCTTCCTTCATTCTCTATCAGTGCCCCCAGCCCTCAAGATCCTCCATGCTTCCTGTCTTGCCCCTGTAAACTGTGCCCATTCACAATGCTGTTAGCCCTTAGTGCATTAAATGCCACCCAACTGCCATCAAGGTGGGCACACCTAAATCCGAACTGGGGGCCTCTTTTTCTGCACTCCAGTCCTCTTTATTGGTTTGTGTCTCTGAGCTGAGTTTACTGTGCCGAGGGAGAGTCTGCTGTTCTCCTTACTGCATGCCCCACTCGCTCGGTTCTTGACCACAAACTTTTTTTAAATGTCACTGTGACGAGGAAGAGCCTGCCAGTACCATGTTCACCTTCTTATGTTGGCCCCCACACTGCACGGTGCGTGTTGCAGTCTTGCTGCTGTGTTCCCCTTAATGGTCTGGCGCCAGCATTGTTGCACATACATCCACCTCTATTGGTTTCCCCACCCAAAATGGCCTCCATGCCTGCTGATGATCGTGGGTCCTTTCCTTTAATCCCAGCTTCCTCTCCTTATGTTCAGTGTTGCCAACTTGGTGACTTTCTGTTAAAAAAAGCAGTTAGCGAGAAATCTAGCTACTTTTTTCTATTGGTTTGGAGACTTGCTTCATTTATGCAAGTTTCCAAACCAATAGAAAAAAGTGTGGTCATTCGCCAGTTTTCTAACGAGAGTAATGCAAAAACACACTGTGAACCTAAAAGGGTGGTGTTAACTGTTAATGATACCAATATATGCAGCTAATCTTTGAGGAGTTTCAGCAAAGAGTGTTCTTCCGACCATCAGCCAATTGAATGAAACAACTTTTATTTTTCTTAATGTAGCCAGCCCGCCCTCAGAAACACTCCAGGGGAACTGTATCACGTTAGGAGGTACCCAAAGTGGAATGACAGTAATAATACCCAGGAGGCAGAGAAGAAGACACAGGTGTGTGTTTAAGGGGATGGGCCAAACGAAATGGTTAAAGGGGAGGGGCCATAGTAAAAGCGATACATCGTAGGGGGCAAGAGTATGCAAATTAGGCAATGATGTAATTTATCTACTTCTGGCGCACTTTAGGGCAGCCAATAGCTACTTTTCTTACTGAGGAGTTGGCAACACTGCTTACGTGAGTTACACAGACACTTGCTTACCACTCCACGCCATGCGTATGCTGCTTTCCCTTGGTTGGGAATTCTTTCTTGCACCGATGAGCCACCTGAACTCCCTTGTACCTTTCTTCTTTTTGGTGGATGGACACTGTAGATGCTGAATTGCAGGACACACAGGGCCAACTGCACTGGCCCACCTCATTAACCGCTCTCCGACGGCACTAGCGCACTGCCTCATCTGCTACTCTCCTCTCAGGGGAACGTGCTCTGTGACACCCGGACCAACTGCACCGGCTCACAGCCTCACTACCGCTCTCCAAAGGCACCACTCACTGTCTCAGCCGCTCTCCACCAGCAGGGGTGCGCTCCACCTGGCAGGCCCGAACTGCCCCTGGAGGGGTGAGCTACCTCTGTCCTTTCTGATCTTTGTTGTACGGAGTTGTAGCACAAAGCTGCTCCTGCTGCAGGGGGAGAGAGCGTGTAAAGAGACTGCTCCCCCTGCACAGGCGCTACCTATAGAGGCCACCGTTTATTGCCCTTCTTGCTGACCACCTACTTCCTGTGTAATCTACATGCAGAAGAAGACAGGTTTGGGGGGCTCGGCCCCTCCACAATGTTAAGCATTGGGCTCTCAGTCCCTTTGGGGCCGTGCCATAGTCTAATCTGACATGCTTGTATGGCACACGCAGTGCAGAAATTCAGGAAAAATAGGTACACTAACAACGCGTTGCGCGAAGGACACGCTACACATGGCCCATGTAGTTCAATAATGTACTGCACACAACAAAAACACAAGCTTCCCAAACTAATGTTTTATTCCCAAAAGCGAGATGCAATGAGCAGCGAGAAAAGGAACAGAACGAGTGGGCCAAACGAGCAGATGCATGGCAAAAGGACTTGCTTTGCTAGGACAGTAAACATTTCCTAGTTAACTTTCTTGTCTGCCCGTCCAGAAGCAAAGAGTGTGCAGGCCAGGGCCACATCTTGGAGGGGAGCTCAGGGGCAACGCTTTTGAAGCAAGACGACGCGGAGCAACACAGGTTCGATCCCCGGCCTGTGCTTAGAAACCTCTGGGTATTAAGCACTTTATAAATAACCAATTACATGGGTTACTTTGCCAAGGTATGCCAGCAACAACTCAACTGACTTGCAAGTTGAATGACCGGAAGGAGGTATTGACCAAGCAAGTGTTGGCAATTGACCATGAATTAAGTTACCACGTGGTAACAGTCGAAAGGAAGAAGGTAAGATTCCTGACTCTGTCTCGAACTGCACAATGATACCCATTGACATATAACATCCCTTTTCAATGGGGCTAACACCACCATTAGCCCACTCATAAACTGGTGGTAAATGCTGCAGACCAAATGGAGGTAACAATATATACGTTTAGAAGTAAAAATTCAAGAATTACTGCCAAACTCGTAATGAGCCAATGCGGTTCATCACCAAAAAAAAAAACAGGTTGAAGACAGTGAACCTCAAACCCAAAGTATTCGGCTGTGGCAGATCATCCCACTTCAACTACACAACCTGTACCATCACATGTATTGGACCACCCACACTTGGAACCTGAGGATAAAGTTAAATTCCTGCAGAAAAGTATGACTGATGAGCTGCAATTCTTGATCCTGCAGACATTGAAGAACAATTCATGGCAGTGTTCTTTATTACGGGTGCCTAAATGAAGGAGTCCACTAGATACAACGCCACAAAGGGGCAGTGCTCGTCAAATACAATGTCAGGCCAGTACCTACAGCCGTCAAAATAGCTCCAAGGAGCACTTGCATTGTCTGGAGCCAGAAGGGACCACAGAGCTAGTCAAAGCCACATCATTATTAAGACCAATGGTTCTGACAAAGAAAACAAATCCTGAGAAACTACGCCTGTGCATGGACCTTTACAGTGTCATCACTGATAGCTGACACCTTACCAGAATATAGAATTTAGTTCTTATAGTGAACAAATCCACTGACTTTACAAATCCTGACATGCACAAAGGTTATCATCAGATCAATCTACATGAAACATCCTGCTCACTCGCACCAATCAGCATCTTACTTGGAGTATGCAGGTTTACGTACAGGTCGCTCAGACCCCGCTCCCTCAGCCGCATCAGCATTTCAGAGGATGATTGTTTTATTGTTATGTTTAGTCAGGAATAGCTCTTATTTCCGGGGTGTCACTACTATCGAGAAGTAATACAGGGTTACCTTTAGACATTCTAGTGGTCTTGGAAGGAATTAACCAGGTTATAGAACAACCTAGATCAAACCATTCCTTCCTTATCGGACTAGTCATTACGCTATGTTGTTGGCTATTGAGTATTATATAGCACAACTGGTGACAGTTTCATGGTCTACTGGTGTTTTTCAGAGTGAAGGGACCCCAGATCTCCACAGGGGGCTGGCAGTTCGATCCATCAGTGAGAGGTGGTAAAGCCCCTTCGGGCGTCTCTCCTCTCATTCCTACATCACCCCATTGGTGTTATATTTGTGGGAGGTCTGGGAGCAGGAGGGAAGGAGGGTAAAGGTTCCCAAGAAATCTTTGCGTGGCGTGCCCCCCAGGGCAACCACACTCCCTTATTGAGATGACAAGAGCAGCACTCCAGAAGACTGTCAGCAAAAGCTTTTTGCTTCTGATTCTGTGTTTGCGCTGGGCAGCGGTTTGATTCATCGTCCAGCTGGCAAAGCACAGAAAATTGGTTGTTTTGAGTGGGATTTGAAGGACCATTTTACACCTCAAAGAAAAGTTCTCACCCAACCTAGCACCCTGATTTTCAAGCAGGCTAGTATCTCTGTAACAACCTATGAGTTACATTTTTATAGAAAAACAATCTGCCATAACAGCTGTTTTCCATCTCTCCAAAAGTACAAGACCTTCTGCCTATCATTGCTTTCCTCTAAAATGTTCTCTATCAGGGATTGGCCATCTATGTGCTTCGAAGCCTGCAGATAATTCAAAGTGCTGCTTCTTGCCCAGCTCCATATTCCCCTGGGTGTACTTCGTCCACAGACCAGACATCATTGGCTCCCTGTTAGTGAAGGAATAAAGTTTCAATCTCTTTGTATTCTCCCTAGAGATATCTTTTCTCACACATAAATTACCTTTCTACACCTCTTCTGGGGCCCCCCGCTCTTCTGCGCAAGTTTTTCCAGCAGTCCCCCGGATCTGTGGCGTGTGGAAAGGAGTGCCCTCATTGTGTACACCCGGCCCTTGTATTTGCCATGATCTTCACACTTCGATGTGTTCCATTGCTGACCATCTTTCGCTCAGGTGCAGCTTGGACACCTATGTTTTATCCACAGCAAAGGCTCTTGCTGTTTTTAGCCAGCATTCAGGCGGCTGTGCAATTGCTATATGTCTACCCTAACCGGTATACAGCGTTTATATCGAATGTGTTATATCGAATGCCCATATATCGAATTTTCTATATTGAAAACCTTTATGTGAATGCAATAGGGGTGCGGTAAAGGGTTAAATATTTTTGGGAAACAGTCGGGGTGGGTTTTTAGGGGTTGGAAAAAGGGGGTTGGGGGTATATATATAAAGAAAAAAGTGCATTCACTATACAGGTTTTCAATATAAAATATTCGAGATATGCGCATTCAATATACAATAACCGGTATACAGTGTTTCCTAACCCCTTGGAATTCTCTAAACATGGACTGTTTCAAAGTAAAACTATTTTCTTAAACTAAAAACAAGTTAATTTGTATAACTTAGTGTATGTTTAGTTTTTTGTGGGAATGAAACTTGTATTCACATGGTGCCTAACCATCAAATAAGATGCGTGAAGCATGAGTAGTAACCCAGGAGAGAGATGAAAGACACCTCGAGTTGGCTCTTGACAATGTGACAAGCCAATCCTGGCTTTTAGACATGCATCCCATTGCTTTTGGTACCTGCAGTCCTGAAAAATTAACTACAAATACTGTGCAAGAATGCATTTCGATATAACATAAGCTCGACATAACTTAACCTATAACATTAGTATTTGCAAAATAGCTGAATCCTTACCTAGGACAACTTGTTACTTGAGTTTTCTTTATACATATTTTTGACATGTGTGTAAAAAACTGCGCTTTTGGTGGGTTAGTCCTTGGTTTATGTTTCTTCAGAGTACTATGGCAGTTGGGACTGACAAGATGACGTCAAGTTCAAACCGTGAAGAAAGGAGATCGACTCAGCCTTTCCGGTGAGGTCACTTCCCACCCCCGGCCAAAAGTCGTGATTTAGGACTGAGCCACCTCCACCCAGACATGGAAAATCAAGAAGTTGGCACAAAGGCGTAGAGAACGAGTTTAGCGCCTCTGCTTTTTTACAGTTCCTGGAGAATCCATCATGAAGAAAGTCCATAGATGAGCCAAGGTGAAGCACTGGTAACAGTGGGTGGTAAACAGCTCATGGACAGTCCATGGATAACCACAGTCTAATGGTGCGCATGATACCATATACATAAATGGTTGTTCCTGACCATGAAGAGTTTTGCTAATTATAAATAACTATGGATAGAAAGTAGATGTCATGGTATATTTGGTCATCCCTTGTATATTTTACCTGCAGATTGTCAACAATGTCTGCCAAAAAAATGAAATCCTGTATAACCAAATCTACCCAAGCAGAAACAACATTCCCCACTAGAATAGTTTCCGGAAGCAAAACCACACAGAGCAAGAGGTTCGAATCCCGGATTTGCGCTTAGAAACCAAACTCAGGTACGGTACTAGCAGCGCTATTAAAAAAACAATTAAATAAATAATTAAACTATCCTAGGGAAAGCAGACATCATCCAAAAACATAGAAGAACAGATATTTCACAGCATATCAGGCTCCCTGTTTGGCAATTCATACTTTTATTTCGTGGATAGTTACTGAAATACAAGCTATTATGTGCTCCCTCAAAGAAGCCCCAAACTCAGAAACTGTTTTCCCCTCCATCTTCTAAAAGTCTAAGTAATCTAAAGAATTGTATTAGCACAGTCAGTATAAAATGTGAGCAGGTGCATGCGCCTTAAGCAATGCAGGACAGACTGAGGTACTTCACTACCAGGATAGAGAACATCATATTAGGTTTCACTGGGCATAGCCAATTTGCATACCCACAATCCTGTTAAAAAATTACAGCACATTATGTTTTAATCCAGCACGAAGAAATACATTTCAAAAACAGTTCAAAGGACACATATAAATGTGCATTCCGTATTTCATACTGTTAAGATCCTTGCACCATATAATTAATTTAAGACACCTTGATATCATAAGGTTCCATTGATTGTGTAGACCTGTGACTCTCAGTGCCCGCGAAGTATATGGCATACATTACACACTGTAATTGCATTTCTGATGATTGTATCTGCTTAGATTCACATGCTGTGCATATAGTCCGACATCTAGTGGTAATCGCGCAGTGTTGCATCTTTATTTTGAAGATCGAAAGGAACATCTACATGGGCATGACTGTAACACTATCCGTGTAGGTTACCCAAAATCCCTCACGCATCGAGGTCCCACCGGTTGGGTTTTCTCTGGCCAGGGGGGAGCCTTATAATCTGCCTGAGTGCGTACAGAAGAGAGAAGGTGTAAGAATTCTATGTTCCTTCTAATCCAAAAGGGGAGGAAGGGTGGGCAGATGTGAATCTAAGCAGATACAGTCATCAGAAATACGCTTACGATGAGAAATGTATGTCTTCCGATGCTTCGGGATCTGCTTAGAATCACATACTGTGCATAGAGTAGCAAGCTGTACCCAGAGATGGTGGTGGGATGTATGAAGGAACAGTAGCAAAGAGATGTCATTGCACTGCATGTCTCACCTGAGAATCAGACCTAGAGTGCGCATCTTGGCAGTAGTGTTGTGTAAAGGTGTGTAAGAACTCCAGGTTGCTGCTTTACAAATGGAATCTAGAGGAACATTTGCAATGAATGCTATGGTAGCCCCTGTGCACCGAGTCGAATGCGCTCTAGGCGTGAAGGGTAGATCTATCTTGGAAAGAGTGTAAGACAGTGTGATGCAGTTATGATCCACTTGGAAATAGCTGACTTGGAGACAGGGTCCCCTTCTCTACCAGCTGCCACTGATACGAAGAACTGGTTTGTTTTCGTTAGTGGCTTTGTCTTCTGCAGATAGTAAATAACCGCTCTCCTCACATCTAGTGTGTGGAGGCTCCTTTCTGCCACGTTATTAGGGTTCTGGAAAAAGGTAGGTAGTTCTATGGACTGGTTTACATGGAACTTTGAGATAAATTTGGGCGCATAGCGTGAGAGTGTGTGCAAAACCACCTTGTCTTTGTGAATCATGACGAAGGACACCTGAACTGAAAGGGCCTGCAGTTCACTAACTCTCCTTATAGAGGTGATCACCACTAGGAGGCGGTCTTGAAGGTGCGTACCTTAAGGCTAGCCTTGTGCAATGGTTCAAAGGGAGGTCCCATTATTCTGGTAAGAACAACATTCAGGTCCCATCCGGGGGCTGCATTGGAGATAAGGGGATGAAGTCCCTTTATCCCCTCCATAAAGGCCTTAATCACAGGAATCTTCCACCACGAAACCCTGCTCTGGGAAGTGGGGCACGCCGTAAGAGCAGCTAAGTGGACCATTAGAGAATTGAAAACCAGTCCGGAATCTAAGAGGTGAGTTAGATACAGGACCACATCTTTAGGAGAGCAATCAATAGGATTGATGCCCGGGGTGTTACAACAGGTAACAACGCGCTTCCACTTACTGGAGTAGCAATGTCTGGTGGTAGGTTTCTGTGCCTCTCTGAATATGTCCATGCATCTCTGAGGTAGTTGAAGGTGTCCGAACTCTATGACTTCAGGTGCCAGGCTGCTAAGTTGAGTGTTTGGGGGCATGGATCTAGTGTCCCTTCCTGATCTTGAGAAAGCATGTTATACGGGCATGGCAGCTTACTGGGAGGGGAGACTGACATTGCCATGAGATGGGAGAACCACAGTAGGCAGGCCCACTTATTGGCCTCCAGGATCATCGTGACTGGTTCCTGGTGCATCTTGTGCACTATTCTGTTGAGAAGGGGAATCGGGGAGTGGGGGGAGCGTAGGCAAATCTCCTGGTCAATGTTATCCAGAGACCGTTTGTAACGCTCACCTGATTCCCACGGAGGCGCGGGTCTTGGCAGGAAGGTGTCTGTAACACGAAACGTGATGTGCAGGATTCGGTTGGCTTCTGGGGTCGAACCTCTCCGCACTGTGTGTCGAACTCGAAGGGTGAGGTTTCTGCAGGTGAAATAATATGGGATTTAAAGGTCTGGGTTGTTGAATGTCCCTATCTCTCTCCTCCCAGCTTGTCTGTTGAACCCCCCTCCCAGGTCAACGTGCTCACCTTAGATAGGTGAATGCTGGGCTCTCCATCTGCGTCTAGTGCAGGGTGCCGTTGCCAGTTCCTTCACTGGTGAAACGTTGGCCTCTTGACTTCAGAGGATGGGTACCGTCGTTGTCTGCACGACCGGTAAGTTTCTGGACACCTTTAGTCTTTATAGTCTTTTATGCGTGGCAGTGAAGCGCCTGGAATTGCGTAAGTATGGCAAGCGCTCTTACTGTCTCTTTCTTTGTCTTTGCAGGCGACGATGCAGAATGAAGAAATCCGGGATTCGCCGCGTGCCGGTAAGTGTAACACTGCTGTTGTCTTTGCAGGTGAAGATGCAGCGTGAGGAATCCGGAATGCACAGCGTGCCGGTAAGTAGAATAATGCTGTTTATCTTTGCAGGTGCAGATGCAGCGTGAAGAATCCGGAATGCACAGCGTGCCGGTAAGTATAATAATGCTGTTTATCTTTGCAGGCGAAGGTGCCGCGTGAGACACGGCCGCTGCCGAAGGATCAGGTAAGCAAGCACTGCGTGTGAAAGTTCGTTCTGCTAACCTGTTGTTTCTGGTCTTTTGCAGGTGCTGATGTTGATCGGGAACAGGAATGGTAAGTATAATTCTTGCAGGTTCAGGATCCAAAGAAGAAAGGCTGGAACAGACTCGGTGAGCGTACTGCTGCAGATGCAGAATAACGCGAAGCACGTTTCATCAATCGGGTGTGGTTTAAATAGCCTTGGAGTGATGAGGCACTCCTTCCACGGCCCCGCCTAGGTAAGAAAAGAGTTCCTGCTTCCAGAAGAGTTCCAGTGCTGTATCCAGGGAGTGGAGCTGCCCCACCCAGGTAAGAAAGTAGTCCCAGTTCACCGAGGACTTCTAAGAGTCTGGTAAGTAAGCAGCATGGTCTGTCGCAGGTAAGTCCACCCAAGCACCTTCACACCAATGATGAGCCCGGCGCTTCCAGTGCCGGGACCGATGCTTCTGATGAGCCTGGTGCCACCGGCGCCAGGACAAGGTCCAAAAGGTCCCTGTGGGGACCGGCTGGTGCCTAGGATCAGGGTTAGGGGCCTGCTTCCATGGACGTTGGGCTGATCCTGGCTCCTTGGAAGCAGTGATCATGACAGTATCCCCCCTCAAGGCCTCTCCTAAGTCTGTCTTCTCCGGGGGCTTTGGCTTGTCGGGGTGATTCAGATGGAATCTCTTGACCAGACGAGGTGCTTGGACGTGTTCTGAGGGTTCCCAAGACCTTTCCTGGGGACCGTATCCTTTCCAATCAACCAGATAGTATAATTTAGACCTGGAAATTTTGGAGTCTAGGATGTTCTTCACTTCGAATTCGAGTTCTCCGTCTACCAAAACGGGTTCTGGGAGTTCAGTCAATCGGGTTTCTGGTTGTACTGGTTTTAATAAGGAGACATGGAATACTGGATGTATTTTCATATGCGTAGGTAATTCCAATTTGGCAGCCACCGGATTAATTATGGCAGATATGAGGTAGGGCCCAAGGTATCTCGGGATGAAAGTGCGGGGTCCTTTTAAAGGCAGGTGCTTAGTGGATAACCAGACTTGATCTCCTACAGCGTAGTGAGGAGCCTCTTTACGGTGCCTATCGGCTGCCTTTTTGAAGTGAGCTTTAGCTCTTTGCAGATGGGCAGTGGCTTCCTTAAAAGCACAGGTGATCTCCGAATGCAAGTGATCCACAGCAGGTGCTTCAATTTCTTGGGGAGGATCCAGGTTGGAGGTTCTAGGATGGTGTCCATATAATAGGAAAAAAGGAGTCTTCCCGGTTCCAGAATGAGTCGAATTGTTGTACGCGTATTCAGCGATCAAAAGAATGTCCTTCCAGGGGTTTTCTGTTTGTTGAAGCATGCAGCGTAGATATTGTTCTAGTGTATGGTTTGTCCTTTTGGTTTGTCCGTCAGTTTGGGGATGGCGACTGGTCGAAAGTCTTACATCAACGTGGGCTAGACGACAGCAACTGCGCCAGAAGTGGGAGATGAATTGACTTCCCCTATCGGAGACTAAAACCGAAGGAAAACCGTGTAAGCGAACAATGTTTGCCAAGAATTCCCGGGCCAATACTGAGGCTGAAGGCAGACCCTTCAAGGGTATGAAGTGAGCCATTTTCGAGAATAGATCCACGACTACTAAGATGGTAGTATATCCCAAGCATGGAGGTAAATCCGTGATAAAATCCATGGACAGGGTATGCCATGGACAGGGAGGGATGTCAAGTGGCTGTAATAGGCCGGCTGGTTTTTGCTTTTGACTTTTATTCTGGGCACACACACCGCAGGAGATTACAAAGTCTCTAATATCCCTTTTCCACGATGGCCACCAGAAATGTCTTTTAATCTTTTCCATGGTTTTGGTAATGCCAGGGTGCCCCTCCATTAGAGAATCATGATAACCGGAGATTACTTGTTTTTGTAGTTTCTCACAGGGCAAGTGCAATCGTCCTCGGAAATATGGTAGGTCTTGATCTACTGAGAATTCTTTTCCCTTTAATTGCCAGTCCTGCAAATCGGTCGGAGTTAGGAGCGATTTCACCGTGGTCTTGATGTCTTCAAAAGATTGAGTGCTGACCGAACCCAAAATCCTTTGTTCTGGGATTATGGGTATTGGCTCTGGATTGATCAAATGTTCATCTACTCCCATCCGGGAGAGGGCATCCGCTTTTCCGTTCTTACTACCTGGTCGATAAGTAATTATAAAGTCAAATTCTGCTAGGAACAGAGCCCAGCGAAGCTGTCTGGAAGACTGAGCTTTGGCTGTCTTTAGGTATTGTAAATTGCGGTGGTCAGTCATTACGGTGACTGTGTGTCTGGCTCCTAGAAGATAATGCCGCCAGGCTTTAGAGGCTGATCTGATGGCCAAAAGTTCCTTGTCTGTAATTGAATAGTTGATCTCAGGAGGCGAAAACTTGCGGGACCAAAAGGCAACCGGATGTAGTTGGTTTGTGACCGAATCTCTTTGTGATAACACTGCTCCCATCGCAAGACTAGAAGCATCCGTTTCCATGATGTAAGGAAGTTCTGGGCGAGGATGTTTTAAAACAGGTGCAGAAATGAATTTAGCTTTTAAGTCTTGAAAAGCTTGTTCCGCTTCAGAAGACCACTCAAAACGTTTGTTCTTTTTCAACAGAGCGGTGATGGGCTGGACTATCTGGGAAAATTCAGGAATGAATCTGCGGTAAAAGTTAGCGAATCCTAACATGCTTTGAACTCCTTTTACAGAGGTTGGTGATGGCCACTTGATAATTGCATCAACTTTCTTTGAATCCATATGGACTCCGTTAGGTGACAATATGAATCCCAGGAACTCGACTTCCGTTGCGTTGAAAACGCATTTCTCAAGCTTAGCGAAACGACTATGTTGACACAATCTCTCGAGAACCTTTTTAACATGTCTCTGATGTTCTTCTTCAGATGATGAATAGACGAGGATGTCGTCAATGTAGACAACTACACACACGTCAATGAGTTCTCTAAGGACATCGTTCATAAAATATTGGAAAGCAGCAGGAGCATTACACAGTCCAAAGGGCATCACTTGATATTCGAATAGCCCGTACTTGGTGCGGAAGGCCGTTTTCCATTCATCGCCCTCTTTGATCCGTACCAAGTGGTAGGCTCCTCTGAGATCCAGCTTTGTGTATATACATGCATCTTTGACTTGGTCCAGGAGTTCAGGGATCAAAGGTAATGGGTATCTGTTTTTAACAGTGATCTGATTCAGGGCGCAGTAATCTATGCAAGTCCTAAGGTCTCCTTCCTTTTTCGGAACGAAGAACAAAGCCGATGAAGCTGGAGATTTTGAAGGACGGATAAACCCGTTAGCTAGGTATTGGTCCAGGTACTGTCTGAGGTGAAGGTTCTCTGGCTCGGTGAGGGCATAGATCCTGCTGCAAGGAGGAGTTGTTCCAGGTATCAGATCTATTTGACAGTTGTAAGACCTATGAGGAGGTAGGGTGTTAGCTTGATCCTTCTGGAAGACGTCTTGGAACTCCTGGTATTCGGGAGGTAATTTGAGAATCTCCTCAGAAGAGATCGCCGCCAGTGAAACATCAGGTCGAGGATAACAAGTGGTAGAACACTCTGGAAACTGAACCGTCTTTGCTCGCCAATCAATCTGAGGATTGTGCTTCTCTAACCAAGGGATTCCCAGAATGATCTGGAACTGAGGGGCCTTGATTACATCGAACATTATTCTCTCCCGGTGTCCATTATGACTCAACAGCGTCACTTCTTGGGTGGCATGCGTTACTGGTCCGGAGGCTATCTCCGTGCCATCCACAGTAGTGATGACGTCTTTTACTGCCTTAGGGACAAGGGGTAGATTCATCCTTGATACCATTTCACGGTCCACATAGTTACCGATTGCTCCGCTGTCAATGTAAGCTTCAATTGCATGCAAACGATCCGGACGTTCAGGACTAATGAGGACCATGGGTATCACGAAATGCGAGGTCACGGGACAGATCTTAACGCTCGGCAAGAGGACCTCTACTCTTGTCGGGCGAGGTCGTTTCCCTGCTCAGAATTTGTGGTACAGGTATCCGCGGCTCCTACAGTTTTCTTAGCCGGTTTCACGGGACAGTCCCGAAGAAAGTGCCCTGAATTACCGCAATAGAGGCATAATTGCAGCTGCCTTCTTCTTTCCCGCTCTTTCTGGGTTAAAGGTCCTCTCATGCCCCCTATTTGCATGGGTTCCACAGTGTCAGCTCCCTTATTCGAGGTCTGTGGTTTGGAAAACACTCGGGTATCAAATCTAGAACAATCTGCCTTCCTGTTCTGTAGTCTATGGTCTAGTTGGACAACTAAGTCAATATAGTCTGAACATTCTTGTGGAGGATTCACAACCTGCGCTAGCACATCCTTGAGCTCTCCACGCAGGCCTCTGTAGAAAAGCGTTATTCTCTTGTCCTCGGGCCATTGTGTTTCCACTATGAGTCTATTGAAAGAGGCTATATAAGTCAAGAGGTCTTGGTTACCCTGTCGTAATGAGAGAAGTTCATTGTCCAAGGCCTGCCCTTGTGCATGTCTTGCAAACAGTTTCTCCATGCTGGACTGGAAGGCTTGAAAATCGTGTAAAACCGGATCATCCTGGGTGACTAAAGGGATCGACCAATCTGCAGCGCTGCCACTGAGATAAGAAAGCACGAAAGCCACCTTGGCCTGGTCTGTTGGGAATGCAGCTGGTCGACATAAGAAGTGCAGGCGGCACTGGTTGATGAACACTGCGAATTTCTTTGGATCACCAGCAAAGCGTTCGGGCGGAGCCAAGGGCACATTACCGGGCAGATTGATTTGCACTGGATTTGAAGCTGATGCAGAAGGATAACTCCCTCCTGGAACGGGCAAAGGTGTCTGTCCTGCCTGCGTTTGTAACAACTGCCTAGCAAGGTCCTCTGTTCGCTCCTTAGAAATTATCAGTTCTCTTCGTAGAGAGCTTGTTTCCTGGCGAGCTGCATGCACTTCTGCTCTTAATTCTCCAAGCAACTGGGCTAGTTGATCAGTATCTGAGGTTTCCATTGCGCCTGGGTAGGGGTTTTGTGGTGGGCTTCGCGTTCTGTAACGCTCACCTGATTCCCACGGAGGCGCGGGTCTTGGCAGGAAGGTGTCTGTAACACGAAACGTGATGTGCAGGATTCGGTTGGCTTCTGGGGTCGAACCTCTCCGCACTGTGTGTCGAACTCGAAGGGTGAGGTTTCTGCAGGTGAAATAATATGGGATTTAAAGGTCTGGGTTGTTGAATGTCCCTATCTCTCTCCTCCCAGCTTGTCTGTTGAACCCCCCTCCCAGGTCAACGTGCTCACCTTAGATAGGTGAATGCTGGGCTCTCCATCTGCGTCTAGTGCAGGGTGCCGTTGCCAGTTCCTTCACTGGTGAAACGTTGGCCTCTTGACTTCAGAGGATGGGTACCGTCGTTGTCTGCACGACCGGTAAGTTTCTGGACACCTTTAGTCTTTATAGTCTTTTATGCGTGGCAGTGAAGCGCCTGGAATTGCGTAAGTATGGCAAGCGCTCTTACTGTCTCTTTCTTTGTCTTTGCAGGCGACGATGCAGAATGAAGAAATCCGGGATTCGCCGCATGCCGGTAAGTGTAACACTGCTGTTGTCTTTGCAGGTGAAGATGCAGCGTGAGGAATCCAGAATGCACAGCGTGCCGGTAACTAGAATAATGCTGTTTATCTTTGCAGGTGCAGATGCAGCGTGAAGAATCCGGAATGCACAGCGTGCCGGTAAGTATAATAATGCTGTTTATCTTTGCAGGCGAAGGTGCGGCGTGAGACACGGCCGCTGCCAAAGGATCAGGTAAGCAAGCACTGCGTGTGAAAGTTCGTTCTGCTAACCTGTTGTTTCTGGTCTTTTGCAGGTGCTGATGGTGATCGGGTACAGGAATGGTAAGTATAATTCTTGCAGGTTCAGGATCCAAAGAAGAAAGGCTGGAACAGACTCGGTGAGCGTACTGCTGCAGATGCAGAATAATGCGAAGCACGTTTCATCAATCGGGTGTGGTTTAAATAGCCTTGGAGTGATGAGGCGTCTCCTTCCAGGGCCCCGCCTAGGTAAGAAAAGAGTTCCTGCTTCCAGAAGAGTTCCAGTGCTGTATCCAGGGAGTGGAGCTGCCCCACCCAGGTAAGGAAGTAGTCCCAGTTCACCGAGGACTTCTAAGAGTCTGGTAAGTAAGCAGCATGGTCTGTCGCAGGTAAGTCCACCCAAGCACCTTCACACCAATGATGAGCCCGGCGCTTCCAGTGCCGGGACCGATGCTTCTGATGAGCCTGGTGCCACCGGCGCCAGGACAAGGTCCAAAAGGTCCCTGTGGGGACCGGCTGGTGCCTAGGATCAGGGTTAGGGGCCTGCTTCCAAGGACGTTGGGCTGATCCTGGCTCCTTGGAAGCAGTGATCATGACACCGTTCCCCTTGGAGCGGTTCTGTGGGTATCTGGAGGCGTAGTCTGGGCATTGGGCATTTTCCGGGGTGGCAAATAAGTCAATCTCTGGGAACCCCCATTCTGCAAAGACATTGAGTAAAATGTTCTCTTGTAGCTGTCACTCATGCTCTACGGGTAGGGGGGAGTCTCTGCTGAGTTTGTCTGCCAGAAGATTGAGATCCCCTGGAACATGTGAGAGGAGGAACATGTGTTTGAGTGCCCACTTCCAGATGTTCTTGGACACTCTGGATAGCCCTAGAGAGTGAGTGCCCCCTTGTTTGTTCAGGTAGTACATGGCCATGGTACTATCCGTGAGGACTAGAACTGTGTTCCTCTGGAGGTGTGTCTAAAAAACATTTAGGGCCTTGAATACTGCCAGTAGTTCCAGCAGGTTGATGTGATTGGACGCTACTGCTGGAGACCACACGCTGTGCGCTGTCTGTTGAAGGAGGTGAGCCCCCCCACCATGACAGAGATGCGTCTGTGGTGAGAGTGGCCTCTACTGCAAGGGTGGTGAAGGTTTTCCCCTGCAAAAGTTTTCCCTTGACCACCACTGCAGAGACTGAACATGGGGCGCAAGTGCAGACGAGCTTGAGGAACTAGGTAGATGCAGTGTTAGGCGATCCTCTGCACACCAGGCCACGACACATCAGAATACTGCTCACATTCCCCCAACATCTCCTCCCAAGCTTCGAGGCTCAAGTGATTCGGTGAAGCCACAGAACCGAAGACTCCGTACCGTTGTACGGGCTCGATTGCAACCCTTTCTGCATTGGCAACTGCCTTGGAGAACGTATAGCAGAAAGGGCGGCCTTACGTCCCCACGCCGGTCACGTGATATGCCATGGCGTTCCCCGTGTGATCTTGGTGAACGTCACATGATCCAGAGAAGTCACGTGACCCAGCGGCGTTTAGTATAAAGGTCTGAGAGACAGAACGCTCATTGCTTCTCAGCTGGCTTCGGACACTGTTTGGCGTTACATCTTGCTCCTTGTTATCTGGATCACGGAACTCTATCTCGGACTCCCTCGGACACCCCTTGGTACTTTTGCTTGGAACTGTTTACCTGTTGCCGGATATTTGGACTGCACCTCGACTTGTCTTTGGATCATCCCTTGGTACCCTGTTGGTCTCCTACGCCTTTTCCCTACTGGGGATTCAAGTCAAGCCCTGACACCCACAGGTGGTTACTCCTCATCCACGCTAACCTGCGGTTCTACCATTCCAGGGACCGCCGCATCTAATGAGCCTCGAACCTTCCTACTAGGTTACCTGGGTTTCCCTTACACCAGATAGGTAAGACACTTTAGATTACTTTATTTACCTACCTGTATTGTGATTGCCTGGTGCTTAACCTCCTTCCTTCTTGACAGCAGCATCGGTGTTCCAGAGGCTCCGTGGATCTGGGAAGACATCTCTCACCTGTGGCCTCAAGGGTCGCACAGTGGGTTTCTATTTGTTCCCCTGTGCGTCACTTGGGGACGGAGGTCTCATCGGTCTACACGACACTCAAGTCAAAACAGACTGAGAAGCCGTATAGTCGTGTTAGACGATGCAGGGATCCACGGACGAACCCATAACTGCTTTAGTTCAGGCAATTACAATACTAAGGGCAGATATGGCCGCCGCGAACACAGTGATCCACCAGAGGCTGGATACTATACAGAGCGTTCAGCATCCCCTTCCTGCAGACCCGGAGTTCGGAGAGGGCAGCTCCTCCCTTACACCGCCAGTACCTACTCCAATAGTCCTCCCAACTCCTTCCCCCCTGGCTGCTCCTGAACGTTACCAGGGTGATCCCAAGACATTTAGAACCTTTGTTAACCAGTGCAAGTTACATTTCTTATGCAGGCCTTTGGCTTTTCCCACGTCCACTGCTAAGGCCGCCTTCGCCCTTTCCCATTTAGCTGGAACAGCTGCCGCTTGGGCTAATCCCCTGTTAGAAAACAATAGCCCGGTTCTTTACGACTTTGATATGTTGGTCCTAGAAATGTCCCGAGTATTTGATACTCGGCACAAGGCTCAGTCTAGGGATTTGGAGTTGTTGGAATTGACTCAGGGCAAAAGAACGCTGATAGAGTACATCACCAAGTTTAATCAGCTAGTTGCAGAAACATCATGGCCAGAAAATAAGCGGGCGGTGGTTTTTTACAGGGGGTTGAGTAACACCATGAAAGACGCTTTAGCAGTAATCCCTTCTATGCCTACTCAGTACCAGGAATTGGTTGATCTCGTCCTGCAGGTAGATGCACGCCGAGCGGAGCGTAGAGCTGAATCGGGGGCCTCCTCCTCTCCTCCTCTTGTTAACACTCCCGTTTCCGTTACTGAAGAACCTATGCAAGTGGGAGGGGTACGCAGTCCTGTTACAACATCTGAGAGGGAACGAAGAAGGGTTGATAACGCGTGCTTTTACTGTGGCACCACTGGACATTTCGTGAAAGAGTGTCCTCGACGTCCCAAGAAGAGTCAGGTTTTTCGGATGGCTCGACCTTAGGACCGGAGACCAGGTCGAGTTTCCCATCATCTTCTCCGGGAACCCCTCTTACCTTTGCTCGTGTTCAACCTATCTCCGTAAAGGCTACTCTATGTCCCTCTACTGGCCTTCTGCATGTAGTCAATATCATTATTGATTCTGGTGCCACTGGTAATTACATAGATATTGATTTAGCCCATTCCCTCAATCTACCTTTAGTGGTAAAGACACGACCGGAACCTGTCCAAGCCGTAGACGGCTCCGCATTGATTTCTGGTCCTGTTAGACATCAAACCGCACCCCTCTTGTTGAACATACAGGACATACACACAGAAACCTTGAGCTTTGATTTGATCACCGCACCTCAATTCGGTATCATACTAGGGATACCCTGGTTACGTGAACATAACCCATTGATCAATTGGCAAGCAGGCACTGTACTCTTTGAGTCCGATATTTGTCAGAATTATTGTCTCCCGATCCATCAAGCCTCTGACACACCCTCTCGGGTCTTGGGAGCACTAGCACAACTCACACTGACGGTTGACGATCCAGAAGTCATACAGTCTCATACTGTTGGGGGGTTGGTGTCTGGGATCCCACCAGAATATCTGGCTTTCGAATCAGTTTTCGATCGAGGCTCGTCTGAGGTGCTTCCTCCACACCGACCTTATGACTGCCCAATCGAACTGCTTCCTGATTCCACCGTTCCTTCGGGCAGGATCTACTCTCTGTCTCCTTCGGAGGAACTGGTGTTAAAAGAATATGTACAGAACGCCCTGCGTTTAGGACACATCCGCCCCTCCACTTCACCAGCGGCAAGTCCTATCTTCTTTGTACCTAAGAAGGAGGGGGATTTACGTCCTTGTGTGGATTATCGGCGTCTGAACGCGATCACCAAGAAGGATAGATATCCCATCCCGTTAATCACTCCACTCTTAGATCACTTAACACATGCCACCGTTTTTACCAAACTTGATCTACGCGGCGCATACAATTTGGTACGCGTTCGCGAGGGAGACGAGTGGAAAACTGCTTTCTGTACACGTTACGGATTGTATGAATATCTTGTCATGCCTTTTGGCTTATGTAACGCCCCGGCCACGTTCCAACGATTCATGAATGACATATTCAGGGATATTCTGGATGTGTACATGGTTGTATATTTGGACGACATCCTGATCTTCTCTCGTGACCTGGATGATCATGTAAAACACGTCCGAGAAGTATTAACCCGTTTAAGCAAACATTCCTTATTTGCCAAACCTGAGAAATGTCAGTTCCATAAGACCTCTGTTGAGTTTTTGGGTTTCCATATCACCCCTGGGGCGGTATCCATGAACGAGTCTAAGGTCAAAGCAGTCTTAGATTGGCCAGTACCTCAAACACTCAAGTCCTTGCAGGCCTTTTTAGGATTCGCCAACTTCTATAGGCGTTTCATCTCTTCCTTTTCCACGATTGTAGCCCCACTCACGGCCCTGACTAGCCCTCGGGTGCCATATCAGTGGCAGAGAGAACAGCAGGAGGCTTTTGTGACTCTGAAAACCGCCTTTACTACCGCACCGGTACTCCAACATCCCAATCCGGATCTTCCGTTCATAGTCGAGGCAGATGCCTCTTCCTTTGCCCTCGGGGCGGTGCTGTCACAAACTTGTCCTAACACCGGCAAGTTACATCCAGTGGCGTTCCACTCCCGTAAGTTTTCCAGTACTGAGTCTCATTATACCGTTACGGAAAAGGAACTCTTGGCGGTCATGGACGCGTTCCGTGTTTGGCGTCATCATCTTCTGGGGGCTAAGTATCCTGTCACAGTATACTCCGATCATCGGAACCTACAGGATTTGGCCTCCCTGAAATGCATTAATAGCAGACAGGTCCGATGGCATCTTTTCTTTTCCTCCTTCGACTTCCGTATTATGCACCGTCCTGGAACGGCGCATGGGAAAGCGGATGCCTTGTCACGTTCCCCGGGGGGGGTCCAACTGCCTACATTCCCCGACACTGTCCTCGAAAAGAGTCATGTGATTTGTCTCTGTACTCCCTCATTGTCACTGATAGACTCGGTTCGATCCTGGACTAGCGATCATTCTGACCAGTTACGAGAATGGGATCCGGTATATTCTGATGGTTTACCTTTCGTACATGAACGCCTGTTCCTTCCTACACCTGATACACGTAATCTTGCCCTTGAGTGGTCTCATGACGCCCCCTTTAATGCCCATCCCGGACAAGAGCGCACTTTAGACCTTCTCAAGCGTTGGTGTTGGTGGCCTTCTATGAGGCGCGATGTGGAGTGTTACATCAGGTCTTGTGCGGTATGTGCTCAGGCTAAACATCAAAGGGGTCGACCGATTGGGTTGTTGCTTCCGCTTCCGGTACCTCCCAGGCCCTGGCATACTTTGACGATGGATTTCGTTACCGATCTCCCCAAGTCGAAAGGCTTCGATACCATCTGGGTAGTAGTGGACACGTTCACAAAGATGGCCCGTTTTGTCCCTTGCAAAGGTGTCCCTTCGGCCCCTGTCTTGGCGGACTTGTTTTTTGAACATGTGTTTATGCTATTCGGCCTCCCTTCGGTCATTATTTCCGATCGAGGTTCACAGTTCACCTCTCGGTTTTGGAGATCCTTGACGAAACTATTGGGCATTGATACGAGGTATTCTTCGGCCTATCATCCGGAGACCGATGGTCAGACCGAAAGGACGAATCAATCGATGGAACAGTACCTTCGTTGCCTCATATTGCAACACCAGTCCTCTTGGTTGGCCGTTTTGCGGCTTGCGGAGTTTGCGTATAACAATGCGGCTCATTCAGCTACTGGTTATTCTCCTTTTTACGCCCTCTATGGTCAACATCCCAAGGTTTTGCCGGTCCCTGATGCCTCTGGTTCTTTGAATCCTGCGGCCACGACATGTCTTAGGGATCTTTCTGCTATTCATGCGAGTACAGTGGTTCATCTCACTGAAGCAAAGGCCTCTATGAAGGCCCGTGTGGATGGCAAACGTCGTGCTGCTCCCCCTCTGGTGGTGGGTTCTAGGGTCTGGTTGTCTTCCCGACATCTTCGCCTGGTGGGTTGCCGGAAGTTGCTGCCTCGCTTTGTCGGGCCGTATGTGATCTCGCAGGTTGTTAATCCGGTGGCTTTCCGTCTGGTACTCCCCAGCTCTTGGCGTATCCATCCTGTGTTTCATGTCTCCCTCCTCAAACCCTGTCCTGACTCAGTCCGTCTTCGTGCCCCTATTGCGCCGGTGTCCTTAACCTCTCCTGATGTTTTTGAGGTATCGGCCATATTGGGTTCTAGATGGTTTAGGGGTAGGCTCCAGTTTCTGGTGGATTGGACGGGTTACGGCCCGGAGGAGCGTTCGTGGGTTTCTGCATCTGATGTGAACGCCCCGCGGCTGGTAGCCCGCTTCCATAGGGATCATCCGTCCTGCCCACGGGGTCGTGGGCCGTTGGGGGGGGGCTATGTTAGGCGATCCTCTGCACACCAGGCCACGACACATCAGAATACTGCTCACATTCCCCCAACATCTCCTCCCAAGCTTCGAGGCTCAAGTGATTCGGTGAAGCCACAGAACCGAAGACTCCGTACCGTTGTACGGGCTCGATTGCAACCCTTTCTGCATTGGCAACTGCCTTGGAGAACGTATAGCAGAAAGGGCGGCCTTACGTCTCCACGCCGGTCACGTGATATGCCATGGCGTTCCCCGTGTGATCTTGGAGAACGTCACATGATCCAGAGAAGTCACGTGACCCAGCGGCGTTTAGTATAAAGGTCTGAGAGACAGAACGCTCATTGCTTCTCAGCTGGCTTCGGACACTGTTTGGCGTTACATCTTGCTCCTTGTTATCTGGATCACGGAACTCTATCTCGGACTCCCTCGGACACCCCTTGGTACTTTTGCTTGGAACTGTTTACCTGTTGCCGGATATTTGGACTGCACCTCGACTTGTCTTTGGATCATCCCTTGGTACCCTGTTGGTCTCCTACGCCTTTTCCCTACTGGGGATTCAAGTCAAGCCCTGACACCCACAGGTGGTTACTCCTCATCCACGCTAACCTGCGGTTCTACCATTCCAGGGACCGCCACATCTAATGAGCCTCGAACCTTCCTACTAGGTTACCTGGGTTTCCCTTACACCAGATAGGTAAGACACTTTAGATTACTTTATTTACCTGCCTGTATTGTGATTGCCTGGTGCTTAACCTCCTTCCTTCTTGACAGCAGCATCGGTGTTCCAGAGGCTCCGTGGATCTGGGAAGACATCTCTCACCTGTGGCCTCAAGGGTCGCACAGTGGGTTTCTATTTGTTCCCCTGTGCGTCACTTGGGGACGGAGGTCTCATCGGTCTACACGACACTCAAGTCAAAACATGCAGGAAGTCATTATCCCTATCAGCTGCATGGCTTTGCGTACGGTCACCTGGTGACTAGCTGCATAGTGAAGGATCTGGAGCAGCCCCCAGAAACTGTTTGACCTGGCTGGGGGTTAGACTGGATTTATTTTTCGTTGATAGAGAATCCTACGTTGAAGAGGAGATCTACGTCTTCTGGGTATTTGTCTGGCATGTTTGGTAGGAGGTAGGGGTAGGCATAGACTGGGATTGAATGCCTGCGTAGGTGAGCCGCCAGTACCTTTGTGTACACCCTTGGGGCTGAGGCAATGCCGAAGGGGAGAACTTTGAATTGATAGTGGGTGTCCTCTATCATGATCCTGAGGTACTTTCTGTGTGCTTGCAACATTGAAATATGAAAGTATGCATCTCTCATGTCCAATGTGGCCATGTAATCCCCCTGATGCAGCACTGGGATTACCTCCGATTACCTCCTGAAGTGTTGTCATCCTGAACTTTTGAGGTTTGACATACTTTTTTGCAGGGCGCAGGTCTAAAACAGGGGCGCATTGGTGAGATCCTTTTTGGGTACAAGGATGTACACTGAATAAATACCCTTGTTTACTTGGAGAAGGGGTATAACTTTGATGGCGCCCTTTTCCAGGAGGACCTGAACTTGTTCTAACAGGATTTGCAGGTGTTCTGGCGACAGGCATCTGCTTCTTGGTGGTTGGTAGCAAGGTGGTCGGAGAAACTCGATACAATACCCGTGGCCAACAGCCTTTACTACCCACTGATCTGAAGTGATTCCCTCTCAGGCATGGATAAATGAAGACAGGCGACCCCCGACCAGGGAACATCTACAGGCGAGTCACTTGGAGATGGAGGCCGGGGAGCCTCTGGGAGTAGAGTTTCTACCTCTGCCTTTGCCCCTATGAGAGCCTCATTGCTATTACTGAAATTTCCAGAGAAGCCCTGGCAAGAGGACCATTGGGGGCGCCATGCTGGTGAAAAGGTTTAGCCGTAATCTGGCCAAGTGACTTTAAAGTCTCATGCTAATTTTTTGCCGTTTCCGGGGTGTCGTTAACTGCCTTCCAAAAAAGGTTAGATTCCTCCACCGGCTTGTTAATTAGGGAGGCTTGTCTTTCGGGTTTGAACACAGAATATTTTAACCAGGCATGCCACCTGAGTTGGGTTCCCTGGGCAAGGGAGCGTCCAGCAGTTTTGGCCGAGTCCAGTGTATTTTTCAGTGTATTCTGGGTCACTTGACTGACTTCAGCCACAAGCAGGTGCGATTGATTAGGCTCTGGAACTTCCTGAAGACCATCCTGTACTAGGGCCCACTCAACATCACTGTAGCTCGCAAGGAGCGTGGCGTTGTTGCCAATTCCCGTGGGGTAGGCCGCATAATCGGTAGCATGCTTCCTAAGGGCGTAAAGTTTCCTGCAGTCTTTGTCTGGCACGTATTCTGCCGAGGACAGTGGTACCACCTGCCCTCATGTGAGTGGTTGTTACTACCAAGGAGTCTGATATGGCGTAACCCCTAATGTAGAGAGGGTCACAGGTGAATGAGTGAAAAAAAATGTCCACCCGGGGATTAACTGTCTCTGTAAGAGACGAGGACAGTAAAGAAGGAGCCAAACGCCTTTTAATAGAATTTAATAGGGTAATGGCTTAGCTAACCAAAGTATTTTCCTTGAGGATGTCCTCCATGAAGTCTGAGTCGGGGGCGACTTCATGCGTAGCAATTTTGAAATGGTTGGCTGCTCTCTTTAAGAGGGAGTTGAACAGCATTTGGTCAGCAACTGGTGACAAATCTCTCTGCAGAGGAGTAGTAGGGGGATCCACACAGATGACGTCTGGCTCAGTGGTATGTGATGGTGTGTGCCATGAGCCCTGGTCCTCAGTCTGACCCCAGTCTGGGTCTTGATAGACTGGGTCTTGATCCTAAAGGTTAAACCCTTCATAAGAAATCTCCTGGGTAGGGTCATCCCCAATGATATTATAGTGGTGTTCCTGTGGTTCCTCCAAAGAGGAAAACCGTGCACCAGGGAAGGGAAGTTTCTGAAATTTAGAGGGGATGGGGCAAGAATCCACTTCCCTAGGTCTCTCCAAGGCTCTGTCATACTTGTCTGAAAAGTCAATGAACTCAGCCATCTTACCAATACACAGTTCAAACCTCACCCTAGTCCATTCTGAGGAAGCTGAAAGTTCAGGAGGTGGGAGGGGATGCCTAGAAGGGGGTTACTACTTATCTAAGGCCTTCAAAAGAGGCTGGAGGGCTTCAGAATAGTCCTCTCAGTTGGAGGGGGTGCCTTTGTAGTCCTCTTGTGAAGCTATTGGCATGCTGTGGGTGCGGGGAGGCTTTGAGGACTTCTTCGATGAGCCCGTCGAAGAGGCTTTAGGGGTTGTGTGCTCAAGTACACATGGTGCATGGGTGCCCCTTGACGCCGGGGTGTGACTTCCCCATTACAGTGCCTACGGCCTGCATATCGGGGCCAGGGACGAGCACTTGGGAGCACATAGGCTCTGCAGAAAGGTTGATGGCTTCCGTCGGATTCCTCGTCCTAAGCAACGGCACCGGCGGGTGAAAGGCTTTCACCTGCATAGCATAGGCTGCCCACCGCTTAATCCGCCGGAAGATTTTACAGGCCTTACACGAGCGCTCATCGTGGTCAAGAAGAAGACACTTATTGCATCAGCGATGGGTTTCCAGAGAAATTTGCTGTTACAAGATGGGCAGAATTTATTTACAAGGAGTTCTCTCAATAGCAGAGGTTAGCGGTAGCCAGACTGAGAAGAGAAAGAGAGCGGTGAAGGAAATGCATTCTCAGAAAGGAACAGGGCCCACTCTCCCTACTGTAAAGGCCAGGCCTGAGGGCTGAGGCCATGTGGTCAACAGTCACCAAGCTGATGTAGATGTAGTCGTCGGCGGCAGGAAACCCACGATACAGCCGTCAAGAAAGTTGTCGAAGCTAACTAAACGACCATAGGCTGTGGGAATAGATATAGCCATATAAACTCTTACGAGCTCCGCATAAGCAACCAACTAGGTTGACGGAAAAAAACAATCTGGTGGGACCTCGAGGCGTGAGGGATTTTGGGTACACTACACGTCATGTTAGGGATAGTGTTACAGTCATACTCATATTGATGTCCATTTCGATCTTCGAAAAAAGATGCAATACTCTGCCATTACAACTGCGATTACCACTACATGTCGGACTACATGCCCAGCATGTGATTCTAAGCAGATCCACAAGGATCAGAATCATAATTTAGACAGGAAACCCCTTAAATTATGAATATTTACATTAGCGGTGGATAAACAGTCACAGTTGTGTGCCATCTGCATACTGATGGATAACAAAATTATATTTAGAAACAATGTATTATATTTAGAAACAATGTGGGTCACTATATGTTTGCCGGTATCCCGCCGGTCATTCCGTTAGGATACCAGCAAACTGACCTACCGTTACCAGTGGCTGATATCCCGGTATTACCGGGATATTCCAGGTGCCAGCGACGGCGTCCCTTCCCCATTTCATGTAGTCCCATAGAGCTCCATGGAGGGGAATGCTGATATTACCGGCCCCAGCATCACAGGTAATGGTAATACCGGCAGTTTTTGCAAGTGGGAGTCACTGATTTACCTCCAGCTGTTAGCTGGAGGTAAATCAGTGCCTCCACTGGCAGACCTGTAGCTTGGCTTTAATCAGTGACCCCCACTGGCAGACCTGTATCTTGGCTTTAATCAGTGACCCCCACTGGCAGACCTGTAGCTTGGCTTTAATCAGTGACCCCCACTGGCAGACCTGTAGCTTGGCGCTAATCAGTAACCCCCCACTGGCAGACCTGTAGTGTGGTGGCAATCAGTGATCCCCACTGGCAAACCTGTAGTGTGGCGGCAATCAGTGACCCCCACTGGCAAACCTGTACCTTGAATCACTGCCACTTTTGCTGGCCCTTTTCCTGCAACGCAAACATGGAATGACAATGTCTTCTTGAGACTTGGATGGCATTAGTGAATGTCAAGTTAAAATTGATTGAAATAGAATTCATTATTTTTGCATCCTCATGCCAAGATATTGATACTAAGATGTGGTTGACCACTCTAGCTGAGGTAGCCATATCCCCTCCATGGTGTCCCCTGCTCGCCCCCCTTGGATTCTGCTGGATTCCAAACTCTCCTTAAAATATCATATTGAGAACAAAGCTATGGCACCCAATCATCATCGGACACTAAACCTGAAACGCTATTACGAAGAGTCCTCTAAGCATTAGACCTGTTGAATGTTGGTGGCGGTGGCACCATCTTTAGACCTGTTGAATGTTGGTGGCGGTGGCACCATCTTTATGGGAGTTTCTAAATATGGTCTCTGGCCTCTTAGGTTAGTTCTGCACTCTTCAGCTCGACGCGCCTTGGATGAGAGGACATTTGATCGTATTTCCACAATCCTGTCGGAACTGCCCCGGCTCCCTCAAGTTAAATCTTGCATGCATTGCCTGTAAGGCTGTTGTGCTTCACCAGCCTCCATATCCGGCCAGCTGACTGATCATCTTGGGAGGGTCCCGGGTGAGACGCAGCAAAGATGTTCTTTATCTTCAAATCCCTAAAGCAGGAAGACCCGATGGCTCGCCCACATCTATGGAAATCATTAACGGAAGAATTGAAATCTGACCTACCCCCTGCTTTCTAATTCCCCTACATTTTACATGGTTCTGTAGTCCGATACCCACGTGGTAGGTTCGTGCTATATGAAACGTATAAATAAAATAAATAATAAGTGATCCTCTTAAGTGTGCACTACACAAAATGCCTAATTCTTACATTGTCTAATAGACTACAATCTTTTTCGCTGTGGTAATGGCCGGGCCTGTAACTATGGGCCCCGGGGGCATTACCTTATGCGGTAATGACCCGCCGGCTCGGGACTTATTGCCTGCTTATTACTATTTAATTCTTATAACGCGCTACACGCCTGTGCGCCTCAGTGCGCACACAAAACATAAACAAGGTCGGGTATAGATTGCTCTGCCTGTGCTTTCTATTACAGCTTGGACCTTTTAATACTAGAGACTATGAATGCATTATTAATATCAAGAAAACAGATGTGTTTGAAGTCATAGCATGAAACATGAGACCTTGGGTTTAGAACTAGCAGCACGTTATTTGATGGTTGGTATTAGAACTGCTGACATTGCGTTTCGAAACCGAGAGATGTCACCTGATCGGGCCGCTCAGACAAGAAAGGTCCATAGATACATGTGTGCTACGGAAAAAGCCCCAGGATATGGCTAAACGCTAGGAGCCGCCATTACGCTTCACTTTCCAGAAGGTTCGAGATCAGATGATGGGTGTGACGAGTAAATCCATGATGACGACCAATCGCTTTGGACATAGAGGAAGCAGTGGTTCAGATTGACAAGGCCATCATTGTTTACTTCATCCAAATTTCAGCTTTAATTCATCACAGCCTGTTTGGTGTATAAAAATGGAAGTCTGGGAGGGGGGAAGGTTGGGTTGTTGGTTGAAGATAAAAGGGGATATATGTTAGATTCTTTTGCATTGCGTTTTGTGCTACTCTCTAAAATATATCGCGTGATGCTGGTTTCGCTATATAGCAGTACTATTGATCATTTATGTACAACACACTGCTGGCTGAATTGTCCCTTTTCTAGCTCACTGCTCGTGGCACTGTCATTACTGGGTCGTTGCTATCCCCTAACAGTGAAGTGAAATAAATGCAGCACTGAAATGTTTAGCTGGCAAGATGGGGCGACGATCTCTGTGTGAGGAGTCCACCAGCATCATGTCATTAACCGCACTTGCTACATGGGGGGTGGGGCGGGCTTGCCACCTGCCACACATTTATTTATAATTATAATTGTTCTTTTAAAACGTTCTTAATATGGAGTGGTTTCTAAGCGTGGGATCGAAATCGAACCTGTGTGGCACTACGCTGTCTTGCTTCTCTGTTGCCTCCGAGCTCTCCCCTTGCTCTCAGCAGCCAGGACAATTGGATGCCACCTGCCGCTCCCAGATGTGCCTGTTGGGAGACTGGGAAAAACTTTCCTGGAGTTTAAGCCTATTAGCAACTCTGATTACCTGTGCCCGCATCTCCAGAAAGGAGGGCATGAGCCCTTTCGTGGTCACGCATGCTATCCGTCTCAGAAGGATGAAATGCTTTGCCATCTCATCCAAGATGCAAACCTGTGAACCGTAGCTTTCACACAGATCTCTGCAGCAGGTTCATCAACCAACTGAGGTACCTTTACCAAGTATATTCAAATGATTTATTCTGCGGCTTCACCTACTGGATAGGTAGAAAACATCAGGGTGGTGCAGGAGGAATGTAATTCTGGAATGGAAACAAGGGCAAAATCTAAACAATGACGAATCCAAGGCTGTTTATTGGTAATAACCACTAGCATTGCTTTGGGGGTCCCTACTTTAGCCAGTTTTCGCTATTGGAGAAGGGAACCAGCCATATGCAAATGCCTCTTGATCCATCCTTTGAAAGGTGTAGTGCAGTGTGCCCTCCTAGACCACGCTTTACATGGGAACATAAGCAACCAACCCCAGTCATGTAGAGCAGTTGGACCTGGTCTGCTCCCATTGGTGGCAAGAGCCTGAGTAATTTGCATATGACTCCTCCCCTTTTTTAATGGCAGAGGCTGATTTGCATGGAAGGGTACCCAGAGCAATGCTGCTGGTTATGATTGGTTCAAAGCCTTCACTCCATCCCTTTTTGTTTTTAGTTTGTCTCCCTAAGTGAGATAGTGTTTGCTCAGATATTTGTGCCATTTTTTTTTTGTGCTGCTTCTACAGAATCAAGCTGCAACTTAATGATCAGGTCCAGCAAGGGCTAAGCATGAATGGGGTTGCTTGTGTTACCTTTCAGAGGGGGCAAGACATGTAGTCAGACAGCTCCCATCAGTGGCAAAACCAAGACTGGTTTGCAGATGGCTGGTCCCCTTCGATGTGGCATATTTATGCTTCTGTGATGACACTTTTTAAATTTAATTTTAATATTAAAGTTGGGTGGCCAATCCCTTTGGAGTGAGCATCCTTGTATTGTCCTGTTGCCCAATCACTCCTGTAACAGCTACTGAACATAACAGACTGAAAACCCAATCTTTTTCTAAGTTTACATCCAATTTATTGAAGACTTATTTTTCAGATCACTGCAAGCCATTTTTTGTTACATTTTTTAAATATCAATACATGTTCCAATTTTCAATATAATTGGTAGCAACTATATCATGTTATTATAAAAGATCTAATTACTTTAGGGAAATAGCTGTGTAATTATAGTTGCTTTGAAGGTCCTCTGCCACATGCACTTATGCATGAAGAACTTGCCCCCAAATACAAGTCTCCTTTTCATGAGGTCACCTCTGCTATTTGCCTCTACTCTTCTAAGTAAAACAGGGAGGAGAAGAGGGTTCTAAAAAGGTCCAGCCCAAAATAAAATGTGAGCAGCTGATGTGATGGGCCACAAATCTGTCCCCAAATGACACAAAAAATGGGTCCGCTGCAAAAGACTTTGAGCCGGCATCAACCCATTGGTGTCTATACGCGGCAATGATATCAAGCATCCTGCCCACCGCTATCCCTTGACGTCTTGCAACCAGTCCAATGCTTTATTGATTTACATCTCCTGGATTTCAAACATTACTTGGAAAAGTGGAAGCACCTCAATTAAAAAAAAACATTTTGTGTTTCATTGGATTTTGAGGCCAGACATTGCCTTAGCCTGCCTCATGCTAGAGCCTCTGTCTCATCAGATTGTTGAAACCCTGAGTTTGAACCCTCGTTTAGAAAAGTTCCTGGGACTTTGGATGTAAAAGGGGATCTGCTATGCGGACGAGGGATCCTTCCTCGTTCCTGGGTGGCAGGAGTGGATGCAAGTGCTGCTACTTGTCCAGCGGCTACGGTTGGCACTGAAGAAGGCTTGGTAGGGACCCTGGAAACACGGCTTGTGCTTCACTTTCGGACACAAGGCTCCAGTGCTGAAATTTGCTGGGTAAGGCATACTACAAGGAAAGATGTGGTGCCACGTGCAGACCCCAGTCCTGGCAATAGCTTCATCAAAGTCTGATCCAAAGAAGGGCACTGCTTTAAGGATGTGCCCACTCACAGACAGGTCCTGCATCAGGGGGAGACACCCGCGTGTGAAGGGGGCAGGGGTCATAGATGAGTCTTTGCGAGCCCAGCATACCCCTAACTCTATTCCCACCCCATCAGGTGAAGAGTGGGATGTGCAGCCCCAGTGAGAGGCGCATCCTGGACATTCTTGGAAGTGGGGAATGGGGAACATTTCAGCTCCCATCCTCGCCCAGACGATAGTTATCAAGTGATGCTCATGTTATCCTCATTTTAGGGGAAAGATCACAGGGTTCCCTCCATGGGCCCCCAACATGTTCCTCCACTTCTTTGTTTTTACTGGAATGATCAACAGGGCCCGCCTTTTAATGCCACAAGACCACAAGACCATCATTATCTCTGGAAGGTTGAGAGCTATGCTAGATGCAGAGGTCTGAATCCCAGAGAGGGCAAGGGCAAGGCCAGTCCTGGTAGAGGGGTGTGGGCCTGCCTTCTGTGATGGGGCAAGCAGAGAGATCCCAGTTGCTCTTTGATAATACAGCCTAGGTTGATGAACGCAGCTGGTCTTATAAGAATGTTGATGTTGAGATGTGGTGCATGACATTCTCCTGCCTGGAAGCCAGGGAATCTTTCCACATTTCATATTTATGCATTGTAAAGTATAAAGTTCTGGTATGTATGATATATATTATGCAATAAATAGTGAACACTCCAGAATTATTCGGTCCCAAATAATCGTTACGTTCTGCGGCACAGAAGGTATTCTTGTATGTATTGGTGGGCAAGGGAGCAGGGCACAGGCTACACCTTCACTACAACCCAGAAGTTAATTGCCAGAAAAGGTGTAGGTCAGCCATCCACTGCACCTAGTTGCAGCCCTACAGATAAGAGGTGTAATTGGCCACTTGTACTCCCTACAAATAGGCAAATACTCCCCAAAAATAAAAATAGGAAGTAAAAATACTCCCAACAAGTAAGCAATAAGACACATGGAACATTGCGCCCCTGCTTTCACCCACACAGGCCCATGGATATGTTTGGAGCAGTAGTGCATGTAGTTACACAGAAAGAAACTACTATTACCACGGCCTGATCGGAAGAAGTAAACATGTATCTTTTAATGTGCACACATAGCTAGATGCAAGAAATCATTATTACAAAAACATTTCTGTTTTCCAGTTCAACCATTTGTACTCGCTTATAAAATGCTCCTATTGAGAATTGGAATTACATTTTTACTCCCTTGAAGCTTTTTCTACTCCCAACTTTAAAAAATAGGGAGTAAAATACACTTCCGAATCTTATCTGGAGCACTACCTAGTTGAATGACCAGGTAGTGAACTGCCTACGACAGGTTTAGCGCTAAGGATGGATTCAGTGTGCAGTTTCAGGAATGGAATACCGGATGGGATGGTATATGGCCAGGCACTATGTTCACCAAGGCTGTCAGTGGGTTTATCATCTGCCTAGTGAGCTAAGATGCCGCACAGAACAAAGAGTAAAGAGCCAGAAGTCTGTGAATTTACCACCATTTGAAGGAGCCTCCTGAAGATAACCTCCCTCTAGCCAATTCTCTCATTGCACCGTCCCATGAAGTTTCCCCAATATGCCCCACCCCGTCTTTATACCCTCAAAGCCCTGGGTGGTTCATTTTGGAGTAACAGATGGAGGGGAGTCTGACCCCGCAGCATTCGTTCTGCCAGGTATAATTCCTCCCCGGCATTCTGGAGACCATGGCACATCTTCCCGACAGGGGATTACTCAGCTCCCCCTTGCCCCAGTAGTTAAAGTCAGATGGATCTTCATTGACCCAGTACCAATGTCCCCAGACCCGGCTCCGTCGCAGTCCAATCCAGACTCCAGAGGCAGTATCGGTGGCAAGCAGCAGCCTGGAGACTCTCCACTGGACCTCAGCCACAGGGATGCTGGCGAGGTCAGTGTACACAGAGATGCAATGTTTGCGTGCCTCACTCCACGACATCCGCTCCGGGATAAGGTGCAGACTGCACGATGAGCAATTCCCTGAAAGAAGAGAAACGGTGAATCAGTGCATTATACTCAAAGAATAGGGAGATCCAAGTAGAAAGCTTTGATACAAACAGTGAAAGTAAATAGAATGGGTTATTCCATTATAGTATAAGCAAACTGGGGAAAGGCTCCCACCAGAGAACAGGCACAATCTATTATTTAAAGTGCATCAGAAATCATTTTTTAAATATGTAATAACATCTTCATTCGGAGACATCAATTATAGAATACTTTTTTCATTTTTCTAATTTTACATATTAAAAAAGTTTTTTATCAACCATATATGACTCCTAATATGGTACAACCACCTATGCATTTCATATGAAATTCTTTGTATGAAACCACCACCACACCCAGTGTAAACAATTGTCCAAAAAAAGGAAGAAAAGTCTCCTTTACACAGTTTTATGCCACAACATGTTTCTGTTCCTGATAGTCTGGAACATTCTTCAGGGGGATTCTTTGATCACTAATGGTTACAACCCATGGTAACATTTCAATTCTCCAATCTATTACAGTATAGACAATAAGTGAGCGGCATCAAACAGCAGATGCATTCCAGCCCACCTTAGCAGTCTTTAATGGTTATCAGCCCTCTCCCGAGTTAAGGTCCAAGACAAAGCCAAGGGTATTCCATGAGGAATTATTGCCCATTAACACCTGTTACACTCGACCAATGCAGGCTTTAATACCATCATAAATGGGGAAAGAAAAGCAAAAAATGAACACCTATTAATTGTTATGTGTCCAGCTGGAGGAGAAGGCGGAGGAGGGAAAAGTAGGAGATGGCCGCAAGAGCATGGATTGATGGAAGGACTGGATGTTGTCCGGTGCAGTGGCAGCAGGAGAACTGAGGTCGTAGGTTGAGTGTGGTTGAAGGCCATGGACAGAAGCGAAGAGGAAAGATGGTGAGTTGGCATGGAGATGGACCAGCAGGGGCAGGAGAGGTCAAAAGGAGGAATACGGGCCACTTACTGTGCGCTAAAATCCAGTGGCATGCACTGGAGAGGCAGGGCAATCATGCACATCACGTGCACGGGAGAGGCAGGGCAATCACGCACATCACAGGGGAAAGCAGGTGTTAGCTGTGAATGAGAGGGCAGGGGCAGGCGCAGAGCTGTGAAGGATGGTAAGGGGGACATGTTTCCCCATGCTGGCTAGACTGTTGCTCCCTAGGCCAGACCTGCAATTTGTCAAATAAAAATAAAAAATAATGTAGTAGACAAAATCAGAATTCCATCAGCCTCAAAGGCACAGAGTGTGCAGATGGGGTTTTGCATCAGTCTTGATTTCAGTGATGTTGCAGATGTGCCTGAGTACCCCCCCACCCCTACATGGGCCTCCACAGTGAGTGAGCTGGAGAAGTTCATAAGCTGCAGGTGCATGTTCATCCCGCACAGCGCTGAGGTACAGGTTTACATACGTTTCTGTGACCCTGGGTCATACTGCTGGCACCACTGTACCCTATACACCATTGGCCTGTTACAATCACCTGCAGCTTATCATGACTCCTGCTTGCCAAGGAACTAAGGGTCCATATCTCATTAGAGTTTGTCATCGGTTTCATTCTGTAAGAAGGGGCCCTCAATGCCCTGGTGCATTTCTTGGTCACTTGTTAATAGTACCCTGAACGGCACCCATGGATGTTACTATATGGTGGCTAAAGAAATAGTGCTTGAATTGTTTATAGTACTCACATTTTGGCACAGTTAAAAACACATAGAAAGATGTAACATAAGTTAATCATTTTTAGTAGACTACGCACTAGTCACTCAGAGTTGGGTGGATTATTTTAAATGGTATAAACCGCTGGAGAATGTTACCACCTCTCCATGTAGTATCTCTGAAAATCTGCCCAATTCAGCACTTACCACTGGCGGAGATGCTGTTTCTGGAATATCTCCCGAATGATATGATATGACATTTATAACACGCCTATCCACAGTGTTTCAAGGCGCGACGAGGCAAGGGAGCAGAAACAAAGGAAGGACAAAGACAACGCTCTTACTAGACCTAGTGACATTGAGATTGTGCGAGTGCAGGCGAGAGCGGAGGAGAAAAGTGCCTGGGGAAGGGGAGGACGAGGAGCAAGTGCAGGACACATAATCAAAAACTAGTACGGCCAGCAGGTGGCAGTGGAAGGGTTCTGTGCGGACAACAAGTGTCTGATAAGTGCAGGTAAAGGGACTGTAGGGTTGCAGATACAGACCCAAGTGCACGGGCTGCCAGGAGGCAGTGCAGGTGTGCATCTGAGCTGGCAGGGACCTGGGCCCGAAGTTCAGAGGGTAGCCATGTGACCAGTGCAGTAACAGACAGGGTATCAGCAGGGGAGAGGAAGAGAGAAGACAGAAGCAAAGAGTAAGTTCTTGAGAGGCTTCTGGAACCGGAGATGGTTCTGCTAAATTTTCAGAGAGGGAAGGAGGCTGTTCCAGAGGGAGGCGCCAGCCGAGGAGAGAGATCTGCCCCCGACTCGTTCCAGAATCTTTTCAGAAATACCGCCTCCACCAGTGGGAGTGAAAAAGGTGTTGTTTACAGTTTGTTCCTGGCATTTTCACCTTCAGTGTGATGGTGGAAATGGATTCTGCAAAGCGGTTGCTGCCACTACCACACACTTCTAACCCTTTCATCTGTTACTTGTGTATGGTGATTAGAGAGGGTCTATCAGAGACATTTTCACTCCCTTAACATGGGCCGTTTGAAAAACATGTTTCACTGTATTGAAGAGAAACACCTTCACTTCTCTTCTAACAGTAAAAAAGGTCTTTCAAATTTGGATTTTCTTTTTGTCTCCACCTGTTAGGCAGACCATGGTAATAGCTCAACTTCATTTTTCTGATAAAGTGATCACATTTTCCAATTAAGACGTCTCATATTTTTTCTGGTTTCTTTAGTAAGTGTACTTTAAAGGTAAACACAATTGTACAGACTAAGATTATACTTACAGTAATAAGTGTTCATTATAATCTTAGTCGGTACAAGTGTGTGTACTTCCAGATGTTTCGCCTGCAGATACAGACGATTAAGATGCTCCCCTCTTCTAGATCCAATGGTGCATTGAAAGCCAGATTTATTGAGCAGTGTACTAGTTTAGCCCTCGAATAACAACCTTGCAGAAAGCATTTTGTCAGTTCTAACATTGTAAATGGAATAGGAGAAGATGAAATCTCCCCGCCTTTCTAAATTGGAAACTGTGGAATCGGGGCGACAGGGTTCAAATCCCCACCTTTCACGCTTCCTGCATTATGTGATTCTGAGCCATATGTTCTTTAACTATCTGTGGGGAAAGTCACATTCACATGGGCATATAATTTAAGGTGTTACTCCATGAATGTATATAATGCATACTGGTCGAGAGGTAGGATGCCAAGTGAGGGTCTTATGTTGTGGGGGTGGGTAGAAAGGGCAATGTATTTTGCATAGTGTCCTGAGAATAGACACTAAACACGCTGAAGTTCACAGCTGGTTCGCTGGTGAATACAAAGCCAGTGGTGAGGAATGTTCTGATTTTTTACAAATATTTGTGGCCAACAAATCTGTTTCTCATAATGAAAGTCACAGTTGCATTAATTTGGTGTGACTTATTCTTTCCCTCCAGGTGGCGGTGGGAAACCTGGAGAAATTACATTCCTGATGAGAAAAGTAAACGGATTAAAAATGCAATAATTGGAAGTGTCTTTGTATTATAATTATTATAGCCACAAAATATAACTGCATTTGCTCAGTATTACTCTTAATTGCTGGGTCTCTGTTTTTCTTATGTCAGATAGGTATTATAGTCCTGATGAAGACGCTCTCATATAGCGATAGTGCATTAATTTGAAACTAGTCAACAGCCCTGAAAAAAGTAACCAAAAAACAAAAATGTGTTCAATCCAAACTAGTAGAGGTTTTTCTCAAGCTTTTTTGTGTGTACACGCCATTGTTACCTTTTGTTTGATTTATCTTATGTCTGTCATTATGTTGCCCTAAATTATGCTTCTTAATTCTGGATTCATAGATTTTTGCTTTTTTTATTTGTTTCTTGTTATGTTGTTTAAATTGATTGCATTCTTAATTTTCTATTTTGGTTCGATTTTGATTCACTTTGCTGATGCACTCTTTTTCTGTGACATACATGGAGTTTTGTTTCTGTTCCATTGTCAACCTAGTGAATGGGAACTTTTTATAATCTGAACAATGATTAAAAACTATTTGTGTATTTTTAAGACTTTGGTGTCATTTTTGCGCACGGTCATCTATATTGGTGGTAGGTCATTTAATGACCTTTTAAAATGATTGTATTAATTGGATTTGAGATTTATCCCCTTAGACACTAATTTGATTTTGTCTTTCTAGACTCTACAATCCAATCAGCTGCATAAGTGTTTTCACTACACGATGACACACTCACCTCCAGTGAAGAGTCTCCCATTGTGCCAGTCTTCTGTTTAAGCTGCAACGCACAAAGGAGTCTCCAAAATGTTCTGGTACAAACCCATGTTCACCAAAAGGAAGGAGATGTCAGCCGATTTCAGAATTATTTGATCAAATAAGATCAAGGGGAGTCTGTTCTACTGTAGTCGACTACATCCATGGAACTGACATGTAAATCTTCGCATCAGAAAAAATCTCAGCTTCAATCCTGCAATAAACTACAATACACTTGGTTCAACGCATGCCTGTGGAGCTGGACGGAAAAGGGCCCGGATGTGTCTAAGTCTGCCTTTGCCACTGCTCCTCAATTCTTAGCCAGTTTCCTATACATTTGATGCACACCACTGTCTGCTCTGCCCCCAACACAGAGGCAATACAGAAGAAATAAAGTGATGGAGAGGTAGAAGTTGAGGTAAGGCATATGCAGCTGGGAGGCCAACCATGTGTGGGCAGATGAGTATTGGTATAATGAGTGTGTACAGGCTATGGAAGTTTCCTCACCTGCTGCAGTTGTCAATGCCATTGCCCATGCAGACTGAGGTGAGGACCCCTGAGCCGCTTTTGAAGGAAGAGATGTGCTGGTATTGGTCCACGGTGAATGGCCAGTGGTTCCCAGAGAGGTCGCTGTACGGGATGCGGGGTCACCAATAGACATTGACGTAGGTGGACGAGTGCTCGTAGTCTGCAACAATTCATACACATTCTGGGTTATTTGTTAATATATTAACATTCTATGCACTGCACTCCATGAACTGAAATATCACATGGTGCTTAAGCAAAAGTCTTAGTGTGGAATTCAGTGAGCTCACTTCTATCGACCATAAAAAGATGAATACATTAAAGCCTCTATCGGTCCTGCTGGAACTATCTCACCGTGTCAAGCTTTGTAGTTTGTGAGGCAGGATTGGTTTGCAGAGTTGTAGTTCTGGTTGTAGTTCTGGCTGTAGTTGTTGTGGATTTGGTGGTGGTTGCAACGGTGAACCTCTGTGGGTAGACATATGCTTCACACGAAGAAGGAAACTCATAGGGTCCTTGGCTCTCATTTGCATCTGCAGAGCGGGAAACAATTTCACTTCAGCCAAGATGGTGGGAACATATCCCTGACAGTGCAAATCTCCTTAGCTCAACACCACATATTGCCTGGGTAAGGATGTCAGAATACATGGCTTGCACATCACTGTTTCCGCTTGAGGTCTGGCTTGCAACCACCCAGTTACCAACCCAAAACCCATGCAGATTTCTTGTGTGTTGTAGACCTGCCACTGCTCCCCCCTGGCCTTTTCTTCTGTATTGTGTTTATGATTCCAGTTTGTAAGCATTGCAAAAGATTCTTTTGTCTGTTGCTATTATGAAGACTGTTGCTCCATTGTCTAGGTTTTGTGATAGCATTGTGCGTTTCCTTTGCTGTTTTGAATACCCTTATTTCAGTGTAAGGTTCCCAGCTTGTTAGTGTTAGGTCAAGAATGGGATATCTCTGCTGTATAAATATGTTTCCTGCATGTTCTGTCATAGCGTGAAAGGCCTTTGCATTCCACTCTTCTACATTTACAGCTTCACATTTGGGTATCACCTACACTAATTATGCAGACGATACCCAGATCCTCCTACCATTTACTGGGGACTATAGCACGGATTTAGCATTGGTGAATAGAATTTACAGTATCGTTCAGGCATGGAGGGCCATGCATGGCCTCTGTCTGAACGATGACAAAACAGAGCTTTTCATCCTGGGATCCCCATCACTTCTCACTAGACTTGGCACGGAATACTCATCATTCATTATCGATGGGAATCTCATTAAGGTCGCCAAGGAAGTAAAAACTTTAGGTTTTTACTTAGATTCCAGCGTAACATTCACTAAACAGGTAAACACTCTAGCCTCCTCTACAGCATATACTTGCAAATTAATTAGAGCTGGCAAACACTTCCTCTCATCCAACAGCTGTATGATCCTAGCCAGAGACCTCATTATTTAAAAACTAGATTACTGCAACACCCTAAACATTGGAGCAAACAAATACAGTATTAACAAAATACAGATACTCCAAAATTACGCCCTTAGAGCCGTACTCAGTATCTCTAGGAAAGAACATATTTCTGACACTAGAAGGAAGTACAAGTGGCTATCCACACATCAGAAAATCAGACTAAAAACAGCATCCCTTATCCAAAAATGCCTAAACAATAAGCACAGCAATATCTCATAGAAAGATTTTCTAGGAAATCATCTACTAGACCCACGACACTAATGAATTCCAACTGCCTTCAGGTGCCTTGTTTTAAACTATCCACTATTGGGGGCACCAACTTCCCAGTCAAAGCAGCTCAACTGTGGCACTCACTACCTACCACACTTAGAATGGACACAACCTTTACTAAATTTAGGCAAAATCTGATTATGCGGCTCCTAGAGAATGAGGTTTAAATAAAACTGCAGAACCCGACCATACCAGTAAATAACTGTACATCTTGCCATATATAGTCTATCTGTATTTATTTACTACTGTTTACTTTATGTACATATAATGTATAACTGCTCGATTAGATGTTTTTTTTGGATACTTTTGTAAGCAATGTAACCTGTGTACCAAAACGTATGACTTCTTACTTCCTGCGCCCTGATATCTTCGGGTCTGGCGCGCTTAATAAATATTAAACAAACAAACATCTTCACATTTAGTTTCCCTGGTCCCAGTCAATGTCTCCAAGATCCAATCCAGCTTTTCCTTATAACCCTGACATATATCCCATGTTACCTGTCTCATGCGTCTTGACACTTTTCAATGCATTCTCTCTTGTGATTGGTATTTGTTTCAGTGAGCTGCCTATCTTTTAGCAAGGGTTCTACTGTGGTGTTATGCACCCGTTCCATGGGCAACACCCGGGGATAATTAACCACCCTAGCTTCGGTCTGGCCGTTAACTTGGGCCACCAGGCCGTTACCCCCCAGTGTTGCTCATGGAACGGGTGCATAATGCCATTAGCAGCCGGGGTTACAAAGCGGCTGCTAAAAAAAAATATGTATTTTCATTCATTGAACAGGATACCGCACACGTCCCATTCAAAGAATGAAAATACTTTACCAAAATGGCCGCCATGGTTGTAGAAGGCGGGACTCAGGTACAGAGCTTCTCTTCCATTACCATGGCGGCAAGATGAACTGAAGCTGCTGAAATGGCAGCAGGTGCCACCGCAGCAACAATCAAGTAAGTGGGGCAGGGATGGAGGGTTATTAATAGATTACAAAAAAAATGAAGAGAAGGGGGAGGTTGAAGGGGGGGATGGCACTGCAAGGCAGGAGAGGCAGCCTGCGGGTTCCGTGGAACGCGGGCTGAGATCAGAGGCTTCAGCCCACATTCTGTGCAACCTGATTGGCTGTGCCGCGACACCGGGTGCTAATGAGTAGGGCTTTTATAGCGCCTAGCGCACACAAAAACAACCTTAGAGATGTTGGGTATTGCTCTGTGAGCAAATGGCTGCAGTATGATTTAGTCACACTCATGCACCCAGAAAATCATTAGTTCTTCCATGGTGGCTTGTCCTGTCTGCTCATTCATAATTTACCTGTTATGTTGCCTTTTGCCTTTGCCCTTGCACTGCAAGCTCCCTTAGAACCCTGGCACATACTCCATCCCGGCTCCTACCTATTTCCAGCCCACAGGTGTTCTCCAGTCTTGTTATATCACCCTGTCTCCTGCTTTTCTGCGTTGGCCTTAGTTTGGCATATGGTAAACTATCGGAATACTCTGCTAAAAGCTATGTGCGGAGGCCTCTATGACCCAGCATTGCCCGTGGGTCCTGATAACACCCATGGGTGATGGAGTGATCACCGAGGCCCTGCCAACTGAATAACACTCTCCCTGTCGCTCCCTTTCTGCTCCAGATGAAATAACCCAATTGGCTGATCTGGGAAAAAAAACGTCTAACTAATCATCCTGATGCATGAACTTCCACCAAGTCACTTGAGTTGTGGCCTAATGTGACGGGTAACACATACACATTAAATGATGCTTTTAAATATCCCTTATACCATCTAAAGGGCCATAATGCCAAGAAGTAAATGTAATTAAACAATTCATCCTGCCACACCCCCAGCAGAACAGGCACACAGACCCACATTTGGAACAGTATCACGTAATATTATCCCCAATAAAAATATCGCTGTATATATGGTCGTCAGGAACGGCCATAGGTGATATTTTCATTGGGGATAATATTTGGGGTTTTTGGGGGTGGGGATTGCGGGGGTGTCCCCCACTCCCTTTAAAATAATACAGAGGTTGCGGGGGTGTCCCACCGAGGTTCCATGCTTTAATATCGCTGCAAAAATATGGCGATATTTTTGTATGGCGATATTTTTGCGGGGATATTAACACATGGAAGTTTTGGAACTCGCTTGATCACTTTCTGTCTGGACTTGGGATTAATACTTGCCTAGCTCTGCTGGCATTCCGGCCCTCCCCCTACCGCAGGCTTTGCACTAACTCAGCTCTGTAACGTTTAGCGAAAGACAGTCCCTTTCAGCATTCACTGTTCTGAGATCTCCTTTTAAGCAAGGAGGTGTCTGCATGGCAGGGAGGGAGTTTCGGGAGTAGAGCTATATGTTAAAGATACCCAGAAGAGCCAGGGAATGCCTCGTGCCTGCTGGAATTATTCCACAACTTTGCTATGAAATTGCTGGACACTCATGTCCCCCTAATATCCAGCCGGGCTAAGACCAAACCATCAGCCCAATGGCACACTCGCGAGCTAGCCTCCAACAAACACTCAATCAGAGCCCCAAAGAAATGGTGGTGCAAAAACCATAACTCGAGAGATCTTACCAACCTCAAATCTCTGCATGCAAACTGTATGATTCTGATTCCCGAGGCCAAAGCTGCTTACTACTCCACCATCATTGTGGCAGCCTCTAACAGGAGCAAAGCCCTATTTGAAGTCGTAAATCATTGCACCAAACCCTCACACGACCCTGAGGTACCAGCAACTCAGGAAAAATGCAACAGAATCAACACATTTTTATTGAATAAATAGAAAAAATACGAGAGACCATAGAACCAACCTCTCACAGCATTAGCATGCCCTGCAACCCAGCATGCACACTGCCCATCTAGACCGAATCCTCTCCTCTCTTTCCCTCACATCTCCTAATAATGATTGTCTCCCTCAAACCTACTTCTTACTCTGACGTTATAACTCCGGCCTCTATCATTAAACAATGACCGGCCCGGCGCTCAGTGCGCTCCTCAGCATCATCAATGCCTCCCTCGCAGTAGCATACTTCCCGGACACCCTCAAGACTGGCTTCAAATAACCACATTTGAAAAAAACAACCCTAGATCCAGATGACCTGGCCAACTACAGGCCCATTACGAACAGACCATTTATTGGCAAAATCTTGAAAAAAAAGTAGTTCTTACACAACTACTCACCAGAATCAAACCACTCCACCTCCTAAATGACTTTCAGTCAGGTTTCTGCCCAAAGTGTACCATCGAGACATCCACCATCCAGGTGGTGGATGATGCTCTCCAAATAATGGGTAAGCATGGCTCATGACTCCTCGTCCTCCTTGACATCTCAGCTACATTAAACACCATCGACCACCACATCCTTCTAACCCTCCTTACTGACACGGTGGGATTCTCTGGCAATGTCCAGATTTGGCTTACCTCCCACCTCTCAGGCAGACACCAGGCTGTCCAGATGAACTCGTTGCATGCTAACCGACGCAAGGTCTCCTGCAGAGTCTCTCAAAACTCCATCCTCTCACCAATCCTTTTTAACCTTTAGATGGAGCCTCTAGGCACTCTCCTCAAAGATTCCAATAAAGCCATCCACCAATACGCAGACAATATTCATTTGTACATGAGTAAATAGTGTGCAGGACATCATTTTTCTCCGCGATTACCTAGCCATCATTCAGTCCGACCGCTAAGACTGAATTTGCCCTCATCCGTCTGACCGCTAAAAAACAACTTGTTGAACAAAGGCTTAATGATATGCCCCTAGAAGGATTTGCTCCACAACTCTCTGATTCAGCAAAATCCATAGGCTTTGCCATTGACAGCAATCAGTCTTTCCAGAAATACATAGCCAAGGCGGCCCAGATAGCATGGCTCAAAACCTCTACCCTTCGAAAAATCAAACCCTTCATCCCGCTGGAGGAGTTACGGACCACAGTGCAGGCCCTTCTGGTCTCGCACATCAATGGCAGAAATTCTCTTCTGACAGGGCTCTCAGCTGCTCAATTGGCTCCCCTAAAACAGTTCACCTTTCTGCAGTATATTTTTTTACGAGAGCATGGAAATTGTACCGAATTACCCACATCCTACACAAACTACATTGCCTTCCAATCCAATCCAGGATACTGTTCAAGACTGCATGTATCATCTACAAAGCAGTCACGAGTAGCACACCAACGTACCTGGTGGCGAAGCACACGCTCATCAAGCAGCAAATCGACCAACCGACTTGAATCACAACTTGTCCGCAAAGAGAGGACCTGCAAACAATCCTTCTCTTGTCATGCACCCACCCTCTAGAACTTGAGCCCGGTGTCGGCTTGGAATGCCCCCACAATTCTCCAATTTCGCAAATCTCTCAAAACATGGTTCTTTCAATAACACCTGACCAAGGACTAATTCAAATGGATGCACATACCGACAAATAGACCTCACAGTCCTGCAATACTGTTAAAAGACGCCAGCCCAAACGCCAGCTACCCACACTCTGTACAGCGCTCCACTGGTCTGGAGTTAGGTCAGCGCTTTAAACAATCAAATACATTTTATTCAATTAAATAAGACTGGCCTTCTCTTTAGAACACTAGTTGAAGCCCAAGAGGAAATTGGCAGTGTAAGAAGGGCTTTTGGGTGAACATGCACACAAGGCATGGGACATCAATGGGGATCTACAATTTGAAGCCCCTCACAGGAGGGTCCTCAGGGCCTCCCGGTGACCCTGCTTGTTCACAAGGGAGTTTGTTGGCTTTGAAATGCACTGAAGAAATTATGTATCATTGATTAGACATGGTGGCAATAGGTTAAGACATAGGAGACACTGACGATACAAAATGTGGTTGTACTAATAACTGTATTATGGCTACAAATTATACAAACAAGATACTGGTTGTATAACACCCACTGTGATTGAAAGCTATTTATTTATGCAGTTTTCCAAAGTACACAGTAGGTCTTCAGAGGTCACCAAAGCATTTCAGACTGGACTACACAAAATGAAGACAATATATATACATTGTATAATGTTATGTAAACAGACTTTTATATTGTGCCAAATTACCAGTGTCATAGTCTCAGAGCGCCTGGATTTGTCTCTGGAGTTTCTTACTGTTGTATCCACCCATCGCTTGGTATGCTGGAGAAAAGAAAATGAGTATAGGGCAGGTAAGCATAGCTCGTGGCCCCACGGGGCTCGGCTGGTAGGGCCTGCGTGGGTAATAAATGTTTTTCTATTTAATGTGTAGTGTGTTTTATTTATGTGTGTGCTGTGTATGTGAGTTGGGCTAAACCGTCCAGCCCACCATGGGGCTAGTTGGATAGCATAATAAAGGAAGAAAAATAAAAGTACATAAGAACAGAACTCCCCTGCCCAAGAATGGGCCGGACAGCGGAGAAAATCCTGAGAACATTTGGAAGAAAAAGACTGTTAGAAAAGAAAGGAACAAAAAAAATAAAAGGGAGAAGAGAAAAGCAAAAAGGCTTACCCTTGAGAGTGACTCCCTTTGTAGGCCTCCAGGTCCTAAATCTATTAAATGTTATCTGGCGACACGTGGGGGGAGCCCCCCAGAGACTAAACCAGGGGGCTGTGCTACTTATGACATGGGCAGCTCGACCATCCCATGGCAGCTGATTGGCCCGCCTGGGGCCCAGACCAGACGTGCCCATCAGTATCAAGGGCCCAGGCAACAAGCAGAGTGCTGCCTTGGCCTAAAAAAGAATATCCCATCCTGGGTCACATGTAGGAGTCGACCCAGACCAGGCTGCCTGGCTTTGTGCCCTGAAGGCCCGCCTCATGGCCAGAGTGGCAGGCCCTTCATAAAAGTCCCCCCGAGCTGTGTTTACCAGGTGCAGCCTGGGAGGTGAAGAGCTGAAAAGCCTGGTCCACCCTGGAGGGTGGATCCATGAAGAAAATACCATAAAGATGGCCGGCGTGAGGCAAAGGAAGGAGGAAGTTTCAGGCTGCTCCGTTGGGCAGCCTGGGTGAAGGAAAGCCTCGTACCGCCCAGCAGAGTTGACTGGTGAAGGCCAGCAGTCCGCCCCCTGAGTCTCGCACGTCATTGCTGAGGGGGCGGACCTGAAGTCCACATGACAACAAGGACGCTGCCACAAGACAAAATGTCAGCTGTATGCACTGCAGTGATGTGGGTCAGTCCCTGTGCTAAAAGGGTCGCTTGAAGATTGGGACAATGCTGCGGTTGTGACTGTGAGCGCAGATGGGCCCTCCAGACAACAGGGCCTACTAGACAATGGGGCCCACACAGAAGAGCAAAAAGTGCAGCGGGTGTGGCAGTGACAGCGAGTGGAACCTCTTGTGCGCAGGGGGTCACCCAGGACAATGAAAAGAGCGTGGGCTCCGCAGTGAGTATGGTGGACCCAAGCGGAGCAGCCTGGGTAAAGGCCAGCGGCCCACCCCTTGTGTCATTGCAGAGGAGGCAGGCCAGAAGCCCCTACAAAGATGTGGTTGCACCCTGCGGTAAAAGCAGCAGCAACCCTGTTGTCACATGGAAGCCGCCTGAAATGAAAATGGCTGTGGGAGCGCGGCAGTGAGTGTGGTGGCATCTCCATGTCAACGGGGACCCCGCCTGCAGACGAGCTGCAGGAGCAGCTGTGCTGTCGGGCAGCCCCCATGCTATCGGATTTGCTATGAAGATTGGGGCAATGCCACGGGTGCATTGGTAAGTACGGGTGGGCACCCCAGACAACAGGGCCCACCCAGAAAAGCAAAATGTGCTGTGGGTGCGGCGGTCAGCAAGGATGACCCCCATGCATGCCTCCCAGGACAATCAAAAGAGTGCAGGCTATGCAGTGAGTGTGGGGAGGGTCAGACTGGGGCATAAAATTGTCTAGGGCACCAATGACAAAGTGGCCCACAGTTGCAAATAGCAATTCATTCCTTTTGTGACAGACCTTTTGAGTAGCACCCAAAGTCTTTTGATAAAATGGGATGCAAATTGTGCCTTTTAAAGAATATTTATTCAGTAACACTGGCCAAAACAACTACCCGCTTGGTGGAGTAACTTATCAAACTGGCCCACATTTGCATTTTTCTGGGGCTGCAGGACAAAAGAAGACCCCTTTTTAAGCCCTCTGCCACTTGTGAAGATGTATAAGAGGGAGATAAGCACTCAGGCTGCATATACTGCCTTTATCCCAATCACACTGTTGAAAGCTGCACTATCTGTCGAGGTTTTAGCTCCAAGACTCTCAATGATAGAAACAGAAGGCTAGTCTGCTGGCTCAAAAAGGGTAACTACTCCGAATACCCTTCCGACGTCGAGTCGACCAAGAGCATGGCTGCTCCTGCGGGGAAATGACTGCAGTCAAAGGAAAGGGCCAGGTTGGAAGAACAGCCAGTGAAGACGACCAAGCACAGGTTCGCACAAAGCTGCGAGCCATCAGCGGCAGCCGAAAAACCGAAGGGGCTGGACGGGCTGTTGTCGCCCGCAGAACGCCAGTCATCACCGGTGCGGAAGTTGGCAGCAGAAGGTGACAAACCAATGGAAGTACGAGAGCACATGCATAAATCGAGGTCAGTGAGAGAGGGTGTGGCCTCTTCAACAGAGGGATTGCCCAAAAATCACCCTCTGCGCACATCCAGCGGCACAAGTACCTTGTGGTCGACCACTCCGAAAGCACTGAAACACAGCTGAGCGGAAGCTGTCATGGCGTGGAAGGTGCACAAGCATTTGCCGACCACGTTCACAGACTAAGAGCAGCAAACGTCAGGCAAAGTCAGCCCCTCGACATCAACGGCAACAAAACATCAGGCGCCTGACCCTTTGACGACATCACATCGAACTACCTCGTCGATCACATCTCACAAATCTGGCTCGTCCACAACGCTACACAAATCAGCCTCGTCCACATTGCTCCAAAAGTCCAGCTCATCCACAACACTCCACTAAACCAGTTCATCAACTTACATTCGACTCATGGACGAGGAAGGCCATGGACAAAGATCACACGGGCACGGTCCTGTCACCCTGGCCTGCAACCTAGGCAGCAGGGATAGACCCAACTCCTGGTCCAAAGAAACCATGGAAGCAGGGCCCGACGCCGATACAATCAATGACAACTCTGTCGACGGCAGCCCCATTGACGGGTTGACGGGAACTTCCTCAGGAGGTGCAGCCTCCACAACCGGACGAGACAACATCCAGGTCTCCCCGATCCAGTACTCTGAGTTAATACCAGAGGAGATACTACAGTACAAGGTGGATACCGGCTTCGAGGCTCAGAATCAAAAGTCACACTTGGAACAGTCAGTGATATCATAGGAGGAGGCTCATCTAGGCTAGCAACGCCAGGGAGTCATATTCAGGAAGGGGACCTAACAGTTTCACAGCCACAAGCAGAGGCAGGCCTAGGTCCACCCACAGATCCCACCCACCTACAAATTCAGCAAAGAGAGGTAAGGGCGCTGTTAACCAACCAACAGGCCCTACTATCCTTGCAGGTTCTGTCTTCCCTGCAGAGGGTCATCGCCTAGATTGATGCAGCTCTAATGGGACCGGGATGCCGGTTTTACCACCACCACAGCCAGCGGTACCACAGGTACCACAACAATTTCCGGTCAGACCCGGGTCTACTTTGCGGGGAAGATCAGCAAGGTCCTCCCCTTCCAGATACAGGGCCACATCGCAGGGAAGATCACAAGGTCCTTTAGGGGGCACTCGCAATCCAGGTCAATTTCTCCTCCCCCCCCAACATCCCCTGCACTTTGACCAATAGGCAGGGGCAGGAGCGGGTTACCAACACTAACCTATCCATTACGCAAAAGGAGCCATACCGTTTCACCACAGACCGATCAGTGCCGGAAGAAGGGCAACTAACAGATACGGATGAGGATGAAACCCACGACACCACATCCTCATCAACCACTCTGAGAAGGTATGATGATTAGGACACAGATTCTCACTAGGAGGTTCCCTAGGTCGAGGAGTCAGCAAAGCCATTTCCCCCTGACAACATTCTATTCTGCAGTCATGGGGGCGTGCAAGGACTTTGGCCTCTTTGCCTCTGAGGATGAGAAGGAATACTTTTTATTTGACCATATGGTTAAGACGGGAAAAGCAGTGGTTTAAATTCCCATCCCCAACCATGTCTGGCAGGAGAGACTTAAAACAATGAAGCAATCATTCACGATTCAAACGGTGAAAGGCTGTCTTGAAAAGAAAAGTACAACCCATCTGAAAATGCACCAAAATGCCTCACTTCCCAGCCATCTCCCGAAAAGCAAAAATGTGCTATACCATCGGACAATGAAGCATGGAAGCATGACGCTTTTGGTAAGAAGGTCTTAGCGATTGGATCTACAACAGTTAAAGCAGCCAACTCTTATGCCATCATGGCCAGGCATGATAGAGAGGTGTGGGATAAATGTGCACCAATCCTGGAGCATCTCCCAGAGGAGAGGAGAAGCATAAGGAGGCAAAGACAATCCTGAAAGAAGGAGAACAATCCTCCATCCTGGGTATTTACATGGCAGTGGACCTGGCGGAAACATGTTTTAAACAAGTGGCCAACAGAGTGGTCCTACGAAGACAAGTGTGGCTTCGATGTACGGATTTCTGGCCAGATGTCTACCATAAAGTGGTGGACATGCCCTTTGAGGGTGATGAGCTGTTCAGACCCAAGATCGACAAAGCTCTAAAAACAATTAAGAGAGACACCGACACAGTCAGGTCATTAACATCCCTGCAGAACCGTTGTCCTTTTTGTCAGTTCAGGGGAGCAGCCAGCAGAACATCCACGTCCTCATCCAACAAGGGACGTCAATACTCAAGAGGCTCCGCATATTACTCCCACGGGTAAAAGAGAGCTTACCAGGGGTACCAAAAATCAAAAGACTTTTGACAAAATCAGCGCTGCAAGCAGCCCCCCGGATCCCAAAGGGGACCTCAGGGTAAGACCCAACAGTGACAATCCATCCCATGGCACCTTGGGAGGAAGGATCTCCAGGTTCACTTGAGGCTGGAGAGAAATAACAAAGGACAAATAGGTGCTGGATGTGGTAGTATACCAGAACCTACTGGAGTTCAAACAAACACCCCCTCCCACACCTCCAAACCACCAACCACAGGCACGCAAAACTGCGCTCCTACAACAAGTGCAGCTCATGCTGCAAAAAAGGGCCATTGAAAGAGTCCCCAGGTACCAAAGGGGAAAGGGAGTGTACTTCCGGTACTTCGTCATCCGCAACCTGGACAGAAAATGTAGGCCCATTTTAGACCGAAGGAGGTTGAACAAATGTATAAAGCGCAAAAAGTTTACTACGATCACATTACAGCAGGTCATAGAAGTAATGCAGCACCTCGACCACCTTGCCTACCTGGAACTCCAGGACGCCTACTTTCACGCACCCATCCACCCAGGGTACTGGAAATACCTATGGTTTGTGGTCGGAAAATCGAACTACCAGTTCAAGATCCTGCCATTCCACCTGAAGTCTGCTCCGCGCACCTTCACAAAGTGCCTTGCACCAGTGGCAGCCAGCCTGCACAAACAGGGACACCACATGTATCCTTATTTAGAGGACTGGCTGGTGCGATCCCCATTCAGGCAGGGAGCACTGTCTTCTATAGCAGCAACAGTGGGGCTATTACAAACATTGGGCTTCGCCATCAACTACAAGTGATCCTTCTTGCGGCCATCCAGGTGGCTCATATTCCTGGGGGTGGAATTCTCCACGCAGGAAACAAGGGTGCAACCCTCCAGCGACAGAGTTAATACCCTTGCGTCCCTGCTAAAGACTTTCACGCCAAGCAAAGTAAAAACAGTGAGTTAATGCATGCAACTACTTGGGACAGTGGCGTCTTGCATAACACTGGTCCCTCACAGCAGACTTTATATAAGACCACTACAAGAGATCCTGGCAGCAAACTGGACGACGACCACCGGATCATGGGGGGCAAGATGCGTATCCCTTTCAAGCTGCACCCACAGATTCAGTGGTGGGCAAACAAAGCCAATGTCTGCAAGGGGAAAGCGTTTCAGGATCCACACCCGACAAAACACTGGTTACTGATGCCTCCCTCCAGAGCTGGGGTGCTCACGTGGACCAGCTGCATGCCAAGGGGCTATGGACGCCCCAGGAGTCATCCCTACATGTAAATGTGCTCGTGCTCAGAGCGGTTCGGTTGGCACTCAAATCTTTCCTCCCGATACTACAGAACCAAATGATCAAAGTCCTCACAGAAAACACTACCACAATGTATTATCTGTGAAAGCAGGGAGGAACGCGATCCAGGACATTGTCCAAGTAAACTCAATTGACATGGCACTTGGGATCAGCATTCAGGTATTCCACCTGCCGGGGATACAGAATCAGATGCCGTATAGCCTCAGCAGGCAAGTGTCCCAAAACCACGAATGGGAGCTTGACTCCTCAACCTGGCAAACACTGTTCCAATGCTTGGGTCAGCCAACAGTAGAGCTATTCGCCATGATCCACAACAAAAAGGGCTCAATGGGAAAAGCGTTTGCTTTTCCATGGGATGGCCTCTTTGTATATGCATTCCCGCCGTTCCTGATCCTGCGCAGAACGATACAGTCGATCAAGCGGCACTCTGCAAGTTGAGTTTAATTGTACCGGACTGGCCTCACCAGACCTAGTACTCTGATGTGGTCCAACAGTCCAGGGAACAAACCCATCAGACTCAACAATAGACCAGACACCATAACACAAGGCAAAGAGAAAATTCTGCACCAAGGCCTTCAATCACCGCGCCCGATGACGTGACTCCTGACTTCATGAGTTCGGAAGCCTGAACATATCTCAAGAGTACGGACAGGTCCTAGCGTCGGCAAGAGCTCCCGCCAGCAAATCATACCACCTAAAGTGGAAGCAATTCTGCAAGTGGTGCAAGACCCAACACCAACAACACCAGGAAGGACTGAACCCATTCTGGGTGACGCCAGAGGAGTTACTGCCATACCTGCTAGGCCTAGCTAAACAAGGCCTTGCCCACAACTCCATTAAAGTTCACTTGGCAGGCATCTCAAGGTACACCAGGTGGGAGAAAGACGTCTTCCTCTACAGACGCAGACTTGTAAAGCATTTTCTTAAAGGCCTTTTCATATATTTTCTACCAGTAAGACGGATATCACCAGAATGGAGCCTCAACACCGTGCTCTCTGGGCTCATGCAGAAACCGTTTGAACCTATTGCCTATGCACCTCTGGGATACTTGTCCTGGAAGGCCGCCTTCCTGGTGGCTATTACGTCAGATGTCGGAGCTGCAAGCCCCCGTAACCAACTAGCCATACTTGAAGTTCCAAAAGGATAGGGTACTTCTCATAACAAATCTGCGATTCATTCCCAAAGTGCCCACGGATTTTCACAAAAATTCCACAATATGTTTGTCAGCTTTCTTTGACAAGCCCTCAACAACGGCAGAGGTGGCATTACACCCGCTCAACCTCAAGCAAGCGTTAAAATACTACATTGACAGGACACAGTCCTTCAAAAAGTCAGCACAATTTTCCATAGTGTATGGCCCGATGAATAAAGGCTCTACCCAAACAAAGCATAGCAAGGTGGATCTCATCGGCTATTGTCTTCTGCCACAAGTCAGTGGGGAAAGCCCCTCCAGACTCCCCCCATACACATTCAACGAGAGTTACAGCAGCTTTAGTGGCATGGTGGTCGGGAGTCCCTGTCACAGACATCTTCCAAGCGACCACCTGGTCAGTGCTGCATACTTTCATGAGGCACTACTGCCTGGAGAAGCAGCATGTGCGGACAGGGAGAGCAGTCCTACAGCGCCTGTTCCAGTAACGTATGATCCTATGGATTTGCTATAAGGTATGCAGGTGCAGGTTTCTGCCCTGTATGGACCTCCAGGGTCTGCAGTATACTGCCACATAGTCTATTTGCAGCATTTGACTCTATGACAGATCGAATGCTGGAGAAGGAGAACGTTTCTTACCTGGAACTCCTGTTGTCCAGCATTGGTATCTTTCATAGATTCACATGCTCCCTCAATCCACCCCGTACGGTAAAACCTCTCGTACCCCAGGGACATTTGGTACCACAGGGTCAGAATCTGAGGGCAAGAGGAAGAGGGGGGTCTAGTCTAGGGTTACTCGAGGTCCCATTGATGGAGACCGAAAACACCCATAACAATGCTGTTAGGCTACACAATGTAGGTTCTTCTTGCCTAGGGCAAGGGGAATAAAAAACTAACCAAGGCTTTCCAGCCTGACGATAGGGAATATTCACAGCATGTGAATCTATGAAAGATCAAATGCTGGAGAAGATATTAAGATCTTAAGTAGATGAAGGAGGTAGAGGTGAGGTACCCTGGCGTGAGGTAGCAGTACAATGTGGCATCCTTCCTGAGGCCACCCAACATAATGGGACCACCCACAAATTCCATCCTCTGCCTCACACTCCATGTGGGTGGTACCTGAGTTAAGGTAGGGCGTATGTTGTGCCAGACTCACCTTAAGGGTCCCTGAGACCCCTGCAAAGAAGGGTGAGCTGACGTAGGTGGTCCACAGTCAGTTGGTGCTAGGGAATCCTAGGGAAAGTAAAAGGCGGTGGGGGTGGTTTCCTTGGGAACTGTCCCTGACCTAATCCAGGACTGGATGCTCCCTAGCTTGGGTTAGGGCCAGTAAACAGGGGCTACATTAGAGGGAGGGAAAGCATGAAAAACATGTCACAAACAAAGGGAAGGAAGCGATGCAGTAGGGGAATCATATTTTTTTATACCACAGGTGTTGGCCAGTTCTCCTAGGGGGACCATGCTTTTGCAAAAGGGAGGAGGCGTATATGTCCTAAAGTGTTGTGATAACTGGGCTATCTTTCCAAGGTAGATTTGGAGAATTGTAAGTGCAACAAAGTTAGTCATTAGGAATTACAGGGCAGGACCATGGGAACATGTCCTTAAAGTCGATTAGTGCATCTATCAATGGTCTAAAAGGCTCTGACTGGAATTTTACAGATACTAGCCATGCCTGTGCAGTATGCAATGAAAGTTAGTGATGTCTTTATCAAGAGTAGCATAAGTGAGATAGTGCAGGAGTCTCCTGGTCCTGTTCGAGACCCCCGACTATGGAATGGTCTTGAGGACTATGTAAACAACTCCCATTTTGATTAGACACATAGGAAATACTTTTTCTATGAATTTCCGAGAGCATGGAGTGAACACTGCTTTTGATGACTGGATTTGTTGGACTCTGGGCTAGTGCTAGTAGAGGCTAATTAAACACTGCCACAGATGGCATGAATGAGTTGTACCCCGGCAACAGGGGAACAGGTCAATCTTCTCAGTGGCAACAAAAGTGGGGAGGGCTACAGGAACGGTGGAATGATGTGTCAGCGTGGACAGAAAAGGCTTATTGGGGCATGCCATCTATCACATGTCTGGATGCCAACAGTCATAGCCTCTAGAAGAACTTGGTAGGTGAACCGAGAGAAGGCCATGCCTATGTGGCAGGGGCAGTAGGATGTGATTTGTATCCCTTACAGGTACAGGTATAATCTGATGGGTGAATCAGGGATGATAGCGCTGCAAGACTTGAGGACCCATTATCCGTAGCTGACAGGTATGGGTAGAACTTGAGTGAGAGGTCATACCTTATAATTGAGATAGATCATTTGACGGCAGCCTTCCAGCCTGTTCAAGGACATTGTTGCCTCTCAGTTTCTCCTCCCTGGCAGGCTAAATGTAGAAACAGGAGGCAGCAGTGTTTTTCGTAGTGGTATTTAGCAACTTACTTCCATTGTCACCTTATGTTTGGTCCTTCTGAATGTCTTGGGTGACCGAACTGAATGAATCATTTTGTCACATGCTTCTGGCCTAGTCATTGTTGAAGGGGACACGCCCACTAGACAACTGGTCTAACGCCACCCTACAGTGACTCTGATCAACTTCCTGCTGGACCAACAGCAACACCTGCCAAGAACGTGATATAGCGAGGCAAGGATGCATGAGCCTGTACTCACATTTAGGTACCCAAGCAATGTATGGTGCACAAAAGGGTTTAGGGTCAAATAACAGCAGTACAAACATCTACAAGAACATGTGAATTCAAACTGAAAATGCAGAGGTCTATACAAAATCACAGGGCCCATGGTGAAATAATTACACAATACCACCACAGGCTGAGGAATATACAAAATCGACTCTAAGCACCCTTGTAAGGTGCAAGGTTACCCTAGGCTCTCCCCTTTAGTGGTCAGCCCTACTTTGTGATTTGTGTCCCTTTTCTAGGTCCCCTCATTTGTTGCTACTATTGTACTGTGATCTGTGTCCCTTAGGCTCTCACCCACTTTCTCGGTCCTCTCCTCAACAGTGGTTACTGTTGTACTGTGATCTGTGTCCCACCAGGCTCCCTCCTTCTCTCTATGTCCCCCTTCTTCTTGGTTACTGTTGTTCTGTGAACTGTGTCCCATTAGACTCTCTTCCACTCTCTAGGACCCCACCCTGCTGGGGGCACCGTTTGTACTGTTGAGTGTACCTTTCTGCCCATTCTGTGTGTTCCCAGCTGTGCGCATCCTGCGTGTAGCAACACATGCTTGGCAACTCTCATCTCTCTTTCGCTCTCTCCTACTTCCTCCTCGCACCCTGCATGGTGCTTTCCATCTCCCCTCTCTTCTCCAACTGCTACTCTATCTCCTAACCTATACCTCTCACTAAGTTGGGAAGGAAGAAGTTAAAGAGGGACATCCTGGTCTCCAACACAGGTCTTCCTATCGCTGATACCTATATCAGTGCTTCCTCCAGACAGATGCTTACCGACATCCTCTTTGTTGTTCCCTCTCCAGACCTATGGACCCCTCATATGGTCTCTGGTCTATCTCCTTTTTCCTCCTCTCCCATTAATGGTGACACTCGGTGGGAGGTCCTCTTGGCAGGGCGTACCTCAAGCCTGTACCCACCCACTGAAGTCTTTCAAATGTGGCGACCTGCTCCATGTCGCTATTCTCAACTCCCGTCTGCTGTCAAACACTCCTCTGACATTTGCCACCTCCTTGAAGAACTTGACCCGGTTGTCCTCGCTCTCACCGAGACATGCTTAACAGCCATCTCTGTCACCAATTTTGACACTCTCCTCCCGGATGGCTACAAGATCCTCTCCGAACCCAGAACCAACTGTCCCGGAGGTGGAGTAGCTCTGATCTTTCCGGAGTGGCTCCTTGCTTCTGTCATTCCTACGCAAACCTACTCCTCCTTTGAGTGCCTGGTCTGCAGGTTCTCTATCTCCCGTGGCCTCTCTCTGACTGTGGCCACCATCTACAGGCCACCAGGCCAAGTTTCCCTCTTCCTCTTAGAGTGGGCTGACCTCTCCTCTTCTCTCCGTGCCTCTACCTCTCAACTTCTCCTCCTCTGGGACCTCAACATCCATCTAGATGCTTCTAATCCCTCCTCAGGGGTCTTCCGCAATCTTTACGACACTCTCTACATTCTACCCTCTGTGCCAACACACTCTGCCGGGCATACCTCGGATGTTCTCATCTCGTCAGACATCTCCCTCGCAAACCCTTGCATCACTCCTCTCTTTTGGACTAACCACTTTCTGCTCTCCTTTCAACTGACACTCTCTGTCCCCCAGGCTAAGCCCACCCCAGCACTGCCACCTACCTTCTCTGTCATTCGGCCCATGAAGCGTGTGTCAGTGGATGCCTTTGCTGCTACTTTCTCTGCTCCTCCCACGTCTGCGGTTGACTCACACTGTCATGAGAATCTGTCTGAAGCCTATCTCCAAGTGCAACTCTTGGTATGGCTCCGACCTCGCCACCCTGAAATGCAAGTGTAGGGTGGCTGAGAGAAAGTGGGGGGCATCGGGCGCATCCTCTGACAAAATGGCTTGCTGCCTACTCCAAAGGTAATACAGACTCTCTGCCCTGTCCAAGAAGAGAGCCCACATCCAAGCCTGCATCTCTGCGGCCTCTAACAATATGGCCAAACTGTTTAAAATCTGCAAGAAGCTGGCCAATCCTTCTGCACTCTTCATCTCTCCTGTTTCCTCACAGGCCCTCTGGACGGCTCTGGCCTCTCACTTCACCACTAAAGCTCAGGACACCCTGTCCTCTCTCTCCTCTTCCTCTCCCTGTACCTCTCTCAGCCCCCATCTGGCTGCATCTCCCTCTCCTCTTCCTTTCTCCTCTTTCTCTCCGACTACACCTGACAAGGTTTCGAGACAAGTCTGATCTATGAAAGTGTGGTCCAAACAGGTGCTCCCCTGCTCCTCGGCAACCATCAAGGACCACTTTGTCACCCTCGCTCCAGCCATGACCGATTTCTGCAATCACTCTTTTGCCACTGGAACTTCCCCTCTCTCCTCAAGCTCTCCCTTATGCACCCCCTCCTCAAAAAACCCTCTGCTAATCCTACCTGTGTGGCAAACTATCACCCGATCTCTATCACTCCTTTTCTGGGCAAACTCCTGGAAAATCTAGCTATCTCCCAGCTTACTCTGGAAACTGCTCTGCTGAACACTCGTGAAGATCTGCTCACTGATCTCGATTCAAGCCTTCCTTCTGTCCTCATCCTCCTTGACCTTTCCTCTGCTTTTGACACAGTCAATCATGCCATCCTGATCAATCGACTCCATGAGAACCTGGACACCATGGATCAGGCCCTGGAGTGGTTGTCCACCTTCCTCCTGGACCGACCCTCACATGTCCAACTTGGGTTTTTTCTCTCCACCACCTCTCTCTCTACATGTGGTGTTCACTGGGGCTCTAGCCTCTCACCATGGCTTTTCAATGTCTACTTGGCCCCTTTGGCCCACCTTATCTCAACCTTCTCCTCTAACTTTCAGTGTTATGCAGAGGGCACTCATCTCTCCTTCAGGCTCCCCTCAGCCTCCTCTCCTCTTTCGCTCATTCCTGACTGTCTATCCAGGATTCAGGATTGGTGCACCTCCAACGATATCTACCTTAATGCCAATAAGACTGAGATCCTTCTCATTGGGAAGCCTTCTCACGCTCTCCCTCTCTCACTCTGGCCACCATCCTTGGGCCCTCTTCCTGCTCCTTCCTGTGAGGCTAAGAACCTTGGTGTCATCTTTGACTCCACCCTCTCCTTCTCTCCTTACATCTCTGATGTCTCTAAGTCAAACTATCAGATGCACCTCCTCAGAGGTATTCTTCCTTGTCTCACTTTCCCCCAGAAGTTCACTGTCTCCAGAGCTCTGATCCTGTATAGGCTGGACTATTGTAACAGCCTCTTTCTAAATCTTCCTGCCTCTACTCTACGCCCTTTGCAACTTATCCAGAAGAGGACTGCAAGACTTGTCCTTGGCCTCAAGCCCAGGCATCGTATCTCTCCAGTCCTGAATCTCTCCACTGGCTCCCTGTGGCTGCAAGGATCAAGTTCAGGACCCTCTGCATTGTCCACAAGGCTTTCTGGGGCCGGGGGCCTCACTATATCCAAATCTCTCTTACTAGGCACTTTCCCTCACAAGCCCTCCGTTCATCCACCTCCAATTCTCTGAGGGTCAGACGCTTCTCCATGCAGAGAGTGGGGAGGTAAATCTCTCTCTTTGGCTGGGGCATCTCTCTGGAACAGCCTCCCTGTCTCTCTCAAACTTGAGCAGGACCATCTAATGGTCCGGAAGCAACTCAAGACCTTCCTTTTCGCTTCGGCTTTCTCTCGCCCGCTCCCTTGCGGATGTCCCTGTCTGCTGCGAACTCTGGTTACCTGGCCAACCATTGAACTTACAGTACCAGGCTCCTGCACGACCAGTTGCCCTTGCACTGCCTCTGGGCCTCCCAACCACTTAAGGGACTGTATCTTTAACCCTACAGTCCCCTGACTCTCTGCACTTATGACCCACCAACCGAAGTGCTTACAAGCTACTTGCACTCTCCCTCCCCCATGGCACTTCTCCCCTTCCCGCACTTGTGCGATCTGAATGACACAAGTTCTAGTAAGATCATTGTTTTGTCCTCCCTCTGTCTTCCCTCCCTTGTCTAAGCACTTGGGTACAGATGGGTTATAAATGACTTATCATATCATATATCCCTTTTCAAACCCACCACTCGTCTACACAAAACAAGCATCACCTTCCGTCAGCCAGATGAACGGCTCGTCTTAAAAAAAAAGAATATCACTGATCCTCTTGGCAAATGCACTATTTCTCTTCACAAAACAAATGCCATCGTTCTCATCGCAAATGTACTAACCTCTTCACCAAAGGAGTGCAACTAGGCTAAAATGTCAGAAGGGGGGTGGCTAAACCTTTAAATGTTAGGTGAAGGGCTCATTTCAGAGTCTGTTGGGGAGGGGCAAACGTACTTGCTTCGGGGCCTCTAACTTCTGTACACATTCTAATGGGACTATTCTAGTGCAGCTTCAATGTTACAAGCAGTTAACTCTCTCCTTGAACTCTGAAAGCACCCACTTGCGCACTGCTGTGATAATGAGCTGTCTCCTTCCAATCGCTCCCCTGACATGCAAGTTCTAACACCCCATCACAATTAAAAATGGGTGCATAGAATGCAGGTATTAACAGTGAAACGCTTTACATTAGTAATTGCCAGGCCTGTGTTAACTGTGCAGCCGCAGCACGGTTTATTGTCCGTGTCCTACCATGGCTCTCTAGATCAGCTTGGTCAAGTCAACATATGGCAACATTTCAGAGGGTGCGGGGTTGGCATTTACGTCACTGGTCCCACATACAAATGTTCTACTCCGTTCTAAAACAAACATCACAGTCATTCATAACAAGCACACTACTACCTTTACAAAATGAATGTCACTGTTCATCACTGGAAGTGTAGGACTGGCAGCTATGGGCGTAATTTTAGGGGGGACAAGGGTGTTTGTGCCCCCAACATTCGTGGCACACCATTTTGATAGTACCCCTCATTTGGCAGGGGCCCCTTTCATTCACATGTCATGTCCTGATCAACATTTTCAGCAAAGTAACTCAACGTAGTGCCATCCATTCACCAAAGAGTGACTGGGACCTCTCGGTCCCCCACTTTGTGCGTGGATGGGAGTAGCCAAAGCGATGTGTGTTTGTAGGGGGGCGGTGGGGTCTGAGAAGCAGCGCCTCAGCTCAGTTCAATTAGCGCCCAGTATTCCCTCGGGGGACAGAATCAAGTGTTCCGGTCCCAGGAGGATAGCTCAGCGACAATGTGCTCGCCTTGGAAACAAGATGACACGAAGCAACACAGGTTTGATCCCTGGGTATGTGCTTAGAAACCTCTGGGTATTAAGCGTGTTATAAATATGCAACTAAGACATATTCCTGTAACAGGGCCTCAATGCCCCCGGCTGTGTGAGCACTTTAAAAAAATAAATAAATAAAAGTGCAGCTGACGCCAGCTGCCCGAGGGACTGCAGTGCTCAGGCAAGGGCAACTGCCGGAGCTGCGTTACATCTTGTTACAGCTCAATTCCTCTCATGCTCTCTAACCCATCACCAGAGGCGTATCCATACCGGCCTAAGCTCCAGGTTTAACCCTTAGACTCCAGGTTTTTACGTACTTAGCTGGGTCTCCGGGGAAGAGCATGGAGTCTCTGGGTTCCGGCCCTCCCTGTGTCTCCACCAAATTTGTGTGCTTTGATGCCTTTCCTGCCATGCAATACCAGCAGGTAACGCTGTGTCCTTCAGTGCTTCTTAGCATCACGTCTGACGGGAGTAAACGTTTCTTTGCTGTCCCTCCCACCGTCTCCCCGAAATGCACTCATGTTTGCCTTCACAGCGAGTTAACTGTAATGGAGGGCACACATTACGGCCTCAATGAAGGGCACACATTAGGGCCTCAACAATGGCGAACACGTGTTATGCCACATTGGGATAAAAAAAGCTAGTGTGTTGTGTTCGTAAGTTTTCATTATCATGTTGATAATGCACTCAGTTTACAATCACGTTCAAAATTGAATATATATTAGATTTGTGCTTATTACAATCCTGTGAGTTTATTAAACACATAGTTCCAAAGTCCCAGGCCCATGATTGTGCCCTCAATGCCCTCCCCAGTCTCCACCTCCAACCCGCCTCCCATCCCGCCTCCATGCCTGGTTTGTTCCTCCTTAGCGTGTTCGCCTGGCCTGGTGCCTAAGGTGCTCTTCCCTGAATGCCATCTGCCTCCCTGGCGCTGCAGGTGAGATAATTTCACTTTGAAAGGCTACTGAGCCTCTTTCTGAGCCCATCTCGCCATGTGATGCCCCCTCAGCATGGCCTTTGCACCCCCTTTCTCCCCTGCTCTTCCATCTTCCCTGCCCCCCTTCCCACCTCTCAGCCCGCCCCTGAACCGTAATTGGCCAGTTCATTCCTATTAAGTGACCTTCCCATGGCAGCCCTCTGCCCGGTAGCCCCTTTGGCTAAGGGCCCCAGGGCAAAGGGCGGCTCCAACGGAGGCGGCTCCAGAGAGTGTCTGGAGGGGAAGCCTGAGAAGCCAGCAGTTACTAGACACCAACAAAAACTGTAAGTGTGACATGGTTGGGGTGTAGAGCAATAACTCTACATCAGAAAGCCCCCGCCACTGTACCTTACATTTCCATAACATAGACTGCCATAGACTTAGCCCATGCATACTTAGAATGGTTTGTGACCACCAACCCAAATCTCTCCATGACAGTATTGAAAATGTTGTCTTGCATTGCATTAACATACTAATCAATGTTAACAAGTGTCACGGCTGGAGTACCTTTTGAACATTAGCATGCGCCGTATCTGGATGGGTTTGTGAGTGTTGACATGTGCCACACTTAGACGGAACTATGTAGGCCAGCATGTTAAATCTCATATAACCCACTAAGAACATAAGCTCAAACTCTCCGAATACTTATATCACTGAAAAACTCACACAACCATCTCTCGCACAGCAAGCTGCACACACTTCACCACACTGCAAACCATAAGCTGCAACAACAGCACACGCGAACTGATGCCAATCCAATACTTGCACCAAAACTCAGCCCCCGGTGTCCACCGAGTTGAAGCTGCCAACAGAACACCACTCCTCTCACTATCCTACTCCCTCTTCACCTTACTAACCCTTTCCACCTTCTCATTTACAGATCCGCCAGAGCGCCTGGGGTCCAATTCCATTGGTGACGGTGCGCTATATAAGTACCTTTGACATAACCTAAACTTAAATATATTCCAACGTGTGGGTGTGGCCTTGAAAACTTTTGGGCGGGGCATGATGTCTGGGTTTTTCATTTTGCAATGTTTCAGCCTCTACCTCTTGTTCGAATTTTAAGAATGTGCATCCAATTGGGAACAGGAGATATGTGACCACCCACTCAACTTCTTTTGATACTAATGCCTGGTGTTGTGCTTTTTCAACGTTGCCTGTTTTACATTAATATGTAAATCGTCATATGTACGTATTGATACAGATGTATACCCCTTGACATTACGCAATCCTTGACTACTAATCGGACACCCTTTGCTAGTCTCCACGACATGACAACATAGTTTCGCTGTCTTGGACTTCCTTGACATTTTCTCTATTCCGAGCACACCCGGTCTTTCTCTCATGAATACTCTTATCAGGAATACCCCTCTATTGAGAGCTCCCCTTAGCGGCGAGCATTATGTGTTAGTTTGCCTTCAGGTTCTTTAATTCTATTTTGTATTCGATTTCACTTGTAAACTCTCCATTGAGCTTGCGCACGCCGGCGGTGGACACTTATTTGTTTACATTTCATTTTTTCACGCAAGACGTGACTGTGACGTAATTCGCCTGACGCACATCACGCAGCAACGTCAACAAGCATGACGATGCGAACTTACACATGCGCATTCCATCGGATTGCTGCGCATGACTCGAACAATATCCTAGGCTGCCAGTATAAAAGAGACTTGCAACGGTACAGTCGCAGCTCCAGCTTGGCAGATGTGCCCTACCGTGAAGCTCCTTTTTACAGATAGACGTAAGTACGCCTCTACCTCTTACTACCGAACTTTCGACCCATGGTCCTCAGGCCTTTTTAGACACTCACCTCTACCACTTGCTTCTTAGTTCACAGCTATCTGAGGCCATTGAGCATTCTCTGCAGCTTTCCCAATCGGAAGACAGCCGCCAGAAATACTTTGCATCCAATGCAATTTCGATTACTTTACGACATCTAAGTTCTTTCTTTCCTTTCCTTTCCTCTACCCTGATCTGGTGTTCTAACCAATTTAGTTGTTATTATTCTTTAGAATATAGGACAATTTGAACCCCCCGACTAGAAAGTATTTTTTCTTATAAACCACTCTACCTTGGAGAATTAGCATCACTAGTTGTTTAAAATCTAATGGTTCCACATACGTGCATTATCCCTAAACTTTCCTGGAGACTGTAGCTAAGGCTTTATTTGACAATATGGTTATAATCGGAGTGACATACATAATAAGACGGTGTAAGCTAGTACTATTACAATGTGTTGTTCAAGTATTCCCTTGAAAATCGGTTTGTGAGTGTTGGCATGTGCCACACTTAGACGGAACTATGTAGGCCAGCATGTTAAATCTCATATAACCCACTAAGAACATAAGCTCAAACTCTCCGAATACTTATATCACTGAAAAACTCACACAACCATCTCTCGCACAGCAAGCTGCACACACTTCACCACACTGCAAACCATAAGCTGCAACAACAGCACACGCGAACTGATGCCAATCCAATACTTGCACCAAAGCTCAGCCCCTGGTGTCCACCGAGTTGAAGCTGCCAACAGAACACCACTCCTCTCACTATCCTACTCCCTCTTCACCTTACTAACCCTTTCCACCTTCTCATTTACAGATCCGCCAGAGCGCCTGGGGTCCAATTCCATTGGTGACGGTGCGCTATATAAGTACCTTTGACATAACCTAAACTTAAATATATTCCAACGTGTGGGTGTGGCCTTGAAAACTTTTGGGCGGGGCATGATGTCTGGGTTTTTCATTTTGCAATGTTTCAGCCTCTACCTCTTGTTCGAATTTTAAGAATGTGCATCCAATTGGGAACAGGAGATATGTGACCACCCACTCAACTTCTTTTGATACTAATGCCTGGTGTTGTGCTTTTTCAACGTTGCCTGTTTTACATTAATATGTAAATCGTCATATGTACGTATTGATACAGATGTATACCCCTTGACATTACGCAATCCTTGACTACTAATCGGACACCCTTTGCTAGTCTCCACGACATGACAACATAGTTTCGCTGTCTTGGACTTCCTTGACATTTTCTCTATTCCGAGCACACCCGGTCTTTCTCTCATGAATACTCTTATCAGGAATACCCCTCTATTGAGAGCTCCCCTTAGCGGCGAGCATTATGTGTTAGTTTGCCTTCAGGTTCTTTAATTCTATTTTGTATTCGATTTCACTTGTAAACTCTCCATTGAGCTTGCGCACGCCCGCGGTGGACACTTATTTGTTTACATTTCATTTTTTCACGCAAGACGTGACTGTGACGTAATTCGCCTGACGCACATCACGCAGCAACGTCAACAAGCATGACGATGCGAACTTACACATGCGCATTCCATCGGATTGCTGCGCATGACTCGAACAATATCCTAGGCTGCCAGTATAAAAGAGACTTGCAACGGTACAGTCGCAGCTCCAGCTTGGCAGATGTGCCCTACCGTGAAGCTCCTTTTTACAGATAGACGTAAGTACGCCTCTACCTCTTACTACCGAACTTTCGACCCATGGTCCTCAGGCCTTTTTAGACACTCACCTCTACCACTTGCTTCTTAGTTCACAGCTATCTGAAGCCATTGAGCATTCTCTGCAGCTTTCCCAATCGGAAGACAGCCGCCAGAAATACTTTGCATCCAATGCAATTTCGATTACTTTACGACATCTAAGTTCTTTCTTTCCTTTCCTTTCCTCTACCCTGATCTGGTGTTCTAACCAATTTAGTTGTTATTATTCTTTAGAATATAGGACAATTTGAACCCCCCGACTAGAAAGTATTTTTTCTTATAAACCACTCTACCTTGGAGAATTAGCATCACTAGTTGTTTAAAATCTAATGGTTCCACATACGTGCATTATCCCTAAACCTTCCTGGAGACTGTAGCTAAGGCTTTATTTGACAATATGGTTATAATCGGAGTGACATACATAATAAGACGGTGTAAGCTAGTACTATTACAATGTGTTGTTCAAGTATTCCCTTGAAAATCGACATTTGTATCCCAACAACATTTTCTAAAGTCGTTATGATTTGTTTTAACCAATCACCATCTGTTGTGAGTGTAATAACAGACAGAAGTGCTATGAATTTATGTAACGGGCTAAAAATATGATCTATGTCCTCTTTATTCATTTCTATAGAAAATTTGAAAAACTGTGCCATTGCCCCTGAAGAAGAGTTGTTTTACTCGAAACGCGTTGGGCACCATCATGTACTATGTACAATAAAGAAAACGATATTCATCAGAATCTTTGTTTCTTCATAATATTCTTTACATGCTCAATGAAAATGGTGTTTGTACCATGAAAACTGTTTGCTATGAATAACTGAATGCTAAATCTCGCTTGAAATAATATGCAAAATAATATGCAAAATAAGTATCTAAAATCTTCTTTAGTTATTGATCTGTATTTACAGATACTCGATAGTGTGCAGGGGACGGGAGTTCCCAAAGTCTCTTTGGGAACAACCACATTTTTTCATTTTCCAATGTATGCAGGTATGGGTGCATCGCGCACTTAACATGAACACTCCTGCCTTTAAACAAGTATCAGACAATTAGTACTCTCACAGCAAGGGCACAACAACTTCTCTATACAAAATAAATAACACGCATTGATGGTTGAGTATATCTCTTCATCGTGCCCATGGCACACACTCCAAGCAACAGACACAGATCACTCGTTGCACCTGCTCTACTTAAAAAAAAATAATCTGACTAAACAAATCACAAAATACACCATCCGTCTCAACAGAGACGCTTTTCAGTATTTAAAAAAAAGCAGACCGATTGGCTTTGCCGCTGCTTGTTCTTTCTGTGAGGATGGTGCATCCTACCTTGGTAGCAGATAAAGTTGCGTTGTTCGTGGCAGCGGTCTTCATTCCATGTCGATCCGTCCCCTGCTTCCATCTTGGCGCATGATCTATCTATGTTGTCGTCTGGCATTTGATACCAACGGCGGAAATCGTCGTCGATGCCATTGCTCCAAAGCCACTGTGTTACATTACACCGGTATAGACCTATCCAAGCGGTCGTCGGCCATTGCGATATCTTGTTTTTCACCTGGCCACCAGGGAGACACAAAAACAGCTTGACTGACACAGAATCGTAGACATCCAAGCACGGTTTTGACAACGTGGATTAAGGCGTTGACAATTCACTAGTCACATGTATGTAAGAATACACGTTATCCTGACTTAATTGTCCATGGGTTTGTTTAATCAAAAATGTAATCAACTAAGCCTTGCTTGTCCACGGAATAAAAATGATAATTCGATAAATGGATTAAAGCTAAATCTAGAGAGAGCGGAGAAAAGTGACTATATTTGGAAGTGGACTTGTGCAAGGCATTCCCTTGGTGTGAATATTGATCCATTGTTGGTGGATAATGGTAGGCACACTTAGCCAACCTTGACAACAGTTGGGAAAACACCCTACAAGTCTCTTTGGGAGTGATATTTTGCCAACCGCAAAGAGCACGTCTTGTTAGCACTTCAGGCCAGATTCTGAGGTGCGTGTAAAATAAGAAAAGTGATGTTCTTTGGTGGAACAACACTTTTCTTTACAGCACCATATTCTGTCAAAGAAAGAATATGCCATAATGACATCAAACTCTCCACTCTTGCATGTCCCTGATTTATGTTCCTACAGCAGCCCTAGTGACCATCACTAATGCAGGGCAGACGCTGTGCCCTACCTCTGACATGCTGACATGAATGTCTCCACGCTTGCTTGTCCCTGATTTATGTTCCGACGGTTGTATACTAATTGACCTTTTCACAATTGACCTCGGGAGAATTGACCTAATTTAGAAGGTCAATTAGGACATATATGCAGGGGGAACCCCCCCGCAACCCCTCACCCAATCCAAAAACCCCTGCAACCCTCCACCCAATCCCCTTATAATATTTATAATCCAAAACCAACCCAATACATATATAAAATAAATAAGAGCTTCACTCCCTTAGTATCAGACTGTAGTGCTTCACTCACTGCATTGAACTCTGCGTTGTTGCTCATGAATGCAAGTTCTTTGTAGTTCGCGCGGCAGAATTTGCGGGCCTCGGTCCATGATTTGTGAGTCTGTATGTAGAAATACTCTCTCGCTGCATGGGCCCCGGTGGCACAGAGAGCTGCAAGGTGGAGAGAGATAGAAAGCGGCATTAGAGGATTGTGAACGGAAAATGGGTTAAAACAAGTTACTATGAAATTGGAGAAGGACGAGAAATGTGAGCGGCGAAGTCAGCAGTGCCATCGAGGGACACCAGGCACAAATATTCCTTGGAAGACATTAGGCTGCATTTATTATTACACATCTTACATCATCAAAATGCGACGGACCATGACACCATCAACTATTACGTCATCAATTATGTCATTGTTATGTCATCAATCTATCATCATTGATGTCATCATTACGTACTTAAGCGTGGCGAGGTGGCAGTGGCCATCCCCCTCCCATGCTCTGGGATGGGCCTGAAGGAAATCTCTGACCCCCTAAACCGAGCAGACCTCTCCCCTTGCACGGGCCAGTGAGGACCGTTCTATGAGCCCCTGGCCTGACACCTCACCGCTCCTAACCTAGGACCATAACCTGCATTAAGCCCTACATTTCCCTTCCCGTGCTATCAGTGACACAAATGGTTAAGCTCATAGCTCAGCTCAATAAAATGATCCTCAACCTACCGCCACAGTACCGCTGGCCTACCGGCCAATCCACTGTCCCTTCTAGGTATATGAAACAAGACAAATTAAACATATTGGATGCTAGACCAGCCCACACCAAAACCTAGCCAACACTGGAGATGGGCGCCCTCGCGGGTGCCATAACCCCCTGACTGTCCTGACACGCCCAACACAGGCCTAGCGAGACCGTTCTTCCGGCCCGCGAGAGAGCCCAATCTGTTCATAATTCCATTCAACCTCCTCCTACATTAGTCCCCTCTATTCTTAGCACTGGGGAGTGGACCCCAACCCTCAACCGATACCCAGGCGTCTACTGATCCCAGCCTGCAACCCGTGGCCACCTGATCCTTAATGTCTGCCCCCCCTCCACCACCATCGGCCTGAAGTCCCCCCAGCCCTACTGGAGGTTGGACCGGCTATCCTGACATATGGCGACAGACAACAGAGCTGCCACCTGGGAGACGGGAGGCAATCTTCCATCACGTGAGCCCCCCCTCACGAACCAACGACGGGCACACTTGTCCATTATTATGGGCACATCCCAAGTGAAGGGAGCTCACTTCACCCGCAACACCCTCTCAGAACGATACCCACGGAGCCCACAGACCCTCTGCCTGTGTCCAGCACCCCCGGGTCCCGTCCCCCACAGAACCTCCCTGTCTAAAGCCCCCCAGCCCTGCTCGATGTGGGACCCACACAAACAGTTGGCTTTGGACGCCAGGACTTCCGCCAAGGGAGAAACCTCTATCACAACAACATTTCCCAAGACATGACAATGGAGCGCCTGTTACTTAGCCTGGGCCCATGCCCATCCGAAAGGTGTGGCCCGTCACGTGGCACACCCCATGAGCAATGATACCCAGGGATCCCACAGATCCTCAGCCTGCGTCCAGCACTCCCAGATCTTGATCTCCCGGCCCCCGCAGACCCTAACTGCGTCAAAGGCCCCCATCGCTGCTCACAGCGGGACCTTGCACACAAATGGCTCCAGACACCAGGACTGCCGCCACAGGGCAATCCTCCACCACACGCACAACTGAAACACTTGTCACTCAGCACGGGCTAATGCCCGGCCGAAAAGGTGAGCACCCCAGCCACACTTCCTGCGAAAGATACCTAGGATAGCCCGCTGACCCTCGGCCTCAGTCCAGCACCCCCGGACCACGATCTCCCAGCCCCCACAGATCCTAACTGCCCTGATGCCTCTCTGTGGGACCTTGCCCACAAACGGCCCTGGACGCCAAGACTGCTGCCAGGGGCAAGCATCTCTCACAACCCCCTGTGAAACCGTACCTGGGAAGACCACAGACCACCAGTCCGCGTCCATTGCCCTGCAGAACCCGGCTGCCCGAAGCCCTCCAGAGCCTGCTCGCGTTGGGACCCCCACACCAATGTAGCTCCAGAATGGGGATTGCTGCCAGGGGGCACCTATCTAATGTAGAGGCCCCCACCTAAGGCCATGACCACATACACCCGGCACTCAGCATTGCAACCTCTTGTGATCGCTCCCTATTGAGAATGAAAGACAACTGATGACCACATGCGAAAGGCCAACCCCACCCCTGTGCACGCACTCCTTCCCTGTGAATGGATGGTCTCACCCGCTAGCGACTGCCTACTATATGTAGAAGGAGAGAGCCTGCTCCAGCCAGGCCTCTACTCCCACCCCTTACCCACTGATTGTATCCTCTGTTTGTGCGCTTCCCGTCGCTATTGTTAACCGCACTGGATAAATGAGTCTCATAACCTGACTCACCGCACCAGATGTGCAAATCCAATATGCCGCCAATGCCTAGATTTGGGAACCTTATTCCAGCCAGTGTCCCAACTATTTTCAATATGCTGCATGAATCCCACAAACCCAACTACCCACGACAATGGCTCAGACTACCCACTGTCAAGGCTTAGCCTTGGGACTCTCGTTCCAGACCATGACCTTGTTGCTTGAAACAGGCCGCTATTCTATTTGTCCGGCGTTGCCCGATACACATTCCGTAAAATTGCACAATTTGCACCCCCATTTCCTCCCAGAAATATCCACAGCAAACCTCCAGTACAATCCGCCCTGAAAAGGAAATCATTGCCATTTTGTCCCTGTACCCAAATCGGCAAACTTAAATGAGGATAACCCCCTGCGGAAACTGCAAATACCCCCTCAACCAGCACCTGTCACACACACACAAAGATGGTAGGTCATACAGTATCAATCCTCTTTGAGAAAATTATGTGGGGAGTACCCCAGAATCCTGGCCCATCCAGCGGCCCCTCACAAGTTACTGGTGCCCGGCTCCCACTCTGCACTCTCCTAATGCTGAGGTACCATCCCATCCACCCTAACAGCCCCTCTGGTGGCCCTTCCTAAGGAGACCATCAACCCCGCATCTCCGTACTGCCAGGAACCACCTCTCAATAGGCCCATACCTGCTGCCCAGCTGAGAACAGCAACAAATGAGGCAACCACGGAGCAGTATACATAACAAAACAAACCACAGAGAAGGGTACAATCCTGAAGAACCTCGGTACACCAACCAAAGATGAGGGATAGCTTTTGGTGTCAAGCACTTCCGAAACTGGACCTCCGACCTACAAATCATCGAGCCTGCATCTTCATACTGCCAGGAAAACCACCTCCCATAGACCCACACCTGCTGCCCAGCTGAGAACAACAGCAACAAATGAGGCATCACGGAGCAGTATACATAACAAAACAAACCACAGAGAAGGGCACAATCCTGAAGAACCTCGGTACACCAACCAAAGATGAGGGATAGCTTTTGGTGTCAAGCACTTCCGAAACTGGACCTCCGACCTACAAATCATCGAGCCTGCATCTTCATACTGCCAGGAAAACCACCTCCCATAGACCCACACCTGCTGCCCAGCTGAGAACAACAGCAACAAATGAGGCAACCACGGAGCAGTATACATAACAAAACAAACCACAGAGAAGGGCACAATCCTGAAGAACCTCGGTACACCAACCGAAGGTGAGGGATAGCTTTTGGCACCAAGCACTTCCCGAAACTAGACCTCCAACCTACAAATCATCAACCCTGCATCTTCATACTGCCAACAAAACCACCTCCCATTGACCCACACCTGCTGCCCAGCTGAGAACAACAGCAACAAATGAGGCAACCACGGAGCAGTATACATAACAAAACAAACCACAGAGAAGGGCACACTCCTGAAGAAGCACGGTACACCAACCGAAGGGGCGGGGTAGCTTTTGGTGCTAAGCGCTTCCCGAAACTGGACCTCGGACCTACAAATCATCGACCCTGCATCTTCATACTGCCAGGAAAACCACCTCCCATAGACCCACACCTGCTGCCCAGCTGAGAACAACAGCAACGAATGAGGCAACCACGGAGCAGTATACATTACAAAACAAACCACAGAGAAGGGCACAATCCTGAAGAACCTCGGTACACCAACCGAAGGTGAGGGATAGCTTTTGGCACCAAGCACTTCCCGAAACTAGACCTCCAACCTACAAATCATCAACCCTGCATCTTCATACTGCCAACAAAACCACCTCCCATTGACCCACACCTGCTGCCCAGCTGAGAACAACAGCAACAAATGAGGCAACCACGGAGCAGTATACATAACAAAACAAACCACAGAGAAGGGCACACTCCTGAAGAACCACGGTACACCAACCGAAGGGGCGGGGTAGCTTTTGGTGCTAAGCGCTTCCCGAAACTGGACCTCGGACCTACAAATCATCGACCCTGCATCTTCATACTGCCAGGAAAACCACCTCCCATAGACCCACACCTGCTGCCCAGCTGAGAACAACAGCAACGAATGAGGCAACCACGGAGCAGTATACATAACAAAACAAACCACAGAGAAGGGCACTCTCCTGAAGAACCACGGTACACCAACCGAAGGGGCGGGGTAGCTTTTGGCACCACGCACTTCCCGAAACTAGACCTCCAACCTACAAATCATCAACCCTGCATCTTCATACTGCCAACAAAACCACCTCCCATTGACCCACACCTGCTGTCCAGCTGAGAACAACAGCAACAAATGAGGCAACCACGGAGCAGTATACATAACAAAACAAACCACAGAGAAGGGCACACTCCTGAAGAGCCACGGTACACCAACCGAAGGGGCGGGGTAGCTTTTGGTGCTAAGCGCTTCCCGAAACTGGACCTCGGACCTACAAATCATCGACCCTGCATCTTCATACTGCCAGGAAAACCACCTCCCATAGACCCACACCTGCTGCCCAGCTGAGAACAACAGCAACAAATGAGGCAACCACGGAGCAGTATACATAACAAAACAAACCACAGAGAAGGGCACTCTCCTGAAGAACCACGGTACACCAACCGAAGGGGCGGGGTAGCTTTTGGTGCCAATCGCTTGCCGAAACTGGACCTCGGACCTACAAATCATCGACCCTGCATCTTCATACTGACAGGAAAACCACCTCCCATAGACCCACATCTGCTGCCCAGCTGAGAACAACAGCAACAAATGAGGCAACCACGGAGCAGTGTACATTACAAAACAAACCACAGAGAAGGGCACAATCCTGAAGAACCTCGGTACACCAACCGAAGGTGAGGGATAGCTTTTGGCGCCAAGCGCTTCCCGAAACTGGACCTCCAACCTACAAATCATCGACCCTGCATCTTCATACTGCCAACAAAACCACCTCCCATTGACCCACACCTGCTGCCCAGCTGAGAACAACAGCAACAAATGAGGCAACCACGGAGCAGTATACATAACAAAACAAACCACAGAGAAGGGCACTCTCCTGAAGAACCACGGTACACCAACCGAAGGGGCGGGGTAGCTTTTGGTGCCAATCGCTTGCCGAAACTGGACCTCGGACCTACAAATCATCGACCCTGCATCTTCATACTGACAGGAAAACCACCTCCCATAGACCCACATCTGCTGCCCAGCTGAGAACAACAGCAACAAATGAGGCAACCACGGAGCAGTATACATAACAAAACAAACCACAGAGAAGGGCACACTCCTGAAGAACCACGGTACACCAACCGAAGGGGCGGGGTAGCTTTTGGTGCTAAGCGCTTCCCGAAACTGGACCTCGGACCTACAAATCATCGACCCTGCATCTTCATACTGCCAGGAAAACCACCTCCCATAGACCCACACCTGCTGCCCAGCTGAGAACAACAGCAACGAATGAGGCAACCACGGAGCAGTATACATAACAAAACAAACCACAGAGAAGGGCACTCTCCTGAAGAACCACGGTACACCAACCGAAGGGGCGGGGTAGCTTTTGGCACCACGCACTTCCCGAAACTAGACCTCCAACCTACAAATCATCAACCCTGCATCTTCATACTGCCAACAAAACCACCTCCCATTGACCCACACCTGCTGTCCAGCTGAGAACAACAGCAACAAATGAGGCAACCACGGAGCAGTATACATAACAAAACAAACCACAGAGAAGGGCACACTCCTGAAGAACCACGGTACACCAACCGAAGGGGCGGGGTAGCTTTTGGTGCTAAGCGCTTCCCGAAACTGGACCTCGGACCTACAAATCATCGACCCTGCATCTTCATACTGCCAGGAAAACCACCTCCCATAGACCCACACCTGCTGCCCAGCTGAGAACAACAGCAACAAATGAGGCAACCACGGAGCAGTATACATAACAAAACAAACCACAGAGAAGGGCACTCTCCTGAAGAACCACGGTACACCAATCGAAGGGGCGGGGTAGCTTTTGGTGCCAATCGCTTGCCGAAACTGGACCTCGGACCTACAAATCATCGACCCTGCATCTTCATACTGACAGGAAAACCACCTCCCATAGACCCACATCTGCTGCCCAGCTGAGAACAACAGCAACAAATGAGGCAACCACGGAGCAGTATACATTACAAAACAAACCACAGAGAAGGGCACTCTCCTGAAGAACCACGGTACACCAACCGAAGGTGAGGGATAGCTTTTGGCGCCAAGCGCTTCCCGAAACTGGACCTCCAACCTACAAATCATCGACCCTGCATCTTCATACTGCCAACAAAACCACCTCCCATTGACCCACACCTGCTGCCCAGCTGAGAACAACAGCAACAAATGAGGCAACCACGGAGCAGTATACATAACAAAACAAACCACAGAGAAGGGCACAATCCTGAAGAACCTCGGTACACCAACCGAAGGGGCGGGGTAGCTTTTGGTGCCAATCGCTTGCCGAAACTGGACCTCGGACCTACAAATCATCGACCCTGCATCTTCATACTGACAGGAAAACCACCTCCCATAGACCCACATCTGCTGCCCAGCTGAGAACAACAGCAACAAATGAGGCAACCACGGAGCAGTATACATAACAAAACAAACCACAGAGAAGGGTACAATCCTGAAGAACCTCGGTACACCAACCGAAGGTGAGGGATAGCTTTTGGCGCCAAGCGCTTCCCGAAACTGGACCTCCAACCTACAAATCATCGACCCTGCATCTTCATACTGCCAACAAAACCACCTCCCATTGACCCACACCTGCTGCCCAGCTGAGAACAACAGCAACAAATGAGGCAACCACGGAGCAGTATACATAACAAAACAAACCACAGAGAAGGGCACAATCCTGAAGAACCTCGGTACACCAACCGAAGGGGCGGGGTAGCTTTTGGTGCCAATCGCTTGCCGAAACTGGACCTCGGACCTACAAATCATCGACCCTGCATCTTCATACTGCCAGGAAAACCACCTCCCATAGACCCACACCTGCTGCCCAGCTGAGAACAACAGCAACAAATGAGGCAACCACGGAGCAGTATACATTACAAAACAAACCACTGAGAAGGGCACTCTCCTGAAGAACCACGGTACACCAACCGAAGGTGAGGGATAGCTTTTGGCGCCAAGCGCTTCCCGAAACTGGACCTCCAACCTACAAATCATCGACCCTGCATCTTCATACTGCCAACAAAACCACCTCCCATTGACCCACACCTGCTGCCCAGCTGAGAACAACAGCAACAAATGAGGCAACCACGGAGCAGTATACATTACAAAACAAACCACTGAGAAGGGCACTCTCCTGAAGAACCACGGTACACCAACCGAAGGGGCGGGGTAGCTTTTGGTGCCAATCGCTTGCCGAAACTGGACCTCGGACCTACAAATCATCGACCCTGCATCTTCATACTGACAGGAAAACCACCTCCCATAGACCCACATCTGCTGCCCAGCTGAGAACAACAGCAACAAATGAGGCAACCACGGAGCAGTATACATTACAAAACAAACCACAGAGAAGGGCACTCTCCTGAAGAACCACGGTACACCAACCGAAGGTGAGGGATAGCTTTTGGCGCCAAGCGCTTCCCGAAACTGGACCTCCAACCTACAAATCATCGACCCTGCATCTTCATACTGCCAACAAAACCACCTCCCATTGACCCACACCTGCTGCCCAGCTGAGAACAACAGCAACAAATGAGGCAACCACGGAGCAGTATACATTACAAAACAAACCACTGAGAAGGGCACTCTCCTGAAGAACCACGGTACACCAACCGAAGGGGCGGGGTAGCTTTTGGTGCCAATCGCTTGCCGAAACTGGACCTCGGACCTACAAATCATCGACCCTGCATCTTCATACTGCCAGGAAAACCACCTCCCATAGACCCACACCTGCTGCCCAGCTGAGAACAACAGCAACAAATGAGGCAACCACGGAGCAGTATACATTACAAAACAAACCACTGAGAAGGGCACTCTCCTGAAGAACCACGGTACACCAACCGAAGGTGAGGGATAGCTTTTGGTGCCAATCGCTTGCCGAAACTGGACCTCGGACCTACAAATCATCGACCCTGCATCTTCATACTGCCAGGAAAACCACCTCCCATAGACCCACACCTGCTGCCCAGCTGAGAACAACAGCAACAAATGAGGCAACCACGGAGCAGTATACATTACAAAACAAACCACTGAGAAGGGCACACTCCTGAAGAACCACGGTACACCAACCGAAGGGGCGGGGTAGCTTTTGGTGCCAAGCGCTTCCCGAAACTGGACCTCCAACCTACAAATCATCGACCCTGCATCTTCATACTGCCAACAAAACCACCTCCCATTGACCCACACCTGCTGCCCAGCTGAGAACAACAGCAACAAATGAGGCAACCACGGAGCAGTATACATTACAAAACAAACCACTGAGAAGGGTAAAATCCTAATCCTTCGCTAGAAGTTAATGGAAACTAGTAAAAACCTTTCTCAAATAATGTTCGCCCGTTCCAGCATTTCTAGGACCATGGCTCTCCAAAACCTAGCTTGAGTGAAAAACAGTACCGGTTAAATGCCATGTCCAATACTTGACGCCCCACCGTGAAATACTGCTGCAGTATGTGGCATTGCTGCTATCATACTGTCGAGACCGGATACAATTGTGAATGTTAGCAGGTGCCACACTTGGTTGGGATTGTGGACATTGGCCTGCGCCGCACCCAGATAGAGTTGTGGGTGTTGGAAGGTGCTGGACTTGGTTGGAACTGTCAATGTTGGCCTGTGCCGTCTGTGTAGTGGGGGATGGCATTTCATTACCGCACAAAGGCGCGGTAATGAAATAGTCGCAACTTTGAATTGACATTTTGGTACTATTCGCATAAATCTGCTCTTCAGGAATGTATTTTCCACTTTTTCTAAGCCATGTGCATCCACATAGCCCCACATTTCTACTTAATAGGAGGCAGATGTGAGTGCCTGTTTCCTGTACAGTTCTTTCTGTGGCTACCATAACGACTGACAAAACTCTGCATCCAACCACTATGTTTTTCAAGACTAACGCGCTTTATCTACTTGAGAGATCGCAAGCCCATTCTCGTGAAGCCTGATCTCCAAGTAATCATACAATGTGACTTGCTCTAGACTCTATTGTTTTGCAAATTGTGGCTGAAACACCATGGACTTAGTTTTGCCGATAGTTAGGGTGAGTTTTAAGTCCTCACATTTTTCCACAAATGACGCCAGGGCCACTCTAATGCCCTGCAGTGTGGTAGAAAACAACACTGCGTCATCCGAGGAAAAAAAGAGCTGGATATCTCCCGGTGCCTAACTTGGGAAGGTCTAAACAGTCCAGCAGTAAAGCTGTGATGACCTACTCAATATAAACGCAGAACAAAAGGGGGGGGGGCGAGGACACACCCCTGCCTCACCCCTTTGGTGACACTGAATTGGAGTGTAACCTCCCCAGCCAGCCCATGACAGACCACAGCTCTTTCTCAATATAGAGGGATTGCACAATCGATATCAAACTACTTGGCCTTTTTCTTCTCTTTAGGAACTGCCAAAGTTGGTCCTGTGGTACTCCATCAAAGGTCTTTAGATCTACAAAGATGGCGTACAATTTGGCCCTCCTCAAAGATGGTGTATTTCTCCACTAGCACGAATAGGCAGAAGCGTTGGTTGACTGTGCCCTTGCCTTTTTAAAAGCCCGCCTGGAGGGTGTGAAGGATTTTATGATCATCAACCCACTCCTGGAAGAAGTTCAGAATCACTTTGGCAAAGATCTTGCCAGTGTTGTCGAGAAGCGAGATCAGGCAATAATTAGCCAGTTGATCTCTCCCACCATTTTGTATATGGGGACTATTTTGGCATGTCGCCGTGACATAGGAATAGTGTTTGTGTTAATACAAGCTGTGAACAATTTCCATAGAACAGGGGCACACATCAACAACTCATCCTGTGAATTTCATGCATGCTCACTTACCCTAAGAAAACCTGCAAACCAACCTGGCCACCACAGGGAACAGCCAAAGGACATAGATCCATTTCTATTTCCATTTTTGCTATGAAGATGGAATACAAGCTGGAGGCGGGGGATGAAAGGAGCGGTACTCCAATCAGGGCTGAGGGAATGATGTGTGGATAGTTGGTTTGGGGGCGGGTGTTAGGTAAAATTTCACTTACTGTTATTTGACCCCTATATTTGTGAACCCCCCAACTTTTCTTTTTGTTTCAGTCTCCTGTCCTGACTTTCCGCTAGTGAAACACAGCCTTCAGCTGCACTCCACTGGGCTTTCACTCATTGTTTTGGGGAAAGTGACTTCTCCTTCAGACAGTCAGTACTGAGAAATGCTGTTTCTCTTAGTCTTATGACTATGTTGCCACTTTTGGCAACCGTATTTCTGTGTGTAAAGTAATTTACTGTACCACGCACCATGGTCTTTGCGTTTTAGGGACCCAGGCACCCCTTTAAGGATTTTTTGGTAACTGGAGAATGTGCCTAAAAGTAGACTTGTGGCAGCAGAAGCTTTATTATGTGTTTTTACATTTCTTCACCTAGCCCTACCGCACTTACCGCGTTTGGCTCATGACTGTGGCTAGAGCCCGTCATGGCTGTGCCACGAGGCCATTTATTCAGTTGGCCTTCCTCCTAGTCTTTGTGATCCGGGGAGTCCTTCTTTGCGGGTGAATTCACCCGCGAAAGGCAGTGATTTTCACAGGCTAATGCATGTCACGTGCATGGGCACCGAGGAGTTGGGCTGGGACTGTCTGGTCCCAATCTTGGTCTGGTCTAGCGCCTAGATGCCCTTGGGCCTTAGTTCTGCGCTTTATACATTTTCAAATAATAATAAATAATAATCCACACTACTGGTGACAGTATGTCTGGTGTGCACGAGAGCATGAGTGCCATAGTGATTCCTGATTGGACCACTGCTGGGGTGCATGAGTGGGGAAGATCTCATTGGCAGCTGTGTGTGAGCACTCACTGGACTTTGGGATATGAAGAGGGGACCTAAGTGCAGACCTGCCGATCACCCATAGGTCCGAATTGACCTATACACGAAGCCAAGTAAGCATCTAGAGAAGCAAAGCAGATCCAAGGACTATCCAGAACCGCGCAGAGAAGATTTGGCACCCTGAACCCGCTGTTGTACCGGTATAGCCCTGCTTTGTGTCTTCAAGTGTCCTGAGACCAGCTGCATTGGCACTGTCTTTGTCCTGCCTTCGTGACGAGAGATCCAGCTCCAGTTGCAAACTGGACCCGCATCTGGACCTCGGAGCGCCTGTGTACTTTGGAGTTTAACCAAGGAGGGGATTACGTACTCCAGGCGACCCTCTCCAAGACTGCCAAGTTTAGGCCCGGAGTGAGCTAAAGGCGGTGAGTAATCATACCACTTACCACTGGCCCCTAGTTCATCCAACCCGTTTTTACACACAAAGGATCTCTTGTGGTCCTTGCCTTGGCTTGGGTGGCTCTTGCTTCCCAAAGCCATAGGAAATTTGGGGACAGCTTTGTTCTCTGCAGTAGATCCTCCACTCACTCGCGGAACCGAATTTCCACACTCCAGAATCTCTTGCTAACTTTTCCTTCCCACTAAATATTGTTAATTGTAAGCTTTACGCATCACAGAGCGCTTTTATGCACAAGCCTGATAATGAGCGCAAGGCTCCAATCTTCATAGTTAGGGATATTCACCTCTGGAGTTGGCCAATGTATTAAAGTTTGTCTGCTTTCCCTACCGACAGGTTTTGGTGGGATACTGCACTTTACCGCATTGGCCAAAAAGTGTCTGTACATATATTTTACAAAGTGTGTGTTTATGTAGTGATATTTCTGTGTTCTTCATTATTCACTTAGTGTTTCGTCTGGGCCTAATAAATGGTGTGTCTTTGATAAACTACTGTCTGGCGGTAATTCTTGTCGTCCTACTGTGGGTGCTCACCCAAGACCTCAGATCACCCCCACTACTCCTGAGACTTAGCCTTGACTGATCTCCAAGCTACCTTGAATTGTCCTGGATAACCTAGCAGAAGTGTTCCGTTTCACTAACAAGGGTAGCCTCCCAAACATCTGTTCATCAGAGCAGAATTTAGAATCCATTCTACCAGCGGGGCCCGACGGCTGGCTGAAGCAGGGAGAAATAGAGCGAAAACCCAGGGGAAAAACTTGAGTAGCCTAGTGAACAGTGTTAGGTACTGTTGGATTCTGTCCTTTTTCCCAGACACCTGATTGGCCAGACACTCTCCCGCACATGCTAATGTGCAATCACATATTACCAGAATGCTATCAAACACAGGCCTGAAGATCTGAAGGAACCAGAATTGACCTTCTTGCTGCCACCCTCAGACTCTCCTTTCTTTTCTACGTAAATTACAAACTCTTGCTCTTTCACCACTGCTATGATCGATACAACATCTATCAATTGTACACCACAGGCCCTTGTGTTTTCTTCTGTCCCCTGTCCTACCCCAGGCTGTTTACAGCATCTGCTTAGTCAGTTTCTGCACTCGGCTAGGAAGTCACGAGGAAACTGAGACCTAAAAAGCCAAATGTGTTTTGGTTATTTATATTATGTTGCTTTGTACCGCGCACAGCGCGCCTTTGCATGGTCTCCAAGCACTCAGGTATCGTTGTAAGAACAGTGGGTCGGGTTGGCCAGTGAGGGAAAGAGGGATAGGATAGAGGCTGTGCTCATCTGTTGATGCGTGCAGAACCAGGAGGTAGTGGCATCTGGGCATGTGGGCTTTCCAGGTGTGCCTTATTATGAGCACTGGCCTTGCTGTGTCAGGGAGAGTGGCGTCCAGTCTCTGAGTTGTTTGTTGCCTGCAGGTATTGGGTTTGTAGTAAGATAAGAGAGTGGTGCGCGGTTGGCGTGTTTTTGGTGGGTTGTTTCACTAGCCGTCTGGGCGTGTGTAGTACATGAGAGGTGGGAGGGTGTGGAAAAGAGAAGGGGGTGTTAGTTGGTTTTGGGTGATCTTTCGGTGTTTAGTAGTTTTACCATCAGTTCTTCATTCTGCATGGACCCGTGTGTTCTTTGGTCCAGGTGTATAGTTTGTAGAGGCATGCATCTAAACTAAATCTAAAAAACTAAATACATACAATTCTATCGTGGCCAAAGTCAAACGTACCGGACGACAAATGAGCATAGTTCTAGTGTGGATAAATTCAAAAGAAATGGCCGCCAAATCAGCAAACTTCTAGTGCGGGTAAATTCAAAAGCAGTGTTAACTAAATCATTAAAATAATAGTGTGGTTAAATTAAAAAGCAGAATTAAGTAATTTTAGCCACACTAGCCACAATGCTAGTGTGGCTAAATATAAAAAGCAGTGGGAACCAAATTGGTTCAAATTATATTGTGATGTCCCTTAGACCTTCTTTTCAGTAGTCCCCTGGGTAGCGAGGGCTGCAAGGCGGGGCACCAAGCAAACAGGAATCTCACTTACCCACTGCCTGTTGCCGGCTGCCCGGGCAAGGCTGCCTTACGGGATTCAGTAAGAGTACTAGTTGTGTCATGTGACTCCCAGCATCACCAATCAGGGGTTGGGTGGATGGTCTCAGGGTTGGGACAGGAAGCGGAGTGGGGCCTTCTTTCTTTTTCTCTTCATATTTTTAAGAGTTAAATTCATTAAAGTTATGGCATAACGGGTTAATTGATTCAAATTAAAGGTAGGGGGTCGGTACTAACTAAAGGGAAGAGGGGCTGGAATAAAAAGTAAGGGCCCAGGGGTCGGAACTAAAATAAGGGCAGAGGTGGCTGAATTAAAGAATTAAAATTAAGAACAAAGAGGTTGGAATTACATAATTAAAATTAAGGCAAGGGGTTGAAATAAAGGGCAGGGTGCCGGGTTAATTAAAATCATGACCCACTGCAACACCAATAATGGGTTGGGGCTTGGGCGGGTGTCTCAGAATGGAGATGGGAAGCGGGAGTGTTTTTTTAATTTGATTAATTAATTATTTATTAAAGGTTACATTCCATAAAGTTACAGGATAAGGGGTTCATTGATTAAAATTAAGGGTAGGAACATCACCACACATTAATAAAAGGGCTGAGGGGTAGGAAATAATTAAAGTTTAAGGGTAGACAAGTCGTAAAAGATCAAAATAAGGACAAAGAGGTGGGAATCTATTAATTAAAATTAAGGGCAGGGCGTTGGGGTAAAATTAAGGTTAAGGGTAGGGGGCTTTTGGCAGAGGTACAGGCCCAGTGGCCTGGACTTACCTGTTGCTCAGTGAGCAGGACTCTACCTGGTGAGGCGGCGGGAAGTGATTATGAAGAATTGGGTTTCACATCAGGTTTTTTATCCCTTACATTTACTGACCGACAGTAACCTGAACTTGTAAGCAGTCATCCTATCATCGTGCTTTTTCATTATTTGCCTATTTGTCTTATATCCGGTGTCCTATCAGGGATGTTTCCGTACAAGGTGTTATCCAAACCATGATTGTGAAGTTTGAGCTTTAAATGTGGAAGAGAGGATAAATGTTAAAGAAACGCTTTAAATCCATTGGCAGAGAAAAGTTGAAAGAACACCCTTGTGTGGCCTGGAGGAAAATAACAAAATACCTCTGCCTCGTCATGGACTAACCTTGCTCCCTCGTTCTCCACTACCTATCGGTTGTGCTGTGTGAAGGGTCAGGAATGAACCATGGACACAGGTGATTCATGGTTTTGACCATATACTTTTATCGAATGAAAATGGGTGTGGAAAATGCCTCTCTGTCCTTGCTCTAAGAGGTATTTTCCCTGCCTAAAACAAAACTAAGGGGTTGGTCCTTTGTCAAGATGTCCAAAGCAAACTGTCCTGTGTCCAAAGTACTATTTGGATGCTCACATTCTAAAAATCATCTATAAGGTGAAAAGGGAAATGTGTTTGGCCTTGGAAGGTGTACAAATGTTTAAAAAGGAACATGCTTAATTCCATCACAAACTTTCCAGGAGGATAAAGTTCCCAATTTCAGAGCGTGGTTCCCTTCCACTGGATTTCTCCTCACTCAGTTTTTATACTGGTTCCTTAAGTTCCTTTAGATCAAATATATTTAATATACAAAGTAGCTTGGCTGACAGTCTGATTCTGTCGTTCCAGGTTTCTTCTTATTCCTTGATATATCACAATCACAGTCTTTGTTTACTTTCTGATTTATCCTTAGCAGGATTTTCTCATGCAGTGTATTTTATTGTTTGTCCAATTTGTTTTTACCCGGTATACTCTACTGCCAGAATTGTCTCACATGCAAACACTTTTTTATATCATATACAAACACTTATGACTTGCAATGCCTGGTATACTCTCCTGCCAGGGATTTCTCATATGCGTAGTGAACACAATTGCAAACGTGATAGTTTCTTAAACTTATTCTGCTCTGTTTCTTTAAGAAATATCACACTTTTCGTTCCTTCTCATTTGCTTCATTTACGTTCGGTTTCGGTCCCATTGCAAAAATTCCATAGTGTTCCCTCGTTACTTGGATTGACTCACCGGTTTGCTGTACAAGAACATCTTCTCCCACAATTAACCTGAAGTGGGTTCTTGGTGTCCTGCTTCCTTTTTTCTGGCTCGCAGCCTCTGCTTTGTGGTTCCTGCCCGTGCCCGGCTCTCGCTTGCCTATTCCGCGCTCCCCTGGGATACACCAGTGCAGAGCCTGCTCTTTGGTACAGCTGCATACCAGGAGGATGTCCTTCTTCCTTTGGCGTTCCCGTGGTGTACGGATCTCTACAGTCTGCCTCCTTCAGTTTCTCCCATGAGTCGGATGGCTCCATTGACCTCCAATTCGCCCAACAGTCCCCCGGCCAGCACCGAGAGGACTCAACCTCTCCAGCTAGCTCCTTCCTGTTAGCTAGCTTTGCTGTTTGAATGTTCCCACTGGCCAATATGCGCTCGCAACTACGGGAGTACAGCTACGTTCTGGTCCTTCACTGATCTTCATAACTCGGTTCAGCTTCCTCGTAGCAGTACTTTTATCTTAGAAGAAGGGAAATCAGTTTTTGATAAGCTGTAGGCGGGAGTCTTGGAAGGTGTTGTCAGTAGTTTTAAATGGCAAGTTTGATGACTTGTATGCAGAATATGAAGAAGTATTTTCAGTACTTTTGGAGGGCAAGTTAGGTTTCCGATCACTCGGAGGAAATGGATACTGAGTTGCCTGGAGATTGATCCTCACTACGGCCTGCCTCTTCCTTGTCTCAGTAGCCCGCATATTCTCCCTTGTGGGAGTTTGGAGATTATACACCAACTTTACATAGAGGTGGGAAACATTATGCCATTAAGGCATGGGTGACTGAGGAAGCACACTCTAAGGAGGAAGGAGGGTATGTGATTACCTCCACTGATACCATCAGCTTTCACTGTGTCACCTCCTTGTTAGGGAGAAATTTCCAGAATGGCTAATTTCCCTTACCTTTTGAGTCCCTCAGCAGCTTTGCTGGATTTCTATGGTTTAATTTTTTTTACCTAGAGTGTGAGCCTTTTTTTCCACTCTTACATGTGTTTTGCTGTGTGTTGTACATTTTTGTGCTCATGGACTATGGAGTCTCACCCACTCCATAGGCATCATCTTTTTCCTGTGTGTCACACAGCACCTTTAGTGCAGTGACACAGGGTTGTCCTTTCAGACTTCCCACTTTAAACTCCATTTTCTGGGACTGGCTACTGTCTCCCAGAACATGTAAAGTTACCATTGACTTTACTAGTCTTTTTAAATTTACAGACCCAGTACACCCTATTTTCCAATAGAGTACTGGAGGGGTTAATAGTTATCCCCTTTTGTCTCATTCTCATGGAACATTATTTTGTTCCCCTTTCTCTGAGATTTGGCTGGTGGCAGTGGTATCTACCATTTTTATTCTACTGCGGAATATGAAAATAGCCTCAGTACCGTTAGAGGCTATAGTGGTAGCCTCGAACTAAACCCGGTAATCCACGTTTATTTTAAATTGGTTCCGGTCAAGTTCTTTTGCCATATCTTTTAGTAAAGGTCTTTCTAGTGTTTTACTCTGTGCGCAAAACCAGGTTTGGTTCCTTTGTTCGCCGTCCTTTGGCGAGCTTCTGCTCAGAAGCCCTCGTTAGGTGCCTGAGTGTCTGAGTGGGCAGGATGTGAGGGAGGGGTTTGAGGCCCCCTGCACAGGGTCTCCTTGGAGACCCAAGTCGCACTCTTGTTTGATTAGCTAGGTGGCTGTCCTGCCAGGACAGCCACTCTGCTGTATGATTGACAGCCAGGCTGTGTAAATGGGGGATTTGGTGCATAAAAAGCCAGTCTCTGGGACTGGAAGGCAGAGTCGCCACTGGAACGAGAGAACCAACGAGGAGCTGAAGGAAGACGACTGCTGCAACTACTGGACACCCGGTGAAGCCCTGCTGCAGGTCAGAATTTCCTGAAACTTCGACGACAGAGGCGATCTGCAAGGAATCTTCTCCCCTTGAACTTGGTGGGAACAACCAGCTCACCAAACGCCCGACACCGGTCCTCTTCCTGGTCGAATTTGCTGTGCGTCGCTGCAGTAGATCGGATAGCCAGTGGGAAGAGAACCAGTTTGGGTTTTAAGGAGGGCACCTTTTATTCGATTTTTTGCTCCGCTGCTGGCTTCTTCCCTGGGCAGTGCAGGACCCTCCAGCCATCCTCCTTCTTGTCACCACGACTGAAGCTTCAGGAACCGTGAGCCTGCAGGAACTGCCAGGAACAACTGCCTAAGCTACAGCATTCTTCTTCTTTTAAGGTACTGTGCAAAACTGGTCGTTCTTTCCGTCTGACCGCAGTGAAAGTGCTTGCAATCTTTTGCCTCTCCGAAGGCTTGTCCTTCTCTTCTCCTTTAAATAACTTTTCCTTCGACCAACTTTGTTTTGAACTATTGGCAAAGACTTAACCGCGAACTACTCTGAACTGTGTGATCCTCTGCAAAGATTCTGAACCATTAACATTGGCCCAGGTCTATTGACTTGAATTCTAGTTGTAGTAGCCTTTTATAGATTGCCCTGCCTATAACTTGTTGATGTTGTTGATTTGTGATAACCTTGTCTTTTCTCCCTTTTAAATTGCTGGAGTGCCATTTTGCTCACACTTAATATTGAGCTTAACTTGTCCAGAATTGATTGGGTGTTATTGTAGTATATTTATTTATTTATTTTTATATGGTTTGTTTAAACCTTTACAAAAAAGAAATCACGTGATAATAGAAAAAAACACAATAAATACGACATAAACTGACATTTTAAGATCAACAACATTACGTTATCATCAAAAATTTCTAAAAACTTAGTTTCCTGATTTAAGAGTTTAAAATTTCATAGTTTAACATTTCATGAGAGTGCACATAAATTCTTTAAAAGGGCAATAATTCTTAATTTCAAGACCGTTAAATTATTTTGTCGAATCTGAAACCATAACAATTCCGTATCTACACAGTATAAGTGTCTTATAAATTGCTCAAAGTATCGTATTCGTTCTTTCAATAATGCTGGACATTACAAAATAAGATGCAGCAGAGTTTCTTCCAACCCTTCTTCTTTACAGTACTTACACCAACTCCACTCATCTTTTAGCATATTCCATCTTTTTAAGACATGATTTGTTTTAAGAATATCAAAGCGAAATCTCATAAAAGAGTTTCTGAAATTTCGTGACGGATATTATTCCAAGTAGCACTCCAATCAGGGTTTAAACTTCCAGCTCGAGTATGCTTGACTCACAGTTTTAGATTGCGCCACTGCGTCAAGAGTCTGTTGCCAGTCATTACATTTCAAAATGTTTTTTACTTTGAGAGGATTGTTTGCTAGCATCACTGATGATATACCTGCATTCCCCAGTATTTCTTCAATGTATTCTTTCAATTTCATGCTAAAAACATTAGTTGAGTCTTTTCCAGCTAACGTATATAGTGAATTAGTATTGGTCAATGAACATTTTCTCCATAATAGCATTTTCTTGCAAACAATAATGGATCTCAATGATTGCAAACCAAATTCATATCTGATTACTTCAATCGGTATATTCTTAGGAATGAAATATAAAACCCCTTTCCAGATTATACTTCCTAATTATTTCATCAAGTCAGTATTTTCCAGCTCATAGATTTCCAGACAATATACCAATTTAGGAATACATGACATCGCATAAAATTGTTTTAGTGGTATCGCAGTAAATCTCCCAAATTTTACATCAAATTTACACATCTGTCTTAGAATCATGTCAGCTTTCGTTCTTAACTGTCTTTTCACAATCGCCACAGAGCCATTACCTGAAAAATGGTATCCTAAATATTTAAAAGACTTTTGGCAGGTGATTTTTTTCCCTTGACAAAACCAAGATAACCGTGATTGATTTTTACAAGTCTTACCTAGGCACATAATAGTTGTTTTGTCCGCATTGATTTTTAAACGAATACTGGAGATAAAAAGTACAAAAGCTTTTATCAGTCTCTGCAGACCAACCTTAGTACAATCCAAAAGTAAAAAATCATCAGCATAAGCTAACCATTCTATGGGAATACCACCTAATTTGGGTGCTATCAGTCCTTTACCTTTCATTTCGTTACCAGCTTTACAAACATAAGGGTTGAATAACGTGGCAGCCAGTTTACAACCTTGTCTCAGACCATTCGGAATTAGCTGTTCGGAAGATAGCTTCCCTTCTAAATTAAGTCTGATTTTGATTTTAGTATTAAAGTATAACTCTATAATCATTTCAAGGAGTTGTGCAGGGATCAATAGGTCCCTTAAAATTTCCCATAAAGTGTATCGATCCACCAGGTCGAATGCTTTAAAAAGATCCATAGCTGCCACAAAGATTGTAGAGCCTTGTTTTTTCAGAGCCTTAGATTGCAAACTTTTCAGAACAAGACCACCACAATCTGTGGCCAACTTTTTCCTAAAACCAATTTGTTTAATATCAAGGGCCTTATAGCTGTTAATCCAGTCATCCAAATCCTTTAATATAATAGACGTAAAGATCTTGTAATCAGGGTCAGATATTGCAATAGGCCTATAGCTTTCAGGAGCAGACCTAGGGCCCTTCTTGTATATTGGAATCACAATAGCAAGCCTCCATGATTCTGGAATTAGTTTGTTAACAATTATGTCAGTGAACAGTATATGTAAGATTTTTCCCACAGGTGAATATCAGTTTTCATTATCAAACTCGATAAATTATTTGGCCCGGGGGCACCAGACTTTGTAGCTTTCCCAATCATCTTAGATATATAGGTTGAGGAGATTTCCAGATCCCATTTAACCATTTCATTTTTTTGTGTAATGTTCGTTTTCAATAGTTTTTCAGCGCGAGATACCTCATATAATGCTATAAAGTGTTTTTTCCACATATCTTCGCTGATTTGCGTAAAAAAGATCTCATTTAACAACAGCCAAAAGTTAGAAGTATCCTTGCTCTTAATTACTGCAAGAATTTTCTTTTCGCCGTCAGCTTGATCTCTATTCACTTTTCGAGCAAATAGCCAGTTTTTATATGCTTGTTTTAATGTTTTAATCTTGTTGTTTTTCTTTGATATTGAATCAATTCAATTTTTTAGTTTACAAATTTCTTGTCTCAGCTCTTTTTTCTTGACTAAAGTCTGGTTGTCAAAAACATGCATATGAGCTTTTTTCTTAGTGTTACTTACTTTGCTTATACATATTTTCTGTGTAATCGCATTTATAAGATGAGTAAAGCAAGTTGAGAACATATTTTTTACTTTATCTTCAATCGACGTGTGTCCCCAATCTTTATACAATGCGGAAGTGAATTTTTTAGTTTTGGTATAAGACCATCTATCCTAGTGCCTGTTATATTAGTAAGTATTTCTTCATCATAGCTTGCGTAATTTTCAAAATTTTCAGTATGTGGAATTTCTATTGAAAGTAAGTTATGGTCACTTGTAGGCATTTCTACCACTGTTAATTGTGACATAAAACGTTCCAAACCATAAGTTACAAAAAGGTAATCTACTATCGAACCATAACCCCTAGCGTGCCATGTATGTTTATCATTATGTGTTTTGGTTAACCCCATAATTTCCAAAAAATTCATCCAAATCGCACCTCTCCGTTTGTTACTAGTCGACATGGGTCTTGATTTGTTATCAGCAGAATCTATGTCCCATAACAACTCATCAATCTCAGCCCTATTAAGATTACAATCAGTATTTAGGTCCCCAGCTATTAGCACAAAGTTGTTTGACATGGATTCCCTCCATACATCAATTTTATTTGTTACAAAGTTAATTTCTTTCAACAGTTGAGTTTCAGTGTATTTAAGAGGGTTCCAGTAAATATTAATGATACATACATTAACACGGGTGTCTCCTAATCTGATGTTACAAGTAACTGCTAAGAAAACCTCTAGGTCTGCCCATACATTTATGTTTACCGGATCCAATGTAAATTTACAAGCAGTGAGCAGGCCACCCACTGGTCTTCCTTTTTCGCCTTTTACAGCGGGTAGCTGCCAAGTATAATAGTTCTCCCAAGACAGTTGCGTCATTGCCCAAGTTTCTTGAATAAAAACCATATCAAAATTACACAAATAATCCGTTACTTCTGTATTATACAACAACTGAGAGTGACCTCTCGAATTCCAGGATGCTATTGAGGCTTTACCATTTTCGCTAAAGTGGCCTACCAAAGACTTCAAAGATTCAATTGCATTTTTTAAAGCAAGGGTCAAGCCTCTCAATTCCACCTTATCAGAGCATGCGTCAGCCGTTTCAGACGCTTTTGTTATTTCTGAGTTAGAATGTATTTCTCGACCATGATTAAAATGATTGCTACCTTGCTTAAAGTCAGGACAAATGTATTGGTAGATGTCAAAACCTTTACATTGCAAAGTTTCGGCTTCTTTTAGCAACAACATTCTAACTAGCGCTGATGGAATTACCAATTGAACATAGTCAAATCTTTTTCTATGAATACAATCTACCAATACAATTTCCGCGGGGGATATTATCTCAAGTGCAGGGATCGTCGCAAATAAAGACATGATATAGGAACGTTTCAAGGTTATCTTTCTACCCTCAGGAAATAACGTAGTGAGTATTAGACTTGGCAGTTCGGCCCTAGCTGGATTTTTCAGATCCAAAAAGTCATTGTCAGCTTTGTAGTTTTCATAAGATTTCTGTGTATTTCTCTCTTCTAAATAAGGATTTGTATGTTCAGATGACCTTTTTTTATTTTCCTTGTTATATTTTTGTTCTTCTAAAATATTTCTTACTATCTTAGTAATAGCGTGTTGATTATGTGCCCTTTCATATTCCGCCCCATTTTCACCTTTCCTGTTAAGGGGCTCATTAGTGCTGGGCTCCGGATTGTTGCTGATATCTTCTAATAGTGCTTTCAAAATTTCACTATCCGAAGTTCGCATATCATTTCGCATCAAGGAATTATCAACAGTAGTTCTATCATTACTAGTGCTTTGTTTTAAGCAAAGCTGGTCATGTTCATTTTTTCGCTGCTGCATAAGCCCTGAGGTAGCAGGTGTGGTCGGGGTATATGGTTTAGTCCTAAGGCTTGTATTCGAATGTGACGTCTGTCTATCATTATTGTCTTCAAAAATTGTGATTGGGCCCACTATGTTACCTACCGAAATCTCATCAGTCTTAGCTATGGGGTTTTTAGATTTCGACATCGCTATTGGCATCATGGAATTGGCTTTAGACATTTCAAAGATGTCAGCCATACTGGTTTTTAACAAGGTCAGCTGTGATGCAATGTCTAAAGATTCAGTTTTCTTTTTCATAGTTTCAGAGATGGTGTTTTCTGCATCATGATATCCTTCCTGTAACGGGTGCTGATTAGATCTAGACTCGTCACATATGACACCACTTGCGTTTATGGCCTCTTCAGTGTCTATATGTTTCTTCATGTGTTTCGTCTTGTCAGGACCTGTCAAGTCTTGCCGTTCAGTTTCTATCATATTTTTAAAATTGACATCTCTTACATATTTACCCGATGTCTTAGATAGATTTTTTTATTTATTTTTGTTTGCATCTGTATTAGCTTTTTTTTTCTTTTTTTGATTTATTTTGATTTACTTCTCCTCCTAGTTTATCACCATTTGGAGGTGAGCTATGTTCATTCACCAGTACCGATGTCTTGGACCCTGCCAGGTTTATTTCAATGGGGTTATCCTGTTTCTGCAAATCTTCTATTACAATAGCTACGGGTATGGATATTTTTCCCAGATTCACAGGAGTATCATGTGGCTTTTTACAGGTTGATGGTTTTACTGCAGGTTTTACTGCTGATTTAGATAGAATTTCGTTAAACTTAGCAGGTACCTGCTGGACAGATATGTTAATTTGCAATAATAAGCGGTTAAAAATCCCCATCAATGTGCAAATATCAGTATTGTCTGTTTTATCCAAAAGTAATTAATTATTAGAGTCTATTCCATTAGAAACTACTGAAACAGAAGTATCATTAGGTTGAAAAGTGTCTAAGTCATCTGTTCTAAATACACAGGGGGTGTCGTCATACAGCTGTTCAATTGTTCCAGATTCCCCTTGTGTGTTGGCTAATTCTGTCCACAAGCCTTTCAAAACCTCTTTTTGCGGTAGGTCAGTCAGATCTTCAGCAAACAAGGATTGCGAGTTGCCATTCGATTGTAACCCTTCAATCCCCTTATCCTCACTTATTATCAAATTATTTGAACAATTAATGGCACATGCTATTAATTCTTCTTCTTCATCAGACTGTTGTTGCGGGGGGAGTGGCAGGGCCGCTGCCCGAGCTAAACTAGCTCTGCGCGTGGAAAGCACAGCAAAAAAAAAAGAATCCTCCTGTGGGTCTTTCATAACAGTTGGAAGTTTGGATTTCTTACTTTTCATTATTACACTTTTCTTTTTTCAAAGGCACAATCTTTTAACAACCATAGTCAGAAATTACCTTTTTTCCGTGCTAGCCTCATTCTATGTTCAATATGAAGATGCCCTCATGAAAAATAGCTAGCGTAGTATAGCTGACTGCTAACTGCTAACAGTGAACAGTAAACAGTCCTTTGCTGTCCTTCGAGGTGCGCGCGCAGGTGCGCTGCACCTTGGGTAGATATGGTGTGTGGGTGGTGTGGGTGGGGTGAGAGGGGGTGTGTCACACCACACCAAGCTAATGGCAACTGCCTAAGAAAAAGAAAAAAACTTTTTTAAGCTAGTTATAGATTCACTAGCAGCTTGTAAACAGGCAGTCCATTAATTGACCATTAACTGACAAGCTCTATGCAGGCAGTCCATTACAGACACACATAAATCACCTCCAGGCAGCTTCCTGTTTTACACGGCAGGACGTCTTCCTTCGTTTCGTTCGTCAGGAAAGTACAAAGCCAGCTACACGCTGAATTCAAAGCTGCACTGCAGAGTTCACGCATGCAGCGATTTCCAACAGTAAACAGTCCTTTGCTGTCCTTCGAGGAGCGCGCGCAGGTGCGCTGCACCTTGGGTAGATATGGTGTGTGGGTGGGGTGAGAGGGGGTGTGTCACACCACACCAAGCCAATGGCAACTGCCTAAAAAAAAGAAAAAACCTTTTTAAGCTAATTATAGATTCACTAGCAGCTTGTAAACAGGTAGTCCATTAATTGACCATTAACTGACAAGCTCTGTGCAGGCAGTCCGTTACAGACACACATAAATCACCTCCAGGCAGCTTCCTGTGTTACACGGTAGGACGTCCTCCTTCGTTTCGTTCGTCAGGAAAGTGCAAAGCCAGCTACACGTTGAATTCAAAGCCGCACTGCAGAGTTCACGCATGCGCGATTTCCTACAGTAAACAGTCCTTTGCTGGCCTTCGAGGTGCGCGCGCAGGTGCGCTGCACCTTGGGTAGATATGCTGTGTGGGTGGGGTGAGAGGGGGTGTGTCACACCACACCAAGCCAATGGCAACTGCCTCCAGGCAGCTTCCTGTGTTACACGACAGGACGTCCTCCTTCGTTACGTTCGTCAGGAAAGTACAAAGCCAGCTACACGCTGAATTCAAAGCCGCACTGCAGAGTTCACGCTTGTAGTATATTAAGACTGTCATTTTCTGCTTTATGATAGTGAACTGTTTTATAAGTGATGGTGTAAATAAATGTTTATTCCTTTACTCAGAAACCTTGAATCAGTATTTGTTTGAACCATAGTAATTGCTGTCCTTTGTGTAACTTCTTGTACTGCTCACTTTACTCTTGAGATAAGTCTGGCTGCTCAGCCATCGCTACCACTTTACTGTGTAGTACAGGCTTGTACCAAGGTGAAATTGTACGTACACTTATAGTCTTAATTGTGTGGTGTTCCCAAAGGCTACTGCATATGATTCTGCCTAACACTCCCCCCAGGTCATCCTCTCTCATAAATCTGACCCCAGGGTCAGGATCAGGTAGCGGCTGCCGTCCCCGGGACCCATAGGGAGTGGGCCATCCCAGGGAAAGGAGTGAGGACATTCTCAGATTCATTACAGTTGTTAGGAAAGATTTCTCTTTAAGCAACTTCCCTCTATAGTCTCTATGGACCTCCTTTCTTTTAGCCTTGTTTTGTAACCTGTTCTGACTTTCTGAAGGGAAGTGAAGCCTTCAGCGTAACTTGCTATGTCGTTTTGCTAATTTGATATGGGGAAACTGATGAATCCTTGAGTACTGGTAAACTATGTTTCCATTTTGCCTTTTGTGATTTCTTTAGTATGTTTTTTTATTTTTAATCAATGAAAACAAATTATTAAAATACAGAATTATTCAACACAAACATAAACCGCATGAAGTAAGAGCAACGCAACATCACCTTAAGAAGAGAAAGAGAGAAAGGAAAGAGAAAGGAAAAGAAGGACAAGAAAAGGGGGCAGTGGAAGAACATATCAACAATACAAATAGTTAAAACTGTCGCGAATATCATCATATCTACTCAGTAGTTGTTTGAATTGGAAAAACTCTCACATTCGATTGCAGAGAAGCATCAAACTATGCAGCCAATCATTCACAGTAGGACGCACATCACTCTTCCATAACCTCGGAATGTGCCTTTTAGCCATTAAGAGAGACCTGTACACCCAAAAGAATTAGATAGCAGGCAAATGAATAGTGGGAGGTAACAGACCAAGCACACAGATAAGCGGTTTACAGGAGAGGGAGAGACCCAACACCAGGTCCATGTGCTGAAGGATTTCATCCCAAAACGGTCAAACCTTTCGGCAATACAAAACATGTGTAAAGTGTCTTCTTGGGCGAGTTTGCAGGACCACATCCTCCATGGACACCAACATATGTAATAGGTCATCCTCTGTTGTGTATAACAGAGATCTAAATCAATCTTATACCTAGCTGTGCCTGCACATAGCCGGTCCCATTCCATATTATAGCCAATGTCGGAGCCCCAATTATTACTACCATGTTGTGAGGCTAAGCTGGATCCAGAGGGGGCAAGAAGCTTGTAAAGCAATGAGGTAGAGAGTGGCATACTTCCAGACAATTGCTAAATCATGGGTAACCCTTGAAAGCTTGCATTAGTGGGAGAGAATAACACATTAAAGACATCCCTTGGCACCTGTGAGGCAGACATGGTACCAGTAATTAGAAACAGACACAGATTTCGTTAGAAAACCTTTATTCACAATATCAGGATGGGAGTAATGCCTAACTTGCCTTACCTCTAAGAGGGGACATCCCTCAACTGATGCTTCTAAGGCCAGTATGTGTCTAAGGGTCCCAAGTAAATGCAGTCTGTGTCACAACCTATCCTGTACTATCCACTAAATACTAACGAGGTGCTGGAATGATTAAACTTAAACAAATGTCGCAAAATAGTAGTTCTTCTAGGAGTTTTCTTACACTGCTGCGTGCCCCAAGTTTAGAACTCTGAGGGATATTTACAGTTCCTTGTATCAGTCTCACAGTACCTTCACAGAGTACAGTTTGATGTATCAACTTAAAGCTTCCTGCTTGGTTTCTGAAAGTCACAAAACAAATGTCTCACCATATCCTTTTTAGGTTTTTCGTTCCCGTGATTTCAAACACAGCCTTTGTTCTATCTTTCACCTTCCTTTGCTTGGCTTTCTGGGGTTCCCTTCCCCATCTTTAGGCTCACCTGGGTCTGGGCGCAGTTGTGAGATTGCATGGTCCACCCATGACAGGTCACGCAACCTGGTGCCTTCTTTGTCAGCTTCTCAACACACCACAAGTTCCACAATGCCTCACACCATGGGTGCTTTGTCGGTTTCTCAATACTAAGCTTCTCCAAACACTATGGGCACCTTGTCAGTTTCTCAACACCAACCTTTTATAGTCACGAGCAACACAGTTTGCAGGAAGAGTTGATTCCTTCAGCGTTGTAAGAGTTTACAGTTTACTGCACTGCAAGTCCCTTAATGCCTTTCACCGTAGGCAACTCACTTTTCTTACTCATTAAACTGCAAGTTCCATAAGGCTTTTCACCATGTGTGATGCAGTTCATCATTCGTTATACAACAAGTTCCATAACACCTTTTGCAATGCTCTTGCGTCATGAATATTTATCTTAATTCCTTTTATTTGACTTTGGCTTCAAAGTGTTTTGGTTTTCTCTTTTAACTCGTTCGGCGTTCAATGGAGCTTTCTTTCACTATGATTCAATTATCTTGCCCCTTTGCGTAGTTTCACAAATGCTTGTAGTGCATCAGACGTTTTAGTCTTTTACTGTTACTTTGTGACACAACTTTCCTTCTTAACGTTCAACCGCATTGTTCTCACACTTTGCCTTCCATGCGATCAATCGAGACAATGTGAAATGTATCCCTTGTAGTTGAAGACTTTCGAAACCGTCCAATTCCCTTTACTGGCCACGTTGACCACTTCAAATCTTTTCATTCAGACTTTCGTTCAATTGTCTCTCGCAACTAATATTACCTTGAACAATGAGTTGTTAGTTTGCGGTTATTTTCTCAGCCTGGGTAACACACTACGAAACTCACCGGCAGCATCGCGGAAGCCTCCAGCCTGTTTCACTGGATACGTCATGGCTTCCCGGCCTCACAAGGGTCCTCTTCTGCCCCTGGAACCCTCCTGGGACAGCCCTTGTCCCACAGAAGAACAAGAAGACACAGCAGCAATAAGGGGGAGAAAGGAGGTCTCTCCCAAACGCCTCCTTCTCTTGCCTTGCAGATGCTACAGGAAACTCCTGTTCCTCAGCACGCCAGCTTGAGCCTCTCTTCCAGTATGTCCTGGGCCTCTCTGCATCTCACGGCTCCCTTCAGTGTCTCGCCTTCTTCTCCTTCCTCTCAGAGTGTCCGCACTTAGGGATCACCTGCTGTTCTCAGCTACGCAGCCTCCCTTTAGCTGTGCTGTGTCTCGCTCACAGTTCCCTCTGCTGAGTTTAAGTCTCCTCCCTTTATACACCTGCATCAGGTTAATAGGCTGCATATGTGGAATTAGAGGGAAGGGGGCCTGACCTTTAATTAACCTATCTTTGTGACATGCCTGTTCTTTCCTCTGATGGGAAATTAGTCTTAAAGGGACAGTTCTTTGGATTGTAGATTCTCTGTGTAGCACAGTGTGCTGCAGGGGAATTCTAGGATAGTTAGATAGACAAGGAGCATTATGGGAGATGTAGTGTCCCCTAGCAATTATGCAACAATCATGTAATGTATTGTCAAGACAAGGGGGGGTAGATGGGATTTTGATGGGAAAGTCCCATAAAGATTCAGCGGATGTCGGGTAGGGGTATATTGGAAAGGGGGGATGCCATGTCTTGCACAAGGTCGTTTCTCCCACAGTCCACATGATCCTCCCTTGCTTGTCCGTCCCTTGGGTTGGGATCCAACCATGATGGTCCTCCCCTAGCCACCTGAACAAAGGATCCCTGGGGTCTACAAGGTAGAGCACCCTCAGGTTTCTGACACATCTGATAGTGGCGATGCTCAGCTTGCCTCAGCTTACACTTAAAGCACAAGAACTCAAAGCTAAGCATATTTTGACCATCATGAACTTGAGAAAGCTTCCAAATGCCAGCCTTTTGCCACATGACCCAGGAAAAGGGTACAATTATCAGCTTGTACAGCCAGGTTCTTCCAGAGACAAGAGACCCGACAAAGCAAACATTTATCCCCCCGAACCTCATTACTCTTTTTCCAAACACAAATAACATGCCTAATAAATGGCAGAGTCGATCTAATCGGAAGGCTTTTTTCTATATATAAAGCAGAGAATCAATTGGAGTCGGGGAAACCGACTTCTTCTCGGTGAGGATACAGTTTGAACAGTCAATATTTCCTGATAGAAGCAAGTAGTGCAGCATAAGTCGCATTAAGGCAGCGTGATATTGCCTCGCCCCCTGGGATAACCAAAGACTCCCAAACGCACTGGTTTCTGGAGAACATCCATCGGGATCTTTGACCTGCCCCCCTCACCCGAGAGAAACCTGATGAAAAATGTATACATCTCTGTAACTATTTTACCTAAAAGAGGAAGGGGGAGTATGCTGAACACAGAGCAGCTCTGGAAACAGAGACCTCTTTATCGCAGTAATCTTACCCCAAAGAGTCAAATTCCAATCTTTCCCACTTCTGACACAGACCATCTATTTCTGCAAGTTTACGCCTAACATTATGCATGAGAAGTGCATTGGTATCTCTGGAAATCTGGATACCCAGATACTTAAAACCAGTGGCAGCCTACACATCACGCCCTACATCAAACAAGCCTCTGTGGCACGAAGACGAGATTGGAAAGATTAAAGTCTTAGAGACATTAACCTTGTAATCCGATATTCTGCCAAACAAACGCAAAGAAGACATTAACGCCCAAAAGGAGCACTCCGGGTCTGAGATCAACACCAGAAGGTCATCAGCATAGACGAGCACCTTCGAGGTACAATTTCTAAATGAAATGCCTTTTATGTCTGGATGCATCCTAAGTGCAATAGCTAAAGGTTCTTTGAATATATCAAACAGTAAAGGTGATTGAGGGCATCCTTGATGCGTGCCCTGCTAAATGTCAAAGAACTCAGACGTATAGCCATATAGTTTGTGATTTTCTTAACATTGCCATAGCATCTTACGATGCAGTGTAATGGGGATACAGCGGGCAGGCGCAGCGGGCAAGCCCGCCTGGGCCCATCCGGGCTATGGCCGGTGACTTCCATAGGAGGGAGACTGTTACTTCTCTACCTAATGTATTCTCCTGTGCACAACTAGTGAAACTTGCTCCTACTAATACTTAATTTCCTGAAGGCTTCTCTTTTATAGAGACCATCAGGTTACTTGTCAAGTCGGCCCAAACTTTTTATAAAGGCCTGCTTTTCAATGCGCGCTCTTTGGTAGCACATGCAACCTCCCAGTCACAACATGTTGTGGGTTAGTGATGCCTTTGTGTGTGCGTGGCCCAGGAAGGGGGAGGGACTGGTGAGGTCCATTCCACAACCTTGGTGCTACAACGTTTAAGTATGGGTCATGAGTGAAACCAGTAGCTGTCCCTGATTGCACAACCACTGGCTGTTTCAATGATTTAGATCCTTACCATTGGTGGCCTTGTTCTTGCTCCCAGCCCATGGGTGGAAATTTGGGGGGGACAACCTTTGTGGCACACTAATTTATCCCACTCATTTGGTAGGGCCCCCTTTTTTGATGGCATGTGTGCCCCAATATTTTCTGCAACATTTCCAGGCAGGGACGCACTGATCGAGCCTGAATTTTGAATCAGAGCAGCCATTTCTTCAGATTAGCGTTGGAGCCAAGAATCCATCGTAGAAGAAAAGCCGACTGAAGATCAGAAGAACACTCCTGAAGATGCCTGCCATCCCTTCCTGCATCTGGGCCGGGGAAGCCCTGTGTGACTACCTGCTATTCGAAGGCCCTAAGCGGTGCTTCAGCCATTGAACCAGTTTCTTAGCCTTCTCAATGATCCAGACGTTGCAAGCCTTCGGAAGTTTCCCTGGACCACCCAGTGGACTCACCTGCTCTCTTGTGCGCTATCTCAACAGAACCATCACTGTTCCGCGGTGACAGTGGAACTTTGGTAGTACTTCACTTTCCCACATAATGTCAGCGTCCCAGCATCAAGGGATCCTGTCCTAGGGTGACATCTGCAACTGCGACTGGAAGGATGCCTGTGGTTGCCTGTGTGCTGAGCCCGTTGCTGGAACTCGCCTTCGCCATCCTGAATTGTCCTGCAGTGATGAATCTTGCATATCTTCATCGCCAGGGGTTGCATCTTGCTGTTGTACCTGACCGGAAGAATCCTTACACCCGCAGCTCCTGGGCACCTCTCACTGGATCCAAGGGCAGGACATCCAACTCCAGTGTCCCCCAGCAGACCCACAAAGACATCTGGGAAAATTGGAGTCACAGGGGTTAGTAAACGCAGTTCATCTGTCCCCTCCTACTGCCCCACCCATCCTCCGTAGGATAACATTGGGACCAAGTCCATGGGTCTCCTAATCTTCCATTCAACTGCCTTTTGGTTGTTGAGCCTGGGTAGTATTTTCTGAAAGATAAGAACACAATTACTTACCCTAGTACCATTGTTGAATATTTTCTTTGAACTGTTGCCAACATAAGTAAATTAGAACTTCACCTCAGAGATTCCATCCTGGGCGGAAGCATTGTGGCTCCTGTGACATTTTGGGAACAAGGCCCGATTCCTCTTAGGGATTGGACTGCTTAAATTAGGGAATTCAATTGGGAACTGGGTCTATTCTTTACTGCATTATTTTACTTACCTTTTATGTTGAATGTTTCATTTAAGTGCATTTTAAGAACCTATGGTGAATGTATATATGTTTAGTATTGAATACTGTGCGATGCTATCATCTGTTAGTTTCATTTTTCAGTGTGTGTACAAGGCCTAGAATAAATAACTGTAATTTTATACTTACCTGTTTAAATTGAATTATTGTGTGCTTCACTGTGTGGACTGATTGTGGACCTCTGACCCCACTCACACTCTCCTGAGAATAGCCTTGACTGCTCTCCACATTTAGCTTAATTGGGTTTTGTCTAGGGGTGTAACGAACTTCGGCTTCGAGTAAGTATTCGGCCGGATTCCGGCTGAAAAAAAGCTATTTGGCTCCCGCCGAATAGTTTCTTGCTATTCGGCTCTTGCAGAATACTTTGACATTCTCATTTGAATACAATACAACAAGAACTCAATAAGGAAAATATAGACTTCAGTTTGCAAAACTGAATAGAATTAGACCAGACAAATTGCTATAACACAGCTGAAAAATATTTTATATTGTAATCTGCTCTTTAGGGCATGTTTTGTTACAGATTCCTAGACAAAAAAGGTGCTCATCTTTTATACTTAGCCTGCAACATTACAGGAACATCTTTCTTTTGGTGAATGTTTATATGTAATGTGCACCTTTTCCAGTTGGAAAAAACAAATTTAAAGAAATGTGCATAGATACTTTCAGTCCCTGTCATGTCACTTCCCATTGCGTCATAGTCCCCCCTTTTCTTTTTTTAAGGACTTGAGTCCTGAGTTTAACATTATCTGATATTTTATCAGGAATTATAAGTTGCATATGTTTGTTTGTGTATTGGTGAAAAAAGTGGCTAGGATAAGTGAAAAGTGAGCAGCATTTTTTTGGGTGGGATGAATAGTTGTGAGATGGAGTTCACACATTTCAGATTGGCTCTTGACTTGTGTCCTGCATGAGCCGACATGAACCATTTTATACATTTCTATGTGAGCTGCAAAGAAGTTTTGAAACATGACCGCATCAACTGCAACAATGTACATTTGGTCCCTTCTTTTTGGTTAAATCTGCTTTATTTCTGGCTTTTATACTTTAAATAAAGATGCTACATTAATTACAGTGAAGAGAAATAAAGGTATAGAATGCATTTAAAATGGTGCTTTATTTGTTTTTTAATAAGTGTGTTTTTTGAAGTTTGGAACATGATTTATTAAATAAAGCAACTATTCGCTTCATATTCGGCTTCGGCTGAATAGTTGACAAACTATTTGGTATTTGGCCGAATACTAAATATGCTATTCGGTACAGCCCTAGTTTTGGCTAACATCTCAGAGTTCCCTGTTCACTATAACTAGGGTGGCCTCTTAAAATCTGTCCATCAGGCCAGATTACTGAAATCCAGCTTAACCTTGGTGCATGTGCGGTGGTTCATGCAAGCGTGCGTGTGTGTGCGTCATCTCGATCCAAGACATTTTGCCATATCTGGATTTTCCAGGGCATATCTTTGTAGATCAACTATCTTTCTTGTTTTGGGAGCTCTTCAGCTATCCATAATCTCTTTATTTGCATTTTTCTTACAATTATCATATAAAATAGCAGCCCTTCGACTGGTTTGGAGTTAACCTTATATTCATTTTGATGAATACATTTACCTTCTTCAGGACACATGCCACTTATCCTTGTTACCAGACATGAGAAAAGCATATGTTGTAAATGTCCTTCCTTACAGCTGCTTTTGTACATCGGATAATTTTGCCTGCTATTTGGGACATTTTCAGCGAGTGAAATACAGATTATTAAACACAGAGGAATGGTGTTTCTTATATATGTCTCATTTTGTTCCTGAATTCTATAAATTGTGTCTCCTTCCTTTCTGGGGTCTATATGCCATATTCCTCTCCAATATCTGCCTGTAATTCTAGTGGCGTAACACACACTTTGGGAGCCCCCCTGGAAGTCATGCTGAGGCCCCTTTCACACACAGCTCCTAAATAAAGCTTGGGACGTGCCACACTCCAGACCGGCCTGGACCACCATGCGTGCGCACATTGTCCATGATGATCATGCTGCTGCAAGGGGACGCGCGATCTGCGCTAGTTGCAAAATGCATGTTTTTTGACCAAAGCTTAAAACTTTCACCTAGTGTAGAAACAAGGGAGCAGTGCCTGGCCTCTGGCACACAAATGTACTAGCCACCAGTGGTGGCTGATGAATTTTCTTATTGGAGGGGGGGTAAATATTTGCCACAAGTATTCAAGGGAGAGCGCGGGTAGTGAGGGAAACCCAACTATCGAAGAATGGCTCTGGGGGTGCTAGGCGGTCACCCTTGAGAACCTTTTTTAAATAATGGGTTAAAATGGTTAATTATACACCACACCTGTTGTGAAATGTGGGGTAAAATGCAAGGCAGCGTGCAATTGGTTGCGCTGGGTAACTCATGAAAAAATCCAATAGATGCAATTCACCACAGTGTACAGGAACATTTCCCAAAGTATTTTTCTGCCTTTCTCCACAATATATGCGGTATAAAAAAAACCTTTCATGCTTGCTGTGCCCATATATTTTCATGCTGGCTGCACCACAATATGCCAGTATTCCCGTATAAGAACATACTCATATTTGGTTTGTGGAAAATACCAGTAATGATACTATAAGAAAACATGTCCAAGCTGGCTTTGCCAGTATATGCCGGTTACTCCATGTAAAAACATACTCCTGTTGGCATTGACATTAAAAATGCCATCACAGAATAAGAAAACATGTCCAAGCTGGGTCCAATGTCGGCCAGTCTAGACATGGAATTACACTTATCAGCTTGCTTTATCATAGATGCTCAGTAAAAAATGTAATGCCACAGTAAGAAATAATTAGGCTGGCTGCACCAAAATGGTAGTTTAGCCCTGCAATAACGCATACCATGCTTGCTTTATCATAGATGCCCTGAAATGTCATCCACAATACGCAATGACTAGATTGGCTGCACCAAAATGCCAGTCTCACCACATAATAACACACATCAAGTTGTCTTTGCCCATAAATGACAGTAAAACATGGCATGTAGCTTAGAAAATGTCAACAGTGCTCCCCAGATCCCCAAGTGACTTGCACACATAATCTCATTCATACCCATTCATTCACCAGTCACTCACCCAATACACATTCACTCACACATGCCCCCTGAACATTCACACTGCATGCTCCAAACATGCACCCACAATCACATTCATTCCCACTCACCTACCAGTCACTTACTCATACACCTTCTCTCACATTCACTCACACTGCATTCTACACAAGCATCCACCCAGGGCATTTACACACACACACACACACACGTAATCGCATTCATACCCATTCACTCACCCACACACTGTCTCTCCCATCCACTCACACTGCATTCCCCACACATGCACCCACCCGTAACATTCATGTTCACATTCATACACATTCACTAACCTGTCAATCACCTATGCACCCTGTCTCATCATCACTCACACTGCATTCTACACGCAGACATGGGCACCCACCCACCCAGAATATTCAGTAACATTCATATTCATTCACGCACCTGTCACTCACCCATACACCGTTCACATTCACTCACACTGCATTCTCCACATGAGCACCCAAAACATTAATTCACGCACTGCATTCTCAATCACACGACAGGCACAATCACCACCCATACATACGTGCACCATTCACATGGACACAAGGATTAAACATGCATTAATACATACATCCATTACATTAAATACACAATCACAGCATACACGCACTGGCACATATACATGTATTTAAAAAAATGATTCTTTCCTTACCTGGTCCACACGAGCGATGCTCCTTCCTTCCCGGCCTCTGGCTCAGGCGCAACACACAGACAGGAAGCAGGGAGTCTACTTCCCCTCTGACATGCACAGTGAGTGTGCCAGTACCGGAGAGTTTCATTCCTGCGCCAGCTGCACTCGGCCTCGGCTCAGCCCTCACCCTGACTGGCCTCATTACGACCCTGGCGCTAAGTGTTTAATGGTGCTGTAAAAGGCTGCGGCGCCGTTAAACACCTAGTGCCTAATTACGAGGTCCCTTTGCAGGACCCGACCTTAACGGCTGGTTTCACCAGCCGTTAAAGTAGAGACCCGCAAAGGGACCTTGGTGTTTATTATGGTACCGCAATTTGCAGTACCGTAATTAGCGCCTTCCCCATTCCCATTGAGCCCTATGGGGCAAAAATGGGAATGGGGAAGGGCCATGGCGGCATGGGGAATTACCGCCCCACCAACCTCGGAATGGGGTGGTAATTCCCCATTCCGCCATGGCGGACTCCGGCATGGACCATGGTGCTATTGTAGCGCCGGATTGAAGGTGAACTGGGGACCCCCTCTAGACCTGGGGCTGCGTGGGCCCCCGTTACACCAGTGCCTCTTTCAGTTTGTCTTGTCTATCCAGAATTTCCATCACTTGCCTGTGATATAGAGATGCTATGTTCATCTTTACTCCTCAAAAATAAAGCTGCACTCACAGTTTAAGATTAACAAATACTAGTCTGGCTTTTCTATCCCTGTTTCAAATCATTTGCGTTGTTTGTATTTAAGTATACTCAACAGGACTTCCAGACCATAGTGCAGCCCTTGCGGTCTCACACATCGATGGGAGAAATGCCCTCCGGACATGGCTCCCAGCCACTTACTTGACTCCCCTAAAAGCAGTCCACCACGCTGCAGCATATCTTATTACGCGTGCACAGAAATGTGACCGAATCACCAGTCACCACCATCCTACGCGAACTACATTAGCTTCCTCTCCAGGCGAGGGTACTGTTCAAGATTGCATGTGTCATCTACAAAGTAGTCATGACCCCGGGCCCATGATCCACTGGCTCAGGAAGGCCGCTAGCCCCCAGGGTCGATTCGATGAGCCAGGCAGGGCATATTGGTACATCGGGTGCTCTATAAGCTAGGAACATTTACAGGGCACTTTACTCAGCTTCCAGAGTCTGGACCACAAAGCAGGAATTATATCTAATGCCCATTTCTGTCGACCTAACAGAAATGGTCCCACACTTTAGGATTATCATCTTGCTACCTGTACAGTGACACTCCTTTCTGTTTATATGTAATCTCCTTGCAAATGGGCAGGGCCTGGGGAGGGTAAGAGGGCACTACATTTGTCTTCTTTGGCAGATGGGGTCACTCCATGCTCCCGTGGTGGAGCAGGTAGTTAATCACAGCAATCGGGCGCTGATGGTAAAGCATCAGCGCCCTATTGTAATGAAAACCACCTCGCTCCTGCGCTGGAGAAGGGACGTAATCACTGCAATGAGGCACCGATGGTAAAGCATCAGCGCCCTATTGTAATGAAAACTGCCCCGCTCCTGCGCTGGAGCAGGGACTTAATCACTGCAACGAGGCACCGATGGTAAATCATCAGAGCCCTATTGTAATGAAAACCGCCTCGCTCCTGCGCTGGAGAAGGGACATAATCACTGCAATGAGGCACCGATGGTAAAGCATCAGCACCCTATTGTAATGAAAACCACCTCGCTCCTACGCTGGAGAAGGGACGTAATCACTGCAATGAGGCACCGATGGTAAAGCATCAGCGCCCTATTGTAATGAAAACTGCCCCGCTCCTGCACTGGAGCAAGGACTTAATCACTGCTATGAGGCACCGATGGTAAATCATCAGCACCCTATTGTAATGAAATGCGCCCGATCTCATGCTGGAGCGCCTGGTGCCAGCACAAGCGTGGGGTGTATTTACTTACAATAGGGCGCCTGCTGTGCCTTCACACACCATGCCAGCTCGGGGAAGCCCTTGAAAGTCTCCCCCTGAACTGGTGTGGTGGGGGCTAATTTGGCGCGTCAGGCGGCTGCCCAGATCACCCACGCCTAAACCGGCCCTGAGTACTTGCAATAGATACATGCGCATATTCGCCAGATTGAGCAACAGTCATATAGTCCTTCTCCTAGTGCACTTCGAACATCATGTGCACAACAGAAACACACATTTCCAGCAGGCGAGATTGAGCTCTGCCACCATACACCTGCAAATGCCCAGCACACCTGTCCTCCTACTCTGACTCAATCCATGCGAAGATCACTGCCTGCCTATTTTCCATCCATTCTTGGATACGTTCTCCTTGCCTCCACCTTAATTCCTCCAAAATTGAAATTCTCTGCTTTCCTTCCAACACTATTCCTTCTCCTGTTCCTTTTCCTGGATTGTCAATTCCCCGCATGCTCATATTCTAAGTGTTATTTTCTTTTGTTCTCCCCCCACATCTCTAACATTGCTCGCGCGTGCCGGCCCGTCCTTTTCTAACCTTCAATGCCCCTAAATTCTTATTTCCAGGGTTTTTCCATGTCTTGATTCTTGTTCAGCCCTCTTGCTTGGTCTACCAGCCTCTAGACTTGCCCCAATCCGCTCTATTTTCAACTCCTCTGTTCATACGCTCTTTCTTCTCTCTCCCCACTCTACTCTTTCTACTTCCCTGCAGTCAATTTCATGGCCTACTCTTTACCTTTCTACGCATGGTCTACAAAGCTGCGCATGGTCTTGCACCGTATATGATCTTTCCTCCTTCATCTCATTCTATGTTACTTCCTGATCCTTACGTTCTCAATCTCTGCTCCTCCGATCTGTCCCCAAACCTCATAGTGAGCAATCTCGCTTCTACTCCTCCCTACACACGTCCAAACACTGGAGCTCTCTACCTCTTTCCGTTCGCTCTTCCTCTACCCTTTCCATTTTCTGCTCATCTCTCAAGGCTCATCTGCTTTCTTTTCCGATGTAATTGTTCTTCCTTTTAGTTTTTATTTGTATTAACTATTTTGTACCGGCTACCATTGTAAGTCTCTGAAGGATAGCTCATAGGCAACACAGTCACCTTTGATGCAAGACAGACCCAGTGCAACATGGGTTCGATTCCTGGGTCCGTGCTTAGAAAACTCTTTGTATTAAGCACTTTATAAATAAACAATTACAATTGTTCAGCTTTATAAAATAAATTAAAAATCACCACAAAGTCATGTAAATGATAGAGGTGTGCTTCCTAAACCCATGTAGCATACAATGATATAATTTTGCACTCTACACTGGCCAGGCGTGATTATTCACCACTCCCATATTGGAGAATCTCTCTACTAATTGCAGTCTGTGACACCCTCGACAACAACAGCAAACTAAAGAACCCTTTCCTTCTGAAAGAGTCAAAAACCACAGCCTTTCCCATAGTCAACTTCATTGGTTTTAAATAACATAGAAATTGACTTACCCACACAGCATGCGAGCAGTTGAACGGCTGGCCCCATAGCCAATCACAGAGAAACTGATGGGGGAAGTGGAAAGAAACAGGAGTGTCATGTGACAGGAAGTTTAACTGCTCAGGAAATATTCCCCCTCACCAAAGCATAGTTGCCAACATTCCGTAACCAAAAAGATGTAGGAATTTTCAAGTTTCAAAAATAATAATTTGCATAATTCAAAGGAAACTACAAAACATACATTGTTGGCCCCATTGAAGCATTCTAAAATACACAACCCATCAAACAGCACAACATGGAAAGATGTTCAAATGTTAAAAATGTATAATTCTGAATGGTAAGTTAACATTCACAGAAGGTAATCACACAGAGCTGGTAGGTAACGTTTGCCACTGCTCTGTAGTAACAGCCCGGGCAGTACATATTTATTGCAAGTGGAACACTGAATGGCATGGAAACTGATACCCCTCTCAGTCTGGTAGGCAGATGCTGTGTGATATTGGCACGCTCTGCCACTTGCTTTCACTGGTGGTTCACCTGAGGCCTGTCCCGGCCAGAGTGCAGGACAGAGTCACGCAGCTGTCAGGTCACTGGATTGGTCTGAGTCCAATCAAAGTAATCACCTACCAGCCCACTGTACAGACAGACTAATGTGCTGCGTGCTATGTCCTGCAGCCTGCCTTAGAGTCACATAAATTACCTGCCACTGTAAAAAGCAGTAGGGTCTGGCACTGAAATCTGTAGGCGGTAGGACTGCTTAAAATGCAGTAGCCTACTGCCTAAATCTGTAGGGTTGGCAAGTATGCCAAAGAGTGACGGTTATGTTAACATTGCCTAACCTTCGGGTCTCACTTTCAGTTCGGTCAGTTTGTAAAATGTCTCATCTTTCGCACATAAATAAAATATAAACATGTTTCAGAGTGCAAATTCATATTAAAGGTAAATATCAGAGGAAAACAAAAATGTCACCCTAACTTACAGACACTAACTCAGAAATTGATTATTTCCATGAACCAAACCAAACCAAACATTCCTGAGAAGATCTTTCAGTAACAGCATGAGTCAAAATTTCACACATCCTGAATCTAACTTCCAATTGTCCACCTTAAACTTCACTTTGTTAGTTGAAAATTCCTAAATTCCACCAACCAGCAGAATGAACTATGCTTCCGTTCAGTGATTTCTGACGTCGATTTGCAATTTTTCTTTTGACTCCTTTGGATTTTGCATTTTCAGAATCAAAATTCTAGCTGATCGACCATCAAACTGTTTAATCGGACTTCACTGCACCATATTTGAGGGAGGAGGAGCCCAAAGCCGATGTCAACCCTTATGCTCTGGAATATGGCTTTAACGCCCCGGCAGGGGGGAGGACATGGCCGGTAACAGCCCGCCAGCCCGAGACATGGTGGAGGGATGTGGGCTGTTACCGGCCATGTCTGCTACCCCGTAAACCCCGGGGCATGAAAGCCATTCGCATCCCAAAGTTCATCCGGGCTGCAAATGGCTTTCCTTTTTCCCCTCAAGAGAGAAAGAAAAGAAAGATGGCCAGTCCCTTTTACATTTCTATGGCAGTGGCTGGAGCGGGAGGTTGCGGCGGCCCGAAGCTCAAATCTACGGTCCTGCAGGAAAGTGTGGAGGGAGGAAGAGGTTTTGTTTGGTTTGATGGGGTTGAGGGGTGGGCAGGGAACAAGAAGAGGCACTATGTTGCCCCCCCACATTAAAAATAATGGCGCCACCCAGAGAAGAGCCTTGGGTGGCTGGAACAATGGCCGGAGAATGTATACTGTTGCATGCCACTCTAGCCACCTGATTGGCTAATGACCCTACCCCGTGTGCAAATTAGTTTTGATAACTTTGCAGTAGCCATCATATGCAAGGTGTCTACCAGCACACCGAGAGCGGTTGGCTGCCCTTTGACAGCATTACAGGCCCACACAGCGCCCACATGGGTCTTCACCTGCAGGAAGAGCTACGTTTCCAACCTATACGTTCCCTCTTCCTCGTGTGACAGGGTCAGGGGCTTGACCCTACTTAAGGGTACAGGACACCTCCCAACCTGGGGTAGATGACCTACCAGGGCGTATGCTAGAGCTGATGTTACCCCAGAGGCATGGCGAGGGTGTTGAGAGGGGCACAGTCACTGGACCTCCTCATTGTGTCTTTTGTGTTGCCCTCAGTGCTGCCACTTACAATCACACAATGCCTTGTCGTCTCCCTTTTGCTTTGTTGCAGGACTACAGGGTCCAGGAGGCCTGGCAGCATTCAAGAACCACAACCAACCATGGGAAGAAACTGCCGTCCAAGATATAACAGCGGGGACTCTGGCACCTATGACAGCCCCCCAAAAAGCAAGGAAATTACTCACTGAAGCTCAGCAGAGACAGAACGCCAAACAAAGACTGCGTGTCCAAAAAGCAAAGACTGGTCAACGCGCCATGAAGGAAGAAGGGGATTGGCTGAATAGAGCCTTTTAAACTGTTCCAAACGATGTCCCAACACAAAGGAAAGAGTAGGAGATTGGCTACTAGAGTCAGGTGGGAGCAGGAGCCAATGGAGGGGATAGGAAAGGGAGAAAGCAGGAAGTCACAGGTATAAAAGACTCAGAGGAGTTGCAGAGTGAAATGTGCTCTGGTGGAGTCGGGAGGTGTGAAGGTGGACCGAGAGACCAGGTGGAGTGAAGTAATGTGAAGTGGAGTGCTGAGGAGTGTGGTGAGGTGGTGGATGCGAGTGCAGGTAAGAAGGTGACTACACAAGAGAATAGTACAAGAGAGAGAGAGAGAGATATGCACTATTTTGGCATATTGTCACTAAAACCCCCTGAAACATCATTTCGAGTTCAGACATAACTGAAGCCACCTGTGACACTCATCAGAGACCTTATTAACTGAGCATGACCCCATGTCTTGGAGAAAAGCAATCACCCAAAAGGAAATCTATAGCCCTCCATTTCAACTAAGGGATAGGGACCACCGCCTGTGCTTAAAAACTGCTGATAGAGCAGCAGCTGAACTTTCCATAGGCAAACACACCTAATGATCTGAGAGCAGGGGGGGAGGCATGGAATGCAGGGAGAGTGACTTAAAAGTCTCGGGCCGATAGCTCAGGGGCAACGTGCTTGCATCGACAGCAAAACAACACTGAACAGCACCGGTTCAATTCCCGGGTCCTCGCTTAGAATCCTCTGGGTATTAAGCGCATTATAAATATCATATCATCAACAAGCTTTGGCAATGCCAATAGTTTTGGCGTTCGTAGGTGTTTTTATCTGTATTTATTATATTTCGGCTACTATTTATATAGTATTTGTAAAGATGATTGGAGTCGAATGTGGTTTTAAGATAAAACATTTTATTGGCAATATATGTGAAGAACAGTTTAGTTTACAGTGCAAAAAAGTAATATGAACATGCTTTAAAACGGTAAAGCCTTGAGTACTATAAGCAGGAGACCGAATGTATTTCCGAGGTCTCCCTCCTTCCCACACACAGCGCCATATATCCCAGAATGCACTGCTTCACTCCCATGTATGTCACCATAAGACGCCATGTGTGTATTGCCTCACTGTGTGTGAAGCGCTTCAGTGGGGTCACGGGTCTGGGGTGCACAGCTTCGTTCTGCTCAGAGTCCCTGCACAATGGTGTGCACTACTTCCTGCTTCACCAAGAGCAGACCCGAGACTACATGAGACTGCCAAAGGACGCACTCTAACAGGCAGCCTGAGACTGCCAAAGGACGCACTCGCAGCCTGAGACTGCCAAAGGACGCACTCTAACAGGCAGCCTGAGACTGCCAAAGGACGCACTCTAACAGGCAGCCTGAGACTGCCAAAGGACACACTCTAACAGGCAGCCTGAGACTGCCAAAGGACGCACTGTAACAGGCAGCCTGAGACTGCCAAAGGACACACTCTAACAGGCAGCCTGAGACTGCCAAAGGACGCACTCGCAGCCTGAGACTGCCAAAGGACGCACTCGCAGCCTGAGACTGCCAAAGGACGCACTCGAACAGGCAGCCTGAGACTGCCAAAGGACGCACTCGAACAGGCAGCCTGAGACTGCCAAAGGACGCACTCGAACAGGCAGCCTGAGACTGCCAAAGGACGCACTGTAACAGGCAGCCTGAGACTGCCAAAGGACGCACTCTAACAGGCAGCCTGAGACTGCCAAACGACGCACTCTAACAGGCAGCCTGATACTGCCAAAGGACGCACTCTAACAGGCAGCCTGGGACTGCCAACGGATGCACTCTTACAGGCAGCCTGAGACTGCCAAAGGACGCACTGTAACAGGCAGCCTGAGACTGCCAAAGGACGCACTCTAACAGACAGCCTGAGACTGCCAAAGGACGCACTCTAACAGGCAGCCTGATACTGCCAAAGGACGCACTCTAACAGGTAGCCTGAGACTGCCAAAGGACGCACTCTAACAGGCGCACTCTAACAGGCAGCCTGAGACTGCCAAAGGACATACTCTAACAGGAAGCCTGAGACTACCAAAGAACTCACTCTAACAGGCAGCCTGAGACTGCCAAAGGACGCACTCTAACAGGCAGCCTGAGACTGCCAAAGGACGCACCTTAACAGGCAGCCTGAGACTGCCAAAGGATGCACTCTAACAGGCAGCCTGATACTGCCAAAGGACGCACTCTAACAGGCAGCCTGAGACTGTCAAAGGACGCACTCTAACAGGCAGCCAGAGACTGTCAAAGGACGCACTCTAACAGGCAGCCTGAGACTGTCAAAGGACGCACTCTAACAGGCAGCCAGAGACTGTCAAAGGACGCACTCTAATAGGCAGCCTGAGACTGTCAAAGGATGCACTCTAACAGGCAGCCTGAGACTGCCAAAGGACGCACTCTAACAGGCAGCTGGGTGCTGCCAAAGGACACACTCTAACAGGCAACCTGATACTGCCAAAGGATGCACTCTAACAGGCAGCCTGAGACTGCCAAAGGACGCACTCTAACAGGCAGCCTAAGACTGCCAAAGGACGCACTCTAACAGGCAGCCTGACACTGCCAAAGGACGCACTCTAACAGGCAGCCGGGTGCTGCTTGCAGCAGTCAGTTGTGTTTTTGCCTGTGATTGGGAGAGGCTGCAGGAAACCCACCGCTCCATGAGTCTTGCTGCGAGATACAAGCATGGGCTGCCCCGGCAGCCGCAGACGTGTTTGCACTAGAGCTCTGTATTTAGACCTGGGAGGATCTATACACACCTTTATTTAAAAAAAAAAACTATTAAAAAATGTGTTTCTGAAGTGTGGATGTTTTCATTTCCTTTCTCTGTTCAGGAGCCCACTTGCTCCATCCTCATAATCGACAGTACAACTCTGCTTTCCACCCTTGGTTAGTTTTATATTTGTATATCGGGAATAGGGACACATTGACATCCCTCCCCAACAACAAGCTGCTGCGGCCTACCCCAAAATCACACTGTGTGATCGAGGGGAAGCCATAATCCCAGTTTCTTAATCAGGCGGATAGCTTGCTTGGTAGAGTGACTGTTGCCCAGTTACTCCAAAATCACACTGCGTGACTGAGGAGAAGCCATAATTCCACTTTCTAAATCACTTTGAGCCTGGCATGCGGCTCAAAGAGTTCCTAGGCTGCAACATTAAGTCCATAACTTGTTAACAGTTAAAGGCTCTTGTAGTATCATGATCGGTTGCGTTCTCATGGGAAACATGTGGAGATGTCCGGTGGCATATGAATAAACATCCGCCGGTCATCTCAAATGTCTCAATGTTTTGGCACTATGTTGTGGGAGCTGTGAGTTGGACTGTGTCGTCACAGCAGGAGTTGAGGGTGGTGTGTTAAGATTTACAGGACCCAATCATTTCTGGATAACGTATGTCCCGCTGTAGGGGAATAACATAGCCCTGCCAATAAGCTTCACTTGGGGGATCGACTAAATGGACGCCCTCTGCTCACAATTGCACAGAACCTGCCGCTGGTGCTTCTCTTTCTAGTGCCCCAGCAGTGGAACACAGGTCAATAGGCTTCAGACGCGGTCATCTTTCTTCTACTTTATTCTGTACCATAGCTTGTAAAATAGGTCAGTGGGTTGAGCGCTCATTGCTGCTATCTGTGTGTGATATACAGGCTGCAGGTTTTCATCGTGGCAAGACCAACTCAGCCTTTCATCCTTCACAGGAAGATAAATGGGTACCAACATCGTCACACATTTATCTAGATGCAAATATGCTGTATGTACACTTGACCACCTTGGGGCTCAAAAGACTCTAGTCAGGCAGGCAGCCATCCGCTCCGTAAAGCAAACATGTCCAAAAGCTCCCTCAGCTGAGGCACTAGCTATCAGCTCACAACCCTCCCCTCCCCCAGCCCCCACGAGTCTATGGCAATTTGTTAGATATTTAAAGTGTGGCGGCCTCCTAGCTGGTACCATGCTAGCACATGGCAGGGACACTGCCAGCACACCCTCAGCTTTTGTGCTGTATTCATCAAGGAAAAGTTAAAACATAGTAACTTGGGGGCCGATATTGGAATTTCGCGCAGAAATCATGCAAGGGTCGCGCACCGAGAAGGACACTGTGCAAGCCTGCATGCAGAAAGAAAAAATGCACGCAATGTGTATTCATGGAATTGTTCGTTCAAAGTAACCATATTCGCAAGTTACAGCTCAAACGCCCTCTAGACGCCCACACACAAAGCAGGAAACTGCCAGATCAGCTACCTTTGCGCGGTCCCCCAGGTGCGAATACATGCACCCTTCAAACAGTGCGTGGAGTCCCTCGTAAGCAGGCTTGTGACACGAGGCGCATGTGCGGGGTCCCCCGTAACGCTATCCAGCACCCTGACAACATCCGTATGAAAAATCATAACTCGCCAATGACTCTGGAAATGTGGGTGCAAACCTACGTAAAATGTTCCTGTACCCTGCTACACAGCATACGTGCACCCCTACATTACATCAGAACCCTGATTGAGTACACGCACCCCGAAATACGACATGCAATTCCACATGCGTGCTGAAAATCCTACGCAAAAGTTTACTTACGCCAGCCTTTGAGTGGCAGATCCTATGTAGGACTTGCGTGGGTATTTCCCAGCTGAGACGTTGCGCGATCGATTCCATGAATATGTCTCTTGCCATACAATAGTGGCCGTTTGAGGGACTGCCTGCAGGCCGTCCACTGGAACGCCCACTTCTTCACAAGTTAGTCCCAATTTCTTGTGTTTCGCCCCCTTCCAAGTACTCTGTGCAGGCCACGCCCACCCTCTGCTTGGAGCTTCATGCAAGGCCCTCGACGGCTCGTACAGGCGTGCCAGGCCAGCGTGAAATCCACGCAAGACCAGGAAAAGTGCTGCGCATCTGATTCTGTGAATCGACAAATGGGGTTGTGCATGCAGATTGGGCAAAGATTGGGTGCAAGTACCCTATTTTCTGAGCAATAAATTCCATAAATCGGGCCCTAAGTGTTAACTTTCTTTGATAAATGCATCCCATCTAATGTGCAGCGAGCTGGCGGGTCACAGGCATGGAACAAGTAATGTTACGTTACCTAAAGCAACTTAAGTTACACACCAAAAAAGTTTTAAAAAGCAATCAAAGGCCCATAATGAGGGAAAAGTAGTAAAGTAAACAAGCACATGGTGTCTTGTCAATCTGTGTATTTTGCAGTGGCAGAGCACAAGCTTGTCTTCGTCTAAAGGTACAGTGAGCTAAAATGTGGCTGCAGACACTCGAGTGGGCACCATCCCATAGAACAGGTCATTAAGCCGTGTTTATTCTCACAGAGGGGCACCCGTACCTCTTTTTCTTTACCTAAAGCCCGCAGTGTCATACAGTGTGAAAATTCATATCCTCACTGCATATGTGGTACATGTGTACGCAATCGTCCCATAGCAGTAATACTAAAATTCCAATGAGGAGGGCCTCCATCAACCCAGGGGCCACATCCTTACTCTCCCCGCCAACAGCGAAGGTGAAACAAAGCAAGCCCCCCCATCAGGGAAGGCCATCAATAAGCACAGCAGCCACCCATGGAGCAAACACGGGAACCTCTGCAAAAGCGCTCTCCCCTTCTATAAACAGCTTTACCATAAAACGTTGTACTCAAAGTGTCTGCCTGTGTGTTCAAAGTGATGGCCATATCGGATAAGAGCGGAGAAAGAGCATGGGAAAAACACACAGGGGAGGAGTGGCGGGGAATGCAGGCGGCACAGGGTCAGGCGGGTGGTGTGCAGCAGAGATGAGACAGGACCAACATTGAAAGTTGGGATGGGTGCAGGGGAGCTGCCATGCCGAGGAGCAGAGAAGAAGGAAAAGCAGCAGAGTGAGCAGTCAGGTGGTTTGTGCAAGGCAGATTATGGGAAACAGGGCCATGGGAAAAGGGGTAGGCTGGGCACACGAGGCCCAGCCTGCTATGGCATGCGGGCCAAAGTGACACTGCATGGCTCCACACCCCCTTCAATACTTACCTAGAGCTGTCTTCTCACTGAGGGGAGCATGCCTGTCTGCTAATGGCTACAGCTTTGGTTCCGGCTCCAACACAGATCACTCTGCGGCAGACTTTAAACATAGTCTGACAGGATTTCAACAAAAGAAATGCATCGGTGCATAAAAACGAAAATTTAATGGGCATATACTTAAATGCATCCATTTTGCTTTTACTTTTGTTGCACGCACAGCTCCCCCGGCAACAGCAGCAGGCTAGCAAACGTAAGCGAGAGCGAAGGCCCAGCTGGTGCTTCAGCCATTTCATAGCCAAGCATCAGCAAGTTGGCATGCAAATGGCATACACTGTGGAATGCAAGCAATGCGAAAAATGGTGGGGGCCAAAGAGAAATGAGCACACTGCGGCCACAGACTAATTGAACGTATTGACAAAATAAAATTCACACTGAACTGCTGTGTTCTCCTGTTCAATTCCTTGGAAAACCCACCGATGGCTGCATTGGTACCAGCGAAGACGGAAAGTCGGCAATTGTCGAGGGACTGAGACCGCTGCAAGGCGTAGAACACAGGAGCCTCCCAAACTACAAGAAGAAATAAGAAGTAGACAAAGGTACAAGTGCAAACACAAGCCAAGTCTCAGAATCCGGCATGAGGGGGGACCACAAGCGCGTGCATACTACGCACATCCAACTACGCACAAGAAAAGGAACCATCAACGTTTGATGCTGGCCCTGCGCAGAGCTCATGGAATGATGCTTTTCCTGGCAGCAGGCACAATGAAACGCCCGTATTAAAGGGCAAAGAGGAAACAAATAAAAGCACCCCCACCCCACACACAAAGACATACAACATACACATTTACAAAAGCAGTAGTTTGCAAACATGACACGTGAAAACAATATGCAATTGGTTACAGTGCACCCACCAGCAAACACCCCCCTGCCCCACCACACCAGAAAATTCCTTACCTAATCCTGGAAAACCAGGGGTGGAATGGCCTATAGAGAACTCTGGAGATTTCCCATTAGGCCTCTGCACCCTGAGCCTCTTTTGTATGGTGTCCTATTTTATTCACATAGGAAAAAGGTTGGGATTGCTGAAAATGTGTACTATGGGGCCACTATGAACATTATTTCCAGGGGCCTCTTTTGGTTCCCAGTCCACCCCTGTGGACAACCACTCACCCCATGATGAGAATGAAAGTAGTATTAAAAAAATTAATTGACTGTGAAGGGCTGACCGCTATGATGAGCCTAAAGGTATCACCCATTTGCGTTGTCAAACAAACTGGACACCAATGTTGGGAAAATGACCCATCCAGAATATTTTGTCCACTTCCCCTACACAAAACACTTATGAAACACATCCGGCGATGTATGGCCGGGCCGAAATCGTCCCTAGGGAGTTGGGGCCGGTTTCTGGCCATGCCTGGGCTAGTTTGGAAGAAAAAAAAGTTACAAAAAATATATTTTTTCAAATAATTATTATTATTTCTTTTTTCCAAAAAGCCTTTCATCCTTCTTAGTTCGATAAATGAGTACCAGCACAGGGTGGGTGATATTGTATGCGTATTTGTTCTATATAAAAGAGCTTAAGCGTAAGTGATATCCCATACCATTTTATCATTTGGCCTTTGAAGTCTGCTTGGATTCACAGTAATTTAGTGTACTTAGGAACAATGCTATTTGATGCCACTTCCTGTTTTGTCAGGAGGTGAAAGGTTGTGTTTCATCACTTCCCGGGATGTCACTTTGGGGCGGGGTCAAATGACACCACTTCCGGTGATGACATCAGAGGTCAAGGGTCGTGAGGCGAGGGGTGGGTGAAATAAAGAGGCACAAAGTATGGGAGAAGAGAAGAGCTTTATTTGAGGCCCCCAGGTGGCTGCAGTGGAAGCATCAACTGGCGAGGCACTCTCAAATGGAATCTACATGCACAAGGTTCTAAGGAGACCTGTGCATGTATTACCATAACATCTCCCCCACGTGAGGCAAAAGAAAAAGGAAAAACAGGTGGGGGAAAAGCGGGAAAGTGAAAGGGAAAAAAAAGGGTGTCAAGTGGGAGAGGCAGAGGGAAGATGGGTAAGCTGGGGTACATTAGTAATAAACATAGTCATTGTTGAAGTTTTGGATGATTTTGCGGTTCCTTCTGGACATTCTTCCAGTGGGGACTCCTTGATGCATGGAGTGAGGTCTGTCATTGTCCACATGTTCACAGAGGGATTCTCTTGGGGAATGTGAGGTGTGTTGTGATGGTTTGTCAGGACTGTTGTCCTTAGATATGCTGGTCTCTTGGATGTCTTTTGTTACTTTTATGAGATAATCTCCAGACCATCTCTTTCCATCATCGAGGATGACAGACTTCCCATGACAACTCACAACTCTCTGTGGAGGTCTGAAGATGGATTCACCCTTGAGAGTTTTCTTCGGTTCTTTGACAGGTACCCAGTCTCCTTCACGAACCATCATCTCTTTTACTCCATGTCTGGAGTCGTATTGTCTTTTGTATTTTGCTTGTTTTTCTCTTACTGTCTTTTGAAGTAGATCCATGTTCACCCTTGCTTCACCCGTGTATAAGAACATCCACGCCGGTCTAGTTCGGTTAGTTGCAACCCTACCTCGCATGAGGGTGAAGGGCTCTATGTTCGTGGTGGTGTGTGGGGTAGTTCTATACGCATGCAAAGCTTCTTTGAGGGTTTCTCTCCACGGGAGGTTGTTGGCCGTGGCCAGTTGGACTACGCTCTTCACGAGCCTGTTCATGCGTTCCACAAGTCTGTTGAAAATTGGATGGTACAAAGATGTTGTTATGTGGCTGATGGACCTTTTCTTGAGGAAATCAGCAAATTCCATAGATATGAACTGAGACCCGTTGTCCGAAACCAATTCCTTGGGGTCTCCCTCCCTGCTGAAGATCTCTGTCAGGAAATCTATGACTTTCTTTGAGGTCACATTGTCCTCAGATATTCCCCATTCTGTCCATTTAGAGGTGTAATCAACAAGTACTATGATATATACTTTGACTGTTTTGAGGTTCTCGAATGGACCCATGATGTCGATTGCCAGTTTAGACCACACATGTTTGGGAGGTTCAATAGGCTGTAAGGGGGTCTTTCTTAAGATCTTGGACTTGTCACTCATGGCACACGTGGAGCAATTTTTGACCAGTTCTTCTGCTTCTTTCCACATTCCTGGCCACCAATAGTTGTTTCTCAACTTGTTTTTCGTCAAGCTTCTTCCTAGGTGACCTTCGTGTGCCAGTTGGAGTACTTTTTTTCTGAGTTGGGTGGGTGGGATTACTCGATCGCCTCTGAAGATATGCTCATCGTCCATCGATAATTCTTCCTTGAAGGGAATGAAGGTTGTTAAAGCTTCTCCCGTTTCCACCCAGTCATTAGCTATCGCTTCCCTGACTTCTCGCTGTTCCGGATCAGTATTGGCATTAATTTTCCATTCATCTCTCGAGATGGCAGGGTTTACGACAGCTATGATGTCCTCATCTGGAGATGCAATCTCAGTGTCGATGTTGGTCGATAATCTGGAAAGACAATCTGCTACTTGGTTTTGTGGACCAGGAATATAGCATAGTTGGAGGTTGTATTGCATGATGTCGAGGAACCAACGTCTTATTCTCGGTGATATAAGGTGAGGAGTTTTGGACTGAAGGACATTTACTAGAGGTTTATGGTCTGTTTTCAGTATGACGGGTAAGCCCCAAATTAGGTTCCTGAAATGCTGAAGAATCCACCTCAGACCCAGAGCTTCTCTCTCAATGGTGGAATAGTTTAGTTCGGCTCCCCTCAGTACTCTCGATGCGAATGCAATCGTCACGATGTCCTTATCTTGTTGCTGTTCTAGGACACCACCCAGTCCGGTTTTACTTGCATCTACGGATATGATGGTTTTAGCTTTACAATCGAACATTCCTAAGGCTGGGGCTTGGTTAATTTGAAATTTGATTTCTTCGAATTCGTTCTTGCATTCAGTGGACCATATGAATTTGGTTGCCTTCTTCAAGATGTTTCTCATATTTTTGGTCTTATCAGCATAGTTGCTTATAAACTTGGAGTAGTATTCTGTCATCCCGAGGAAACTCCTTAATTGGTCTTTATTTTGAGGCTCGGCGATATTCATTATGGTGTCCATGAGTTTCCTCCTGGGGCTGATGCCGTTGGTGTCAATGGAATGGCCCAGGTATGAAACTCGGTCGCACTTTATGTTGCATTTCTCTAATTTGAGTGTGAGCCCACTTTTTTGTATGACTTGTAGGACACCCACAAGTTTTGCTTTGTGCTCTTCTTCTGTACTGGCTGATATGAGGATATCATCTTGGAAGCAGTGTATGCCATCAAGTCCTCCAAATAGATGTGACATGAGTCTCTGGAAGACTGCTGCGGCTGAAGCGAGTCCGAATGGCATTCGGTTAAACATGAATGCACCAAGAGGTGTGACAAAAGATGTTAGGTTCTTTGAGCTCTCTTCCAAAGCAATCTGGTGATAGGCTGAGGAGAGGTCCAGAGTTGTAAAGTATTTTGCAGGTTTCATGGTCGATAGGAGTTCAGATATATTGGGAAGTGGGTGTCTGTCAACCCATATGTTTTTGTTTAGGTCTCTCAAGTCGACGCACATTCTTATGGAATCGTCCGTTTTTTTTACTAAGACAATTGGGGCAAGCCATTCTGAACTTTCGATGGGCTGTATGATATTTTCATCGCAGAGGCGCTTAAGTTCTTTCTTCAACGCCTCTTTTGTTCCAAAGGGAATACTGCGGACTCGGTGGGCCACTGGGACAGCACCTCTTTTGAGGATTATTCTGTGTTGGAAACCTTTTAGGAGTCCAATCTTGTCGCAGAACACCTTGGGGAATTGTTTTGCTAAATTAGATTTGATGTCCATATCATTATTGAGCACACTCAGCACGGGGATTTCTTCTCCAGGGTGTATTCTTACTCGAAGAGCGGCTTGTTCTTCCCATCCCACAACGGAGGAGCCATCTTTGGCTACAAAGAGTTTGCAATATGTTTCTCTGTCATGGAACTTGAGGTTCACCCACACATATCCCATTATCTCGATGGGCGTTTTTCCATAACCGGTAGCTCTTACACAAGTGCTTCGCAGGTCATGTATCTTGCCAGAGAGTACACTCAAAAAGGTCTTGAGATCCACGATGGTGTAGGGGGAGCCAGTGTCTACCATTACAGGTAATGATATGCCGTTGATTTGCATTTTGACCCAGGGACCGTTGCTCTGTTGTTGGGATGTTACAGTGAGTATGTGTACCTTTTGTTGCATTGGACTGATAGATAACATGTCATTGTGCTCTTGGTTGCTTTCGATTACTCTCACAGAGGACGGTCTGATGAAAGGTCGCCTGGTGAGATTGCCATATCTGGTTGTCTTTCCCCGTGTGTTCTTGCAGACTTTGGCAAAGTGTCCAATCTGGCTGCACTTATAACACTCCACAGCGATGGCGGGGCATTCTTTGTCAGGATTTGCATGCTTGTACCATCCGCACCTCTGGCAGCGCGTTGGATTCTGGGAGTTGTATGGCCTCGCTCTGCTTGACCCAAATTTCGAACCCCTTGATGGCGGAGCCTTTCTTACTGCTGCTACTAGAGGCTCGTAAGGCTCGGACTCAGGGCTGACACATTTGATTTCCACACTGGTCGTGTGGTCACGTCTTTCCCTCATGCATCGATCTCCCAATTCCATGCTCCTTGCTATCTCCGTGGCTTGGTCCAGGGTGGGATTTTTGGTTTGCCACAATTTTTGTTGGATGCGTGGATCAGCCACATTCAGCACCAATTGGTCTCTCAAATACTCATCACAGACACCTGTGAAACTGCAGGTTGACATAAGCGCCCTGAGGGACGCTATGTATGAATCAATAGACTCGCCTTTGAGCTGCTTTCTGGAAAAGAACCTGTATCTTTCCAGTACTACGTTGGTCTTGTTGCCAAAATGACTGGTGAGTTTGGCCAATGCTATGTCAAACTTGCGGTTGCCATCTCCTCCTATGTTGCCGGGTTCGGGAAGGGTCCTGAAAAGTCTCAGTGCTTCTGCCCCTATACAGTTCAAGAGGGTCGCCTCCTTGAGGTCATCATTGAATTTGCTGCCCCCAATGGCTCTGAGGTAGACGTGGAATCCATCGATCCATTGTTCCCATGGGCAGGTTGGGCTCCCAGGGCATGGAAGAAACTTGGTGGGAGGCGGAACGCCCTGCATGGTGGTGTGCCTGATTCTAGGTTGTAAGTGGTGAGGAATGGAGTTGAGTGGCACCAGTTGCTGTAGTGTAGGCAGAGGTTTTCAGTACTGTTGGCAGTTAGCAAGGAGGCGCTGAGATACAGTCTTTATAGAATTGCTTGCATGGCATGGCAGGGTGGGACCCGATTCAGAGAATGCCCAGGTGTATCTGTACTGCAGAGTCTTTAGGCTTCAGTGTATGGATGGTCCTTAGTACAGATTGTGACCTCACAGTGGGCTGGGAGCACAGGTTGGCTGGTTCAGGGAAGACCTGATGGAATGTTCAGTTGTGATGTCACGATGGACCAAGATAGTGAGTGATTAGTCCCGGAAAGTCAGAGTAGCCATTGAGAGAATGAAGACTGCTAATGCTGTGTGTGTGTTGCTGGGCAACAGCTAGCAGCTTTTGAAAATGATGCAGGGTTCTGCTCAGGGCAGCAGTGAGGGTTTTACACAAAAGAATGCCAATAAAAGGAAAGCGTACGTTTCATTTTGTCCGTTTTACACATAAAATGCCAAATGAAAGGAAAGTGTAAGTTTCACTTCGTCCTCCCCCCTCCTCTGACCTGATAGATGGACAGCTCCTGCTGTCTGAAGCACTTTTGGAGTAGGGCAGGAGTGCAATGTGCGCCGCTGTAAACTCCCAGCGGGGTGGAGCGGCACCCTTTACAGTGGAGAACTGAAAGGTGATGTCGAGGCCTCTCTTGGCTGTCCACAGCTGACAGGCAGGCCGCTGCAGGCGCTGGCAGCAGAAGTCGGCGGCAGCAAAAAAAGGGGGGGGGGCTGCACCCAATCAGGTGACCTAATACGCTCCCGGGGGCCTCGGGGTACATTGCCTCGTCGCCATATGTAATAAAGAGGCACAAAGTATGGGAGAAGAGAAGAGCTTTATTTGAGGCCCCCAGGTGGCTGCAGTGGAAGCCTCAACTGGCGAGGCACTCTCAAATGGAATCTACATGCACAAGGTTCTAAGGAGACCTGTGCATGTATTACCATAACAGTGGGCCACCTTTTTGAGGCGAGGGGTGGGCCTCTTCTTTTTGGGTGACCAGGCCTATTTCTTGGCCCAGTCCGACCCTGCAGCAAAGAAAGGTTGGTCCTGACTCAAGAGGTAACGGGACGATGAGGCCCCATACGGAATGTTCTAGTTGTTGTCCAGTTGCCAGAGACACTCTGCGCATAAAAAAAGGGAGTAGAGAAAAGAGGAGGAAGAAGTAGCAATAGTTGTAGCAGTGGTCGAGGTCGTAGCAGTTGCAAGTAGAGAAATAGCGGCAGTGGTGGGGAATGGAGAAGTTGTTGTAGGTGAATAAGAAAAGAAGAAGCAGAAGAGAAGGAAACCAAACGACTTGCAATCAGCCTGTAACCAGGGAAAGTGAGACACGTTGTTGCTGGAATGCGGGCGGCGTTCCTACGTTGCAGAAAGAGAGTTCCACCAGACCAGGCTTTGCAGTCGGCTGTGCACGCCGGCGTTCGAGCACAGGCAGGTTTGGAGGCAGAATAGGCCCACACTTTGCAGAGAGCGGCAAGTGCACTATTTGAACACAGAACACATCCAAAAATATAAACCAGGTACCATTTTCCTGCTGCACTGGAGAAAAGGTCGTAACACAGGCTCCAGGGGGAGAGACTTCGAAGGACTTCAAAGACCATGTCAGGGAGCCGCAGAGAGGAAGGCGAAAGCTCCCAAGAAGTACAGAGACCGCAGAGAAGCACCCCGCTCTGCCAAGAGTGGTATAGGGTATGCTGGTGGTGCCGGGAGGTAAAGGAACGTGCAGAGTCGGGAAGCAGACCACTACCCTTAACATAGCTGGGTGGAACTATTAATCAAGGGGTTGAAAGTAGCGGCACATAAAATAAGCCCCAAGAGACGCTACACCACATTCAACATAGGCTGGTCTATAGAATTAAACCAATTCTGCAACAGAGAAAAACTCGGCCAGGCTTCCAAATAAGAAATAAATACGCACAAACAAAACGCTGGTGTGGGTAGGGGAGAAAACCTACCCGACCTCAGGAACAGCGTGTTTGTTCCTTGTCCCACTGATTTTCTGAAATGACATCGGCAGTCCTTGGTAAGAGTATAAACCAAGTCTACCAAAGATAACAACACGTGATATAAGCAATTGTTCATTGTTCACAAACCTGGGGAAAGACCAGAGTATGTGGATTGTCCCCCCTGGCATTGTAAGTGCACATAGCATAGTAGGCCAGAGACAATCAGGTTTTCGGAGTGTGCACAGCACTGAGTCCACCCTGCTGGACCTTAAGACAAACATTCTACAATATATGGATAAGGGTAAAACATCATTGCTGATGCTCCTAGACCTGACGGCCGCGTTTGATTTGGTAGATCAATGCATGTTAGCCAGCAGACTGCTAGAGAGGGTCCTTTTCTCTAAGCAGGCAGTCAGCTGGGTACTTTCAATTCTGTCAGACAGGGCTGCCAAGGTTTTCCATAAGAATGCTATGTCAGAAGGATTGGCCCTAAAGTGCGGCGTGCCTCAGGGCTCGGGCCTATCTCCTGCCCGTTTCAATATATTTATGCCCACACTTTTTGATCAACTTGATTCTGATTGTGCCTGTTATGCTAACTATGCTGATGATACTCGGGGTCTCTTTCCACTTTCAGGTGATAACATCAAAGCCACGTACAACCAAATCCATCTCTGGATGTTGCTTAATGGCCTTGCCCTGAACAACTCTAAAACAGAGACCATAATCCTGGGCACTGGCCCTAAGCTGCGTCATCTAGATCAAGCCTACTCCCCCTTCCAAATCTCTAATCTTCTCCCTACCCTCAAGATAGTGAAACCCTTGGGTGTTACCATTGATCAAGAGCTCTCTATGAGGGCCCACTTCAGCTGCTCAGTGTCAAACACAACGTATTGCATCAAACTACTGGCACAACTCAGACCGTACCTTGATGCTGCCAGCTGTGTTACCTTAGCTAGGGCTATCATTTAGAGCCGCTTGGACTATTGTGCCAGTACTTTGCTGGGCGCTGGAAAAGGTGAACTAAACCGTTTACAAGTTGTTCAGAACAATGCAGTGTGCGTTGTCGTAGGTCTGGGTAAAACTGATCATGTGTCAACAGTTCGGAGAGCGTTACACTGGCGTCCCATAGCAAAGAGAGTCATGTTTCGTACTATTTGCATTTCACACTCCTGCCTGCATGGCAAGAGTCCATCCTACCTGGCAGCTCAACTTAAGTGGCTACCGAATAGACGCAGCCTTAGATCCAACAACACTGGTTTACTCCATGTACCCAAGGAGAAATTTGCACAGGGTGAAAAAATTGATGTTTTCCATTTTCGACCCCAGGCCTATGGAATATCCTTCCGCTCAACCTGAGGCTATGCCCTAGTCTTTCCAGTTTCAAATGCAACTTGAAAACCTTCCTATTTGAATGGAGAATTAACTCTGCCTTGCCTTACCTCCCACTGGCTCTCCCTCCTGATTTACTGCTTTACATGTTTTGCTTTGCATGTTTGTCTTAGCGCTCCCATGCCTCTGGGCTTTTGTTCCAACGCTCTGGAAATAAATAAATAAATGAATAAATAAATAAGATCCACTTCAGAGGGAAGAAAATCACTTCCCGAATAGTGTGTGAACCAACAAACAAGAGAATTGTGCTTTTGACTTTGTGTAACTTTTTTTTGAAACACTTTTTGGACATTTTACTTTCCATATTGGAACTTTAGTCACGGAAATTGAGGAAGGCTGCAAGAAAGCAGTCGAAGGAGACTTTTCATTTTTTCTTGCAGTTGTTTTTGTAGTATTTGAGTGTGAGGATTAGAAAAGATTTTGGACACAGAACAGTGGACATTATTTTTGACATCCGGAAGACTGTCTCAGTTAGTTTTGTTGAGGCAGGGAAACCCCTCGTAGATTTAGGGTTAGTGATGCATTTTTCACCCCTGGCTCCTTTTTATTTCTTCAATAAAGATTCTTGAGCAAGAGAAATGTCATCACGGTGTCCGCATCTTCCTTCTGATCCCTCACATATGGTGTCAGGAATAGAATACGGCCTAGTTGACACAACTGGGGGACCCACCCAAGAGGTAAAATGGATTAAGTAGTCTTTGAGACCCACCAATCGATTAAAGGGACAAGGGTCCTTTTCTCTAATAGTGTGTGTTATGACGTGACACAGAAAATGACCAGTTACACTTTGGTAGCCTACAGCTACAAGGTCAAGTGGAAAATAATTGCTCATAACATTTCAAGAAGGTTGCCTTCCATCTCTTAACTCCCCAGGCCATTGCTCCAGCAAGAAAAGCAGCAGAGGGGAACAACTATAGTCTTTATTGCCCTCAGGTTTATTTCATTCCTGGGTGAGATAAAGCCCTGATACATTCACACCTAAGGAAAGACCTCCCCTTGCATGTTGCCATTTATGTCATGCCACCTGGAGGAAGTGACCGGAAGAAATGGAGCAAAATACTACCCTACCCATCCAGTAGACAGCAGATTACATCTGTTCCATCGAACCTTTTGGCCACCCCAATAAAGATAAAAAGAGGTGATGTGATGGGACTCTTAGTGTATAAGACCCATTGGGGGGTGACACCTGAACCGACCCGTAAGAGGAAAGAGGCGGAGCTCTCTAAGAATCAGGTGATATGATATGATACGATTGGTTATTTATAACACGCTTAATACCCAGAGGTTTCTAAGCGCGGTCCCGGGGATCGAACCCGTGTTGCTCCATGTCGTCTTGCTTCCAAGGCAAGCACGTTGCCGCTGAGCTATCCTCCCGAGAAAGCGGAAGCAAACGGAACTGCGGAAAATTTTTGTGATCAAATATTAGAGCTAGACATAAATCCTCCCTCTAAGACAGAGATAACATCTTCTGGATCAAGCTACAGACAGCCGGAATTACACAAGATTGGACTTGAAAGGGGCCTACAACTTCATACGAATGGCTGAAGATGAAGACTGGAAAACGGCATTCTGAAATAAAGTTCGGGCATTTTGAATATCTACGGATGCCATTTGGGTTGTGTAACGGCCAGAGATATTTTTTACGTTTATGTAGTCATCTGCTTAGATGAAATTCTCATTTATTCTCACTCTTATGGGGTCCATGTAACCCATGTGTGAGAAGTCCTTAATGGGCTACAAGCAAACCGTTTGTATGCTAAGGCCTCTAAATGTGAATTTCATGCCAATAGAGTCACCTATTTGGGCTACATATGAACCCCTTGGGGAATAGAAATGGATCCTTGAAAAATCTTAGCTATCCTAGAATGGCCCAAAAATATCAAAAAATTACAACTAGTCGTGGAATTCTCAAATTTCTAGAAAAGATTTATCCGAGACTACTCCAAGGTTTTATCACCTCTTACCAAAACTCTTGAAAAAGGGAGTCCCTTATGATTGGACCAGGGATATGGAACACCTTAAAGACCAAATTTACCACGGCCTCAGTCCTCAAATCACTAGATCTGGACCTTCTCTGTATTCTGGAAACAGATATTTGAATAATGCACTTGAGGCCCTATTGATTCAAAAAGATCCAGTGACCAATAGCTCCCATCCAGTAGCATACTATTCACGGAAGCTGAAAAACATGATAGCATATTTTAAAAAGAACTCCTAGCCATAAAAGAGTCATTCCTCAATTGGAGACATCTTTTATAAGGGGCTCGTCATACTATCACAGTATATACGGATCACTGCAATATAGGATTCCTCAACACCGTCCGATGAATCAGTGACAAAATAGATGGATCCACTTCTTTTCAAGATTTGATTTCCTAGTTACGTTTAAGCCTGGAAATCAGAATACCAAGGCGTGTGCTCTTTCCAGAGCTTTCACAGAAGAAGAGAATGAAATGGAGGGGCTTCCTTTTGTTCCACTTGAAAAGACTATAACCGCTACATGTCCTATTCATCTCGCTTTCAAGGAGGATCTGAGAAATATGTATGCCCCGCGCCATGAAGAAGGCTATTTTGAATACTTCCTCAGCTAAGATAACATCAAGGCTTCCTGTTATCAAGGCTGCAGCCCCTGTCTTTCCCTGTCTGCCATGGATGGCGATCCCATAGAGGTAATAAGTTCTCCAGTCCTTCAGACACTCCACAATGCGTAGCCGTGCTTCCCTAGCACCCTCTGATTCCCACTTAGACACAACCTTTAGTTTACTTTACTTTGAATTTCTAACGCGCTCAGAGCACAGGACAGAGAGTCTCAGTTTGTGTTCCAATGTGACACAGATATCTCTTGGCTACTTCAGTTGACTAATAAAAGAGTGATTTCAGTTTCTTTTTAAAGATCTCTGTCGACTTGGCCTTTCTTAAGCCCAGGGGGAGAGCATTCCATGCCACATGAGCCGCTATGCTAAATGCTCCCTTGAGAGCTTTGCTGGATTTGCATCGCTGTGCTCTCAGTAGGTGGGAGTTCTTCGATCTCAAGGTCCTCTGGCTCTGTTCTGTTCTCTACTACCCCTTCCATCAAGTAGATTGGCATGGGCCCCATACAGCATTTGTGGATGATCAGTGGCAGTCTAAACTGAACCCTTGCCTTCACTGGAAGCCAATGTATGCCGCGCCTATCGTCAGACACATGACCTCTCCATTTAAGGCCCTTCACTACCCTGACTGCACTGTTCGGAATCACCTGCAGACGATTGATCTCGGATTGTGGCGCCCCGAAAATTAGACTGCAACAGTAGTCGATCTTTTAGCCAATTATGGCTCTGGCTATTGTATCTGCATTGTTTTGTGAGTTGAAAGGCCGGAGGTGAGCTAATAGCTTTAGATAGTAGGTGGATGAGGAGACCAGGTTACTCACTTGAGATTTCATGTTTAGATTCTGATTTAATGTTATGCCAAAGGTTTTGACTTTCTTTTGAACTTCTATTTTACAGTCTGTGATGTTAAAACTATTAAACAAGGGTCCTAACTTAGCCAATATCTTGTTCGTTCCCACCACCATGAGTTCAGTTTTTTCATTATTCAGTTTTAGGCCTGTACCATCCAAGTCTGGATGAAGTCATATACCTTATTGATCTGAAGTTGTCTGTGCTATGTAACCCTGTTAGTGGTATGACACAGTGTTGCGTAATTAGCGAATGTGATGCCTTTATGCTCTAATATGTCAAAAAAGGGAACCATGAAGATGTTATATATTGACGTGGTGCAGGTTATTCAGTACACCGTAGGCTGAATAAACCGGTTCAGCCTCTGCTACCACACTGGCTACACTACCCTGGCTTTCATTCAGAAAGGATGCGACCCACTGAGCAGCTTGTTCTAAAAATGAGGCGACATCCTTTAACCTGGTGATCCTGATGGAATGATCTACCAAATCGAAGGCTGTAGAAAGATAGAGAATCATTAGCAGCGAGGCTTGACCAATGTCTATGGATTCCAACAGCTTAGTCAAGGAGGGCCGTCTCAGTCCCATGATATTGTCTGAAGCCTGATTGATACTTATCCAGAATCTGATGGCTATTCGGGTGTGATGAGATTTGATTATAGTCCACCCTATCAAGAATCTTTAAAAGTAAGGAGTGTTTATAGTTTGCCGATAGTTTGTTGGTGTCCGTGTGCACAATCTGGCTTTTTGAGAAGGGGTGTTATCCATGCTTTCTTTAGCCCTTCTGGCACCTGATTGTTTGCAAATGAAGTATTCACATATTTAGTGAGTGCCAGTATTAGCGTGGATGCACACTCTTCAATGATCAGGGCGTAGCAAGGGTCCAACTTGCAGCTGGTGGTTTTTAGCTGCCTGATGACCTTTGCCAGCTCCACATCTGTAATAGGGGAGAATTTAAATTCTGGGTGTATGCTGAATTTACTAATGATATCCTTGTGGTCTCTTTCTAATGATTTATTAAAGGTACTTTTTTGCCTCAATTACTTTTCTATTTTCTCTAATTTATTCATCATGGCCTCCTGGATTGATGAGCACCATGCCTTATCTTTCAATAGTGGTTCCTTGGGTCCCTTGGGTCATTCCTGTTCTCTTAAGATCTTGAATGATTATCTACTATCTGAAGTAGCCTTTGATATTCTATCATTGAACGTGTCTTTTTTTAGACAGTAGGATTGCATTTATATAAATCCTAGCAGCTTCTTTATACACTTCCAGGCTTGGGGTGTCCTGCCTCTTCCTCCATGCGTAGAAGTATTTTGTTTTCCTTGTTTTAAGCTGTAGAATATCTGCATTAAACCACCTATTATTCTTGCCTTTTTCAAACCCCCATTTTCTCTTTAGTGGCGCTAAGGTTTCTGAGATTTCCTTAAAGGAAGTGAGAAAAGACATGGTCATCTCTTGCAATGTCTCCATCTCCATAATTTCTGCAGACAGGGTGGAGGCCCAAGAATTTGTAAGGAAGGAAGCAGCAAATTAGCCCCCCCATGCATTCTACAGGAAATGAACCTCTTGCTCTTGCACTAGTGGGGGACGCCTCATTCGCCCTTCTGCTTCCATGAGGAATAAGACCTCGGTTGGAGCAGAGGTGGGGCTATTGCAAGACACACTTGGACTCCATCTTGTGTGTGTAAAGACTGGAGGGCGGTGTCTGTACTTCTGCTCTCTATATGGTAGAGGAGAGGCACAGAAGACCCCAGCCAAGATTCTCTATTATGGTAGCAATGGACGAGCAATCAAGGCCTAGCTTCTCGGGAGGTGATGCGGGCTGGTTCTTAAGTACAGTGTAGTCCCCAAGCCCCCACAAAGGAATGTCCACACACTGTATTACTGAAAACACAGTCTTTATATAATTAATATTCAAAGGTATGTACACTGTCACAATAACTCACTTTGTGCTCAGGAAAATCAACAATGGTAAACATCTACAATTCTAAAGTGGTACCACCAATATTATTAGATCTCATTAAAGTGCATCCATAGCAATGAAAAAATGACACACAGATCAATAAAGAGGAAACCAGCAATAGAGAGGAAGGAAAGCAAGATGGTTGAAACAATAGGCAGAGTACTGAGTCAGCTACTTAACTACAGTTCTGTGTGGAGATCCCCCCACAGTTCTGTGTGGAGATCCCCCCACCTGGGCAACCTCTAAAATAGGATATATAGCACAAGCCCAGTCCGTATATTGTTCAATAGTCTTATTCCCTCCTATAATGTTTTTACCCCCCCAATGTACCTGGTGGAGTAGAGTTCTTCGAAGAGGCGTCGACAGATCCTTCTTGAGTGACCCCCTTTAAAGCAGGAGTCACAGATCGTCGAGAGGCGTTGAGGAAGGCGAACTTGGCGTTCGGCGTCGGGGAATCGACGACCGTTCTTGAGTGCCCTCCCTTTAAAGCAGGAGTCACCGGTCGTCGAACGTCCGACGGTGAACAGGGTAGTGGTGTCGATGGTGTCGGCAGCTTCGACGACAGAGCGTTGGCGTCCTGAAAGGAAGAGGTGTGTGGGGCACCTCGGTGACGATAGTTCTGGACCGCAAAGAGTGTAAAGAACTGTGGCCCAGCAAGGGCATCGAGTCGTCGAAGTCTTTGTGGTCGTGAGGTGGCGGGAAACCCACCGGCGGATTCTCCACGGCGCGTTGGTCGTCCTCGACTTTCTCCGGCGGGATAAAGTGGTCGACGGTGCGGACAAGGGAGTCCTTCCATTCAATGTTCTTAGGCAAAGGAGCGGGCGGCTCCAGTCGTCGGCGGCAAGGTGTCAAGCGGTCCGCGCATCTGGTCAACACAACTTCGACGGGCCTCCAGCGGTAACACAAACCTGCGAACCCTGGTCGACGGTGTCATGCCCGCGCCGCTGGCGCACGCATTGGCAACCACCATGGACTACTTGGTACTCATTTATCCTCCTAATACTCCTTGAACAACTCTGTTTCACGCCTTGGTCTTTTATTTCCATTTGCTCAACTTTGGTTCTTTCTTATTTTATTCAATTAACTACATTTACCATAATGCACCTGGCTGCAGTTCTCAATTCCTGGCTATTCTCATTCATCGTTATTGGGACCACAATCCCCAGAAGCCCTAGCAGCCAGTGCTGCTTCCACCGGCTCAGCACCAGAGAGGGAGGAGGCAGATTGTCTTCAGGTGTGTTGCTACAGCTGCTGTCAATTAGCCTGCCTCAGAACAGGGCAGGGCTGTATATAAGCAGCTGCCTGCAGGAGCACAGTGTCTTGCATCTTGAGATCTCCCCGCTCCTGTTTTCCTTGACCTGCTACATTGTATGCTGTTCCTGTTGCTGCATTATCCAGTTTTGATCCAGTGCCCTTTCCGGGCTCCCTGCCTTGCAGCCGATCTCGCTCCGCTGCCTTCTACCTACAGTCCTTGTCCTCTGGGCTCCCAGCCCTGCAGCCTGCCTCACTCTGGCTGCCTACAGTCCTTGTCCTCTGGACTCCCTGCCCTGCAGCCTGCCTCACTCCGGCTGCCTACAGTCCTTGTCCTCTGGGCTCCCTGCCTACAGCCTGCCCTACTGCCCTTGTCCTCTGGGCTCCCTACCTTGCAGCTTGCAACACTCTGCTGTCTCCAAGCCCTTGTCCTCTGGGCCCCCTACCTTGCAGCCTGCACCTCTTCGCTGCCTACGGCCCTTGTCCTCCGGGCTCCTTCCTTGCAGCCTGCTCCCTCCGCTGCCTACAGCCCGTGTCCTCTGGGCTCCTTCCTTGCAGCCTGTCTCCCTCCGCTGCCTACAGCCCTTGTCCTCTGGGCTCCTTCCTTGCAGCCTGTCTCCCTCCACTGCCTACAGCCCTTGTCCTCTGGGCTCCCTGCCTTGCAGCTTGCTACACTCCTCTGCCTTACAGCCTGTATTACACTTAGCTACCTACTGCCCTGCTCCTTTGATCTCCCTACCTCGCGGCCCTATTCTTTTGGGCTCTCTGTCTGTCGCCTACTACTAATCTCTCTCTATCCTGTTCTTCTGGACTCCCTGCCTTGCAGCCTACTACAGACCTCCGCAGTCCACTACAGTTTGCCTGCCCCTAGTGCCACTCTTGACTGCAGACCTGCTTCCTACTTTGCAGCCCTTCTGTATTCCTGACTGCTGCTCCCTTGTTCTCTTCCTAGAGTCCCCTGTACTCCACCTTAGGTTATCTACTTCAGTCTAACTGCCTTTCCTTCATTTCCTTCTGCTAGATTGCTCATTGACTTCCTTTTTCGCTGGATATATCTGTTCTTGTCTTCTCATGTGTCTTATATAATCCCTTTGTACAGAGCTTGCCTGTTGGTTTCCGGCAGGCAACCTCTGCCCCTTCCCTTGTCCCGTTTTCAGTGTTACAGACACCCACTGCTGTTGTTCCCAGCCATGAGCATACAGCGTGGGCCTCTGTGATAGCAATCTGTGCAGAAGGCTGGAGTTTCCTAAGGTTCGTGGAACACTCTTTCCCATTTCAGCATACACCCCAAGAGGGAATCCAGTTTGTTTGTACCTTTGTATCTTTTGCCCCTTTTGGCTCACAGCTACAGTTTCCTACTCTTCTTTCTTGTTGAACGTCCTGCTGTGTGTGCTTATCTGCTACCTTACTTCAGCACAGCCACCCAAAACCTACCTGGGTACCCTGTGCCACTCTTGACAGAGTGCCATTCTTGACAGAATGCAAGACCCAAAAGATTCTTGTTCCATAGGCAGGAAAGGCACACACAGACCAAAGATGCCTTCTTTTCGGTTCAAGAAACCTCTACAAAAATCTAAAGTTTTCCCAAGGACAGCAAACAAAAACCCTAGTTTAAAGGACAGACTCGCCCTAGTAAACAAAGGTTTACAAGCACAGTACTACACGCACTGGCTCTCTGACCCTTCTATGTATAACTACTATGACATTTGCAACTATGATCCACAGTCTCTATCTGAAGAAGAACTACAGCAAGATAACGAATTCTTGCAGATTTTGTTAGCCCAACCAGTGTATAACACTCATGCGCTTTCTGGCATTACTTTTGACACTGCTTCAACCAAAGATGTTGCACTCATTGTGGCAAACTCTCAACCAGAGTACGTTATTGCCAAAGTGACATCCTCAAGATCAGCTTGGCAAGCTACACAACCTCCCCAGACTACCGATACCACTCATTTAATAGGACAAGACATTCAGTATCCTGAAGTTAGAGCAGCTGGTCCTGGGTACAAAGGACCAATACTGACCATCGGTTGCCTTAATGCTTCCCCTGTAACTACTAACCACGATAACTCTAAGGTCAGTCTTCCTATTGCAACACCCGAATTTTCTGCTGCACCAGATTCTGAAGCTGTAGAACAGGCTAATGGAACATACCTGTTACAAGAAAAACTCTTAAGCCTTAAAAGACAAACCGAAGACCTCTATGATGAATTCGTCTATCTGCATTATAAGAATCTAGCTAAGGGTCACAATTTACCAGACCATCTGACACTATGTCCAACACCCGACATTCTGTCTTTTGAGTTTAACAGATTAAGGCCTGCACTGGTAACACAGAAGAGGATACAGACTTATACAGAGCAGTTGGAAGACCTGAACGTGGCATATACATACCAGTTAAAGGTTGACACCGCTCATTCACTTACTAGCCACAGTAACACAGGCTGTCGTTCAGATAGTGAAGAATGGACTCCTCCAGTGGGCCAGATCGCTCACACGGCCATTACACCAAAGATCAAGTGTAATCATCTGACTGGACATTCCGCTGAGTCAATGGATTGTTCCATTCTTGCCCTTGATGTCAGTCCTTTACTCCCACTTACAGCCTCTACTGAAGTGACCAGATCTGAGATGTACTCTGCTTCTATGAACATTGGCACTCCTGACCATGAGTCAGATACTGAAACATACCCAGTACCTGTCTGGAATCCAACTTTGCCTACTGTCAATACCCCAGATCCATGTATCAACTTGGGCCCACAAGACTTTGCAGGCCAGCCTTCGGAAGGCTTACCCTTTCCTGGTCCTACATCCACCATGCTACTTGTTACAAGATCTGCTAGCCCAATCTCTGCTGTTCCCCCTGCTAGTACTCCTGAATCTGCTACTGATGCTTCATCTCAGATCACTCCTACTGCAGTCGAAGCACCCCATTCCTCTCTGCCTGCAAGGACAGTACCTGTTGCAAAGCAAGTTAAAAGTTCTCCTATTAAGGCTACAGCTCCGGTAGATCCGGTTGGTGCCTCTGTAGCACCTAAACTACCAGTCACGACGCCATCAGTCTCAGTTGCGTCCCTGTCGGCTGGTGCTCCTGTGACACCTATACTTCCAGCTGTTACAGCATCTGAACTTCCTACTGCCATTCCTGATCTTCCGGCAACTCATGGTGTTCCGGCAACATTTGTTAATCCTGAAGTCTCTGTCGCAAATCTTCATGTTGCCACTGCTGCTTCTGACTATTTGGACGACCGTCCTAGAGCAACCAATTCAGCTCAATCTCTGGTTCCACCTTTCAGCACTGTACCATTGCCAGTCCTAAGGAAGACCACTTCTTTCAAAGCAATATATGCCATGGAGTCTGCAGCACATCTCCACAGTTCCTCAGTTCATGAACGCACTGTTGGGTTTTTGGTCCCTAAGAAGTTGTCTTTTCTGAATTATACCTCAAAGGTTCAAAACATTGGTAATGTCTCCTCCCTTCAAGACTCTCACCTTGCAGCATTAAACAGTTTTTGGTGCTTCATGATGTGCCTTTTTGGTATAAGACTCTCTCGCGGTGTAACAGGCCTTGGACGTGCTCTTCTTGTTGGTCAGTCTTCAGGGGGCCTGGAGAGGGGCTTGGAGAGGGGCATACTGTCATGCCCGCGCCGCTGGCGCACGCATTGGCAACCACCATGGACTACTTGGTACTCATTTATCCTCCTAATACTCCTTGAACAACTCTGTTTCACGCCTTGGTCTTTTATTTCCATTTGCTCAACTTTGGTTCTTTCTTATTTTATTCAATTAACTACATTTACCATAATGCACCTGGCTGCAGTCCTCAATTCCTGGCTATTCTCATTCATCGTTATTGGGACCACAATCCCCAGAAGCTCTAGCGCCCAGTGCTGCTTCCACCTGCTCAGCACCAGAGAGGGAGGAGGCAGATTGTCTTCAGGTGTGCTGCTACAGCTGCTGTCAATTAGCCTCCCTCAGAACAGGGCAGGGCTGTATATAAGCAGCTGCCTGCAGGAGCACAGTGTCTTGCATCTTGAGATCTCCCCGCTCCTGTTTGCCTTGACCTGCTACATTGTATGCTGTTCCTGTTGCTGCATTATCCTGTTTTGATCCAGTGCCCTTTCCGGGCTCCCTGCCTTGCAGCCGATCTCGCTCCGCTGCCTTCTACCTACAGCCCTTGTCCTCTGGGCTCCCTGCTCTGCAGCCTGCCTCACTCCGGCTGCCTACAGTCCTTGTCCTCTGGGCTCCCAGCCCTGCAGCCTGCCTCCCTCCGGCTGCCTACAGTCCTTGTCCTCTGGACTCCCTGCCCTGCAGCCTGCCTCACTCCGGCTGCCTACAGTCCTTGTCCTCTGGGCTCCCTGCCTACAGCCTGCCTCACTCCGGCTGCCTACTGCCCTTGTCCTCTGGGCTCCCTACCTTGCAGCTTGCAACACTCTGCTGTCTCCAAGCCCTTGTCCTCTGGGCCCCCTACCTTGCAGCCTGCACCTCTTCGCTGCCTACAGCCCTTGTCCTCCGGGCTCCTTCCTTGCAGCCCGCTCCCTCCGCTGCCTACAGCCCGTGTCCTCTGGGCTCCTTCCTTGCAGCCTGTCTCCCTCCACTGCCTACAGCCCTTGTCCTCTGGGCTCCTTCCTTGCAGCCTGTCTCCCTCTGCTGCCTACAGCCCTTGTCCTCTGGGCTCCTTGCCTTGCGGCTTGCTACACTCCTCTGCCTTGCAGCCTGTATTACACTTAGCTACCTACGGCCCTGCTCTTTTGAGTTCCCTACCTCGCGGCCCTATTCTTTTGGGCTCTCCGTCTGTCGCCTACTACTAATCTCTCTCTGTCCTGTTCTTCTGGACTCCCTGCCTTGCAGCCTACTACAGGCCTCCGCAGCCCACTACAGTTTGCCTGCACCTAGTGTCACTCTTGACTGCAGACCTGCTTCCTACTTTGCAGCCCTTCTGTTTTCCTGACTGCTGCTCCCTTGTTCTCTTCCTAGAGTCCCCTGTACTCCACCTTAGGTTATCTACTTCAGTCTAACTGCCTTTCCTTCATTTCCTTCTGCTAGATTGCTCATTGACTTCCTTTTCGCTGGATATATCTGTTCTTGTCTTCTCATGTGTCTTATGTAATCCCTTTGTACAGAGCTTGCCTGTTGGTTTCCGGCAGGCAACCTCTGCCCCTTCCCTTGTCCCGTTTTCAGTGTTACAGACACCCACTGCTGTTGTTCCCAGCCATGAGCATACAGCGTGGGCCTCTGTGATAGCAATCTGTCCAGAAGGCTGGAGTTTCCTAAGGTTCGTGGAACACTCTTTCCCATTTCAGCATACACCCCAAGAGGGAATCCAGTTTGTTTGTACCTTTGTATCTTTTGCCCCTTTTGGCTCACAGCTACAGTTTCCTACTCTTCTTCTTTCTTGTTGAACTTCCTGCTGTGTGTGCTTATCTGCTACCTTACTTCAGCACAGCCACCCAAAACCTACCTGGGTACCCTGTGCCACTCTTGACAGAGTGCCATTCTTGACAGACGGCAATGGACTTCGACGGCGGCGAAGTCCGGGTGCTTCACTTCGATCTCATCAGCGGTCCCCGTCTCCCGTCGGCAGCTTTTCGAGGGCATGACTTCCAGGGAGCTTCGGCGAAGGTCCCTCGGAGCACGGGAAGAGGGCGCCTTACCAGGTCCTCTCTCGGACCAGTCTTCGACGGATTCAGCAGCTTTCAGATCGGTCGAAGCAAATGCAACAGCAAGTCTTCTTCTTCCAGCTGGACATCGAGGATCAGCAGTTCCAGTTACTCTTAACGTGTAGACACAGCTTCTGAACGCTTCTGAACAATTTCCAGTGGTGAGAGGTCCCCAGATATACTATTCTGTCTCTCATCCACACTGCTGGGTCACACTCAGCAGCCAATCATACAGAAGGGCATTCATGCAGTCAGTCAGCCAATCAGGCACACAGTGCATTCAGGCCATCCTCCTCCCTCTCAGACACTCACAACAAGGAATGTGGATTGGGACAAGTACCCAGCCATTCAACACTACACACTGCATTCAGGCCAGTTTCAGGCAGGGCTGTCTCAGTCTTTGTCTCTCATACCAGAAACCAGACAACCACAACAAGAAGTGCATATTGGTCACACACTCCATTCACCCAGGTCCCACCCACAGGAGGTACCCACAACATACAGTCACAGGGAAGGCTCCAGCTAGTCTGGCCGGGCCTTCACAACACCATCATATATGGCACTTCCACCCAACAGCCAGTCAGGGGGAAGGGACAGAGTCAGGGCTTCCCAGGACTTTGGGAAAACAAGGTAACAGGCAATAGAAAGCAAGAGGCCACAGGGGCCATCTTGTTTCCTATCAGGAATCAACTGATTCCAATGGCAGGGCCTGGGTATCCCAAAATGGAGGACACCCAGAGCACCTGTCAAATTCAGCATGGAGCTGCCACCAGCCCATACCCTGCTCTGAGGGCCACCCACAGGTGCCCAAAAACATACACTAGGGGCACAGGGTTGTACCACCACCCATGGGTGCCATAAGGGTATAGCATGGGTCTGTACACCAAACCAAAAACAGGAAGAGCTGCACTGCCAGGAGTCCCGCATGGACTCCTGGGCAGAAAATAATACAGAACACAAATGAAAAAAGGACTACAGGACAAGGACAGGGAGGCCCTGTCCCTCCAATGCATTTCCAGCATCACAGTGTGCCCTCGACTCCATCTTTGGACTGGGCCGCAATTCTGCAATACGAAGTCTCGTCTCCCCTCTGCAGAGCCGCGCCCAGCGAGTACCAACCACCCTCACTTTTTCTGCGCGCCCCAAGTCCCTTTCTCAGGGATGCGCTGAAGCTAACTGTAACAATTAAAACTATGTATCGTATCATTCTTCCCCTGAGATGACTGTCCTGTGTGTGAACCGGCCCGAACCATGACTTGTAGCTCATCCATCTCCACAAACCTGCTCTTGCCCCCTCATTCTCTCGTTTGGAAAATGACTGCTTGTGTAACCCTGTGCCCTCCTAAGGTATTCTCTTGATGTAACAGAAGTGTGCCCCCACTGTGCTGACCACCCTAGAGTGGCCCCAATAAACCCAGAGCCCTGTCACAATATATCCTGTCTTGAAGTAACATGTGTCACCCCAATCCCTGCCTCGCCCTGATTTGCCAGACCAGCCCAGTCCCCAGGTTATCACAGAAGGCAAGACCCCCACACCCTTCTCCTTAAGCATGACCCAATGTGAGATGATGCAGTTATGTATGTGCAACTTATAAGCCTCTAAGATTTATTTAAAAGTATATTGATGCTCATTGTTTATTGCATGTCTACAATAAGTGTATAGATTAGCTAGTGAGGCCCAGCCCCCTATCCGACCTAACCTAACTTTCACCTCGCATGGACCGGGCCAGCTGAATCACATGATGTCCAACCTCCCGCCAAGTCACCAGCCAATCCCGTGGAGCCAGCCTCTAAAGAACTATATGTGAACCTCCCTTCTAACCAATGACATTGTAACTTGCTGGTTGTATGCAAATCGTCATTGATGACGCTATAACCTCTTTTAAAAACATATTCGGCCTCATTCCGAGATTGGTGGTAGTCATGGCGCTGCGCCATGACTACCACCAATAATGGGACCGAGTCCGGTGTGGTGCAATGGGGACTTACCGGTCTAGTCTGACCCTGGCGGGACCAGTAAGTCCCCATTGCACCAACCATTCCCCATTCCCATTTGAGCCCCCACAGGGCTCAATGGGAAGGGGGAAGGGGCTATTTACGGGCCTGCTAATGGCAGGCCCGTAATTAGCGGCCTGGTCCCCTAAAGGGACCCGTAAGGGACTTGTGGTCCGACCACACGTCCCTTGCGGTTCGCGTTAAGGGACCTCGGAATCGGGCGGTAGGGGATTACCGGCACCGGTCTCCTTACCGGTGCCCGGTATCCCCTACCGCCCGACTCGTAATAACCCCCATTGGATTTTATTGCTTGCCAGAGCGCTCTCAAGGCAGCAGAGTTCTTTGGATGCTGAATTTTATATAAATCTCTGACAACTCGCAATCACCTCTCGTGGTCTCATTCCCTACTGGGATGTGTCCTTTATTCTGAGTTTTATTGGTATTGCGGGGAGTGAGTACTTTCAGCTTTAGTATGTCAGAAGTTAGTTTCTTAAAATGTCGTACCCTGCCATAATAGTTTTTTTATTGAAACATGTATTATTGATCTGGAAGTAGGTACATGACTGATCTGACCAGGGACATGGCCGTGACTTCAATGGCAGAGTTGTTCACATTGTGGGCAGCAACCCAATCCAATGTATGGCCCTTTATATGCGTGGGGGCTGTGACCACTTGGCGAAACCCCACGGTGCTCAAAGCGGCCTCCCACTGTGGCATCTGAAACATTACCCAGCCAATAGTGAAGATTAAGATCACCCAGTATTATCAATTTTGAATTTGGTTTGAGCAGCGGTAGGATGCGATTGCGCAACTGGTCAGGAAAATCAGGCCCTGCTGTTGGTGCTCAATATAGCAGTAATACATTAAGGGTTATTTCGGCACTCGTGCCTATTTTCACCAGCATTAGTTCAGAGGCTGGTATATCTTCCTCCTTCGCTTCCCAAATCTTTAAGTCTGATTTGAAAATCAATACAACACCCCACACCCCCGCCCTCCTTTCTATCTTGCCGCAAAATGCTGTAACCCTCCGGAATAGCCATACCAAAAGAGGGACCGAATGGGATATGGCTCCACATTTCTGTGCACAGGGATCTAGATTCTGTTCCTGTATATGTGTTGTTAGTTACTTCCACAGGATGCTTAATAAGAGACCTGGTATTTAGCAGCATAGTCTTAAGTGAGCGCGTGGGTTGCTTAACGTTGTCCCTAGGATTATTACTAAGGGCGGTCAGCGCAGACTCACCTCCTAGCGTGTCATTTGTGGTTCCCATGTTATTATGCCTAGCTGGTTGCTGTGTGGAGGTGTGGGTTTGCTCTCCCACAAAATGATCCTCCTCCTGCGACATATCAAATTCAATTTCCTGTGTACCTGGCTCGTGCTCCTTGTGGGCCTTGAAAGCAACCTCACAAGAATGATCCAAGCCCCGGATCACGAGTGCTGGCAGGGAGCTAGCTTTGTTGAATGTCCCAGATGGGGTGTGGCATCGATTTTCCGGTTGCTCGTTGAAATCCTACCTTGCGACGTGAGTATGTGGCTATTATTATCCAGCCAGGCCCTCGCGGCCTTAATTGCTTCTAGTACCTCTGAAATACCCGTGTGCTGATTTGCAAAAAAATCTAAGAGAGAGTATTAAAAATAACGTACCACCTTCCGCGCCTTCACCATCCTTCACAGACCGCCACCGACCACTTGGGTTCTCATGCCAGCGCTCTCGCGCCTGATTTTCAAATTTAGGTGGCGCGAGAACTTCCAAGCCTTCTGGGGATTGTGGTTTCCAATCTCCGTTAGGGTTTCTGCACGATCCGTTTCAAGACTAGGAAATTAAACGAGATGCCAAAGTGGAAACCAACAGATACTGTGCCAGTCACACGTAAAAAGCATGCCAGTCACACGTAAAAAGCTAAATATAGTGTTAACACAGATGACGAAATACTAAAATGCCAAATGCTAAAATGACGATCACTGCTGAAATAGCCTAAAATTCTCTACTAACACAAATGAGACTGACACTAAAGCGCTACAACCCTGCATCTACTCCCTTGCGGGCTGGCTGTCGCTCTGCGAATACCCCTGCGCTGCACCGGAATACTTTCGTCTCGGACCCCTTATGTGTGCTGTTTCCGAACCTTACACAGTGTAACCACTGATTTCTGACCTTGCACGCAGCCGTGTGCTGCATCTGATCTTTTCTTTATTGTAACACTGATTCTGACTACGCACCTTGCTGAGGAAACACTGCCCCCTCCATTGCTTCTATTTGCGATTAATGTCTTGTCTGCACACACAAGTTGCCCAGTAACAAGTGGTGAGCTGTTACCTCTGGTTTGACTTTTCTCAGCCAAATGATGTGTTTTGATTTTTACTTACCTGTTACCACTGTTTGTCACTTCCCAGCCCTGTACTATGTCTTGCATTTTACCTACCTGTAACCACTGGATTGACATTTCTCAGCCCTGTGTGGTGTTTTGCATTTTACCTACCTGTAACTACCGGATTTACATTTCTCAGCCCAGTGCTGTGTTTTGCATCTTAGCTACCTGTAACCACTTGATTTGACATTTCTCGGCTTTGCGCTGTGCTTTGCATTTAACCAAACTATTTCGATTTTGACATCTTTCAATCCCACTGAACTTGCAATCTTACCCGGGCTTCAGCTTGACGCGCAGCTTTGCCAGATTGCGCTCCCACACTGACCTTGTATATTATACCACCTGTACTTGTCTTGCACTTCATAAACTGCCTCTTTGCTCTTTCTGTAACGAGCACCATGATACCTGAGGGATTTGGGCGCTGTTATAAATGCAATAAATAAATAAAATATATAAACTATTGCACCAGAATAAAATATGGTTACCCACTAGAGAAAGCCAACATACCATGCTGAAAGGGTGCCATGACCTACCCAGAGCTGGTCATTTTAGATTCAGAAAAACCTTAGAAAAAGTACAACACTATGCTTTGGGGAACACTATAAGGCAGGACGTGGCCGATTATATTCATGGATGTGGAATAGGCGCTGAAGGCAAGACAATCCGCAGGAAACCTATGGGAAGTCTCCATCCACTGCCTACCCTAATACACCCTGATTAGTGTGTTCTATGGATTTCATCACTTATTTCCCTCCAGAAAACGGCAACACAGTGATTCTCACAGTGGTGGATGCTTTCTCAAAGATGCCCATTTCATATGCTATGAAAAAATAATTTCGGCACCCAAGCTGCCCAAGTCTTCCATCACTATGTATTCAGATTACATGGTCTTCCAGAAATGGTGATTACTGATTGAGGTTCACAATTTGTGTCAGTGTTTTGGAAAGAATTCAGCAAAGCCCTGGGAATTCAACTAAACTTCTCATCCGCCTATCACCCACAAAGTGACAGCCAAAGTGAAAGGGCGAATTAAACTGTAGGACAGTATTTATGTTGTTGCATCACTGAACAAGAGAAGTGTTGGCCGCAACTCCTATCTCTTGCAGAATTCGCATATAACTACTATTTCCACACATCTATCCTGTATAAGCCATTCCATTGAAATCACGGTCTACACCTGTATTCCATCCCGGTGTCTACCCCTTCCAGCCTCGTGCCAACTGCTACTGACTTCCTACACCAATTACAAAAAGGAATTAGTGCTGCCAAGAAACACCTACAGATACTCAGGGTCAAGCCTGTCTTTCTGCCAACCCAATACTAGGCCCCTGACAAGGTGAGGTTGTCCACGGTTCATAACACATTACCTTCATGCGCCATGGAGTTCAAGCCCTGTTTCATAGGTTCTTTTGTCATTTTCTGTATCATCATCCCTGTTGCAATACAATTAACCTTGCTCTCTTGCTACAAGATGCACCCTGTATTCCATGGTTCCCTTCTTAAACCTGTAATGGAGGCTAAGTTGTACCCCAGGTCTCTAGAAGAGGGGTTGCCACCAGTGGTTCCACAAGATGAATATGAAGTACACTCAGTGGTAGTTTCCCGTTTTTTCAGAAATTGTAGTATCTGATTCACTGGAAGGGATATGGTGTTGAGGAGAGGAGAGATCTTGGATTCCTTTTGACCAGGTGTCTGCTCCCAAGCTGGTATCAAAAACATCCATAGGATATAGCCTTGGACTGGTCCTGGGGTGTGTTTCTGTTCCTTTCCGCGGTGGAAGCGTTGGGATGGGGCATGCTGTTAGGATGTGATCAAGGTCACTGCTTTTCCAACACCCCACTCACCTCTTCAAACAGTTCCTTACTGCTTTCCGACAGCCCTGGAGGCTGGCTGGCCCTCGATGCTACTCCAGATCTGTGTGCGATGAGCAGGGATAGACCAATGTGTGGGTCCCTTCCTCAGGAACATGCAAGGCAGCTTCTGTGTCACGTGGAGGTCCTTTCCTCTAATTCAGGGTTGTCCAACTCCAGGCCTCGGTGCGGATCCATGTCAGATTTTCAGAATAGCCATCATTAATATTCATGAACTAAATTTGCATACCATGATTCTAAATGTATGCACATTTCTTCTCATGAATATTAATGAAGGATATCCTGAAACTTCGTCAGTATTCTGGCCCTCGAGGCCTGAATTGGAGAATTGTGGTACACTTTCGGCATTCTTGGCAGCCTAGACGGTAGTACTTCAGGAGAAGAACAACATAACACACGTTGTTCTTGCAGTTTACCCCCATGCCAGAATCCTTCATCAGGGTTCAGTCTCACAGATATTTAGCTAAGTATTGAGATTTGTCATTTTTAATCAGGTTCTCAATTCCTTCAGCCTTCATCCAAGTCATTCGAGCTTCAGTTCTAGACTCCAGCAAACTACATCCCACTCATGGTGAGCACCCACCCTTCCCTATATGATTTCTATGACCAATTTATATGTAGTTCCTAATATTCCCCTATTCTATCCCCTCAAAGCACCAGTACCCGTTTCTGTTATCCAAGGAGCTGTGTCTAGTAGCACACCCGCTTTAGGGGATTGACTCCCCTGTGTGGATTATGTGCCATGGGGGTTTATCGTTTAGGGAAGGAGGGTCTCAGCCTCCCGGGCCCCCGAGAGTTCTGCAACTAGTCCTGTTCCGCCTCCACGGACCTGGCAATTTCGTGCAAAATATGTTCTGTAAAATGCCACATTTCAACCCTTTATTTCAAAAGGTTTCTGTGGTAAACCACCCCAAAATCCTCTAGTTGGTTTGAGCTCCCTCGCTATAGTCAACCGCATGCCTGAATTCAGCAGAAAAATAAACGCAGCACCAATTAAAATAGTCACCAGTTGCCACTAACCTTGAATCACATAGAATGGAGGTGACCCCATCACGTCCCACGCCCCGCCCCTTCCAGCAGAAGCTGCTTCCGTCACTGGTGGATGCATTGATGGAAAAGGAGATGAGTGGGAAGTTATGTTTGGACCGGAAATGTAGGAATACTAACAACCATTTCAAGGAATTTCCCCTCAAGAGGGTACAGGCGATTGCATATGTCATAGCAAAGGACCAAGTGGAGTACAGATGGTGTGTGCAAGCAGGAAGATCGGGCTGTTAAGGCTGGCGTGGTGGAGCAAGCTGTGGTCATTGGGATGTCTGACATAAGCGGCATACCCAGAGAAGAAAATCAAGATGCTGCGGCCTGGGTTGGTGTGATGCCTTGCTTTAAGGAATATGTAAAGGGATTACCACTGGGCTCGAGACAAGGGTCTAAAATAAAAATAAATAAGGTTTGTTGTGCACCAACAACTGAAGAGGCGCTAAAGCGAAAAACCAGGTAGCAATGTGTCTCTGTAAGGCGATGAGCACAAAACAAAACATATGTTGAGGGAATTTTCACAAGGCTCTAGGCCAGCCCCTGAATGGCTCTTTCACTCTAAGCAAGATAAGATATATATGCAAAGTAAGGATCAACAGTTCCAGACAGTTTTCCCATCACAGACCAATGGCAACACCTGGCCTCCATATCACTGTCTGATTATGTATATTATATAATCAAATCAGTTGACAGCAGTGGCAGGCAATGACCATCCGGTCCATCTGATCTTGCCATTTAGCCCGACTTAGTCATCCTCTTTGAGTTTTCTTATCATTGTGAGCTCCCTGACGTGAGAGCTTTAAAGATCTCTCCCTCACAACAGTACACACATGAAGGACGCTGTCCTGTGCCACACCAGCTGCACATAACTGCGTCGATCCATACCAGCGAAAACTGGCCTCATTCACTTTGTTATTAAATGTTCTTGATGGGCTTGTTATGACCTGTTCTGCAGCTAACCTTTACATTTTAAACATACTTCTAGCCCTAATCTCTTATTTAAGAAGAACACAAACTATATCGTTCATTTTAAGTCGTGGATGTTAATGTTAAAGGTATTTGTACCGCGCACCGTCACCAACGGATTTGGTCCCCAAGCGCTCAGGCGGATCTGCAAACAAGAAGGTGGAGGGGGGTTAATCGGGTGAAGAGGGAGTAGGATACGAAAAGGTTTCTGTGACATTGAAAATAGTTGCATGAACTTTCTTAAGTTGGTTTGATAACGCACTGCATTTTAATTTGGAAACTCTGCTAATCAATTTTGATCTAATACCCAGTATGTACATAATCATAGAACAGAAGCAAGAGAGCACTAAAAACATACAATGGACCTCATTATGAATGTGGCGGAAAGGCAACAACGGCGCCGGTAGTGCTACCGGCGCCGTTACCTCTCCGCCACATTACGAGTTCTGCGTGCCGGACTGCGAGCCTTGCAGACCGGCACCCGCGAGCAGAACTCGTGATTGCACCGGCAGTGCCGGTGCAACCATGCCCCTGACCGCCATTCTACCCTATGGGGCAGAATGGGGATCGGGAGGCCGGCTATACCGGCACCTGCGAATGGGCAATTACCGGCCAATTTATCTCGTTATGGGCCGGTAATGGCCCATTCGCGGGTGCTGGGGCCAGTAGCGAGTTTGGCGGTAGCCGTGCCCTTAATAAGGGCACGGCTACTGCCAAACCCGTAATGAGGCCCAATGATTTCGATTCACTGCTCATTACATCAAGTATATATCAATATCAAAACACCATTCAGAATGTCAGGAACTATCTAACTTCATAAATTACACAGTTAGATCAGAAGGTAGAATCAAGCGTCCAGTGACCAGCCTGTGTGCAATAAGATACAGTTCACTAAGAACGGAATTGATCGCATTCCCCATTCACTCCTCCAAGGATAACGACATGCAGCGTATCTGTCGGATACGCAGCGAAACATTGCGCTAATTGATATATTTGTACCACCACGTCTTGGAACCTCATTTGGCTTATTCGGTGATGTTGAATTTGTGAACGTCTTGTCACATTGTTCTGAATTGAACTTTTTATTTTTTCCATCTTAGTTTACCTCTTCTATGCGTCTGCCGTAGCTGATGTGTCCCACAAGGGCAGCGTATTGCCAAACACCAAGTCTGCTGAAGAACATCTTCAACAACATGTACGTGGATGGAACATTGTATTTGATATGATATGATAGTTTATTTATATAGCGCCTATACACAATGTGTTTCAAAGCGCTTCAAGGCAAGGGAGGGAACAAGGGAAAATATAATGTCATTCTTACAGGCCATAAACAGTAAGGATGTGAAATTAACTATCGTATTCAGCCTGACGACATTTCAGATAGTGCAAGAGCTAAGACAAGAATAAAGAAGGGAGGGGGAGAGTGGGAAGGAAATGGGAAACAGACAGGCGACTACCGTACTAGGCCTGACGACATTTCAGGTAGAGCTGGAGAAAAACAAAAGGTGAGGGAGAGGGGTGCAGAAAGGGTGGGGGGGGGGACAAAACAAGCGACTATCATACTAGGCCTGATAACATTTCACATAGGGCTGTAGTGGTGGGGGTGGGACGGTGACGGGTTAAAAACAAGTAAGAGGAGGGGGAGGAGACAGACGAGGTTGCTATCATACTAGGTCCAGGGACAATTCTGATAGAGTAAATGCATGGAATAAAGTCAGGGGAGGAGGGGAGTAGATAGGAAAAGGGAGAAAGGGAGAGGCGGAGAGAACAGAGAGTAAGAAGTCAAAAAGAGTGGAGATGCAAGAGGGGAGAGCGAATACAATTGCAGAAGTCAGTAGTAACACATAGTGTTGCAAGCCTGGATACAAGATGAAGATGGGAACAGCATGATTCAGGGCCACCATGAGAAAGTGTGACACACCATGAGTCAATGAAGTCCATAAAAGTCAAATCCAGCATTGCCCACAAGACGGAAGGCAAGAAGGGGAGTGTGCACAAGGGAACATCACTGGGGGAACAGGGTGGCAGGCATGGCCTGTGGGGACAGGGGGAGTAAACATGTTGGTGCATGCTTACCTGCTGTCTGAGCAGGGATTCGGGCCCTGGATCCTCCTGGTCCGAACAGGTCCAAACAGAAATTGCCCTTTTCTTCGACTGCTGTTCGCTTCAAACGCTGTGCGAGAGACGCCTTTGATTGTGTTACCTTATTGCAATTCCTGAAAAATAACCATGGGTATGTTCCTTTCTTCGATGTCTTCTAAAACGTTTGGAACGGTTTCTCATTTCTAACATAGAGGCTAGTGCATTTTCAGATTTTTGCCAGGCTTAGATTTTTGAAGAAAAGAATTTGCTTAGAATCATGATTTAAAAAAACGCTATTTGTCCAGATCACGTCATTTGCTGGACAAAGGTCCAGAGTCAGTCTCTACTTGAGGCTGGTCTAAAATTGTTCAGGAGTTCTTTTATGTAGGTATGGTTCAGGACTCCAGAATGTCAATCAAAATAATGCAGTAAAGGGTGACCATTACAGCGGTATCACTTATGGCTTTCTTGAAGATGGTTGATAAATGGAATAGTGGCTTATTTTGTATCCCTTTAGTTATGGCATGTAACCAGCACTTTGTGGCTACTGTTTTGTATGGGACAGAGGCCAGACTACAATCATAAGAGGGCTGGCAGACTAAATTGGGAACATCCTGGTGGCGTTTTGCACTCGGTCTCCCAGCTGGTGCACCGGTTCAACATTTCCAATCAGAACTTAGCCCTGTGTCCTTAGTTAGACTGGCTAAGATTAGAAGCTGGAGAACTCAGTAAAGATGTGGAAGCAACTAGCGCTTTCAAAAATAAATCCTTTTTTAAAGAGATGGCGTGGGCTATAGATTGGAACTGACCCTTTAATTGCCTGCTTGGCGAACAATAGTATAGGGTAGTGTGTGGTACTGGTGGGATCATTTGGTATATCCTGAATCGAAATATGTCAATGTTTTGCTGTAGTATCTGAGACCTTAGCCCTATTTTCTCCTCTTTGCCCACAGGAGGGAACACAAACAGAAATTCAATTAAATTTGCTAGCCACCCTAAAAAGGGATGGGACCTAGTGGGGGCAACTGATTCAAAAGATCAGGAGTTGCACAGGGTCCATGCCTCAATATCGCTGGAAAAATATGGCGATATTTTTGTATCGCCATATTTTTGTGGGGATATTAACACATGGAAACATTTATATACTCTGTGCACACCTACACCTGTGTCCCAATAAGGTGCATGACGTGAGTACCCCTCTACATAAGGAATAGTGAGGAGGTCGCCCCAGAGGTAATGGGGGTGGAGGTGCCCGAGTAGGAACATTCTTGTTGCAGAAAAAGCACCATTCAAGTTGTGTGTTTGGATGCATGCGTGGATGCTAACACAAATTGCTCAAGCGGGAGGACGCCCAGGTTTCCTGAAAGGGATTTGTTTTCCTGCCGCCACGGTTTGAACTCTTCCAGTACTCTAAGCAATTGGCGGCCAACCGTAGGATTGGCTAACGCGAAGTTGTCTGGCAACACGAGGGGCTGCTTAAACGGTGTCTGTTGATTAACAAAAAGCAGAGCATGGATGTATGTGAGGTAGTAAAGTGTACTAGGGGAGATTCACAATCCTGTATAACATCTGGAGGGTGGTATGTCGGTGTGGATGGATTTGCTATGCACCGGTGTGTGTCTGCCTCCTTTCCTATTGTGATTGGCATATGTAATCTTATAATCCGAGAGAATAGCCTTGTGCAATAGCAATGGGTTGCCATCTGTTAGCCAGGTTTCTTTGATGAAGAGTAGACCTGTGCTGTCACCGAGCAGCTTGTTGCTTGTATTGTTGAGGAGTCTTAAGGTGCTGTAGTTGGTATCAATTCTCTCATTTAGTTCTGTTTGATTGTTGGCAAGGACCATGTTGCTTGGCTTCTCGTTTGCATTGGAATTGGAATTGTCTTCAAAGAGGCAGAAGAGATGCCTTTTAGGGTTCAGCTGGTCTTCTTGGCTCCTGTGGAGATTGGTTTGAGGGCAGGGTTTGGAGATTGGAGGTACACTACAGGCCTGTAGTTGGGGAGGTGTTGAGTACCAAGTTCATTCGGCGGGTCTTGGTTAGATGATCATTGGTGTTGTGAGTTTCCTCTCTCTCTTGCGCCAGGGTTGCCAGTGGTTTGGGCTTGATAGGGTGAGGCTGCTCCTGACTGATGATGGTGTCATGTGAAATATTTCTGGTTGACGGTTTCACAGCTGGAGCTTCTTGCGCTCTGATTAACTTCAGTTGTACACAGTGATGTGCTCAGGATTTTAATCATGCAGGGGTTTTTCACTTCTGGGGCCAGGGGAGGAAAGGGGGCAAAATGTGCATGGCATCGCATCCCAAATAGGATTTGAGGGAAGATCACCATCATGTGACTAGAAATAGCACATGATCCTGAGATTACTGTTCGTTTTCCTTGCCAACCATGTTGAAGGAGCTTGATCTGAAATGAGGCGCTATGGTCAGTCTTCGAGGGAGCATTTCCATGCCTCTGCAGCCCACTTAATTGCCAGGCACTGTCATCCTACGCCAGTGTAATTCCTTTCCTAAAGATAGCGCTTTCGGCTCATGTACAGGATGGGCTGTTCCAAGCCTTGTTCCTCTTGGGACTGTTTCGCTCCTAGGCATGAGAAAGATAGTGCTTTCGAGGAGGATATAGAACCTCTAGGTTCAGGTGACTTTGAGGAACATGTCACTGTGCTTCTCGAAACTATGGGCATGAAGGCGATGGCATGGCTAGATATGTATGTATGGAGCCATCGTTGATAAGATCCGTAACACGCCCTTGAGTTATACATTTATTGAAAAGGCGGTGAAAAGAGACTGCAGTGACCTGTCTCTGAAGGCTGTGAGCTACTGTTGTAAGTGCTACTAAAAACATGGAGAACATGTCTATGTGCAAAGTCGGGAGATGTGTAAGGATTGTAAGATTATGGGGATCTGTTGGTCTCGGGAGGATAGCTCAGGGGCAACACGCTCGCCTTGGAAGCAAGGCAATGCGGGTCCGTGCTTAGAAACCTCTGGGTATTAAGCACGTTATAAATAACCAATCATATGATATCAAAAGTTGAGTAAGGGATGTAAGAATTCCACTATCAGAGGCGGTGTCATTTCAAGGTGTAACTGCAGCAGGGGTCAAGGGGTGTTTGAAAAAATTGCTCATTGCATTTATCATTGCAGGACTCTCAAAAAATTGTGCACACATGTCTCAATGACTCCTACATGTGCAGAACTATTGGAATGTTGGACCTGCGTAGAATATTTAGGATGCTCGACACTCTTTATAGGATACAGGGTCTGGAGGTCCACTGTGCTATGGTTCAAACTGCAAGGAGCATTTAAATGATTACAGCTCAGTCAAACCTACACACACCCCCCAAAGCGCTAGAACTGCGCCTCAGCACCCTCCAGGGCGGGTGATGGGGGATTTACACCCTCACTGTATGGGTGCAGGAATCTTGCGACTCTCTGGGTGTGGTCTTTGCTATGTAACAATCATGCAATAAAAAAAATGTGCACAATTAATGCTGGCATAAACTACCTACTCTATGCATAGCCCCCAATTTCCCCCAACCCCACTTCTAAAGGCACCCCGCTGCCTCCTATTGCTCACCTCTCCGGTGTCCCGTATCTGCTCCTGACCGTGGGGTTGGTAGATCGCCTTTAATACACCTGCTGCTATGCGGTCACAGAGTATTTAACTACACCATACAAGAGCTAGTCCCCGAGGGCAAACAGAGAAGCTATGGAAAATTTTCTTCACAAATGTTCACTGGCTGGTATTCAAAGTGAGTCAACAGCAGTGTATTCCCTCAAGGCAGGCCCAGCTGCGGCATGGTATTGAGAGTTGCTAGTTTTGTCACCTGCAATATGTTGTGGTTTCTATCTGGTTTGCATGTCTCACAAAAAGCATGGCTTGTGTGCTCCAGAGTAGACCCACACTGTCCACTCTCCCCAACCATCTACTGCGGTGCTGGAGAACATGCGAGTGAACAAAGAGAGGGCATAAACACATGTAAAAAGATCAATGTAGCTCAAAGTGTCTAAACTGGGTAGGTATGATATGATAGGTTATTTATAACGTGCTTAAAACCCAGAGGTTTCTAAGCGCGGTCCCGGGGATCGAACCTGTGTTGCTCTGTGTTGTGTTACTTCCAAGGCGAGCCCGTGATCTTCTCTTCTGCACCACGGTAGGAGGCTATTGTGGCTCCTCTTTCTCAGATACTGTCATGTCTAGATTGGGCGCATCTGAGTCGCCTGTAAAGGATTCCCGTTGCTTTGGATTGCGTGAAATCCTTGCCTCTTGAAATCTTGCCTCTGCATTTTCCTTGTGTGAATTGTCCTGAGTGTCCATTATTCGGTCTAAGAAAGATTAATTCCACACGGAAGCAGGATTACCATTGGTTCATCTAGTAAGACTGCATGTTCCACCTGCACCCATCTTCCAGCACAAAGTGTTTCTTAACCCTATGATTAATGTGACTGGTGTCATGCCCCTAGTAGGCTTAAGAGTCCTCCTGTGGGCAGCTATAGCCTTTAACACAGTTTCCTTTCCTTCTAGGCCCGAGGCTGCTGAAAGTCTCAAGCTCTCTTTGATATAACTGGTGATGCATTCTACTTGCCCACTGGCTTGTGGATGATAGGTGTCAGGAATGGCACTCTGTCAAGAGTGCCACAGGGCACCCCGGTAGGGTTTGGGTGGCTGTGCTGAAGTAAGGTAGCAGATAAGCACACACAGCAGGAAGTTCAACAAGAAAGAAGAGTAGGAAACTGTAGCTGGGAGCCAAAAGGGGCAAAAGATACAAAGGTACAAACAAACTGGATTCCCTCTCGGGGTGTATGCTGAAATGGGAAAGAGTGTTCCACGAACCTTAGGAAACTCCAGCCTTCTGCACAGATTGCTATCACAGAGGCCCACGCTGTATGCTCATGGCTGGGAACAACAGCAGTGGGTGTCTGTAACACTGAAAACGCGACAAGGGAAGGGGCAGAGGTTGCCTGCCGGAAACCAACGGGCAAGCTCTGTACAAAGGGATTACATAAGACACATAAGAAGACAAGAACATAAATATCCAGGGAAAAGGAAAACAATTAGCAATCTAGCAGAAGGAAATGAAGGAACGGCAGTTAGACTGAAGTAGATAACCTAAGGTGGAGTACAGAGGACTCAAGGAAGAGAACAAGGGAGCAGCAATCAGGAAAACAGAAGGGCTGCAAAGTAGGAAGCAGGTCTGCAGTCAAGAGTGGCACTAGGTACAGGCAAACTGTAGTGGACTGCGGAGGACTGTAGTAGGCTGCAAGGCAGGGAGTCCAGAAGAACAGGACAGAGAGATTAGTAGTAGGCGACATACAGAGAGCCCAAAAGAATAGGGCAGCGAGGTAGGGAGCCCAGAGGAGCAGGGCTCTAGACAGCTAAGTGTAAATCAGGCTATAAGGCAGAGGAGTGTAGCAAGCAGCAAGGTAGGGAGCCCAGAGGACAAGGGCTGTAGGCAGCGGAGGGAGCAGGCTGCAATGAAGGAGCCCAGAGGACAAGGGCTGTAGGCTGCGAAGAGGTGCAGGCTGCAGGGCAGGGAGCCCAGAGGACAACGACTGTAGGCAGCCGGAGTGAGGCAGGCTGCAAGACAAGGAGCCCAGAAGAGCAGGGCAGCAGGGAGTGAGCCCAGAGGAGCAGGGCCGCCGACTGTAGAGGGCTGCAGAGGACTGTAGTAGGCTGCAAGGCAGGAAGCCCAGAGGACAAGGGCTGTAGGTAGAAGGCAGCGGAGCGTGATCTGCTGCAAGGCAGGGAGCCCAGAAGAGCAGGGCAGCAGGGAGTGAGCCCAGAGGAGCAAGGCCACTGACTGTAGAGGGCTGCAGAGGACTGTAGTAGGCTGCAAGGCAGGAAGCCCAGAGGACAAGGGCTGTAGGTAGAAGGCAGCGGAGCGTGATCTGCTGCAAGGCAGGGAGCCCAGAAGAGCAGGGCAGCAGGGAGTGAGCCCAGAGGAGCAAGGCCACTGACTGTAGAGGGCTGCAGAGGACTGTAGTAGGCTGCCAGGCAGAGAACCCAGCGGAAAAAGGTAGGTAGCAAGCAGCGGAGCGTGATCGGCTGCAAGGTAGGAAACCCCAATGGGCACAGGCGGGGGCTGGAAAACAGCAGAGCGGGATCAGCTGCAATGTAGAGAGCCCGGCAGGGCAAGGGCGGAGGCTGGAAGGCAGCAGAGCGTGATCAGCTGCAATGTAGAGAGCCCGGCAGGGCAAGGGCGGAGGCTGGAAGGCAGCAGAGCGTGATCAGCTGCAAAGTAGAGAGCCCGGCAGGGCACTGGATCCAAAACAGGGAAATGCAGCAACAGGAACAGCAAACAAAGTAGAGGGTTAAGGCAAACAGGGGCGGGGAGATCTCAAGATGCAAGACACTGTGCTCCTGCAGGCAGCTACTTATATACAGCCCTGCCCCGTTCTGAGGCCGGCTAATTGACAGCACCTGGAGCAGCACACCTGAAGACACTCTGCCTCCACCCTCTCTGGTCCTGAGCAGGTGGAAGCAGCACTGGCCGCTAGGGCTTCTGGGGATTGTGGTCCCAATAACGATGAATGAGAATAGCCAGGAATTGAGGACTGTAGCAAGGTGCATTGTGGTAAATGTAGTTAGTTGAATAAAATAAGAAAGAACCCAAGTCGAGCAAATGGAAATTAAAGACCAAGGCGTGAATAGGAGTTGTTCAAAGAGTATTGCGAGGATAAATGAGTACCAGGTAGTCCATGATGGTTGCCAATGTGTGTGCCAGCGGCGCGGGCATGACAGTATGCCCCTCTCCATGCCCCTCTCCGTGCCCCCTGAAGACTGACCAACAAGAAGAGCACGTCCAAGGCCTGTCACACCGCGAGAGAGTCTTATACCAAAAAGGCACATCATGAAGCGCCAAAAACTGTTTAATGCTGCAAGGTGAGAGTCTTGAAGGGAGGAGACATTACCAATGTTTCGAACCTTTGAGGTAGAATTCAGAAAAGACAACTTCTTAGGGACCCAAAACCCAACAGTGCGTTCATGAACTGAGGAACTATGGAGATGTGCTGCAGGCTCCATGGCATATATTGCTTTGAAAGAAGTGGTCTTCCTTAGGACTGGCAATGGTACAGTGCTGAAAGGTGGAACCAGAGATTCAGCTGAAGTGGTTGCTCTAGGACGGTCGTCCAAATAGTCAGAAGCAGCCATGGCAACCTTAAGATTTGCGACAGAGACTTAAGGAGTAACAAATGTTGCAGGAACTCCATGAGTTGTAGGGAGACCAGGAATGGCAGTAAGAAGTTCAGATGCTGTAACAACTGGAAGTATATGTGTCACAGGAGCAGAAGCGGACAGGGACGCAACTGAGACTGATGGCGTCATGACTGGTAGTTTAGGTGCTGCAGAGGCACCAACAGGATCTACCGGAGTTGTAGCCTTAATAGGAGAGCTTTTAACTGGCTTTGCAACAGGTACTGTCCTTACAGGCAGAGAGGAAGGGGGTGCTTCGACTGCAGTAGGAATGATTTGAGATGCGTCATCAGTAGTAGATTCAGGAGTACTAGCAGGAGGAGCAGCAGAGATTGGGTTTGCAGATCTTGTAACAAGTAGCATGGTGGATGTAGGACCAGGAAAGGGTAAGCCTTCCGAAGGCTGGCCTGTAAAGTCTTGTGTGCCCAAGTTGATACATGGATCTGGGGTATTGACAGTAGGCAAAGTTGGATTCCAGACAGGTACTGGGTATGTTTCAGGATCTGACTCATTTTCAGGAGTGCCAATGTTCATAGAAGCAGAGTACATCTCAGATCTGGTCACTTCAGTAGATGCTGTAAGTGGGAGTAAAGGGCCGACGTCAAGGGCAAGAACGGAACAATCCTTTGACTCAGCGGAATCTTCAGTCAGGTGATTATACCTGATTTCTGGCGTAATGGCCGTGTGAGCGATCTGGCCCACTGGAGGAGTCAATTCTTCACCATCTGAACGACAGCCTGAGTTACTGTGGCTAGTAAGTGAATGAGCGGTGTCAAGCTGTAACTGGTATGTGTATGCCAAGTTCAGGTCTTCCATCTGCTCTGTATAAGTCTGTATCCTCTTCTGTGTTACCAGTACAGGCCTTAATCTGTTAAACTCTAAAGACAGAATGTCGGGTGTTGGACATAATGTCAGATGGTCGGGTAAATTGTGTCCCTTTGCTAGATTCTTATAATGCAGATAGACAAATTCATCATAGAGGTCTTGGGTTTGTCTTTTAAGACGCAAGAGCTGTTCTTGAAACTGGTATGTTCCATTAGCCAGTTCTACAACTTCGGAATCTGGTGTAGCAGAAAAGCCAGGTGTTACCATCTGAAGACTGACCTTAGAGTTATCGTGGTTAGTAGTTACAGGGGAAGCATTAGGACAACCGATGGTCAGTATTGGTCTTTTGTACCCAGGACTATCAGCTCTAACTTCAGGATACTGAATGTCTCGTCCTGTTAAATGAGTGGTATCGGTAGTCTGGGGAGATTGTGTAGCTTGCCAAGCTGATCTTGAGGATGTCACTTTGGCAATAACGTACTCTGGTTGAGAGTTTGCCACAATGAGTGCAACATCTTTGGTTGAAGCAGTGTCAAAAGAAATGCCAGAAAACGCATGAGTGTCTTCCACTTGGGCTAACAAAATCTGCAAGAGTTCATTATCTTGCTGTAGTTCTTCTACAGATAGAGACTGTGGATCATAGTTGCAAATGTCATAGTAGTTATGCATAGAAGCGTCAGAGAGCCAGTGAGTGTAGTACTGTGCTTGTAAACCTTTGTTTACTAAGACAAGTCTGTCTTTTAAACTAGGGTTCTTGTTTGCTGTCCTTAGAAAAACTTTAGATCTTTGTAGAGGTTTCTTGAACCGAAAAGAAGACATCTTTGGTCTGTGTGTGCTTTTCCTGCCTATGGAACAGGAATCTTTTGGGTCTTGCATTCTGTCAGGAATGGCACTCTGTCAAGAGTGGCACAGGGCACCCCGGTAGGGTTTTGGGTGGCTGTGCTGAAGTAAGGTAGCAGATAAGCACACACAGCAGGAAGTTCAACACGAAAGAAGAGTAGGAAACTGTAGCTGGGAGCCAAAAGGGGCAAAAGATACAAAGGTACAAACAAACTGGATTCCCTCTTGGGGTGTATGCTGAAATGGGAAAGAGTGTTCCACGAACCTTAGGAAACTCCAGCCTTCTGCACAGATTGCTATAACAGAGGCCCGTGCTGTATGCTCATGACTGGGAACAACAGCATTTGGTGTCTGTAACACTGAAAACGTGACAAAGGAAGGGGCAGAGGTTGCCTGCCGGAAACCAACGGGCAAGCTCTGTACAAAGGGATTACATAAGACACATAAGAAGACAAGAACAGAAATATCCAGGGAAAAGGAAGTCAATTAGCAATCTAGCAGAAGGAAATGAAGGAACGGCAGTTAGACTGAAGTAGATAACCTAAGGCGGAGTACAGAGGACTCAAGGAAGAGAACAAGGGAGCAGCAGTCAGGAAAACAGAAGGGCTGCAAAGTAGGAAGCAGGTTTGCAGTCAAGAGTGGGCCTAGGTACAGGCAAACTGTAGTGGCCTGCGGAGGACTGTAGTAGGCTGCAAGGCAGGGAGTCCAGAAGAACAGGACAGAGAGATTAGTAGTAGGCAACAGACAGAGAGCCCAAAAGAATAGGGCAGCGAGGTAGGGAGCCCAGAGGAGCAGGGCTGTAGACAGCTAAGTGTAAATCAGGCTATAAGGCAGAGGAGTGTAGCAAGCAGCAAGGTAGGGAGCCCAGAGGACAAGGGCTGTAGGCAGCGGAGGGAGCAGGTTGCAATGAAGGAGCCCAGAGGACAAGGGCTGTAGGCTGCGAAGAGGTTCAGGCTGCAGGGCAGGGAGCCCAGAGGACAACGACTGTAGGCCGCCGGAGTGGGGTAGGCTGCAAGACAAGGAGCCCAGAAGAGCAGGGCAGCAGGGAGTGAGCCCAGAGGAGCAGGGCCGCCAACTGTAGAGGGCTGCAGAGGACTGTAGTAGGCTGCAAGGCAGGAAGCCCAGAGGACAAGGGCTGTAGGTAGAAGGCAGCGGAGCGTGATCGGCTGCAAGGCAGGGAGCCCAGAAGAGCAGGGCAGCAGGGAGTGAGCCCAGAGGAGCAGGGTCACTGAATGTAGAGGGCTGCAGAGGACTGTAGTAGGCTGCCAGGCAGAGAACCCAGCGGAAAAAGGTAGGTAGCAAGTAGCGGAGCGTGATCGGCTGCAAGGTAGGAAACCCCGATGGGCACAGGCGGGGGCTGGAAAACAGCAGAGCGGGATCAGCTGCAATGTAGAGAGCCCAGCAGGGCAAGGGCGGAGGCTGGAAGGCAGCAGAGCGTGATCAGATGCAATGTAGAGAGCCCGGCAGGGCAAGGGCAGAGGCTGGAAGGTAGCAGCGCGTGATCAGCTGCAAAGTAGAGAGCCCGGCACGGCACTGGATCCAAAACAGGGAAATGCATCAACAGGAACAGCAAACAAAGTAGAGGGTCAAGGCAAACAGGAGCGGGGAGATCTCAAGATGCAAGACACTGTGCTCCTGCAGGCAGCTGCTTATATACAGCCCTGTCCTGTTCTGAGGCAGGCTAATTGACAGCACCTGGAGCAGCACACCTGAAGACAATCTGCCTCCACCCTCTCTGGTCCTGAGCAGGTGGAAGCAGCACTGGCCGCTAGGGCTTCTGGGGATTGTGGTCCCAATAACGATGAATGAGAATAGCCAGGATTTGAGGACTGTAGCAAGGTGCATTGTGGTAAATGTAGTTAGTTGAATAAAATAAGAAAGCACCCAAGTCGAGCAAATGGAAATTAAAGACCAAGGCGTGAGTAGGAGTTGTTCAAAGAATATTGAGAGGATATATGAGTACCAAGTAGTCCATGATGGTTGCCAATGCGGGTGCCAGCGGCGCGGGCATGACAAAAGGAAGCCAATCAGTTACCTTGTACACCTTTTCCTTTGAGGTACTGCATCATTTCTTCTGAAGTTAAATGGACAGCATTGTCTGTGGTAGGTACCGCCAAAAATCCTTTACTCTAAAAGATACTTTCTAATACATCAACGGTGGTTGAGGTTGTGCCATTGCCAACAAAGTGCAACTCAATGGAAATGGTGAGGTTATCCATGAGTCCTATTTCCTACTTGTCATCATCACTCATTTTGTCAAGTGTGCCTGTCAAGACCAGCCCTACGTTGGTTCATGCTTGATCCATCATGGTTATTAGATTCATAGGTGATGCTCTGGTGCGTAATCTTTTGCCACTTTGTGCACATGCTGAGGAGTTTGTAATTCTTACTTGCACCTCCTTGACCATGCTGGCCCTCGATATACGTTTTTCAACGTTGTATTTGTTAATGTGTTGGTCAGGTGTACCTGATGAGCCTGCATACCAAGGCATTCCCGAGGCCAACCTGCGGCACTCTCGTTGCAGGGAAAGCTTGTTAGCCACCTTCCAGTATGGTTGCAGGTGTGGTGAGAAATTCCTTTCAGAAAGCCACCCACTTAAAATGCCTTCGGAAGATGTTTAGTCTTGTGCACCATCGCTGCTTGGACCTGTATATTGCACTGAGTGAACCACATAAGTGTAGATTTAAGCATTCCCCTCCGTGTAACATGGTTACCGTGCATGTTTTTTTTAAACAACTTTATTTATTATTCAAAGGCATACAAAAACAATGCAGCGGTACATTATTCACTGATGGAACCTTATTGACTGGCTGGGTATTGCGCATCCCCTGCATTCTTGCTCTTCAGGGTGAGATTCGTCCGCCAACCTTCGAGTGTTTTCAGGTTTTCCCCCCTTCCCTCCCTCCTCCCCCCGCTATACCCTCTATTTCTCCAACGTTCAAACACAAACTTGGGATGTAGAGATCTAATTGAGTAACATTTTCGTAGGCGTTTGACGCTTGGTTGTTACAAGGTAGTGGTTCATATAACGTGCAATTCCTGAGTAGGCGTGGCTTGAAGTAATGGGCTTCTCTGTCCTTTACTAGGTCATGGAAGGGTGACCATATCGTTAGGAACTTTAGGTATTTTCTAGAGTTGAGGGTGTATATCTTCTCAATGGCCATTACATTCCAGATTTTGATCCACCACCAGGCAGTTTGTGGGCCTGACTCGTTCTTCCAGTTCTGTGCTAGGGACATTCTTGCAGCCGATAGTAGATGACTGATTAAGGAGACTCTGGGCCCTGACATTGGGTATATCCCTTCTTTGGGCACTCCCAGCAGTATAGTTTTTGGGGACATTGATAGTTCGACCCCTGTGATGTCTTTGATATGGCCTAATATTTCCTTCCAAAATGTATTCGCTTTGGGGCATGTCCACCACGTGTGGATTAGGTCGCCTCTCTCTCCGCATTTCCTCCAACAGTTGGATGAGTAGGACTTGTTAATTTTGTGTATCCGGTAGGGGGTCAAGTACCACCTGAAGCATAATTTATATACCGATTCTTTAATCGTAGTGCATCTGGAGGTACCATGTGCTCGTTCCCAGATTTGGTTCCATTCTTGCTTGGCTATGGGTTCGTCTAAGTCTTTGTTCCAGCTTTCTTTATATGAGAGCACGTCTTCCGGTTGTGCATTGGAGAGTAATTTGTAACATCTGGTCACTCCCTTTGACGTTTGTCCCTCATGTAGACTCAGTTCCAGGCCTGATGGTGTCCTTGTGCCCGCCTGCTTCACTGTTGGGTGAGTTATCCAATGCCTAATCTGTGTGTATCTGTATCGTTCTTTTTCTGCTAGGCCGAATTTCTGCTGCATTCTGTGAAATGCAGTGGGGTGCCGTTATTGTATAAGTCTTGCAGGGTCAATTATCTGCTCCTGCCCATCCTTCCCAGAACATCTCTTGAAGGGCCGGTGAGAAGTCCGGATTATGCATTAGTGAGGTGTTTGGGCCGAGCCCTGGTGAGATACCCTTCTTTTTCCGGGCTTTGTCCCAGTTGAGCAGGGACCATTTGGTCGCTTCCAGTAGTGGGCCCCCTTTCTCTGTGTCACCAGTTTTCAGGTTTATAAACGCTTTTAGGGGATTTGACAAAGCCGCTTGCTCGATTTGACACCAGCCTTTGTGGTTTTTGGGGTTTGCCCACCTTAACATAGGGGCTAGCTGAGCTGCAAGTATATATCCGTTCACGTCCGGTACTCCTAAGCCTCCAAGAAGTGGTGGGCGCAGCATAATGCGTTTCTGGTTCCTTGGTATCTTCCCTTGCCAAATGAACTTGAGTATCGTGTTTTGTAGTTCTTTGATCTTGGCCGGGGTAATAGTCAATGGGATGGTTCCCACCACATAGAGGAGTCGGGGGAGGAAAGTCATTTTTACTGCTGTGATTCGGGCGAACCACAAGAGTTCCTGAGTTTCCCATCTGTGCATATCCTCCTGCAACTGTTTTTATAGGGGGGTTATGTTTATTTTGTGTAGTTTGTTTGGATCGCGCATTAGGCGTATCCCCAGATACTCCGAGTCCTTTACCCATGGCACAGGGGAGTTCTTCTCTAGGTTCTTAATCACTTCCCTTTTCTCCGTGATATTCATTGCCTTGAATTTTGTGAAGTTGATGGCAAACCCGGAGACCTCTCGGAATTCTTGTAGTTGTAACATTGCTCGGGGCATCGTTACTTCTGGGTCTCTCATGAAGAGCATGATGTCATCGGCATATAGTGCGATTTTATGGGTCATCTGACCGAATATTGGTCCCCTGATTTCCGCATCTTGTCTGAACCGCATGGTGCATGGCCCCATTGCCATCACGAATATCAGTGTAGAGAGTGGGCATCCTTGTCGCGTATCTCTGCAAACTTTAACATACTCTGTGCTTTGGCGATTGATCGTGAAGCTGGTCGACAGGATTTGGTAGTTTGCTAGTACCATTTTTGTAAATTCTGGTCCACAGCGTAGCACTCCAACACCATTTCCAGATAATGCCAGTCCATGCTGTCGAATGCTCGTCTTGCGTCCAGGGCGGCCACCGCGATCGCTTGTTGTGTCCGTCTCCCTGCATTTATTACATCTATTGCTATTCTTATATTGTCCTGGGTGTGTCGGCCTGAGATAAACCCTGCTTGGTCGTCATGGATTATGCTTGGGAGGACCTTCATCAGTCTTGTTGCCAAGATTTTTGTATATAATTTCGTGTCAGTGTTTAGTAATGCGATAGGCCGATAGCTGGAGCATTCGTGGGGGGCTTTCCCTGGTTTAAGAGGAAGTATGGTCGTGGACCACCTCATGTCTGGCGTCACTAGCCCCTCTTCTCTGATTCTGTTGAAGAGCCTTGTCAGTGGGGCTAAAAGTTGCGTACGGAAAGTTTTATAGTAGACGTTGCTGAATCCGTCTGGGACGGGAGCTTTCCTAGTCGGTAGTGCTGAAATTGCGTCGCTGATCTGTTGTGCTGTGATCGGGCTTCCAAGGTTTAGCCTTTCTTGTTCCGCGATCTGTGGCAAGGGGGTTGAGTGGATATAGGAAAGTTGTTGCTCCCGATCCAGGTTCTCTCTGCATAGGAGGGCCCCGTGGAATTACAACACTACTTCCAACTTCTTTTGTTCCGCTGTGTGGGGCTTGTCATGGAGTTGTGTGATGTAGTTTTGGGCCTTCCGTTTTCTTAGTTTAGCAGCAAGGAATCTATTTGCCTTTCCCCCGTGTGTGAAATTGGACTGTTTTGCGTTTAAAAGTGTCTGGGCCACTCGCTCTGCCATGTGGTTCTCGAGTTGAGCTTGGATCTTCCTGAGTTCACGTGGGGACTTCCTTGTTTGCTGGACCTTATGCTGGGCTTCGACTTTTTTCACCTCTTTTTCTAGTTGTTGTGTTACGAGGGCTCTGTTCCTGTAATATGTTGCTGCTTGAGACATAAACTCCCCTCTAATCACTGCCATCTCTGCATCCCATATTCCCCCCAGCTCACTTACCCATTATCATTTTCTTTAAAATAATTATTAATGGTGCTTTCCATATGGGCTCTTAACGCTAGGCCCTCATTACAATCTTGGCGGAGGACCATGGTGCTACTAGCACCATGGTCCATGCTGATAAGGTTACGATTCCGCCATGGTGGATGGCGGAATTACCGCCTCATTCCAAGGTGAGTGGGGCGGTAATTCCCCATTCACCATTTGCCCTTCCCCATTCCCATCTTTGCCCCCATAGGGCATAATGGGAATGGGGAAGGTGCTAATTACGGCACCGTAAATTACGGTGCCGTAATTAGCTCCAAAGTCCCTTTGCAGGTTGGATTTTTAACCCCTGCTAAAAGCAGGCGTTAAACACCAACCCGCAAAGGGACACTTGTAATCAGGCGTTAATGGTTAACGGCGCCGACGGCGCCGTTAAACCCTTAACGCCTGACTTGTAATGAGGGCCTATGTCTTTCAGGAGGAGTTTGTTTAGTTTCCAGGGTGGCTTTTGCTTCCGCGCTCCTGTGCCCCAGTCCGCCCCCACCATAACTGGGGCGTGGTCCAAACAATATTCCACCCCTATTTCTACCTTCCTTATCTGAGGGATTAGCATTGCCAATACCAGGATCATATCTATCCTGGAATAACGTAGGTGAACTGCCAAGTAATGGGTGTACTCTTTGATTCCCTCGTGGAAGAATTGCCAAGTTTCTATGACCCCCAGCTCTCTAAAGAGACACCCTAGTCCCTGCCTATTCTTTTGGTCCGCTGCTGTGGGGGGGTGGGGGTTTATCTAACGCTGGGTCCAAGACACAATTAAAGTCCCCGCCTATTATCAATTGGCCCTCGCACCAGCTGCCCAGTTGGTTTAGCATGTCCGAGAGGAATACATCCTGCTCTTTGTTGGGGGCATAGATGGCTAGGATTGTGTACACTCGGCTCTTTATCGTCCCTTTAACCCCGAGGTATCTTCCCCCGCTGTCCCTGCAGAGTTGTAGTTTTTTTAATTATAGGTCTCGCCCTATCAGGATAGCTACTCCCCTCTTTTTCGCCCCGCTAGAGGCATAAAATTGTTGAGGGAAGGATCGGTGGGCCATCCTCTACTCATCTCTCGGAAAGAGGTGGGTCTTCTGTAGGATCCCGACTGATGCGTTCATAGCTCTTAACCTTTCCAGTATGACTCTACGCTTTGTCGGGGAGTTCAGCCCCTGTGTGTTTAGGGAAATTACGTTAGATTCCGACATCTTTTATCTGTGAAGGATTGTCCCCCCATGTGGTCCTCGTCTGGGTTGCCTTGCTGTCACCCACATCTACTTTGGGCCGTTTTATTCTACTCTGGTTCTTTCGGCCATAGTTTGTTCTGCCTTTCGCTTCTCTGCTCCCTCTGTCCCCTTCCCTTCGACCCCTCCCTTCTTCCCCTTCCCACCCCCTTTTGTGGCCCCTGTGACCAGGATTTCCCAGGTTCCCCCCTCATGTAAATTGGGGCTTAGGGTCACTGTATAGGGCATTACTTCCGAGCAGTCTCAGTGAGCCTTGACTCGATTTGGATTCCAAGATTCGGTACCTCCTAGCTCTGCCTGTGCAGGCCTGTAAATATGCGTGTGTTCTTTTTAGAGTGTTGTTGTAGGTTTCTTCGGCAGGAGTCTTGAGTGTGTCCTGGGCGATCATCGTTGGGCTGAAGTATTAATTGGTCCTCTAAGGTGTGGTTCTCTCCTGGGTCTGCTCCTACATGTTGTGGACCACTCCCATGGGTTGACCTTGGTGGGCTGTTTGTTATGGACCCGGCCATTTTCTTCTCGATTTTGGTGCTCCTCCACCCCCATCAGTGCAAGGCCCTCGTCACACGTGCTGATTTTCCTCTGTCGTCCATGCCAACTAAATGTAAGGCCAAAAGGGTACGACCAGCCGTAGGGGATCTGTTTGTCACGCAGTATTCTCGTTACTGGGCGCATTAGGCGTTGTTTGTGTAGGGTAGAGAGCGCCAGATCCTGGAACAGCTGGATCGGGCTCCCGTTAATTGTCAGATCGTGGGTAGATCTGGCTGCTTTCAGGATATTTTCCTTCATGGCGTAAGATGTTAGCGCCACCAGCACATCTCTGGGGCGAGCTCCAGGTTCTGTTCTTCGGGGCCCGACACTGTGGATCCTGTCAAACCCTATTGTCTCCAGCATGGTGTCTAGTAGCATGTTGCTGAAGGTTTGTTGTAGCGTGTCACGTAGATCCCCGTCTGGGACCGACTCGGAGAGGCCATTAATGCGAATTGTGGATCGACGTGATCTGTTTTCAAGATCCTCTGCTTGGAGTTCAAGGTTATTCGTAGCCAGTGCTAATTGGTCCAGCAGCTGGCTGGCTTATTTGGATTCTTCCGATAAGTTGGTGAGTCCACCTTCCATTGTGTCCACTCTCTCTCCCAGCTCATTGATCTCTTTCCGCACTTCTTCTAGTGAGGTTTTTAGGTCGTCCCTTAGCTGACCAATTTGGGTCTGGAATGCCTTTGTCATTCAGGTCTCCATGCCTTTCAGGCATGTCAGCAGGTCCTCCTTGTCTGGGTCTGTTGCGCTTGGGGTTGTATCTGACATTGTTTCCGTAGAGTATTGTGGTGGCTGCGGTGTGTTTGTCTTGCTGTTGCTGTCGACTCCAACACCTAGCCATTTGGTTTTCTTGGTTTTTGGGGGACCATTTCACTTTTGGAGGTGCGCTTTTCGTCCTGGAGCCAGGCATCTAGACTGATCGTTGGTTTCTTTCCTATCTTATGTTTTCCGCCAGGTCTGTGCTGACGCTGTGACAATCGGAGTGGGTATTGGCTGATTGTATAGTCTGGGGTCGTCTGTTCGCCCTCAGGGGTCTGGCTGTTTTCTCCCTCTGGCAGGGGTTGAGAGGGGGGGCTGGGTGCGATCGCTCTGCTCGCACTTTTATTCTTGGGTTACTGTCTTTTATATTGCTGCCGGGAGGTTGTCCGCTGTCCCCCTGGGCCCGAATGGCTCCAAGGGAGTGTCTGCCGAGTCTTTGACTCACTCCTGTTCACCTTCCTATGGGCCGTTCCCGCTGACTTCCTGGTGTTGGCTCTCCCACCATTGGTATCATGAGAGGGGGTAGGGGCGAGATTCCTCCCTTACAGCCCTGGTGTCCGTGGCTGCTGCTGGCTTTGTTTTCCACGGCTGGGCTAGTGTTTTCTGCATCAGCTATAGGCCTCTTGGTGCCTGTTCCGCTTCTTCTGTCCTGATTGTTGTGGGGCTGCGTTTTCCCCTCACCGTGTTGTGCCTTTTTTCCAGTAGGCTTCCACTCCTCTGCGCGGGGGTTTGGAGGGTTTTCCCGGTCTGTGTAGGCTGCCGGGCCGTCACCCGCCGGGTCTTGGGCAGCCCCACTGAGACCCTCCACTTGTCCGGTGGATGGTCAGCAGGGCCCGCAGCCCGTCCGCCGCTTCTCCCTGCGCTTTGGCTGCTGCAGGCCCGCTCTCTGCTTCTGTTCGTAGGTCGCTATGTGGCCTCTCCGCTCCTGTCGTTTTGCCTCCTGTTGTGGATAGTCGAGGGGGGGGGGTCACCCGGTCCGGGCGGGCTGTCAGAGTCCTCCTCCACCGGGTCTCGGGCTCCTCAGCTGGGTCGCGCCATGTGAGGCCCACCAGGGCCACCCTCCTGCAGGAGAGGGAAAGCCGCGTCTGGGAGCTGTCGAATGGGGGACCACGGGAGGTAAAACACTGCCTCAGTCCAGAACCCCCCTCCAGGCTCCCACCAGATTTTCGGGGCCTCCCGTTATTGTACTCCTCCCGGCGGCGAGCCCCGCCGATCCGGTTCCCCCGGAGCTGCAGCTGTCCACTCTTCAGGGCCGGGGCCGGGACCAACTGCACCAGTCCAGGCGACACCCGAGCCCACCCGAGCCACCACTGGGACCTCGACCTCACCCGGCCCCGCGCCCGGGCCTCGCTGTTGCTGAAAGTGTTGGGGGATGGGCTGCGCCTCAGATCACCAGGCCCAATCCACCTGAGGAGGCAAGATCTCTGAAGCCGCCCCTGCTCCCCGTAGACTCGGGTGTCTTCCGTTGCGGCTTTGCCTCAAAATCAGAGCTGGGCGAGATGATTCAAGGGCAGTTTTCTAGGAAGTCCTTTACTCGATGGAGTCTCATGCAGAGCCTCGGCAGGCAGAATGCCCGCTTGTTCTTCCTTCCTGGCAAATGCTCAACTTGAAAAATAGAAGCCCTGAGTGCCCTGAGGCCTGCGGGTTAGTGGCGCAATATAAGAACTCAGATAGATAGATAGATAGATAGATAGATAGATAGATAGATAGATAGATAGATAGATAGATAGATAGATAGATAGATAGATAGATAGATAGAATCTGTATTTTAGCTGCCAATCTGACCGGTCTGGAATTGCTGCCTGAATGTGTATGAGGTGTTTTGGATTGGACAGGAGCTTACATTCCCCGAATCGCAGGTAGGAGCGAAAGTAGGCCGCTGAACATCTCGTTTCCGATGACTGAGTAGTTCAACTAGGGGGAGGTCAGAGTATATAAGTAATATGATTCTATCTGTTCCTCTGCCTTAAAGGTTTGGGTAAAGGTGGCTCGTAGGCATTAGTGCTGACGTCAACACTGCCGCAGGTGCACCTCTCTGAATCGAAGGGATTTACGCATGGTGCACTGGATATCGCTTGCTCAATATCTCTCAAGCTACTTGCATGTCCTGAGTCCATACAGAGGGTCGACCCCTCTTCCGTAAACTTCTCCTTTGTTCCGTCCATTTGGAAATGGTTTTGAAAAACTTGACGTAGTATTCCGGCAATCCTTAGAGCGATTTGAGCGGACCCCTATTTTTTAGTTCTGGTGCATCATTAATGATGCTCCTAAGTCATGTTTGGTTTTCATGCTGGTCCCAGAGGTTGTGTATCTAAGATCATCTACTTGTTCTTGAAGAATTGGCCTTTTACCTTGTGCTGTTTCAAGCCGATGTTGTTTTCGCACATGATTCTTGGTCAAACTGTTGATTATGGCTCTGCACACTTTCTCTGTATTCAAGCATGTAATCTTCTAAGTCTGTCACCTTGTTTAGGTCATACAAGAAGTGGTGGGTCGTTCTTTGAAGCACAGATGCAGCAGATAATAATTGGTACACAGCCGTTGGTGTTACGAAGGCTGTCAAGTGTCTGGAGTTCCCATGTATCTGGAGGTATCCATTGCACCTATCTGACTTGGTGAAATAGCGTCACTTTCTCAAGACCGGTTTGGATATTTTTCGGAAAGAGATAGTAGTCCTCATTTGTCAAGCCATTCGGTGGCTTCATCTCACTCAATGGTGTCATTTGCGACCAGAGGTGTTGCTAGGGGAGGGACTGAGGAGGCTATAGCCCCAGGTCTTTTGGTTGTAGTCCTGGATAGAAGCTCAGGGGCTACAACCAAAAGGCTATAGCTAGCCCCGAGTCCTGACAGTCCCGACATTAGTGTAGCCCCAGATCTTTTCCAGACCTAGCAACACCCCTGTCCACGACCATCTCGTGTGATCGCCACGGATGTCACCTTGTCTCCAACAGCTACAGTGTTGCATTTCAGCTTTATGAAGCGTGAGTGACCTTTTACACATCCTGTTTCTTGCCCAAAGCTATCTTCGATCTTCTTGAGGATGCTCTCCCAATCTTCCCACTCTACCGAGTTCACCGGCTCATTACGCAGGAGTCTCCCTCCATTTTGAGTAGCCTTTTTTCATGGCAGTCCGCTAGTAAGGCTCCTTTCTCAGCCGCATACCCTCTCCTGTACGCTAATGGAGTCATAAGGCCCAGGAAGGGTGTTTCCTTCCCGCCATATGCCCCAGGCCACACACCAGGCTTGTGTGAAGGTAATGTGCCCTGATTCAAAGATGTTTTCAAAATACTGATCGGCAATATTGTTGAGTCAGAGCCTGAGTTGTCAATGTTAATGTTAATGTTAAAGGTGTTTATATAGCGCACCGTCACCAACAGAGTTGGTCTCCAGGCACTCAGGCAGATCTGTAAACAAAAAGGTGGGGGGTGGGTTAGTGGGTGAAGAGGGCGTAGGAAAGTGAGAGGTGGTGTGCCGTTGCCAGCTTCAGTTCGGTTTTCACCATGCGCTGAGCTTGGGAGTGCATAAGGATGGAAGCGGGTGCCCGCGTGCTGTTATTGCAATCTATGCGTTGATGGTTTGTTGTTGCGGTGTGATGAAGTCTATGCTGTTTGCTGTGAGAGAGGTGGTTGTGTGGGTTTTTGTTTGAATTAAGTTGATTATGACTTTATAGTCCTGAGCCTTCATGTTGCAATACGGTTGAGACCTTTTCCAATCTTGAAGGTTATTTGCTGCTGACACCACATCTGCATCATTCAAGCCTTCACGGTCCCAAGAGTTGTCCACTGCTTCGATCATTTTGTGCGTCTGTGTTTTGCAGAATCTGCTGTAGTGCCATTTTCTATTGCACTTTGAGCATGTTTTCCCTCTGGAGGTGCAAAACACTTTATTGGATAGGAGGACTGGATTGCCACATCCTAAGGAGTTGGGCTTATCGCTAGGGTATCTCATCTGATCAGGACACCTTATTTCTGAATTCCTCTTGTTTGCCTATATGTCGCCACCTGTATGTGGTATGATGGGCTGTTTGTTTGTGAAGGTCACCTCCCCTCCCCGATCCCAGAAACGGGCACAATAAGTCTACAAGTGCCCCTGGAAGTCCCCAGAGAGCATGAGAGCACCGGCACCTGCGGTGCTACACTGCATGCACTTCTGCGTATTCTCTGATCTGCTGCCCTAGCCGATGCCGCACTCTCGCTCCCTGCTCCTGGATGCATGATTTGGCTCCTGCTGCTGTCAACCTTCCCTGGCCTGCTGGTCTCCTTCTGTCCTCCTCTCCCTTCTGTGTCCGGCCCTGGCATCTTCAGTAATCCAACTCCCTGCTTCCGCTGCAAGGTCCTGTGGCCTGCTGCTTCATCACCCCACTCCATGACGACCATGTGCTTGAGGGCCATAGGACAAAGTTCTTGGACGATTAGCTGAAGGTCCTAATGAAAGATAATGGGAACGAGGCGCTGCACCTCTGATTTAATGCCGAATTACACCCACCCTCGTTATAATCTCCAATGTCCTAGGTTCACATCGGTCCTCCTGTTACAGCCGTAGTGTGAGGTGGTGACAATGAGGCATAAGCAGCCTCAGTACACCTCCCACCTACTCTATCCCTCCTGGCTGCTTCCCAGGTTGACAAAATCCTGTGTGCCATCATGGAGGCAGGGCTGGCATGGGTGTAGAAGAACGTGAGGGCACTGCTGGCCACCTGTGGGTTGATTAGGAGGGTCCTCGTGCAGAAGCTTCAGTCTCTGGAGCTCACGCAGCAGGAGATGATGGCTGCCAATCTTCTGAGAGACACAATGTTGGGGGCATGGGAGTCCTGGTGGCATGCCAGGAGGCTGTTGTTACTCCACTGCCCTGGTCCAGGAAGAGCAAGGAGGGCCTCAGGAGGGCAGCCAGTTTGTCATCTCTTGTCACCGTGGCACTGGGCCATCCTCTATTCATGCCAGGTGGGAGAGGATGGTGGGCATGGTCCGGTAATAGATGGAGAGGATCTGCTGGTCTGTCAGTTTGGGGGGTGTAGGGAGGGTGACAACTGGTACAGGTACGCCCTTGGCATGTATCCCTCCCCTTTCGCCTCCCCTTGCTCCATATCTGGTGCTGTGGCTAAGCCCATACCTGCTGGTGGGGCGGACTGTGCTTGTGGCGCTGGCCCTTTAAGGGCGCGCACGCGACAGAGTGATGTCTCACTCTGTCGCGTGCCTCTATAAATAAATGGGGCGTTCCCGGTGGCATCAGAACCACTGGGGAGCCCGCACTACCAACACTGCATCTGTGTGTCTGTGTCCAGGGAGTGGGGGGCTCACGGGGTGGCAGTTCTCAGAGACAGCTAACAGTGGCGACAAGCTGCAGATCATCACCCGGGAAAGGCAGTAACTTTCATGTGTGCGCAAACGATCTATTGTGAAGCACACTTCACGAAACATGCCGCGGAGAGGGGGCTGATCCATGCGGTCGCGGCCATTTTGATCAATAGGCCCTGGGAGGTCGTGGCTTCGTACGAAGCAATGGTAAGCCATCCAGGCTAAATATTTGGACACTCTTTGGGTAGACAACCACAGGATACAGTGACTGCATCTTGGAAGTGCATTGTGCACACTTTCACTGTTTTTGGGTGTGGAACCAGGGCAGGCCTGCTGCTTTGTGTACACCCTGGGCCCACCTTGCTCAATTTGTGGGACCTCTACACTGCCTGGCATCTGCTCTGCAACATTGAGGAACGTTGTGACTGTGGGGTTGCCATTGGCCACATCTGGTGCCTGTCTACTGCTGAAGGACTACCTTCAAAAAGGGGTGGTGGTGAGTTGCGGCCCCTATTATTCTCTTGCATCTGGGCTGCCTGTGCACTCGCCATCATGAGCCAAGGACAAGCTGCAGCCGCTGACCAACAGCAGGCCGCTCCAGTAGTGGGCCAACCGCCACCACCAGTACTGCCACCAAGACCACTGCCCAAACCACAACAGTAAGTTGACCACCCTTCTGTACTGTGCTGGCCCTGTGGTACATGAGGTGTTCCTGTCCATACAACCAGCAAATGGGTCGTATGCGGCGGCCAAGGATGCTCTCCACAATCATTTTCTGGCCATGGCAAATGCAGATTACAAACGATTCCTCATGGGTGCGGCACGCCAAAAGGACGCTGAGACACTTTTATGGGAGGCTGCGCAGACTGGCAGTCCCCTGTGCTTGAATTATCCTGACACAATGATAAGAAATCAACTCATCCAAGGGTGTGTGTCTGGCAAGTTGCACCATCAGATCCTGAGGGAGCCGGGCATCACCCTTCCCTGCATCCCAGAAGTGGGGAGGTGCCATGAGGTTTCTGAGTTGTGGACGAACAGAATAGAGGCAGAAGTGCGCCCCAGCAAAGGAGAAGACATCTGTGCCATCGGCAGGGGCCGAGGGTCTAGGCGCCCAGCTGGCACCCAAGGAATAAGAGGGCAATCAGTAATCAACTCATGTCTGAAGTGTGGGTTCAACCTCCGACATCTGGCGGAGTGCCCGGCCATAGGAAAGTCATGTGGGCGTTGTGGCGGGGCTGATCACTACGCCCACATGTGGAGGGCTGTACCACCGACATTTGTTCCCAGAGGGCCAGTCCGGGTGAGCTTCTTCTGCCAACAGCAATCATCAAACGTGGCTCCGGTGGACCAAGGGGATGACAGCAATGGTCCCGAGGGTGAAGAGGAAGAAGAAAATGTATTCTTTGTGTCCAGCGTGGGCATCCTGAAATCCAACTCCAAGCGACAGCCCAGGTGTAATGTCCTGGTGAATGGGGATTCGATACCGATGCTGGTGGACACTGGGGCATCAGTTAACGTAATGTCCAGGGAACATTAAGATACTATGCAATCCCCACCTGGCCTGTCTGCACCGAAGGCGCGCATCTTCACATTCGAGGGGGAACAGCCAATCCCATTGGATGGTGCATTCGTCACAAATGTGAAGTATGGCGAGATGACAATCCGGCCCAGGTTCTACGTCACACCAGTGAGTAAGAACACCCTACTGTGCTGTGCTGCGGCAGAGGCTCTTGGCATCGTAACCTTTGCGTACTCAGTGTAACTAGACAACATCAAGGTGTTATTAGGCAAACACTCACCTCTGTTTGAGGGCATAGGACAGATGGCTGGTGAACCTGTCCGGCTACATATAGATGAGTCCATCCAGCCGGTGGCGCTCAACCATCGACGAGTGCCCTTCCACCTCAGAGACCTGGTGGATCAGGAACTAGATAACCTTGTCAAGCTGGACATCATCGAAAAAGTGGAGGGCCCTACCCCATGGGTCTCTCCTATTGTGATTGCCCGGAAGCCCAAGCAGCCTGATTCAGTGAGAATCTGTGTGGACATGCGCCTGCCCAACAAGGCGATAAAGCGGGAGAGACACCTAATGTAACGCTCACCTGATTCTCGCAGAGGCGCCGGTCTTGACTGGGCGACTACCGTATCTTCAAAGGTGATGTGTAGCACCCGGTTGGCTCTTTGGGCTGGACCTCTGTGCACTGTATGCCTGACGTGTAGAGTAAGATGTCTGCAGATAGAAAATATGGGGTTAATGAACTGGGGTTATTGGGGGTGTCCCTATCTCTTTCCTCTTCTGCTCTCCTGTAGACCCCAAAGGTTAACGCTCTCACCTTAGGTAAGTGAATGCCGAGCTCTCCATCTGCCTCGGGGCAGGGTGCTGTAGCCAGTTTCTTCACTGGATAGGTAGCGCAGGCCTCTTGACTTCAGAGGACTGCTGTCCGTCGTTTACTGCACGAACGGTAAGTTTCGAGTCATCCAAATGTCTTTTTAAAGTCTTTAGTATTGATGTCTCTTGTTTTGCAGGTTTCCGGCGATGGCGGATGACGGGCTGAAGTGAGTTGAAGATGGAGCCCGTGTGATGAATAGAAGCGCCTGGAAGCACGTGAGTAAGCGCTTGTTGCCTGCTTCACGATGCACTCTAACTGTCTTTTTATTTTGCAGGTACGAGTTCGGAGCGGCTGCAGGGTGCCGGAATACCCACTGGATTAGATGTGGAAAGGAGTAATGGCACGTGAGTATTAAAGTTCCCCAATGTCTTTAAACGCACCTTGTTTTGTCTTTCAGATGCGGATGCAGCGCCGAAGGCCTCCGGAGCGTGCAAAGAGTTGGTAAGCCTTTGCCTTTCCGATGCCGGAATGCTAACCTGTTCTTTCTTGTCTTTATAGGTGTTGCTGAAGACTGGATTCTGGATGGTAAGCCTTTGCCTTTCAGATGCCGGAATGCTAACCTGTTCTTTCTTGTCTTTATAGGTGTTGCTGAAGACTGGATTCAGGATGGTAAGCCTTTTTCCTTAGGCCCAGGACTGGATGCAGAAGACACGATGAGCGTCTTGCTGCAGAGAGTGCAGAGTAACGCAAAGCAAGATTCATCCACCGGGTGTGGTTTAAATAGCCTCCTGTAGTGCTTAGGTGTCTCCTTCCACAGCCACGCCTAAGTAAGAAAAGAGTTCCTGGTAAGAAAAGAGTTCCTGCCTTCCAGAAGAGTTCCAGTGTTCTAAATCTAGGGAGTGGCTCCAGCCCCACCCAACAGGAAAAGTAGTTCCAAACAGAAGAGGATCAGAGGCTCAACTGGCAGGCAAGTAAGCAGCATGGTCTGCTGCAGGTAAGTCCACCCAAGCATTATGAGCCCGGCGCTTCCAGCGCTGGGACTGGGCATATTTATGAGCCTGGTGCCACTTGCGCCAGGACTGGGTCCAAAAGGTCCCAATTGGGACTGGTTGGCACTCGGAACCTGGGTTATGGATCTGCTTCCAAGGGAGTTGGGAAAACCCTGACCTTTTGGAAGCAGAGATCATGACAGTACCCCCCCTCAAGGCCCCTCCCAAACCGCGCTTCTCCGGGGGTTTTGGCTTGTCAGGAAATGTTCGGTGAAATCTTTTGATTAGGCGAGGAGCGTGGACATATTCAGCAGGTTCCCAGGATCTCTCTTGGGGGCCGTAGCCTTTCCAGTCAATTAGGTAGAATAGTTTAGATTTGGAGATCTTGGAGTCCAGAATGCTTTTGACTTCAAACTCGAGTTCTCCATCCACTAGGATAGGTTTTGGAGATTTGGTTAGTCGGGTTTGAGGTTGCACGGGTTTTAATAGAGAGACGTGGAAGACCGGATGTATCTTCATGTGCGGGGGCAAGTCCAACTTGACCGCTACTGGGTTTACTATGGTAGTGATGGAATAGGGACCAAGGTATCTTGGGTTGAATGTGCGTGGCCCTTTTAGAGATAGATATTTGGTGGATAACCAGACTTGATCCCCTACTTGATAGTGAGGGGCTTCCTTCCGATGTTGATCTGCTCCTTTCTTGTATTGTTCTTTAGCCCTTTGAAGGTGAGAAACAGCTTCCTTAAAGGCTTGGGTGATTGTAGAATGCAGGTAGTCTACTGCTGGTGTTTCAAGATCTTGGAGGGGATCCAACTCCGAGGTTCGAGGGTGACTGCCATACAAAAGAAAAAACGGGGTTTTCCCAGTTCCCGAGTGGACAGAGTTATTGTAGGCATACTCGGCTATCCAAAGGATATCTTTCCAAGTTTTTTCAGTTTGTTGCAGCATGCAGCGTAAATACTGTTCCAGAGTTTGATTGGTCCTCTCGGTTTGTCCGTCGGTCTGAGGGTGGTGACTGGTCGATAGTCTCACATCAATTTGAGCCGACCGACAGCAACTTCGCCAAAAATGAGAAATAAATTGACTACCTCGATCCGAAATTAGAACCGAAGGAAAACCGTGCAGTCGGACGATGTTTTCGAGAAATTCTCGGGCCAGAGTTGCTGCTGTTGGCAAGCCTTTGAGCGGAATGAAATGCGCCATCTTGGAGAATAAGTCCACGATTACTAGAATCGTATTGTATCCGGAGCATGGAGGTAGATCGGTGATGAAGTCCATAGAAAGCGTATGCCAAGGGCGAGGTGGGATGTCAATAGGGCGTAAGAGGCCTGCTGGTCTTTCCTTTTGACTCTTGTTTTGGGCGCATACTCCACAGGACATTATAAAGTCTCTGATATCTTTTTTCCAAGACGGCCACCAGAAGTAGCGCTTGATCTTTTCTGAGGTCTTGGCTATACCGGGATGACCTTCCATTAAAGAGTCGTGATAACAAGAGATTACTTTTTTCTGTAAATCTGTGCTGGGTAGGTATAATCGTTCTTGGAAATACAATAAGTTGTCCTTTACTGCAAAGTCCTTTCCCTGCAGATGCCAATTCTGTATATCTGCTGGAGTTACAAGTTGCCTGGCTTTATCCTTAACTTCCTCTATGGATTCTGTGGCGATTACACCCAGAATTCTTTGTTCGGGAATGATTGGTACAGGTTTAGGGTTGATCAAGTGTTCTTCCACTCCCATCCGAGAAAGGGCATCGGCTTTACCGTTCTTTGTACCTGGTCGATAGGTAATTATGAAGTCAAACTCGGCAAAGAATAATGCCCAACGGAGTTGTCTAGAGGATTGGGCTTTTGCGGTTTTCAAATATTGCAGGTTTCGGTGATCCGTAATCACAGTAACGGTGTGTCGGGCCCCCAGCAGATAATGCCGCCAAGCCTTAAAGGCAGACTTGATAGCCAGAAGTTCCTTGTCAGTAATCGTGTAATTGACTTCAGGAGGCGAGAATTTGCGGGACCAAAATGCCACGGGATGCAACTGATTGGTTACCGGGTCCTTTTGTGATAGAACTGCCCCCATGGCAAGGCTTGAAGCATCAGTTTCCACGATGTAGGGGAGTTCGGGGCGAGGGTGTTTTAAGATTGGTGCAGAGATAAATTTAGTCTTCAAATCCTGGAAAGCTTGTTCCGCCTCGGTAGACCATTCAAAACGTTTGTTTTTCTTTAACAAGGCAGTGATGGGCTGGACTATTCGAGAGAACTCGGGGATAAACCTGCGGTAAAAGTTAGCGAAGCCTAACATGCTTTGCACACCTTTTACGGAGGATGGTGATGGCCATTTGAGAACTGCATCGACCTTCTTTGAATCCATACGCACCCCGCCAGGTGATAATATGAATCCCAAGAATTCAACTTCAGTCACGTTGAAAACACATTTTTCCAACTTAGCGAAAAGTTTGTGTTGACGCAATCTTTCGAGGACCATTTTCACGTGTTTCCGATGTTCAGATTCCGATGAAGAATAAACGAGGATGTCGTCAATGTAAACAACAACACATACATCTATGAGCTCTCTGAGGACATCGTTCATAAAATATTGAAAGGCGGCCGGGGCATTGCAAAGTCCGAAGGGCATGACCTGATATTCAAATAGCCCATACTTGGTGCGGAAGGCCGTCTTCCATTCATCGCCCTCTTTTACTCGTACCAAGTGGTAAGCTCCTCTAAGACCCAGCTTTGTATATATGCATGCTTTTCTGACTTGGTCCAGGAGTTCAGGGATCAAAGGTAACGGATATCTATTCTTAACGGTGATCTGGTTCAGGGAGCGATAATCGATACAAGTTCTAAGGTCTCCTTCCTTTTTTGGAACGAAGAACAAAGCTGAAGAAGCAGGGGACTTGGAAGGACGAATAAACCCATTTGCCAGGTATTGATCCAGGTATTGTCGAAGGTGAAGGTTCTCAGGCTCGGTGAGGGCATACATTCTACTACAAGGAGGAGTAGATCCAGGTATCAGGTCTATCTGGCAGTCATAAGACCTATGAGGAGGTAGAGAGTTAGCCTGATCCTTCCGGAAAACATCTTGGTATTCTAGGTATTCGGGAGGTAACTGGGGAGTCTCTGAAGAAATTGCGGCCAGTGCAACACCAGGTGGAGGGTGACAAGTAGAGACACATTCTGGAAACTGGACCGTTCTTGCTCGCCAATCGATCAGAGGATTGTGTTTCTCTAACCAAGGTATTCCTAGAATAATCTGAAACTGAGGGGCCTTGATCACATCGAACACGATCTTCTCATGGTGTCCATCTTGACTTACTAGCGTCACTTCTTGAGTGGTATGCGTTACTGGCCTGGAGGCTATCTCCGTACCATCCACCGTAGTAATGACGTCCTTTACAGCCTTGGGACAAAGAGTCAGATTCATCCTCAAAACCATTTCATGATCCACATAATTGCCGATGGCACCGCTGTCGACGTAAGCTTCAATTGCATGTAATCGATCCGGATTATCAGGGCTAATGAGGACCATAGGTATCACGAAATGCGAGGTCACGGAACTGGTTTTTACGCTCGGCAAGAGGACCTCTATTCTTGTCGGGCGAGGTCGTTTCCCTGCTCAGAGTTTGTAACTTTGGTAACTGCAGCTCCTACTGCCTTCTTGGCAGGTTTCACCGGACAGTCTCGAAGAAAGTGCCCTGAGTTTCCGCAATATAGGCATAATTGCAACTGTTTCCTCCTTTCCCGCTCCCGTTGTGTTAGAGGACCTTTCAGACCCCCTATTTGCATGGATTCCCCGGAGTCTACTCCTTTGGAAGGAGTTGGCGGTTTGGAAAATACTCGAGCATCAAACTTGGAACGATCGGCCTTCCTGTTCTGCAGCCTGTGATCTATTTGAACGACCAAGTCTATGTAATCCGAACAGTCTTGTGGGGGATTCACTACTTGGGCTAAAACGTCTTTGAGCTCTCCACGTAGACCTCTATAAAACAGCATAATCCTTTTGTCCTCAGGCCATTGAGTTTCCACTATTAGTCTATTGAAAGATGCAATATAAGCCAAAAGGTCTTGATTACCCTGTCGCAACGAAAGAAGCTCATTGTCCAAGGCCTGTCCCTGTGAATGTCTTGCGAACAGTTTTTCCATACTAAGCTGAAAGGCTTGAAAATCATGGAGAACCGGATCATCTTGATGAACTAGAGGGATCGACCAGTCTGCCGCATTGCCACTAAGGTACGAAAGTACAAAAGCTACTTTAGCTTGATCAGTTGGAAAGGCTGCTGGCCGGCATAAGAAGTGCAACCGGCACTGATTGATAAATACTGCAAACCTCTTTGGGTCACCAGAAAATCGCTCGGGCGGAGCCAGAGGTACATTCCCAGGTAGGTTGATCTGCACTGGATTCATAGAGGATGTTGAAGGAAGATTTGCCCCTGATGTGGGTAACGGGGTCTGTCCGGCTTGTGACTGTAGCACTTGTCTAGCAAGATTGTCTGTTCTCTCCTTGGAAATAATTAGTTCCCTTCTTAGAGCATTCGTTTCCTGACGAGTTGCATGCACTTCTGCCCTTAGGTCCCCAAGTAACCGGGCTAGGGGGTCAGTATCCGAGGTTTCCATAGTGCCTGGGCGAGAGTTTTGCGGTAGGCTTTGCGTTCTGTAACGCTCACCTGATTCTCGCAGAGGCGCCGGTCTTGACTGGGCGACTACCGTATCTTCAAAGGTGATGTGTAGCACCCGGTTGGCTCTTTGGGCTGGACCTCTGTGCACTGTATGCCTGACGTGTAGAGTAAGATGTCTGCAGATAGAAAATATGGGGTTAATGAACTGGGGTTATTGGGGGTGTCCCTATCTCTTTCCTCTTCTCCTCTCCTGTAGACCCCAAAGGTTAACGCTCTCACCTTAGGTAAGTGAATGCCGAGCTCTCCATCTGCCTCGGGGCAGGGTGCTGTAGCCAGTTTCTTCACTGGATAGGTAGCGCAGGCCTCTTGACTTCAGAGGACTGCTGTCCGTCGTTTACTGCACGAACGGTAAGTTTCGAGTCATCCAAATTTCTTTTTAAAGTCTTTAGTATTGATGTCTCTTGTTTTGCAGGTTTCCGGCGATGGCGGATGACGGGCTGAAGTGAGTTGAAGATGGAGCCCGTGTGATGAATAGAAGCGCCTGGAAGCACGTGAGTAAGCGCTTGTTGCCTGCTTCACGATGCACTCTAACTGTCTTTTTATTTTGCAGGTACGAGTTCGGAGCGGCTGCAGGGTGCCGGAATACCCACTGGATTAGATGTGGAAAGGAGTAATGGCACGTGAGTATTAAAGTTCCCCAATGTCTTTAAACGCACCTTGTTTTGTCTTTCAGATGCGGATGCAGCGCCGAAGGCCTCCGGAGCGTGCAAAGAGTTGGTAAGCCTTTGCCTTTCCGATGCCGGAATGCTAACCTGTTCTTTCTTGTCTTTATAGGTGTTGCTGAAGACTGGATTCTGGATGGTAAGCCTTTGCCTTTCAGATGCCGGAATGCTAACCTGTTCTTTCTTGTCTTTATAGGTGTTGCTGAAGACTGGATTCAGGATGGTAAGCCTTTTTCCTTAGGCCCAGGACTGGATGCAGAAGACACGATGAGCGTCCTGCTGCAGAGAGTGCAGAATAACGCAAAGCAAGATTCATCCACCGGGTGTGGTTTAAATAGCCTCCTGTAGTGCTTAGGTGTCTCCTTCCACAGCCACGCCTAAGTAAGAAAAGAGTTCCTGGTAAGAAAAGAGTTCCTGCCTTCCAGAAGAGTTCCAGTGTTCTAAATCTAGGGAGTGGCTCCAGCCCCACCCAACAGGAAAAGTAGTTCCAAACAGAAGAGGATCAGAGGCTCAACTGGCAGGCAAGTAAGCAGCATGGTCTGCTGCAGGTAAGTCCACCCAAGCATTATGAGCCCGGCGCTTCCAGCGCTGGGACTGGGCATATTTATGAGCCTGGTGCCACTTGCGCCAGGACTGGGTCCAAAAGGTCCCAATTGGGACTGGTTGGCACTCGGAACCTGGGTTATGGATCTGCTTCCAAGGGAGTTGGGAAAACCCTGACCTTTTGGAAGCAGAGATCATGACACCTAACCCCCACTATTGACGACATCATAACTGAGCTGCTGGGTGCTAGGTTCTTTTCCAAGCTTTACCTCAGGGCTGGGTACCATCAAGTGGTACTCCACCCTGAATCACGCTACATCACCACCTTCACTACTCACCGGGGGCTGTATAGATATAATAGGCTCATCTTTGGGGTCTCCTCAGCGGCAGAGGTGTTTCAAAATATCATCAGAGGGGTCCTTGCGGACCTGAAGGGGTACTCAATATCAGCGATGATATTCTGGTGTTCGCAAGGTCGGAGGCTGAACACCTGGCCTTTCTAGCAAAGACATTTGAGCGCCTATGCTCCCTGGGACTCGCATTACACAGAGACAAGTGCGAATTTCTCAAGACCACTATTCAGTTTTTCGGCTTTGTCTTCAAGGCAGATGAGTGTCCCCTGATCCGCACAAGGTGAGAGACATTAAGGAGGCCAGACCGCCGGAGAACGTGGCCAAGGTGAGAAGCTTTCTGGGCATGGTTACTTGCTGTGGCCGGTTTATCCGGAACTTAGCTTCCTGCTCTGAGCCGCTGCGGACACTAACAAGGAAGGATGTAACCTGGCAGTGGGGGCCGCTCGAGCAGGCTGCCTTCGATGACATCAAGGGTGCCCTCACTGCTGAGGACACCATGGTGTTCTTCGACCCAGCTCTACAGACGGAGATAATCATAGATGCCAGCCCCTACGGCCTTTGAGCTGTCCTCACGCAGGTGGGGGTTGCTCAAGAAGTCCGCCCGATAGCATATGCCAGCAAGGTGCTCTCTCCGAGACTGAGCAGCGGTACTTGCAAATTGAGCGGGAGGCACTGGCGGTGCTGTGGGGCTGCAGACACTTCCGCCTCTACATCCTGGGAAGGCCAGTCACGGTGGTCACTGACCATAAGCCCCTACTTCCCATACTGGTGGGCTCTTCTGCCGCCCCTCCGGTGAGGATAGAGCGATGGATGCTGGCGCTCCTAGAGTATGGTGTGTCGCTGATCTACCACCCGGGCAGCAACAACGCTGCTGATTATCTCTCCAGGCACCCGAGAGGAGGTGGTCAGCTGTCTACGTGCACGGAGGAGGCGGATGAGCATATACGGCTGGTGATCGAGGTGGCCACGCCGAACTCTGTGCAGGTGGAAGAACTGGAACAGGCATCAAGGGCAGATGAGTGTTTTGGGATACTGAAGGCGGCCATGGAACAGGGCGCCTGGAAAACAGTGATGGAGTCCCCGGCCAGGAGGGCAAATGAGGCAAAGGTGGCCCTAGAACAGCTCTGGCGGGTTCGCGAAGAACTGGCATTCTCAGACTCGGGACTGTTGCTCAGAGGGGACAGCATCGTACTCCCCAGGCCAAAATCCAACAGATCATCACTCTGGCTCACCAGGGACACCAAGGCGTGCCAAAAACAAAGGTTCGCCTTCCGGCAAAAAGTGTGGTTCCCTGAACTAGAAAGGGGAGTGGAGAAGTTTGTGGCCTCCTCTATGTGGTGCCAAGCAGCCTCACCGGCGCAGCGTGAGCCAACCATCCAGACCATATCCAGAGGAACAAAGCCATGGGAGGTGGTCCACGCAGACTTTGGGTCCACGACCAGAGACACCCACTTCCTAGTGGTTGTGGACGAGTGGTCCCGATACCCGGAGGTAGAATTTGTGGAGTCCGTGGCATTTGAAAGAGTGGTGGTAGCACTGGAGAAGATCTTTGCCACCCATGGACTGCCTAGAGTGCTATGCTCCGACAACGGGGCCCCGTTCCAGGGCGAGAGCTTTGCTGACCTCATGAAAGAGTATGTCATCCACCACAGGAAGGTTACTCCGCTGTGGCCTCGTGCAAACAGTGAAGCGGAGCGGATGATGCGCGAGCTGAACAAGGTATTCCGGAGAGTACAAGGAAAAGGCGAGTGCCTGCAAAGGGCACTATATGTGTTCCTGCGAGGGTACAGGGCCACTCCGCACTCATCCAAATGAGTGCCGCCAGAGGAGGCACTATTCCAGCGGTGCCCAAGGGACATAATACCGGAGGTGGGGGAGAGAGAGCCAGCCGTCATTAACAATGACCAGGTGGAGGAGGAGAGAAGGGCACGGACAGAGATGGAAAACGCTCTGAGAGGTCTAAGACCACCAAGGCTCGCCCCGGTTGATGAAGTGCTGGTGAGAAATCATCCCCGCAGGGCAAGTAATCTCTCACCTATGAGCCAGCCCCATTAGATGTGGTGGCGATCAAGGGGTGCATGGTGACCACGTCTTATGGAACAGCATCTGTCACCAGAAATGCCAGCTTCTTTAAGAGACTGGGTGATCCAAGGCCAGATACTATGGTGGACATAGACCTAGAGGAGGCGCCAGATTATGGAAGGGGATATTCCGTCCAGGTGGAGTCCCCGACCCGTGAGGTGCAAGGTGAAGGAACACCGGTTAAAGAGACAGGCAGGTACCCCCTGAGGACAGGGCGAGGGAAACCTGCCCGTTTTACGGACTATGTCACGGACTAAGTGAGAGCTGTTGTGTGATGAAGACTCCTGAGCCGGTGGAGCATGGTGCCACCTGGGGATCCAGGGTGGGTACCATTAAACGGGGGTATCCGGGGGTTGTTGATATTGTGTGCTGTGATGTTTAGTAGTTAGGTTCTCCTTTTCAGTTTGTTGTTATGGAAAAGGAGGAGTGTGGTGCTGGTCCTTTAAGGGCACGCACACGATGAAGTAATGTCTCACTCCATCGCGTGCCTCTATAAATAAATGGGGCGTTCCCGGCGGCATCAGAGCCACCGGGGAGCCCATACTACCAACACTGCGTCTGTAGCCGCTATAAGGAAAAGCATTTGACTCATGGCAAGAAAATGGAACGCCGATCCATCCCTGGTTGTGCATTTTACAGAGTGTGGCCATTCATGCCTTTTTATAACTGCTGAACCCATATGCATGCATTAGTAATGGCCGAACCCCAAACCCTCACCCATAATGATAGGCTCACAACTTGTTTCAAGTGTTGGCAATAAAAAAGGCCGTAGGATTTTATTGTACAGATATGGGTTATGACAATAACAATATCACATATCATGATGGTATCATACTTTTGGGCACCGGGTCCTGAGGTTACCCCCTCGGACCCGTGCCGCCTTCTTGTGTCCCACGATTTGTTGTGGGCACCGTACAGTGCCTTGTACTTCTTTTTGTTCTTCTCCCCTTTTGTAGGGTGGGTGGGTTCTGTGGTAAAAAAGCAAGAAGATTTGGAAGACACTGAGTAAACAGTAAACCTCCTGTTTGCTTGGGTCCCCGTTCAGGGTCCACAAACAGATTGTATTTACTCTGAGCATGCTGCTCTCATTTATAGGACCCAGGGAGGCCCTGGGTCTTTGTTGTGTATGTGATTGGGGCCGCTGTTGTCGCAGCCCCCGGCCGGATAGCCGACTGTCTGGTGGGGGCAGATCTTTGAACCTGGGCCCTGCTTGATGGTTGTTTCTTTGTAGCGCTTTAGCACCTTGCTGTTTGGAAGAAGGGTGCGATGACTGTTCGCACCTTACCCTTCCGTGGCTTTTGTGCTGCCGAGACTGCGTGTCTCCGTAGCTGGGGGAAAGGAGAGGAGCAGGCGCGGGGGGTTGGGGCTGCCGACGGTAACAGCAGTTACCCTGCCTCGCTTGTGGGATGCCCAGGCAAAATTGCCCATAACTGCTGAACCCATATGCATGCATTAGTAATGGCCGAACCCCAAACCCTCACCCATAATGATAGGCTCACAACTTGTTTCAAGTGTTGGCAATAAAAAAGGCCGTAGGATTTTATTGTACAGATATGGGTTATGACAATAACAATATCACATATGATGGTATCATACTTTTGGGCACCGGGTCCTGAGGTTACCCCCTCGGACCCGTGCCGCCACACACGGGCAGGTTCCCGGCTGACCGTGTTCCCCCAAGAGTATGCCTTAGAGCCAGCCCATGTGAGCAAGCGTTGTATTGATTTCCCGAGAGAAATGCTCCATGCCCTGGTTAGACAGATGGGTGCCGTCATGGAGAAAAAGGTCTGGGTTGCCTAGTGTAATGGCTGGGTGTTTTATGAAACCCAGTCCTCTTGTCATACAGAATCTCTCTATCGTCCTGTTCAGTTTTCTTCTAGATATGTCTATAGATTTGTAGCAGTTGGCCCCTAGCCATGTCTTTCTTGGTAAGATGGCTGAGAAGTATATTTCTGTCCCCCTCCAGTTGTGTGAAATGCCTGCTAGAGAGGAGCAGATTTCTTTGCATAGGATGCGTCTAGCTGTGTTAACTAGATTGTTGCCCCCTAGATGGATGATCAGGAATTCTGGGGGGTCCCTGTATGCCACCCGTTCTGCTAGGGTTTCGTGGACGTCAGCCCAGCGTAGGCCTCTGTATCCCCACCATGACGTAATGGTGTTTCTGAACGGTGGCCCTTCTTTGGTCTCTTCAGCCCATCTTCCTGTCCTGAAAACGAAAGAGTGGCCGACTATCCATGCTGATCGTAGTGTGGTCCTCGATTCATCTGTTGTTTCTGTGGTGGTGGGAGGAGGGGAAAAGAAAGAAAATTTTTAGGGCGGAAGGCTATATCAATTTTGGCCTGATATATCTTTTATAACAGTCTGACTTCCATCCCCCTATGTTTTTTAGTAGTTGCGGTGCTAACCTCCTTGCCATGCTGCAGTGGCGGCACCTATCCTAAAAGAGTGAGTGCCAAATTGTTTGGGTTCCCACCCTGCTCTGCTGATTGCTTTTATCAGCACTCCTTTAAATTGGTAGCGGCTTAGGGCCGACGTATCCTTGTGGATTAAAAAGCTCCCCCCTACTTTGGGTCGTTGCGCGTAATAGAGGTTGGTGATACTGAAAGGGGCCCTTAGGGGTCCCTCGCGATATGAAACAAGGCAATAACCATACACGAAAGGATGCGCCAAACACGAGGTTCAAATTCCCAATGCTAGGGTTTAATGCAAGCAAAATAGTCCCAACTGGCCAACTGTGGTCTCACGCCCCGCAACGTGTATTCTCTAGACCTCGAGGGACACAAGAGAGAGAATTACATACATCAGTTACATATATACAAAATGCATATCATACAATCAGCTATGACATGTTTAACACCCCCCTTTTATTGAGTTTCTTTGAACTCGGGATGATGATGGACATTTCCGACCAGTATTACAATTATGACACTTTCGATGTCTATTCTAGTAACAATGTGCAATTTAGAAAGTGGGGAGGCATCTTCTAGTTGCTGAACAGAACACAGTGCTTCTGTTCTGCACACGGGGGAAGAGTCACATTCCAAGCTTTGCTATCTATGAGGTGCTATTCGTGTCCTGGGAGCCGACACGCTCTAAAGGGTTTTGTGAAGGGGGGCCATAAGAAGAGCATAAGTCAAGCCTTTATCTGCTTTATTCTAACATATTATACCACAGTACGAGACTGGCTGGCAGCTGTGAAATGATTAAATGCCCTAGAGCTCTCCCTCAAGGCTACATAGAGGGAGCGTGGGCATTCCTTTCTGGGGTGCTCATGAGGAGTTTCAACGAACTCCTCAGTCCCGCGGCCTTGCCCTTTCATATTCAGACAACAATGTTAACAGTTGAGCAGAGTAAGCAGAATTCGCAAGAATTGCAAGCTACAAAGCGGTTTAGACAGAAAGCAATGAGCAATGGTTAACAAGCAAAATGGCGATTCTTGCTACGTTTAAAATGGCCGCTTGTTGGTCAAGCATAGCAGTCTGTATTTCTATAATTCTGTGCATAAGACGGTTGGCCTTCGGCCATCAAGATACGTCTATCATCCAAATGAAGGATATTCACTTTTCCAGATTGACAAACCCTCCTTTTGGCCGTATGCCAAACGTCTTATTCATTCATTGTATCCTCCTCTGATGAGGATAAGTCTGGGGTATCTATGTCTGAACCTTTCATGCTATCATAAGCATCATCTTCATCATTAATGTCTATAGCCATGAATTGTTTTACTGTTTTTGTTTCATCAGTGTCTTTGTTATTTCGGCCATACGTTTGTTTTCCTCTCGACACCATGTGCATACATCCCTTAGTACATCCCTCAGTTATCTCAGTGCAAACTATTGGTAGGCATTGTATGCAACAGCAACATGTTATGAATATACAAAGTACCACCATTAGTATCGAAATTAGCTTCCATCCCCAGGACCGCAATAGTCCCCAACACCAGGATCCTATCCCCCAACCCCCTTCTTCATTAGAGAGTGTAGAACTTAGGACATGTAATTTCCGTATTGCTTTAAATATCGTAGGGGAGTAATCATCTATAAACACACAGCATGCAGTTTTTATGAGTTTGCAAACTCCTCCACGATCAACTAATATTATGTCAAGAGCCATTCTGTTTTGTAGTGCCATTAGCCTAATTCCTTTTTCTTCCAACTTCATGTTGTATAAGATATCCGTTGTTGTATCTATTGTATTTTTAAATATTCTAGACAGTTTTCTTATATTATAGGAATTTTCTATTTGGGCCAAGAATGGTATAAACAATTTAGCTACATCCATTGCTATCATTCCATCTTCGCTACTCCTTTGAGTTCTACCTTTTGTTCGTCTGGCTACTTCTGCTGTTTCCAAGAGGAACACTCCTGGAAACAGTAGACCTAGGTAGCATGTACCTCCCCAGTTCCTAGGTAACCATGGATATGCTTTTTCCCCACATATAAAGTAAACAGGGTCCCCTACGTACACGGGTCCTATTTCGTGCTGTAAAACCACTGTGTTCAGGCAGCTGCTAAACGTTCCTACTTTATAGGAATCTTTTTTCTTTAAACATAGGGGAGCAGTTTTGGGGCTGTAATCCACTGTATAGGCAGGGGGCACAGCATCTTTATTCCATTCATCCCTCATTCGAAATGTCATTACTGATGTTTCTTCTGCTGGCGGGGTCGGTCTATTCTGCCTATGTAATCTATCTAGTCTTGTTGTCTTTCGTGTATTTTTCCTCATGGGATCTGGTGAAAACACGCGAGCTTTGTGGAATATAGAACAACCCACAGGTCTCATGATCACTTCCTCAAATTCATTCATATTGGTCTCATCTAGCTGACCCGTATTACTCTTGTTCCATTTCCCAAAGAACATTGCACTCAACGATACTTCACATGAATAAACCAATGATAACGGTTGTACATACCAGCCTATCCCTTTCCCACCGTGCTGTGGTAAATGGGCACAAACCCAGCAATCTTTTTTCTTTAAAACCGCATGGGTCATGTTCATGATGAGCAACAATGTATTGTTGCCATATCCTTCTCTATGTCTTTCTTCCATTAGGGACAAAGTACCAGTGATTACATGAACCGGGCTTTCAGTAGCTGCTTTTGACAAAAGTGTTTCTAATGGGTACGCGGACTCCAGGAACCATAGTGGTGTAATATCTATTATTGTTGGTACTACCATACTTAGGGAACACAGGACCAATGTCCAAATCAGTACCTTATTCCTTTTACCATGCTTTTTCCCTAAATTTACAGTCTCTAAAACTATCATCTTTTCAGCAGGGGTGCAGGAGGAGGCTGAAACCGGTCTTGATTTGTTCTTCATCGTCCTTCTTCTTGCTGTCAAAGTTCGTCGCAAATGTCTCTCATTCTTGATGCCAAAAGTTCAATGAAAATGTCACAGTTCAATTCTGCCAGCCCTTTCGCAGCCTAGATCACTTATACCCTCCGAGCAAGATTAGTTGTTCTTTCTCCCACTGCTCAGACGATTTCTGAACAGTTCTTTATTGACAGAGTACTATGTGCATCCAGCTTGTCCCGCTCTGGCTTAGGACACATGTACTCTATCAGCCTTAGTACGTATGTGCGTCCAGCTTGTCCTGCTCTGGCTCCTGACACATGTACTTTATTATAAGCGCACCGAGGAGCCGTGAGTCTTGAATTATCCGACTTGCACAACTCTCACACTTCTCTCCTCTATGCCCCTGGTTCCTACTCCGTCCGTGAGTGGAACCAAAGGCAAAAGAAAAGCACCAAAGATCTGTGGATCACTTTGCCTGTCGAGGCCGCAAATTATACCGTTTCACTCCTGGTATTGTATGATCCGTGAATAGTGCCATTGCACTTCCAGTATCAGGCTCAGTGTCAGCCTGCGGCACAATGATGGGTAGCGTTGAGCGCCGTGTCAACGATGTAGTTTCTTTCTCTGGCCTTGGTGCGTTTGCAGAAGCTGGTGGGCGCCAGAGGGGTACTCGCGTTGTTTCTGCTCGTGTTTGCAATGCAGAGTTTGTGTCGCTCGGCAGTGATGTTGTTTCTGCTGAGCAACGTTGGGGCACTTTTCGCCCTTTCCCCTTCCTGGCAGCCTCCTCAGGCTCTGTTTCGAGTTTCACTTCTCGCTTAGGCTTTGTTTCAACTTTCACTTCTCGCTCAGGCCGATGCTGTGGCAGTGGACTGGCAAAAGTTTCTTTCGTTTCCGAGACCGTTTCCTTTCTCTGGTTGTCGGAAGTTGTCAGCAGTCCTGGGAATCTTTTGGCATGTGTCGCATGGATCCATGCCTTGCGACCGTCCACTCGAATGGCCGTCTGTGTCGCCAAAAGTACTTGGTAGGGGCCGCGCCACCTGGGTGCTAATGACGTCTCCCGTTGAAAGTTTTTAATCAGGACCCAGCTTCCAGCTGCAGCGCGTGCCCCGGTCCGGTGTATCACACTGATAACGCCTCCTGCACCTGCTGATGAATCAAACGCAACTTCTGCATTAAAAGGCTACAGTATGTGCTTAACACAGGATGCTCGACCTCACATAATCTTTTGGGCTGCCGTGCGCACCATACATTTGCCGGTCTCCCCATGATAATTTCATAGGGAGAGAACACAGTTTTAGCCTGCACAGACGTGCACATGCACAACAGCACTAGGGGTAATGCATCTACCCAACTCAACTTGCTTCCAGCACAGATTTTAGCTATCTTTGACTTTAAGATACCGTTATGTCTCTCAACAAGCCCGGCGGAACTCGGATGCCTGGAGCTGTGGAATCGCTTGTCAATCTGCAGACCTGCACAGATCTGTAGTACTACTGCACCCACAAAGTGTGGGCCGTTATCTGACCACAGGACACAGGGCAGCCCGAACCGAGAGAAATACTCCTTCAACATTACTTTTGCAGTTGACATGGCAGTACAGTCTTTTAAAGGATATGCCTCCACCCACTCGCGAAATGCACAAATCACCACTAACACATATTTGTAGTTCTGGCACCTTTCCATTTCTATGAAATCAAAATGGATCACCTCGAATGGCATAGAGGGTGGGCCAAAACTACCCACTGGAGTCACGGTTCCCTTCCCTACATTGTGTTGCAGGCACGTAATACAATTCTGCACTAGCCTTTCTGCATTCTTTTTTATGTGCTCATTTTTCCATACTGTGGATAAATGCTGTACCATCTTCTTCGCACAAATGTGGGTAGGGCTATGCGCCTTTGTCACCATTGCGGTTACGTAACAATTTGGCAACATCCAGTTCTTGGTCTCTTTGTCCACCCAACATCCTTCCAAATCTAACTTAGCAGAGCCCTCAGCCCACCCCTGAATCTCTTCGGTCGTGTCCTCAGCCTGCATTTCTTTGACTGTGGCAACTCCATTCTCTATCATACAAGGTACTTCCTCAGTCTGTACTGTCATCATTTTATTTCCCAAATCAGTGGCTGTTTGTTTCGCAATCCTGTCTGCAAATGCGTTTCCCTCTCCCACTTTACATGTTACTTTTTTATGCGCCTCGCATTTTACTATAGCTAGGCGCTTTGGAAACGTGAGTGCAGACAACAATCGTACAATCAAAGGCCCATGCTGAATCCTGGCCCCATGTGATGTCAAGAAACCCCTCTCAGCCCAGAGTCGACCAAAGTTATGAACCACCCCGAATGCGTACTGACTGTCAGTATATATGTTTACATTCAAATTTTCAGAGAGTTCACAGGCTCGGGTCAGTGCTATTATTTCTGCGGCTTGTGCCGAATTGTAGGGGATTCTTCTGCTTTCTACAACACTCTCTAGGGTAGTAATTGCATATGCGGAGGTTGATGTGCCATCAGGTAATTTAAAACAAGAGCCATCACAAAACAACTCTCCATCTGGCTCTTACTGTGGGGTGTCTCTCAAATCAACTCTTCCCTTTGTCTCTTCTTCAGTGACCATTAAACAATCATGGGGTGGTGATTCGTTGTCACAAATTTCTGCTATGGGCAGTGGCATTAATTCTGCAGGATTCAATGCGCTACACCTCATAATTTGGATGTGGGGTGCAAACAAGATGAGCTCATATCTTGTTAGTCTAGCAGAGGTGAGGTGTTGCGTCTGTGTTCTGTTTAATTGAACGTCTATGGCATGTGGCACCTTCAGAATTAAAGTATGCCCCAATACCATTCCTTCCGTTTGTTTCACTGACGCAGCAGCCGCTGCAACAGATCACAAACATTGTGGTAGTGCGGGCGCTACAGGGTCCAGCGCGGAAGAATAATAGCCGCACTGCCTATTTCTTCCACCTTGTTCCTGTGTCAAAACCGCCAATACACATCCTTCACTCTCGCTCACAAATAGTCTAAATATTTTCTTGTAGTTTGGTGTGCCTAAAACTGGTGCGGAACATAATGCAACTTTCAATTGTTCAAACGCTTTCTGACATTCCTCATCCCACTGTAAAGGCATCACTGCATCCTTTTTAGTTAATTTTATCATCGGCTTCACAATCAACGCAAAATTACTGATCCACTGCCGACAATAAGAGACCATGCCTATTACAGCTCTCCCTCCTTTTTGAGTTTTTGGAATAGGCATACTAGAAATACTTTCTATGCGTTCTGGTGTTAATCTTCTCCCTTCTTTCGAAAGTAGGTAACCCAAATAAGACACCTCCTTTTGATTATACTGGAATTTCTTCAAACTTGCCTTGTGACCATGGGTCGCTAGGTGTGTCAATAGTAATATAGTACTTTCTTTGCAGATCTCTTTTGTGTCAGCAGCTAGTAACAAGTCATCTATGTACTGCAAGAGTGCGCAACCTGTTGGTAGTTCTAGCATATCTAGCTGTTCCTTTAGTGCCCTGCTGTAAATGCTCGGGCTTTCTGTGTATCCTTGTGGAATGCGTGTGAATGTGAATGGTCAACCTCCTAGAGTGAACGCAAACAGATATCTACTGCTTTTATCCACTGGAATGCTAAAGAACAAGTTCTTCAAATCAACTACACTAAAGTATTCTGCAGTGACCGGTATCATTGTCTGTATTGTTGTGACATCTGGGACTAAAGGGAATTGTGAGTCTACCACTTTGTTCAATGCGCGCAGATCAATTATGAAACGATATGGTACTTCATTGCCTCCTTTCTTGTAAACTGGAAGAATCGGGCTGTTGCACGTGCTACCTGAAATTTCTTCAACCACCCTCAATCTCACCAGGTCAGTAACAATACTCTTTAATCCCTTCTCACATTCAACAGAAATTTTATACTGGGGAATTTGTGGTAATGTAACACATTCTTTCAAAGTAATTTTTGCTGGCTCTATTTTCAAGCATCCTACATCGTTATCATGCATTGCCCACAGACAGGTTAGTACTCTACTTAGCTCTTCTGGTAACGTTTTTGACATAAATTCCGTCACCGGTGCATCGTGAGGCCAAATCGTGAGGAACACCCCATCTGCCGTACAATGTATAACTGCCCCCAATTTTCTCAACAAGTTTAATCCTAGCAAGTTCTCCCCACAATTTTCTGTCAGAAGAAATGGACACTGTTCCGTAAATGGTCCTATTGTAATTGGGACAGCTTCAGACACAGGGATAAATACTGGTGTACCTGCGAACCCTACAGAAACACTCTTTTCCCTCGACAGTGGAATCTCCGGAACCAAGTGGTGGTCTATCGAACACTTTTGTGCCCCTGTATCTACAAGGAAACGGTGCTCCTTATTCCCGACTCTCATTTCTACGTAGGGTCCTCTCTGATTCACGGGAATAGACATTGGTTCCGACCCCTGCCGTGGGCTGTCCTATTGCGAAAATAACACATCGTCCGATGTGTAGTCACCGCTGCTGCTATAATACATGTTTGGCTGTGTATCAAAAATATTCCCATTTCCCCCTCGGTGTCCTCCACTCTGATCATTTCTCTGTTGGCCCTGCCCGCCCTGATTTTGGTTCGGAACACTTTGGTTCAATGCCTGGTTCTGTTGAGTTTGGTTTTGACCATGGGATTGGTTTTGATTACCTCCATTGGTATATCCCTGCTGCTGCTGCATGCTATTTCTGCTTGGGCCATTTGACCCCTGATGTCCTCTATGAGGCCTTCTCTGGCCAAACGCACCTCTATTCTGTAGGTGCGGGCATTGCGCTCGCCAGTGTCCTTCCTCTTTACAGTACGCACATTGATTTAATCCCAATGACACCCCGTGCATAGTATTCAAATTTCCCCTGCCTTGTGCATTTCCTCTACCTCTATTGTATCCAATTACCTGCTGCAGTAACACCCCTACCATCGTTCGCATCGCTTCTTTTCTCATCTCCAATGGGTACCCATTACACATCTCACTTACTTCCTCCACTGACGTTCTTTTGTTCGACATCCATCGCATTGTTCCCCCACCCATGCCTGCAATCTTTGTTTATCACCTATATGTCCCGGTGCCGGCAAATGCTTTGCATCACCTAGAAAAACTGTCGGCCACGATTTTTGCATATACAACCTCGAGCCTCCTTCCTATCTTTCTTAATACACTCATGACTATATTCAGGTGTAGCAAACATTTCAGCATATCTGTCTTCCAATTCATGTTTCAGTTCAATGTACATGTTCTCTTACATCTTCATCTCTTTGCTCACTGCGTGCTAACTTATTCAAATCTAACAATCGTTGTGGCGGTAAATTCCCAAGTAACTTTTTCCATTCTCCCACCAAAAATGTCCCCATGTATTCCAACACTACCTGTCTCTCGTTGCTTCTTCGGTACCCATATAATGAGGCCAATGCTGCCGTCCCATCATTTCCTTCTATGTACATTTCTGCCTCATGCTGTAATTCAACCTTTCTTTCTTTGCTGATCGCGCTGCGAGTTACCCGTCCAAATCCTGTTCCTTCAGCCCCGCCTCTCGCCTCCCCGGTCTCAATTTCGACTTCGGGAGAGGCGGAGGGTGCTGAATCTGTCTCTGGAGCGGGAGGTGTGGATGGGACAAGTGACACAGGTGGCATCTGTGAAGGGCCTTGCTGGGTGCTGGGAAATTGCGCGGGTGCGGTCTGCGCTTGTGGGAGGGCTCGAGCTGTGGGTGGGGCGTGGGCTAATGCTTGCGTGAGGGGAAGTGCTTGGGCTGCGGGAGGGGGTATGAGAGCTACTGGTTGGGCCTGCGCAGTCACTACTGGCATGTTTGGTTTCGATCCTGGTTTTGGGCCTCGACCCGTATGGGTTAACAAATGTTACATTCATTCGTCTGCTATATGTAGTTCCCGCTGCGGGTATATTCCTCCTATGTTCATTTGCTCACGTCTCCCTTCCCGTCTTAGACTTGCCGTCCACTCCTCCTCCTCCTTTTCTTCTGCTACCTCAAGCTTAGATTTGTGCCTACGCGCATGCTTCTCTCTACTCCTAAATCGGAGCATTGCTTCCCTCCTCCAATCTTTGATAGTCTCAAAAGCTGCAGGTCGTGCTTTTTCCCTTATCAACACCCTTTCTAAGTTATCTATCCTCGCAATCTCAAAGCTACCATTAATCTGCCACGGATGGTCCTGTTGCTTTCTAGTTTGCCTATGCCAAATTTCAGAAAATATTATCGCACCCACACCATATTTTGCATACATGTCATAAGCCGGCGTTCCCCCAGGCGGTGCACTTTGGCCATTTTCCAAGGACTGTCTACCGCAGCGGAAAATCCCCGCTAAAGTGGACAGTACTCCAGGCATGTTTTTAACCTTCCCCTTGGTTAACCAACCTTACTCTGGATGTTTGAATTTGCAAAATCAACACTCTACCAATAATCAGGGTTTCGTTTGAATCGGGGAATGACTCACCTGATAAAACAAGTCGCCTGTGTCCTGACGCAACCCCTCCCAACGTCGTGTCTGCGCTTCTCTGGCCTCTGCCTCATTTCGGGACCCTCGCCTCCTCTGGCCCGGTACGTCGATAAGGGATCAGATGTGTACAGATCTGCGAAGGAATCTCTCCTCACTTCTACAGGGTGCCCCGTACACACCTCTTGATCCCGGCTCGATCATCCCGTCCTCGCCGTTCTTCCGCCTCTACTCCGTTACAACGTCTACGAAGGGGCAAGTGGGGGAGGGTCCCTATTAGGGCACCATCTTGAAAGGGGTCCTTGAGGGTCCCTCGCGATATGGAAACAAGGCAATAACCATTCACGAAAGGATGCGCCAGACACTAGGTTCAAATTCCCAATGCTAGGGTTTAATGCAAGCAAAATAGTCCCAATTGGCCAACTGTGGTCTCACGCCCTGCGACGTGTATTCTCTAGACCTCGAGGGACGCAATAGAGCGAATTACGTACATCAGTTACATATATACAAAATGCATATCATACAATCAGCTATGACATGTTTAACACCCCCCTTTTATTGAATTTCTTTGAACTCGGGATGATGATGGTATTACAATTATGACACTTTCGATGTCTATTCTAGTAACAATGTGCAATTTAGAAAGTGCGGAGGCATCTTCTAGTTGTTGAACAGAACACAGTGCTTCTGTTCTTGGAAGCAAGCTGCACACGGGGGAAGAGTCACTTTCCAAGCTTTGCTATCTATAAGGTGCTATTCGTGTCCTGGGAGCCGACACGCTCTAAAGGGTTTTGTGAAGGGGGGCCGTAAGAAGAGCATAAGTCAAGCCTTTAGCTGCTTTATTCTAACATATTCTACCACAGTACGAGACTGGCTGGCAGCTGTGAAATGATTAAATGCCCTGCAGCTCTCCCTCAAGGCTACAGAGAGGGAGCGTGGGCATTCCTTTCTGGGCTGCTCATGAGGAGTTTCAACGAACTCCTCAGTCTTGCGGCCTTGCCCTTTCATATTCAGACAACAATGTTAACAGTTGAGCAGAGTAAGCAGAATTCGCAAGAATTGCAAGCTGCAAAGCAGTTTACACAGAAAGCAATGAGCAATGGTTAACAAGCAAAATGGTGATTCTTGCTACGTTTAAAATGGCCGCTTGTTGGTCAAGCATAGCAGTCTGTATTTCTATAATTCTGTGCATAAGACGGTTGGCCTTCGGCCATCATGATACGTCTATCATCCAAATGAAGGGTATTCACTTTTCCAGATTGACAATACAAACTGGGCAGTTTGTTGCCTCGTTGATGCAACAAATATTGATGGTTCTTTTCGCACCCATTTTCGACTGTTGCATTTCTATGTTAACACTCTCTTACCTCACCCTGATTTCCATGACACCCAGGCCGTTTGTGGTCTTGGTGCTGGAAGCGATGAGTTCTCCCACCCGGAAAGCCCCGAAGTAGGCTAGGAAAAAAGCTGTTTTAAATAACGTTATCTCGTATGGGTGCCAGCATATGGCTTCCAAATGGCTTGCTATCTGCACCAGTTTGCTGAAATCAAGGGGTTGACGGGTGTCCACTTGTGGACCCTCTATTCTGCCCCATCCCTTCATTGCGTAAGAGATGAGGGTGTTCTGGGTGGGGTCTGAATCGCCCGAATTTTTGTAATGTATGAAATTGCTACCAGGTGTCTTTTTGCCCAATCCCTTTTGAAACCTTGTTCCCGGGCCCATTTTAAAAATACTTCTATATCTTTAATCGTTATAAGTTCTACGTGGTTTACACCTGTGGCCTTAAATACTGTTTGCAAACACTTACTGTACTGCTTTGCAGTGGTGCTTGCCACCGCCCTCTCTGACATCTCTGTTAGGAAGCCTGTGACGTTGTTGGCACCCGTTGTTGATGTGCCTGATTCTTGTTGGGCATCCCGGCCTGGGCTCTCTGGCGCAGGCATTGATGCCAATGTGTTATTGGCACCCGTTTTAGAGGCGCCTGCTTTGTATTGGTCATCCCGGCCGGCACTCTCTGGTTCTGGCGTTGATGCCAATGTGTTGTTGGCACCCGTTTTAGAGGTGCCTGGTTTTCATTGGGTATCCCGGCCTGTGCTCTCTGGCGTTGGCGTTGATGCCGTTATTCTTGTCTTCCCATTATTGACCAGCATTCTGCTGGTATTGGCGTCATCTGTTCTTGGGCGTGCGGCGCTAGCTCTCGGAATCTTGTCCACTGGAAACGAGATAAGGCATCAGCAATGTTATTATCTGCCCCTGAAATGTGCTTCGCTTTGAGTACAACGTTTACTTATAGTGTGACTGTTGGAATGGCTCGTAATACTTTCAGTACTAAAGGGCATTTCGTAGACCTTCTGTTTATGGAGCCCACTACAGCCATGTTATCGCACCAAATCAAAAGCTCTGTATTCACTAGTCGCCTGCCCCAGATGTGTAATGTTAACCAGATGGGGAATATTTCTAGTAGGGTGATGTTTCTTGTTCACCCTGCTGTTTGCCATGAATTGGGCCAGTGTCCTGCCACCCATTCGGAGTCTAGTATGGCTCCAAACCCCTTGCTCCCAGCTGCGTCGGTGTATAGGACCCTGTTAGACCAGGTGTTTAAAGGCGTTCGCCAAAGTAAAGACCCGTTGAAATCTCTGAGGAATTTTCCCCATGTTTCCAGGTCCTGTTTCACCTCTCTGCCTAGCCGGATATGCAAGTGTGGTTTGGTGAGTGATTTGATTTTGAACTCCAGGCTTCTGGCAAATATCCTTCCTTGAGGTATTATTTTCGAAGCGAAATTGAGGCTGCCTGCCAAGGATTGTATTTCCTTTACGGTCCCCTTTTCTCTCATTATCAGGTTTTGTATTTTAGACAGGAGTTCTGATATTTTTATTTTGGGGATTCTGCAGAGCCCCTTTGCTGTGTCTATTTCGATGCCCAGGAAAATTATGTTTGTGTCTGGTTTGGTGGTTTTTTCCCCCGCTAGGGGAATTCCCCACTGGGCGGCCATGTGCTCAAGTTTTGCTAAAGCCCTGCCGCATTCCCCGGTGTTTGGTGGCCCTATGACCATGAAATCGTCTAGGTAATGTACTATATTTGTCCCTGGCCTCTGTTTTAGGGAAGCCCATTGGAAAAAGGAACTGAATTGTTCAAATAGTGCACAGGATACTGTGCATCCCATGGGGAGGCATCTATCTACGTAGAATTTGTTGTTAAAGGTGAAACCTAACCACTGCTGTGACTCTGGATGGACTGGCAAGAGTCTGAAAGCAGATTCGATGTCCAATTTGGCCATCAGCGCGTTTCTGCCACACTCTTGTATGAGCCTTACTGCCTCTTGAAAATGCGTGTAAGATACCGCAGATTCTGTGTGTGGGATGCCGTTGTTTAAAGACTGGCCTTTAGGGTAGGAGAGGTGATGAATTAGTCTAATTTTTCCAGGTTCTTTTTTGGGGACCAGGCCTAGTGGAGATATTAAATAGTCTTTTAAAGGCATGAAATCCCAAGGACCTGCTACCCTTCCAAGTTGCAGTTCTTTCTTGATTTTGGTTTCTACTATCTGGGGGTTGTCCCTGGCTGACTTCATCTGATGTGATGTGACCCAGTGCCCTTAAATGGGATGAAAAACCCTTCGGTGAAACCTTGCGATATTATCCTGCTGGTTTCCTTGACAGGGTAGCTGTTTAGGGCGTCCCTAAAATTGCCGGGTTGATGGGCGTTAGTCCTGGTTCTAAAACTGGGATATCATTCTTTCTTGGCTGGTAATCTGGTGCAGTTGCTTGCTGCATGGTCGCCGTTGCAGTCTGTGCAGGCGTGTTTGTACCAGCATACTTTGCCCCATGTACACTGGTTTTTCCCAAAATGTCTGCATGGGATGTTGGATTTGACAGCCTGCTGTTTGTTCTGTCTGTGGGTATTATTTTTAGCCGCCCAAGGCTGGTTCCTCCGAAAGGGCTGCTCCCCTTTTTGGATTTATCATTGTCATGGGATTTGCTTACTTGGGAATTTTTGCTATTTTTGGAAGAAGACTGCATGGTGTCTTCTTCCTGGGGAGGTTCGGCGTTGAGTGAATATAAATCGTTCTGGACTTCATCCCACTCAATGGCCGGCCTTTCTGACATGCTCCTCCTAAATCTAATGTCGTATGCAAGCCATGTCTTCCCCCTCTGTGTTACTTGTACTTCCCTTATTTTATCAACGTAAGCCCAGATCTTTCTGCCATCCAAAGGGAATTTTTGTTCGTATATTGTTGCTAAGATGGCAAAAGCCTGCAACCAGTTGTCCCAGTTTTGTTCGACCTGGCCAATAGTTTTTTCTTCTATTTTTTTGGGGTCTCTGAAAGCGTATTTCCCTTTGCGCTGGGCTTCTATTAGGGAAAAGATTTCTATAAATTCTTTGGCCCATATGGCTTCTTTGATTGTGGTATCAATGTTCCATGCCAGGCATCTTTTGTATCTATTTAATATCTCTGTTTGGAAGGATTTCATTTTCTGGTCTAATTGTGCATTACAAATTGTTACAATGTCAGTTGTATTGCTGCCGGGTGTCCCTGTCGTGCCCGTGTTGTCTGTGCCTGGGGTTGTCCAAGCTTTTAGGGCACCTGCTGGATCAGTTGCTGGAGTTGTGGAGGCTGTTGTATTTATAGCTGTAGGGGCTATTGGCAACTGTTGTGCTTGTTGTGGCGGGATTGCTATAGGTGGTGTTACGGGTGGGTTGACAACCGTTATTGTAGGTTCTATTGCGATGGTGGGGTTTGAGGCCCCAGGTTCCCTTGTGGACGGTGTCTGTTTCCCCCTTAATTCTACCATTAGATGTTGTAATTCCGCTACCTTCTCGCATAGTTCTGACAATTTCTTGGTACCTTTTCTGGCGCCTTCGGATATTTTTCTCCTTTTTGATGGTGCAGAAAACTCCTCCTGGCTGGGTGGGCTTGTAATTCCTTCCCTGGGTAGGCCGTACATTTTTTCTCTAACCCATGCCCATCCGTAGTGCTCTGCCGCTTCAATGGCTGCTAGCAGTTGTGGAGATTTGGGCTTCTGCGCCGGTGTTGGGGGTGCCCGTGTTTTCCGTTTGGGACCCATGTTTTTCTATGCCTGTTATAGAAAAAAGAAAAAAGGGTTTTTTTCAAGGAGTAAAACCGTTGTTATCGGCGAGTTCTTTGCGCCTGTTCTATTTGTTGCCCGTGACTGGGTAAATGTTGACTGGTGCCTTCTTGCCCGGGTTCAGAAAAATTGGGCAGCCTCCAGGTTTGATTGGTTCCGCTGTGAGGTCGCCCTGCAATTTTACAGAAATGATTTTCAATCTGCAGTCTTTGAGCCCGCCGCGCTTGAAACTGTGTTCGCTAGCTCTGTGTGGTTGTAAAGCAAAGACGAGGTCCCAAACTGGCTTGTGACTCTGCCCAAGTTTAAAACTGCCTTGTGTTATCTTGCCCCGTCTGCTTTATAGCGCGGGGGTTCCGGTCCACTGTAATGAAACTTCCGGACATAAATGTCTATTTATCCTCTCTCATAGTCTCAGCGCGGTGGCTCACCTTAAAAGTGTTGAATCGTAAGCCGTCCGTGCCGTGCTTGTTCGTGTGCAGCTTCTCCCTCGTTCGCACTGGTTTTGGGGAAGATTCCGTGGCACGCGTCTTTGTTTGTTTTGTTTTGGACACGCTCACAGCTCGCTTTTCTTTCTATGCCGAAAAATGTTGAAGTTGACAGCGTCCGCACTGGCCGTTCGGTTGCCGCTTCTTTCCTTCGTTAAAGCTGTATTGCAAATGCTTTGAACAGTACAATGTTCTGGAAGGAAAAAGACACTGCGATGTACAGCGAACTTCAAGAATTGCTAAAGAAGCAAGAAGATTTGGAAGACACTGAGTAAACAGTGAACCTCCTGTTTGCTTGGGTCCCCGTTCAAGGTCCACAAACAGATTGTGTTTACTCTGAGCATGCTGCTCTCATTTATAGGACCCAGGGAGGCCCTGGGTCTTTGTTCTGTATGTGATGGGGGCGGCTGTTGTCGCAGCAGCCGGCCGGATAGCCGACTGTCTGACCCCCTGGTGGGGGCAGATCTTTGAACCTGGGCCCTGCCTGATGGTTGTTTCCTTGTGGCGCTTTAGCACCTTGCAGTTTTGAGGAAGGGAAGTGATGACTGTTCACACCTTACCCTTCCGTGGCTTTTGTGCTGCAGAGACTGCATGTCTCCGTAGCTGGGGGGAAGGAGAGGAGCAGGCGCGGGGGGTTGGGGGTGCCCCTCTCCCAGCTGCCGATGATAACAGCAGTTACCCTGCCTCGCTTGTGTGATGCCCATGCAGCATTGCCCATGCTCGCCACTCCCTAATTGTTTCATGGTTCCCGGTGGAGGCTGTGACAGGTGCAGTCGACGCTTACTTTAATTACATATACTTGCTGTGTGACACACGGCTCGTGCTTGTACCTGATCTGAGCAGATGCCGGATCTACTTGCATATTATTTTGGCAGGCGGACATTTTGCACGCAAAATGCCCGCGAAATAACCGACTTTTCCAGGCAGTGAACCCGAAACGGCTGTACGCATGATTGCACCACCTGGGAATGGATGCCGTTTTCTGAGGCGGGGGTGCAAATAGGACTTGTTCTGTTTGGGCGCCATATAGGAATGACATTGGCAACGGAATTGATTCTTAAGGGATACCGTCTCCCTTTTTAAAATGCTTTGCTTTGCCATTTCACACATCTGAATGCCCTGTGTCCTGTACAGCCTCATTGCCTTTTAGGCTTGTTCACAGCGTGCCCTCATCATGATGTCCTGCACAGCGAGCCTGGCCGCTCACGCCTGATGGTCACATGACCTGTGGCGCTTACGGCGCCAGAGGAACTGACAGCACAAATGTTAAAATAATAACTGCAAGAGATGTAAGATTCATAAAATAGCAAATACTACTGAAGAGAAATGAGGGCGATGTCTCATTATGCCTTGACAAGAACATAACTGGAAAGTCATCATACATTGGGCAGGTGTCTGCAAGCCCTGGCTCGAAAGATATTTTGGACTACAACTCCCATGATCCCTCCCCATTAACTATACTGTCTAGAGCTTTTGAGAGTTGTAGTCCAAAACATGTGGGGAGCCAAAGGTTGTAGACCCATGCATCATGAGAGGGGCTGCCTTTGTGTGCCCGTTCAGCCTCTTGCAGTTGTGTACTGTCCTTGAATGCTATGTATAATCATAGTGTGCTACATAGAGCCTCACCTATGCAGGTTCTGCCATAATATGCCAGGTGCATCCTTGTACAACCGCGGGATGCCATCCTATGCCAGTTTAAGCCTCGTCTGCCACTATAGTCATTATATGGAAGGCTCCCTGGTTTCCCTGTTTACTGATTAGCAAAAAAAAAATATAAAAACGTAAATGCACGCCTCGTGGTTGGTTGTCAAACATGCCTGGCAGGTCAATGGCTGTGCATTGTAACATAACAGAAAGGGTGAAAAAGGAATTTGTTTTGTATGTTTTTAATTGTATAGTGGTATGAAGCCCTTGACTTGTTGTGCAAGGATGCAGCCCAAGGAGCTTCCCATTGCAGGCGTCCAAGTGCTAGTGTGTTTTTTCATGTAAATAAATGTTGCAAAATACTAGTTCCAAGTTTTTTATTACATAGCAAAAAATTAAAATGGATAAATAAACACAAAAATGATCCAAAAAATAAATATGGATATAGACAGAAATGGTGGAAAAACATATTGAGCCTTAATAATATGCAAAAACAGCCCCACAAGGCCAAGTGCTGCCATCGCATGCCAAGTGCAGCTTCCATCACCCAAGTACTGCCACCATTTTATTCCTGGTAAGCCTTCCCTCAACATTTGATCTTCAAGCTCATCAGTGCCTAGTTATCATCAGGTGAGATCCTATCAGTCTTTATGCATGCACTGTAAGACCTACTTTATAAGAAATGCAGAACCTATTCAACTTCAGCCAATCTCTGGCCTCTTGGTGATTCCGGGCATCTCCCAGCTCATCTACCAACCTTGAGGCCAACGTCCTACCTAAAGACATCCAATCATGTTACAGACCACACAACGGTCCCGAAACACTCTTATGAAGGTCAGGGAGGAATTGAATAAAGCAAGAGACTGTGATTGCATGTGGATCCACATGTGTCTCGACCTATCTGAGGCTTTTAATACGGTGGACCACAACACTACCAATCACTACCTAGAAAAGATATGCGGAATCGGAGAGTCAGCCTTGCAGTGGTTTAAATCCTTCCTTTTCAACCGCGCCCAACAGATCAAGCTGCCGCTTCCCTATCGTCCTACGTAACAGAAGTGAAATATCCTTATTGCCTCCCTGCCTTCGAGCTACATGGTGAGGCTAACCGACACTGCCGCTGCAATATTTAGCTGACTTCTATTGCTTTAGAACGTTTTAAACATGCGCTTACCATATGTTGTGCTAGAGCTGCCTGGTCCCAAAATGGCGGTTGCAACGCAGCGCCATAGTGTCTCTGCTGCTTAGTTGCTAGGTGTGGGATACATTTATCCACTCAGCAGTACTTCCCCTGCACTTCAGCAGTTAACAGCAAAATGGCTGCGCTGGCTCCTTTGAGCACCACTGCCTCGCATTAAAACTGCATTTTGCAGCTATAAAAGGATGGCTGCACTGTTTTGCTAAGCACCATTGGGCAAGATGGAACAGGGAGCCCCCTGAGAAAGGCCGCTAGGGTGTGTTCTTGTGTGTACTAAAGAAGCGGAGTGAAAAAGCCTAAAGTTTTCCATTGAAAAAGGGAAACATTTTACATTTAAAATGATGCCGCTCTGATGCTCTTTTCATCTGTTCTACATTACTCTGCTTTTATCAGTGAGGCCCTGCTATGCTCATCCATATTCAGATTGTGCTCATCAGAAAAGAACATTATTCCTGAATGGCAGGCCGTGTCAGATCAAGTCTGGGAAATCAACAGAATCTTTGTTTTCAGCTGCACGGAAAAGCACTTGACTTTTGGGGCTACAAAATGTCAAAAATCACTGCTTCAAAAGAAATCCTGTAGATAGGATGGAAAACCAGATCAAGGATCTACAGTTGAGGAATGAAAAGTTGTCCTTAAAGCTCTCAGAACAGGAACATTTTTCAAGACGGAACAATGTTAGGGTGGTTGGCCTTCCCGAGGACATGGAGAGGGCCAAACCCATGGATTTTATAGAGAAAGTACTAATGTCTGTGCTTAAACTGGACCCTAAAATACATCTGGACTTGAAGAGGGCACATCAGAGCTTGGGACCAAAGCCAGTTCAGGGCCAATGACCCAGGCACTTTGTGGTTAAGTTCCTGCAATTTCCAATTAAAGAGATGGTGCTAAGTAAAGCTTGCAAGCTCCATGATTTGACCTGGAATGGTCACAAGGTGATGATTTTTGGGGACCTCAGCCGGGATGTCCTTGAAAAGAGAAGAGAGTTCAAAGCTGCAAAAGATAAAGCAAAGGCAAAGAATCTGAAATACTATATGGTCTATCCGGCCATCTTCTGTGTTATTAAGGATGGCAGATTGTTTTCCTTTCATGATAATAGAGGGGCTGAAGCCTTCTTGAGTGACCTGGAAGGGGGTGTGGAGAGGAGTGACATGGAACAACCTATGGAGGCCTCCACAACGGTTTTCCATCAAAGAAGAAAAGATAAGATGTTTGTCATCAATTTTTGGAGATGCTCTGGTGTATTTATGGTTCCCTTACTTTCATCTTTCAAAGGTTGCTGACATTCTATCTGCTTTATTTTATTTCTTTTTATTTTACTTTTTTCATTGAAGCCTATGTAATTGTAACGGCCTCCGAGATCCGTTATGGGATTGTTTACATTTAGTTTTGTGGCCGCAAGCCTTTTTGAGGAAAGGCCATCATATCACGTCATGGCGTGACTGCGGAGCAGAAGGGAGGAAGAACGGCGCTCTGCGTGTGGGGGAGTCAACACACTGCTATGGACTGAAGAGTTTGCGGCCGTGTGTATATGCGGCGGAATGGCAATAAACATTCAATCAAACTGGGAAACCCCCATGGCCACCCTGGGCTGAACAGACAGTTGGTGGTAGCCTGTAAAGACATGACCATATTTGGAAGACAAAGGCAGCCCCATCTGTCTCAAAATACTATGTGATGAATAAACTTTTAAGACTGTTAATTCTGTAACTGGACAGTGCAGTAATGTAAATGTTGTACAGTTTAAGTGTAATATTTGTGGCTATCAAACAAGATGTGTTAGCCTTCACTGGCATATGGTGGACAGAAATGGCAGGGAATTGGATATTCTGAGAAAAGTGTACATGATGCCACTTTGAAATTCAATACTGACATGCCTAATGATAATCCATATACATGTATAACGTTATAGAATTTTAGGCCAAATATTTCTCACTGAAAACGGCAAAAAATTGTTAAGCGGACAAAACAAAGTCTTACCAACTGCAGAGTTGGACTGGCATGCTCTGTGTAAAATAAATCTGCATATGTAATTTGTTAAAGTGCCCCAAATGTATAAATGTGTAATTTATATTAAGATAGATTTTTTGGCAAAATGGACTGTGGGAAGGCTTTGCACATCATAAAGTACATTCCCATAAACTAAGTCCCCTACTAGAGGCGGCAACCAACATTGGCTGACCTATCCGGGTCTTGGGGGTAGGTCTAGCTCAGTTAAGACTAACAATAAACCAGTGATGTCACCCGCTTTTATGTAAAGGGTCGAAGCTCACAGGGTCAGACAATCTCTCCTGAATTTCCAGCGCCTGCATATCCTGACATTCCAGATCCACCTCTGAAGATTCCAGACTCTACTGCAAGGCCAAAGCATAGCTGATCCTATCCCAGCAAAGTCAAAGCATAGCTGATCCTATCCCAGCAATGCCATTGATCCAGAAATTTCACTAAAATCCCAATAACCAAGGGGAAAAGCTGTGGTACCCTTTTGGGAAGCATCCTGAGACTAGACCGGCTTTTTGCTGACTCCCTGCATGCCCTCTGTATTGTTGCCATCATCCAGTGACCAGATTTGCCAGCTGCTTGCTGTTAGGAGTGTCCGCCGCCTTCCTGTGACCAGAACCTTTTGAGTCCAGAATCCGGTTGACTGTCCAAATCCCCAAACTCAAGTGCAGATTGTGAGTATTTCCCCATCCCATAGCAACACATAGCCTACCCCATCTTGACCCTTTGTCTTTGATCCCCTCTCTAAGTAATCATATCCCTACCCTGGTAACTTGTTTAAAACTGTTAGAATTCTCTGTGCATCTTGTCCGTGATTTCCTAGTGTTAGCGCAATTCTTTCATTCACCCCATCTTGTAACTCCTTAGCAATATTTGGAATAATTTAAATTAACTCCCACATAGATCTGAACGCGGGGTGAGAAGGTTAAGGCCCTGATTCATGGATTATTTGCGCTAAAATAAACGTGATTTGTGTGCCATTCTGCCCGCAAATCCCTGTTTAACAAATGGGGATTTGCGGGCAGAATGGCGCACAAATCCCATTTCTTTCAGCACAAATAATCCATGAATCAGGCCTTAAATTGCAAATTAACATTGGATCGTAACGTGTCTTCCTTTAACAATATAGTCTAGATAATTTAGTTTAAGTAAAACTTGCCTTTCCTTTTTAAAACCGATTTTCTCTTTTTAACTGCTCTATTTCCCCAAAATTGAAACTCATTCCAACTTGAAAATCTCACTTAATTCTTCAGCTATAGTCACTCTTTCACCTCTATATTATCCCTGTGATGAGCATCTATTCCCCGGCCCAAAAACCGCATTCCCAAGCTGTGTATTTCACCCGTTTTTCTAAGAAAACGTTTTTGACATTTAAAACTGCAATGAAAAAAAATGCAACTGTCCAACGTGTGATTTGACTGCACTGTGTTTTGAGAACTGTGTGCCTTTGTGATACTTTACCTCATAGTTGCTAATGATATAACATCCCTGATACTGTGATAAAACATATGTACATCTTTATTTAAACACACATATATTTAATTATTTGTCAAAATCTGAGTGTCATTTTAGGCCATTGCAGCGAGTTTGTTTTGTGAGGGAAGGTCGGATTTTGATTCCCCTGCTGCTTCTTTCTATCCATTCAGAATTCGAGTAATTGATGGTTGATGGAACATTTCAGGGGGAAACCTTAACTTGGGTGCTATCTATCCTAATTGAAAAAGTGCTTCTGTTCATTTGTGCTTTGGGTATGTTCTTGTAGAAGGTTACCCAAGTGTATTTCAGTGGTTTTCATGGTAAATATCACCCCATTGGTGATTGCTGCTCCAATATAAAAAAAATTCGATTTCCTTTGAAATTAAAATAAATAAATATTGTATTCCCACCAACCGGCCTGGTTCATGGTCCATTGTGACCTGGGGTATTTGTAAAAGAGGGTGTGAGACGGGTCGGGTATCGGCTCAATTTGAATTTGTAGAAAATAAAGAAAAGGTATTCTAATTGAGCGCTACATCATAGGTTAGGATCAAGTGTCCTGTCCAGTGTGTGACGCCCGGTTGAAATCCTTAACATAAGCAACTACAATCTTCTTGAACCAACCGAATCCACCGGCAGGCGGAAGCCGGCCGATGGTGAAGGCCAAAGAAAAAGGCCCTGTTTGCCCCTGTTCGCCTCGGTACGGTGAGGCTGCTTGTAGCCTCAACCTTGATCCCCGTGCTCACCATTACATTGACTGTGCACACAAGGTACTTTTCTCAGAATTTACTGCTGCTGCCTAGCGTGCTACAAAACTTGTCAACATTGTCTCTGCATTTGGCCCATTTCCTCCTGGCACATGACTACTCGTATTCAGCCTGCCTCTCCCGTCCGATCACGGCGTCGTTTGGCCCTGTTCTATTTTTGCCCAACTTGCTGTAATCACATCGTAAAGTTTGCTAATAGTTGCTCCATTCCTCCTGTCATCTAGCCCACGGCATTGTTTCTGTATTGTTTGATGTTATTTGTTGCTACATACACCACTAGTATCCCCACTGCTGCTAACTGCCTATTTACAAAATGTACACTTTTGAATGCCCCCTTTGTTCATTATAATATTGTTTCTCGCTGATTGCGCAAACGTTCCTGTACCTTTACCTGTTGCAAAACTACATTACTGTGATTCTTCACCACCATTATTTGTCTAGAACGAATGTTAGCAACCCGTATTTGGGTGCCTTGTGCCTACCCAGCTGACATCCCAGTATCTGGCCACCTAGGGTTCAACTGTGACTATGTATGCCCCCATCAGAAACTTAGTTCTGGCTAGCCGTCTTATCTTGACCACTATCATTAGCGTTAGCACCCCCCCCACCCACAACTTCATCCACCAGGGTGAACTCCTACTCTTGCACGCCTAGGAGCCACACCATCATGGCCAAGCATTCCTCTCCAGATTACCACATTACACCTACCATCTTCCTCCCACCACTGATCCTACCAACTCCTTTCCTTCCCCCTTTGAAGCTCTCGTATATCTCACCACTCTCTAGAACCTCCAAACTGCCTATAGTAACCATTACCAACAATCACCCTGACTTGCCACTTCACATACCACAAACCACCAAGACCATCAGCCCTGTTACCACGCCTGATACTTTGACTACCACCACCACACTGCTGCCTATTCATCACTGCCCCATAAGTAGCCGAAATGCTAGGCTTGGCAACAGACTTGGTAAAACCAACAAGATACCATCTGACCCATTGCCTGCCAACAATTCTCCTCAGTACACCCCCAACAAAAAACCTAAACATATAAAGAAGACTAGTTTGGCCACGGCATACCCAAACTTTCTGGCCACAGTAACAACCTGACTGCTATCCTCGGGGCATTTATCAATGCCAGGTCCCTTGTCGCCCATGCAATAGACATTGCAGATCTAATATTAGAAACAAATCTACACTTCCTCGCCATTACCGAGACCTGGTTACATGCAGCGGCTGGACCATCAATCCTTTTAGCTACCCCTGAGAACTATACGGTCCTCAGAGCGGATAGAGAATCATCTAGAGGAGGTGGGGTGGCTTTCATAGCTAAAGCCACTTTGGGACTTAGAATTGCCCCACACACCCCCACTGAATCATGCAAACTATTGACTGTGAAACTTCCCCTCACAAACTCTAGAACTATAACAATGCATCTAATGTATAGACGACCCGGACCATTGGGCTCCTTCGAAGAAGATATGAATACACTTCTTTCCACCAACACAAAACCCACTTCACAAATCCTCCTACTATGCAACCTCAACTTAGGTTTCAATGACCCTACTGACCAACTTGCAAAGTCCATAGCCAATTCCCTAGCTGAATTTGGCCTCATTCAAAGAGTCCTACTCCCTACTCATGACAAAGGAAGAATCCTTGATTGCATAGCAGAGCTTAACTGTATCACTACCATCACTTCTATCCTGGAACAACCACTCCCTTCTATCCTTCAATCTTCAAGACTGTATTCCTCCTAATGAAGAAAATCGTATTGCCCCTTCCATGCCTACCAGGAATAAAACGAACATTACAGATGATAAACTTATGCCTTTCCTCCAACCCTTACTCAAGCCTTCCTCAACCTCCTCTGACCCATCAGACTTAGTGGACCTGTACAATAAAACCTTGACCACAGCACTAGATAGCATTGCCCCTTAAAAGTGAGTAAAAGTAAACCAAAAGCACACCAAAACTCTTGGTTCACCCCTAAACTCAAAGCACTAAGAAATGAAAAAAGAAAATGTGAAACATCCTGGAGAAACAACCCCTCCTTAGCGAATAAAGACATGCTGCTCAAAATCACAGCCAGCTATAAAGAAGAAATTCTGTTAGCTAAAAGGGACACCTACAACAACAGGATTGAGAAGGCCAGCTCAAATTCCAGAGAACTATTTACTATTCTAAGAGAACTTGAATCCCCTATCCCCACGACTGAAAACTGTATCAAGGACAAGGCCTGGTGCACCAAAATTCAAGAAGTTCTAACCAACAAAATCACTATGCTTCAAAAGAAAATAGCAGCCAAAAAACAATATCTGACTCAGCATACTACTCCCATACCCACCTCTATCCTGCCGAAATCACATCAGCAATTCAAATTCACTCCAATATCCACCCAAGAAGTAATCAACATTACTGCCTCACTCAAACTTTCCAATTGCCAACTTGATCCCTGTCCAGCATCCGTCATCAAAGATGCAGCCAAAGAACTTGCCCCCTTTATCATCACTTTCATCAATGCCTCCATTCGCACAGGTACCGTTCGAACTAACTTGAAGAACTCATGGGTACTCCCACTCCTAAAAAAAAAAACACACACTTGACCCCAGCGATCCCCACTCATTTCCGACCTATCACCACTGTCCCTTTTCTCCTTAAAATCATTGACAAGGCTGCCTACAACCAAATTCAAATGTACCTTGAGACCCACAAGCTACTTGGACTCCACCAATCTGGATTCAGACCCCAACATGGGACAGAAACTGCCCTGAGCGATCTGAACATCCAGATTGAGGACCTTAAGGACAAAGGGAAACCTGCTCTATTGCTTCTGTTGGATTTTTCGGTCGCCTTTGATCTTGTCGATCACAAGGTACTTTGTAGACATTTATCCACTGCGGCCCACTTTTCAACAGAAGCAACAACATGGATCCAATCTTTCCTTAATAATAGATCCATGAGAGTTTTCTCTGCTTCGGCAGCAGCTGACCCTATCCCCATCACCTGCGGTGTCCCACATGGTTCATGCGTATCACCGACCATGTACAATGTGTTCACCAAACCTTTGTTTGATGATCTGGACCATCTGGGTGTCACCTACACTAATTATGCAGATGACACACAGATCCTCCTACCCCTGACAGGAGATTATGATAAGGACCTTGCTCTCATCAATAAAATCTACCCAATCATTCAGGCCTGGATGGCCACTCACGGTCTGCGCCTGAATGATGAAAAAACGGAGCTACTCCTTTTAGCTTCTCCTGCCAACATGAAGAAACTTAGTAACCAATAGCTGTCCTTTAACATTGATGGTAATGATATAAAGGTGGCAAATGAAGTTAAAAACTTGGGTTTTTACCTCGACTCTTCCCTGAGTCTGCGCAAACAGGTTAGTGCAACAGCCTTGTCGCCAGCATACACTTGCAAGCTTATTCATTCTTGCAAATCCTTTCTCTCCTCGGAAAGCTGTATTAACTTAGCACGAGCACTTGTTTTATCAAAAATTGACTGATGCAATGCTCTTTACTAAGGGGCCAGTAAAAATATTATTAATAAGCTCCAGATCTTGTAGAACAATGCCCTAAGAACTGCTGTGGGCATCTCCAGACGGCAACAAATTTCAACTACTAGACGAAATAACAACTGGCTTTCCATGCAAGAAAGAATCCAGTTCAAAACAGTCTCCCTGACTTATAAATGCCTTAACAACGCTGCCCCTCAATACTTGGCAGACAAATTTGTCAAAAACAACCCCATTAAACCAACCAGGACGACTAACATCGGCAGTTGCCTAAGGGTGCCGAGATTCAAATAAAAAAGAGCAGGAGGAAGCAGCATCCCAGTTATGGCTGCCCAACTATGGAACTCCCTTCCCCCTACACTATGATCTGACCAATCCTTTTACAAATCCAGAAAAGACACCAAACAATGGCTGCTCTCCAAAGACACACCGCAATAGACCTATTCTCCCCATGTATAGTTTCACTATATCCCTCATCCTAGCCTGCGAGGAATGTCGGAACATTCTTCCCCACTGTGTCAGATAACTAGGGGTGTCTGCACACTCATCTCACACTTCCTACTCCCAGTCTATACCCCCTACTTGCATCAACTTGTATTTATCTTTCGTCAGCAACATTGTATTTTCTATGAACATTCCATGCCTCTATTTAAGTCGCGTATCGATATATTTTCCACATGCCTTCTTTGTAATTATTGTGTGTACTTCCCTTTCTGTAACCATGAATATGCATATTCTTGTAATGCCCCCAGATTCCCTAGGGTATGATGCGCACTATAAATAAATAAACACGCCATGATATGAAGACCCTAGGCTGGAGGCCTCCATGTCATGGGGTGAGGGAAGCCCTATGACTTTAAAAATAAATAGTTTATTTTTGAAGTCACTCTGCCTTCATAAAGACATGTTTTCCGTTATGGTTCATTCCTTAACGGAAATAATACTTTACGAAGTCAGAGTGACTACAAAAAGAAACCATTTATTTTTGAAGTATTATGGCTCCCCTCAACCCTATGCCGTGTGCGTGTGTGAGTGTATGGTGAAAGAGTGCACACAAATGTATGGGTGGCTGGGTATGTGTTTGTGCGTGTACGGTGAAAGGGTGCACATTTAAATGTATGGGTGGCTGCCTGGGTGTGCCTGTATGGGGAGACCTGTATGGTGAGTGTCCACACTTAAATGTATAGGTGGCTGTCTGTGTGAGTGTATGGTGAAAGGGTGAACACAAAAGTATTGGTGGCCGGGTGTGCCTGTACGGTGAAAGGATGAACACTTAAATGTATGGGTGGCTGCCTGGGTGTGCCTGTATGGTGAAAGGGTGCACACTTAAATGTATGGGTAGGTGCCTGGGGGTGTGTTCCTGTATGGTGAAAGGGTGCACACTTAAATGTATGGGTAGGTGCCTGGTTGTGCCTGTATGGTGAAAGTGTGCACACTTAAATATATTGGTGGCTGCATGTGTGTGCATGTATGGTGAAAGGTTGCGCACTTAAATGTACGGGTGGCTGCCTGGGTGTGTCTGTATGGTGAAAGGGGGCACACTTAAATGTATGGATAGGTGCCTGGGGGTGTGTGCCTGTATGGTGAAAGGCTGCACACTTAAATGTATTGGTGGCTGCATAGGTGTGCCTGTATGGTGAAAGGGTGCACACTTAAATGTATGGGTGGCTGCATAGGTGTGCCTGTATGGTGAAAAAGTGCACGCTTAAATATATGGATAGCTGGTTGTGCGTGTGTATATATGGTGAATGGTGTGTGTGCTTGTGTTCAGAGGTGCGTCAAAACCTACATTTCAGGGGGGCTAATCTTTCAAATGTTGGGAGAGGCGCTAACTTCACATGTGATGGGGAGGAGCAACATGCCTCATACACAAGTCCTGGGATAAGGTAGAGGTACATGAAGGTAATGCCTGACTTAGCTACATGTATTCTTCATTACTCCTAGTCCCACTCTTCCTCATCCCAGTACTTACCAGTGAGGCAAGAAGCCTCATACGTAAGCACTGGGACAAGGAAGAGGGACATGGAGGTAATTCTGGGCCAATTAGCTGATTTTGGAGTTTGGGGTAGGGAATGGGAGGGAGAAGGGATGTGTTGGAGGGTGGGGTTGTGCAATAAATCATAATGGCCGTCCATGTCCATGCTAAGCAGGCATGATATGTGGTATTAGTGGCTAGAGAGGCATTTTGTTGCAGCCAGTCTAGTCATTCCTCAGTTTGTTATGACTCTTTTTTAACTGGGCATTTCTGATAAAGCAGTCCTGCTAAGTCTAATTACATGGCTTGACTGGCATTTGGGTTCTGCCAGTCTAGTGGTTTCTTACTGCAGCACTGTATATTTTTCTGGGCATCTGTGATAAAATTATATGATATAAGTCATACATAACGCACCTGTACACAAGTGTTTTTAGGCTCGACAAGACAAGGGAAGGAAAACAAAGGGAGGACAAGACAAATTATCTTACTAAGCCTTGTGTCAATCAGATTGTGCAAGGGCGAGAACGAGAAGTGCAAGGGGACAGGGAGGGGGTAAGTGCAAGGGAGATGAGAGGGGAAAACAGGGCAGCAATGCTCTGAGTAAGTGCAGCCAGGGCAGCGCGGCTCTGGGTAGTGCAAGGAGAACAAAGGACTGTAGGGTTACAGTTACAGCCCCTAACTGCGTGGTAGGCTCGTAGGCAGTGCAAGGGTGATTGATCAAGAAATGCAGAACCTATTCAACTTCAGCCAATCTCTGGCCTCTTGGTGATTCCGGGCATCTCCCAGCTCATCTACCAACCTTGAGGCCAACGTCCTACCTAAAGACATCCAATCATGTTACAGACCACACAACGGTCCCGAAACACTCTTATGAAGGTCAGGGAGGAATTGAATAAAGCAAGAGACTGTGATTGCATGTGGATCCACATGTGTCTCGACCTATCTGAGGCTTTTAATACGGTGGACCACAACACTACCAATCACTACCTAGAAAAGATATGCGGAATCGGAGAGTCAGCCTTGCAGTGGTTTAAATCCTTCCTTTTCAACCGCGCCCAACAGATCAAGCTGCCGCTTCCCTATCGTCCTACGTAACAGAAGTGAAATATCCTTATTGCCTCCCTGCCTTCGAGCTACATGGTGAGGCTAACCGACACTGCCGCTGCAATATTTAGCTGACTTCTATTGCTTTAGAACGTTTTAAACATGCGCTTACCATATGTTGTGCTAGAGCTGCCTGGTCCCAAAATGGCGGTTGCAACGCAGCGCCATAGTGTCTCTGCTGCTTAGTTGCTAGGTGTGGGATACATTTATCCACTCAGCAGTACTTCCCCTGCACTTCAGCAGTTAACAGCAAAATGGCTGCGCTGGCTCCTTTGAGCACCACTGCCTCGCATTAAAACTGCATTTTGCAGCTATAAAAGGATGGCTGCACTGTTTTGCTAAGCACCATTGGGCAAGATGGAACAGGGAGCCCCCTGAGAAAGGCCGCTAGGGTGTGTTCTTGTGTGTACTAAAGAAGCGGAGTGAAAAAGCCTAAAGTTTTCCATTGAAAAAGGGAAACATTTTACATTTAAAATGATGCCGCTCTGATGCTCTTTTCATCTGTTCTACATTACTCTGCTTTTATCAGTGAGGCCCTGCTATGCTCATCCATATTCAGATTGTGCTCATCAGAAAAGAACATTATTCCTGAATGGCAGGCCGTGTCAGATCAAGTCTGGGAAATCAACAGAATCTTTGTTTTCAGCTGCACGGAAAAGCACTTGACTTTTGGGGCTACAAAATGTCAAAAATCACTGCTTCAAAAGAAATCCTGTAGATAGGATGGAAAACCAGATCAAGGATCTACAGTTGAGGAATGAAAAGTTGTCCTTAAAGCTCTCAGAACAGGAACATTTTTCAAGACGGAACAATGTTAGGGTGGTTGGCCTTCCCGAGGACATGGAGAGGGCCAAACCTATGGATTTTATAGAGAAAGTACTAATGTCTGTGCTTAAACTGGACCCTAAAATACATCTGGACTTGAAGAGGGCACATCAGAGCTTGGGACCAAAGCCAGTTCAGGGCCAATGACCCAGGCACTTTGTGGTTAAGTTCCTGCAATTTCCAATTAAAGAGATGGTGCTAAGTAAAGCTTGCAAGCTCCATGATTTGACCTGGAATGGTCACAAGGTGATGATTTTTGGGGACCTCAGCCGGGATGTCCTTGAAAAGAGAAGAGAGTTCAAAGCTGCAAAAGATAAAGCAAAGGCAAAGAATCTGAAATACTATATGGTCTATCCGGCCATCTTCTGTGTTATTAAGGATGGCAGATTGTTTTCCTTTCATGATAATAGAGGGGCTGAAGCCTTCTTGAGTGACCTGGAAGGGGGTGTGGAGAGGAGTGACATGGAACAACCTATGGAGGCCTCCACAACGGTTTTCCATCAAAGAAGAAAAGATAAGATGTTTGTCATCAATTTTTGGAGATGCTCTGGTGTATTTATGGTTCCCTTACTTTCATCTTTCAAAGGTTGCTGACATTCTATCTGCTTTATTTTATTTCTTTTTATTTTACTTTTTTCATTGAAGCCTATGTAATTGTAACGGCCTCCGAGATCCGTTATGGGATTGTTTACATTTAGTTTTGTGGCCGCAAGCCTTTTTGAGGAAAGGCCATCATATCACGTCATGGCGTGACTGCGGAGCAGAAGGGAGGAAGAACGGCGCTCTGCGTGTGGGGGAGTCAACACACTGCTATGGACTGAAGAGTTTGCGGCCGTGTGTATATGCGGCGGAATGGCAATAAACATTCAATCAAACTGGGAAACCCCCATGGCCACCCTGGGCTGAACAGACAGTTGGTGGTAGCCTGTAAAGACATGACCATATTTGGAAGACAAAGGCAGCCCCATCTGTCTCAAAATACTATGTGATGAATAAACTTTTAAGACTGTTAATTCTGTAACTGGACAGTGCAGTAATGTAAATGTTGTACAGTTTAAGTGTAATATTTGTGGCTATCAAACAAGATGTGTTAGCCTTCACTGGCATATGGTGGACAGAAATGGCAGGGAATTGGATATTCTGAGAAAAGTGTACATGATGCCACTTTGAAATTCAATACTGACATGCCTAATGATAATCCATATACATGTATAACGTTATAGAATTTTAGGCCAAATATTTCTCACTGAAAACGGCAAAAAATTGTTAAGCGGACAAAACAAAGTCTTACCAACTGCAGAGTTGGACTGGCATGCTCTGTGTAAAATAAATCTGCATATGTAATTTGTTAAAGTGCCCCAAATGTATAAATGTGTAATTTATATTAAGATAGATTTTTTGGCAAAATGGACTGTGGGAAGGCTTTGCACATCATAAAGTACATTCCCATAAACTAAGTCCCCTACTAGAGGCGGCAACCAACATTGGCTGACCTATCCGGGTCTTGGGGGTAGGTCTAGCTCAGTTAAGACTAACAATAAACCAGTGATGTCACCCGCTTTTATGTAAAGGGTCGAAGCTCACAGGGTCAGACAATCTCTCCTGAATTTCCAGCGCCTGCATATCCTGACATTCCAGATCCACCTCTGAAGATTCCAGACTCTACTGCAAGGCCAAAGCATAGCTGATCCTATCCCAGCAAAGTCAAAGCATAGCTGATCCTATCCCAGCAATGCCATTGATCCAGAAATTTCACTAAAATCCCAATAACCAAGGGGAAAAGCTGTGGTACCCTTTTGGGAAGCATCCTGAGACTAGACCGGCTTTTTGCTGACTCCCTGCATGCCCTCTGTATTGTTGCCATCATCCAGTGACCAGATTTGCCAGCTGCTTGCTGTTAGGAGTGTCCGCCGCCTTCCTGTGACCAGAACCTTTTGAGTCCAGAATCCGGTTGACTGTCCAAATCCCCAAACTCAAGTGCAGATTGTGAGTATTTCCCCATCCCATAGCAACACATAGCCTACCCCATCTTGACCCTTTGTCTTTGATCCCCTCTCTAAGTAATCATATCCCTACCCTGGTAACTTGTTTAAAACTGTTAGAATTCTCTGTGCATCTTGTCCGTGATTTCCTAGTGTTAGCGCAATTCTTTCATTCACCCCATCTTGTAACTCCTTAGCAATATTTGGAATAATTTAAATTAACTCCCACATAGATCTGAACGCGGGGTGAGAAGGTTAAGGCCCTGATTCATGGATTATTTGCGCTAAAATAAACGTGATTTGTGTGCCATTCTGCCCGCAAATCCCTGTTTAACAAATGGGGATTTGCGGGCAGAATGGCGCACAAATCCCATTTCTTTCAGCACAAATAATCCATGAATCAGGCCTTAAATTGCAAATTAACATTGGATCGTAACGTGTCTTCCTTTAACAATATAGTCTAGATAATTTAGTTTAAGTAAAACTTGCCTTTCCTTTTTAAAACCGATTTTCTCTTTTTAACTGCTCTATTTCCCCAAAATTGAAACTCATTCCAACTTGAAAATCTCACTTAATTCTTCAGCTATAGTCACTCTTTCACCTCTATATTATCCCTGTGATGAGCATCTATTCCCCGGCCCAAAAACCGCATTCCCAAGCTGTGTATTTCACCCGTTTTTCTAAGAAAACGTTTTTGACATTTAAAACTGCAATGAAAAAAAATGCAACTGTCCAACGTGTGATTTGACTGCACTGTGTTTTGAGAACTGTGTGCCTTTGTGATACTTTACCTCATAGTTGCTAATGATATAACATCCCTGATACTGTGATAAAACATATGTACATCTTTATTTAAACACACATATATTTAATTATTTGTCAAAATCTGAGTGTCATTTTAGGCCATTGCAGCGAGTTTGTTTTGTGAGGGAAGGTCGGATTTTGATTCCCCTGCTGCTTCTTTCTATCCATTCAGAATTCGAGTAATTGATGGTTGATGGAACATTTCAGGGGGAAACCTTAACTTGGGTGCTATCTATCCTAATTGAAAAAGTGCTTCTGTTCATTTGTGCTTTGGGTATGTTCTTGTAGAAGGTTACCCAAGTGTATTTCAGTGGTTTTCATGGTAAATATCACCCCATTGGTGATTGCTGCTCCAATATAAAAAAAATTCGATTTCCTTTGAAATTAAAATAAATAAATATTGTATTCCCACCAACCGGCCTGGTTCATGGTCCATTGTGACCTGGGGTATTTGTAAAAGAGGGTGTGAGACGGGTCGGGTATCGGCTCAATTTGAATTTGTAGAAAATAAAGAAAAGGTATTCTAATTGAGCGCTACATCATAGGTTAGGATCAAGTGTCCTGTCCAGTGTGTGACGCCCGGTTGAAATCCTTAACATAAGCAACTACAATCTTCTTGAACCAACCGAATCCACCGGCAGGCGGAAGCCGGCCGATGGTGAAGGCCAAAGAAAAAGGCCCTGTTTGCCCCTGTTCGCCTCGGTACGGTGAGGCTGCTTGTAGCCTCAACCTTGATCCCCGTGCTCACCATTACATTGACTGTGCACACAAGGTACTTTTCTCAGAATTTACTGCTGCTGCCTAGCGTGCTACAAAACTTGTCAACATTGTCTCTGCATTTGGCCCATTTCCTCCTGGCACATGACTACTCGTATTCAGCCTGCCTCTCCCGTCCGATCACGGCGTCGTTTGGCCCTGTTCTATTTTTGCCCAACTTGCTGTAATCACATCGTAAAGTTTGCTAATAGTTGCTCCATTCCTCCTGTCATCTAGCCCACGGCATTGTTTCTGTATTGTTTGATGTTATTTGTTGCTACATACACCACTAGTATCCCCACTGCTGCTAACTGCCTATTTACAAAATGTACACTTTTGAATGCCCCCTTTGTTCATTATAATATTGTTTCTCGCTGATTGCGCAAACGTTCCTGTACCTTTACCTGTTGCAAAACTACATTACTGTGATTCTTCACCACCATTATTTGTCTAGAACGAATGTTAGCAACCCGTATTTGGGTGCCTTGTGCCTACCCAGCTGACATCCCAGTATCTGGCCACCTAGGGTTCAACTGTGACTATGTATGCCCCCATCAGAAACTTAGTTCTGGCTAGCCGTCTTATCTTGACCACTATCATTAGCGTTAGCACCCCCCCCACCCACAACTTCATCCACCAGGGTGAACTCCTACTCTTGCACGCCTAGGAGCCACACCATCATGGCCAAGCATTCCTCTCCAGATTACCACATTACACCTACCATCTTCCTCCCACCACTGATCCTACCAACTCCTTTCCTTCCCCCTTTGAAGCTCTCGTATATCTCACCACTCTCTAGAACCTCCAAACTGCCTATAGTAACCATTACCAACAATCACCCTGACTTGCCACTTCACATACCACAAACCACCAAGACCATCAGCCCTGTTACCACGCCTGATACTTTGACTACCACCACCACACTGCTGCCTATTCATCACTGCCCCATAAGTAGCCGAAATGCTAGGCTTGGCAACAGACTTGGTAAAACCAACAAGATACCATCTGACCCATTGCCTGCCAACAATTCTCCTCAGTACACCCCCAACAAAAAACCTAAACATATAAAGAAGACTAGTTTGGCCACGGCATACCCAAACTTTCTGGCCACAGTAACAACCTGACTGCTATCCTCGGGGCATTTATCAATGCCAGGTCCCTTGTCGCCCATGCAATAGACATTGCAGATCTAATATTAGAAACAAATCTACACTTCCTCGCCATTACCGAGACCTGGTTACATGCAGCGGCTGGACCATCAATCCTTTTAGCTACCCCTGAGAACTATACGGTCCTCAGAGCGGATAGAGAATCATCTAGAGGAGGTGGGGTGGCTTTCATAGCTAAAGCCACTTTGGGACTTAGAATTGCCCCACACACCCCCACTGAATCATGCAAACTATTGACTGTGAAACTTCCCCTCACAAACTCTAGAACTATAACAATGCATCTAATGTATAGACGACCCGGACCATTGGGCTCCTTCGAAGAAGATATGAATACACTTCTTTCCACCAACACAAAACCCACTTCACAAATCCTCCTACTATGCAACCTCAACTTAGGTTTCAATGACCCTACTGACCAACTTGCAAAGTCCATAGCCAATTCCCTAGCTGAATTTGGCCTCATTCAAAGAGTCCTACTCCCTACTCATGACAAAGGAAGAATCCTTGATTGCATAGCAGAGCTTAACTGTATCACTACCATCACTTCTATCCTGGAACAACCACTCCCTTCTATCCTTCAATCTTCAAGACTGTATTCCTCCTAATGAAGAAAATCGTATTGCCCCTTCCATGCCTACCAGGAATAAAACGAACATTACAGATGATAAACTTATGCCTTTCCTCCAACCCTTACTCAAGCCTTCCTCAACCTCCTCTGACCCATCAGACTTAGTGGACCTGTACAATAAAACCTTGACCACAGCACTAGATAGCATTGCCCCTTAAAAGTGAGTAAAAGTAAACCAAAAGCACACCAAAACTCTTGGTTCACCCCTAAACTCAAAGCACTAAGAAATGAAAAAAGAAAATGTGAAACATCCTGGAGAAACAACCCCTCCTTAGCGAATAAAGACATGCTGCTCAAAATCACAGCCAGCTATAAAGAAGAAATTCTGTTAGCTAAAAGGGACACCTACAACAACAGGATTGAGAAGGCCAGCTCAAATTCCAGAGAACTATTTACTATTCTAAGAGAACTTGAATCCCCTATCCCCACGACTGAAAACTGTATCAAGGACAAGGCCTGGTGCACCAAAATTCAAGAAGTTCTAACCAACAAAATCACTATGCTTCAAAAGAAAATAGCAGCCAAAAAACAATATCTGACTCAGCATACTACTCCCATACCCACCTCTATCCTGCCGAAATCACATCAGCAATTCAAATTCACTCCAATATCCACCCAAGAAGTAATCAACATTACTGCCTCACTCAAACTTTCCAATTGCCAACTTGATCCCTGTCCAGCATCCGTCATCAAAGATGCAGCCAAAGAACTTGCCCCCTTTATCATCACTTTCATCAATGCCTCCATTCGCACAGGTACCGTTCGAACTAACTTGAAGAACTCATGGGTACTCCCACTCCTAAAAAAAAAAACACACACTTGACCCCAGCGATCCCCACTCATTTCCGACCTATCACCACTGTCCCTTTTCTCCTTAAAATCATTGACAAGGCTGCCTACAACCAAATTCAAATGTACCTTGAGACCCACAAGCTACTTGGACTCCACCAATCTGGATTCAGACCCCAACATGGGACAGAAACTGCCCTGAGCGATCTGAACATCCAGATTGAGGACCTTAAGGACAAAGGGAAACCTGCTCTATTGCTTCTGTTGGATTTTTCGGTCGCCTTTGATCTTGTCGATCACAAGGTACTTTGTAGACATTTATCCACTGCGGCCCACTTTTCAACAGAAGCAACAACATGGATCCAATCTTTCCTTAATAATAGATCCATGAGAGTTTTCTCTGCTTCGGCAGCAGCTGACCCTATCCCCATCACCTGCGGTGTCCCACATGGTTCATGCGTATCACCGACCATGTACAATGTGTTCACCAAACCTTTGTTTGATGATCTGGACCATCTGGGTGTCACCTACACTAATTATGCAGATGACACACAGATCCTCCTACCCCTGACAGGAGATTATGATAAGGACCTTGCTCTCATCAATAAAATCTACCCAATCATTCAGGCCTGGATGGCCACTCACGGTCTGCGCCTGAATGATGAAAAAACGGAGCTACTCCTTTTAGCTTCTCCTGCCAACATGAAGAAACTTAGTAACCAATAGCTGTCCTTTAACATTGATGGTAATGATATAAAGGTGGCAAATGAAGTTAAAAACTTGGGTTTTTACCTCGACTCTTCCCTGAGTCTGCGCAAACAGGTTAGTGCAACAGCCTTGTCGCCAGCATACACTTGCAAGCTTATTCATTCTTGCAAATCCTTTCTCTCCTCGGAAAGCTGTATTAACTTAGCACGAGCACTTGTTTTATCAAAAATTGACTGATGCAATGCTCTTTACTAAGGGGCCAGTAAAAATATTATTAATAAGCTCCAGATCTTGTAGAACAATGCCCTAAGAACTGCTGTGGGCATCTCCAGACGGCAACAAATTTCAACTACTAGACGAAATAACAACTGGCTTTCCATGCAAGAAAGAATCCAGTTCAAAACAGTCTCCCTGACTTATAAATGCCTTAACAACGCTGCCCCTCAATACTTGGCAGACAAATTTGTCAAAAACAACCCCATTAAACCAACCAGGACGACTAACATCGGCAGTTGCCTAAGGGTGCCGAGATTCAAATAAAAAAGAGCAGGAGGAAGCAGCATCCCAGTTATGGCTGCCCAACTATGGAACTCCCTTCCCCCTACACTATGATCTGACCAATCCTTTTACAAATCCAGAAAAGACACCAAACAATGGCTGCTCTCCAAAGACACACCGCAATAGACCTATTCTCCCCATGTATAGTTTCACTATATCCCTCATCCTAGCCTGCGAGGAATGTCGGAACATTCTTCCCCACTGTGTCAGATAACTAGGGGTGTCTGCACACTCATCTCACACTTCCTACTCCCAGTCTATACCCCCTACTTGCATCAACTTGTATTTATCTTTCGTCAGCAACATTGTATTTTCTATGAACATTCCATGCCTCTATTTAAGTCGCGTATCGATATATTTTCCACATGCCTTCTTTGTAATTATTGTGTGTACTTCCCTTTCTGTAACCATGAATATGCATATTCTTGTAATGCCCCCAGATTCCCTAGGGTATGATGCGCACTATAAATAAATAAACACGCCATGATATGAAGACCCTAGGCTGGAGGCCTCCATGTCATGGGGTGAGGGAAGCCCTATGACTTTAAAAATAAATAGTTTATTTTTGAAGTCACTCTGCCTTCATAAAGACATGTTTTCCGTTATGGTTCATTCCTTAACGGAAATAATACTTTACGAAGTCAGAGTGACTACAAAAAGAAACCATTTATTTTTGAAGTATTATGGCTCCCCTCAACCCTATGCCGTGTGCGTGTGTGAGTGTATGGTGAAAGAGTGCACACAAATGTATGGGTGGCTGGGTATGTGTTTGTGCGTGTACGGTGAAAGGGTGCACATTTAAATGTATGGGTGGCTGCCTGGGTGTGCCTGTATGGGGAGACCTGTATGGTGAGTGTCCACACTTAAATGTATAGGTGGCTGTCTGTGTGAGTGTATGGTGAAAGGGTGAACACAAAAGTATTGGTGGCCGGGTGTGCCTGTACGGTGAAAGGATGAACACTTAAATGTATGGGTGGCTGCCTGGGTGTGCCTGTATGGTGAAAGGGTGCACACTTAAATGTATGGGTAGGTGCCTGGGGGTGTGTTCCTGTATGGTGAAAGGGTGCACACTTAAATGTATGGGTAGGTGCCTGGTTGTGCCTGTATGGTGAAAGTGTGCACACTTAAATATATTGGTGGCTGCATGTGTGTGCATGTATGGTGAAAGGTTGCGCACTTAAATGTACGGGTGGCTGCCTGGGTGTGTCTGTATGGTGAAAGGGGGCACACTTAAATGTATGGATAGGTGCCTGGGGGTGTGTGCCTGTATGGTGAAAGGCTGCACACTTAAATGTATTGGTGGCTGCATAGGTGTGCCTGTATGGTGAAAGGGTGCACACTTAAATGTATGGGTGGCTGCATAGGTGTGCCTGTATGGTGAAAAAGTGCACGCTTAAATATATGGATAGCTGGTTGTGCGTGTGTATATATGGTGAATGGTGTGTGTGCTTGTGTTCAGAGGTGCGTCAAAACCTACATTTCAGGGGGGCTAATCTTTCAAATGTTGGGAGAGGCGCTAACTTCACATGTGATGGGGAGGAGCAACATGCCTCATACACAAGTCCTGGGATAAGGTAGAGGTACATGAAGGTAATGCCTGACTTAGCTACATGTATTCTTCATTACTCCTAGTCCCACTCTTCCTCATCCCAGTACTTACCAGTGAGGCAAGAAGCCTCATACGTAAGCACTGGGACAAGGAAGAGGGACATGGAGGTAATTCTGGGCCAATTAGCTGATTTTGGAGTTTGGGGTAGGGAATGGGAGGGAGAAGGGATGTGTTGGAGGGTGGGGTTGTGCAATAAATCATAATGGCCGTCCATGTCCATGCTAAGCAGGCATGATATGTGGTATTAGTGGCTAGAGAGGCATTTTGTTGCAGCCAGTCTAGTCATTCCTCAGTTTGTTATGACTCTTTTTTAACTGGGCATTTCTGATAAAGCAGTCCTGCTAAGTCTAATTACATGGCTTGACTGGCATTTGGGTTCTGCCAGTCTAGTGGTTTCTTACTGCAGCACTGTATATTTTTCTGGGCATCTGTGATAAAATTATATGATATAAGTCATACATAACGCACCTGTACACAAGTGTTTTTAGGCTCGACAAGACAAGGGAAGGAAAACAAAGGGAGGACAAGACAAATTATCTTACTAAGCCTTGTGTCAATCAGATTGTGCAAGGGCGAGAACGAGAAGTGCAAGGGGACAGGGAGGGGGTAAGTGCAAGGGAGATGAGAGGGGAAAACAGGGCAGCAATGCTCTGAGTAAGTGCAGCCAGGGCAGCGCGGCTCTGGGTAGTGCAAGGAGAACAAAGGACTGTAGGGTTACAGTTACAGCCCCTAACTGCGTGGTAGGCTCGTAGGCAGTGCAAGGGTGATTGATCAAGAAAGAGCCTGGACTCAGTGAGACTGAGGGTAGCCAAACAACCAGTTGGTACAGCAGACAGGTAGGTCAGCAGAGAAGGGAGAGAGAGAAAGCAGAAGAGAAGAGGAACATTTTGAGCTGCTTTCGGAACTTCAGGTGGTCCGGCTCAAGTTTGGGAGAGGCAGGGAGGCCATTCCAGAGGGAGGCATGTGCAGGGGAAAAGGATCTACCCCCTACTCTCTGCCTGGAGAAGCATCTAACCCTTAGGGCTCGAGAAGGAAGGTGTTTTGGAAGAGAGCGTTGGATGTAGTGCGGATCCCAGCCCCAGAAAGCCTTGTGGGCAATGCAAAGGGTCTTGAACTTGATCCTTGCAGCCACCGAGAGCCAGTGGAGAGATTTCATGGCTGGAGCGATACGGTCCCTGGGCTTGAAGCCAAGGGTAAGTCTCGCAGTCCTGTTCTGGATTAGTTGCAGAGGGCGGAGAGTAGAGGAAGGCAGATTGAGAAAGTGGCTATTGAGCAGTAATCCAGCCTAGAGAGAACCAGAGCTCTGGAGGCAGTGAGCTTCTGGGGGAAAGTAAGAAAGGGAAGAGTCCCTTTGAGGGGATGTAGCTGGTAGTGGGACTTCTTGTCGATGTCAGAGATGTGAGGAGAGAAAGAGAGAGTGGAGTTGAAGAAGACACCAGGAATGAGCGAGAGAGGAGAGTAGGCTGAGGGGAGCCTGAAGGAAAGCTGGGTGTCATCCGCATAACACTGTACATTAGAGGAGAAGGTAGAGATCAGGTGGGCCAAAGGGACCAAGTAGAGGTTGAAAAACCAAGGTGAGAGGATAGAGCCCTGGAGAACGCCACATGCAGAGAGAGGTGGCGGAGTGAAAGGGACCAAGTTGGACCTGGGAGGGGCGGTCCAAGTGGAAGGAGATCAGCCACTCAGGGCCTGATCCAGGATGTCCAGGTTCTCACGGAGTCAATTGATCAGGATGGCGAGGTTGACTGTGTCGAAAACAAAGGAAAGTTTCAGGAGGACGAGGACAGAAGGAATGCTGGAATCAACGTTAGAGATCAGATCTTCACAGGTGTTCAGGAGAGCAGTTTCCGTGCCTCTGGCAGCTCTTAAGCCAGACTGATGGTCATGGAGACAACCAACAGATTCAGTGTGGGGAGTAAGCTGGCAGTTGGCCAGCTTTTCCAAGAGTTTGGGAGAGGGGAAAGTTCCAGTGGCAAAAGAATGATTACAAAAATCGGCCAAGGCTGGATCAAGGGTGTCAATGTGGTCCTTGATGGTTCTGGAAGAGCAAGTGAGCACCTGTTTCAACGACACTTCCACAGATGGGACTTGTCTAGAAACCTTGTCAGGATTTAGAGAGAAAGAGGAGAAAGGAGGAGGAGGGGGAGAGATGTCCAAAGGAGGCCAAGAGAGGAAGAGGAGATAGTGGAGAGGATGTCCTGAGTTTTAGCAGAGAAGTGAGAGGCCAAAGTACAGAGGGCCTGTTGAAGGAACAGGAGAGGTAGAAACCGCAACAGGATTGTCCAGTTCCTTGCAGATTCTAAAGAGTTTGGCTGTGTTGTTAGAGGCCGCAGAGACGCAGGCATCAATGTGTGCTCTCTTCTTGATGAGTGTTATTGCTTTGACTGGCATTTTGGTGCAACCAGTCTAGGTATGTCTTAATGCGGCCTGGCATGCTTTACTGTAATTTTATTATGCGTCTACACTGATCTACATTGTGCAGCTAGTTGGACATGTTTTCATTGTGGCATGGCATTTTTAATAGCAAAGCATTAATGTTCATGTGCACTGTTGGTGACTTGCATGTATTGGATTGGTGTTACCCTACACAACAATAGCAAACACTGTGGCTTTTTAGCCAATTTTTATCAGAAAGTGTGTTGGATATTGCATTAAAACACATATTTATATCTTGCTCCTAGTGCAGTGTCTGGCATACCCCTTCAGCAACACGTTTGTGCGTATTGTGCAAGTCTGGTAATCTAGGCGGGCCCAGAGTGTGGCGCAAATCGTGATTTGTTGGCGAGTTGGGGGGGCTATCAGCATGGATCGCAGGGGGACCCCCAGATCTTGTGTTACGCCACTGGTGGCTTTAAGGCCTGAGAAGAGAAAGTAGGATTCTGAACATAGAGCGCAAGGGGGAGTGTAGATAGAGAGAAAGGTTGAACAATTGGGGGGGAGTGCTAAATCGTGGAGGCTTTCTTTAACAATGCATAGAAAGCAAAAGAGTAGTCTGCATTCAAAAGAAAGCCAAGAGAGGGCACTAAGAGAGGGGGTTATGGGTGAGCGAGGAGAAAGGCCACACAGGGTGCGAATGGAAGAGTTAAAGTTAGAGAGTAGCAGGGAAATTTGAGAGGCAGGAAGGCTGTGAAGAAGAGAAGAGCAGCAATCAAGATGGGAGAAGGCTAGTGTAGATATAAGTAATTTAGTGGTGTGGAAAGTAAAAGAAAAGCCCCTGCACGTGCGAGCAATGTTAGAAATATTCAAAATGAATGAGAGAGAAGAAAGAAAATGAATACCCAGCTTTCGAGCAAGTGGAAAAGAGCTCGACAAAGGAGGCAGGGGAAGGTGAATGGACGTAGAAGGTCAAGATAGAATATCAGTTTTTGAAGTATTTAGATGAAGAAAGTTGAGAATGTTCCAGGCCTGAACTGAGGCGAGGCAAGCAGAGATGGTTTCGTGGTTAGCATTGGAACTAACAGAACAAATTGGCAGTTCCGCCAGGACTACTTCAGGTAATCCAACTTATATATGCAGAGGCCTCAGCCGTTGTAAGATGTCCCGGCGTAGCAAGATATTCAAGGGAGTGTACCACTAATAAAGGGGTCAGACAAGGTTGCCCCCTTGGTCCATTATTATTTATTTTATTTTTATCAGATTTTGACCCGTATAATTCTCTAGCTCAGACAAATCCTCCTACTATAAATGGTGCAAAATATGGCGCGCTAATGTATGCTGATGATACAGCTCTCATTGATCTAGCTCATAGTGGACTTCAAGAGTCACTAAATTATGCGCTTATGTTTTTAAATCAGCACAGTCTAGAACTGAACTGGGAAAAGACAAAACATTTTCAATTTGGAAATTTGAAAAGGAAGTTCGTATGGGCAATAAACAATGTCAACATTTTAGTGGTGAACGAATACAATTATCTAGGAATTCTGTTTCACCAAAGCGGTACTTGGTCTCACCATATTAATAGGACATTATCGGGAACTCAGGCAGGTCTCAGTGGGCTGCGTTGCTTTTATTATAAATATGGTGACAAAAGAATGGACAAATGCCTCCTAAGGGTTATGGAAATCAAAATATATGCTTCTGTATTGTACGGCTGCGAAATATGGGGCTACACCAACTGTGGTAGACTAAATGCATGCGAAATACAGCAGGCATCGGCCCAAGCGCACCCGGTGACGCTTTATGAGCAGAACTCGATGTTAAAAGTATCACAGTCTTCGCTGAGAACAGTTTTGGGGGATTTTACCTCAAAACTAAGCAATTTGATATCCCTAACGTGATTAGGCTAAACACAGCGCAGGAAATGTTCTCGTCGCCAGTAAAGGAAACATATCTATGGTATAATTATGGGAAACATTTGACAAACAAGTGGGGTATCAACCCTGGCCAAATAAATTCCCTGCCCGAAGTGAACATTATGCTTAGAGAGAAGGCAGCGCAACTTGAACTTGCTTCCACGAGGAACTGTGTATCTTCCCAACCATCAATGGCATTGTATGCGGCCTCATCTCAAAACAAACACGTGACAGGTGCTGCAGCAGAGAAAAATTATATGTTTGTTTGTTTGTTTGTTTGTTTATTTGTTATGCGCACCGGACCCTGAGGTAGCAGGGCGCAAGAGACAAGGAAGTTTACAGCTTGGTTACAGAAGTTACAAGTTACAGAACAAGCAAGTTACAGAGTAGACAGTTTTTTGGCTCTACAGGTGAGACAAGTACAAGTGCAGATAGAGCGCCACCAAACAGTCAAATCAATGGCGAACAAAATAGCAAGTCAGGTAGAGTACAAATGGCGGTGCGAGAGGTAGAGTGCCATTTATGTTGCATTCTCGGTGAGCCATTTTATGGTATTCTTTCTGAAGTTGTTGAACGTTTGGTCGGATCTAAGTGCAAGAGGTAGGGCGTTCCATAACTGAGCTGCCTTGACTGGGAATTGTGCGCCTAAATATTTTACCTCTGTCAGCTTCCCCAGGGCAGGACAAAGACTGATATGTTCTGGATATTTCTCCTCTGTGGAAGATATGAGCTAATGACTCTGGGTAAGAATCTCGTAACCAAGACTAATGTCTGTCCGAGGGACTCCCAGGACTCCCTTGTTATTTGCATATTTTAAGTAACTTTGGGACTCACCCTAAATTACTAGGGGAATCCAGACGTGGACCCTTTGCTCACTATTCTTAGAGAGGCACACCTCCACCCTACCTCTTAAGTGTGCACTAAACAAAATGCCTCATTCTTACATCGTCTGATAGACTACAATTTTCTCGCTGTGGTAACTGCCGGGCCTGTAACTATGGGCCCTGGGAGCATTACCTTATGCGGTAATGGCCCGCCGGCTCGGGACTTATTGCCTGCTTATTACTATTTAATTCTTATAACGCGCTACACGCCTGTGGGCCTCAGTGCACACACAAAACATAAACAAGGTTGGGTATAGATTGCTCTGCCTGTGCTTTGTATTACAGCTTGGACTTTTTAATACTAGAGACTATGAAGGCATTATTAATATCAAGACAACAGATGTGTTTGAAGTCATAGCATGTGTAAGGGAAAATTCTCATTCAATGGCTAATTTCCCCTACCTAGTGAGTCCCCCAGCAGCTTTGCTGGATTTCTGGAGTTATTTTTTTCCACTTGGTAAGAGTGTGAGCTTTACCCCCACTCTTACCCATGTTTTGCCATGTGTATTTCATCTGTTTTTGTGATTGTGGACTCTGGAGTACACCACTTCACAAGCCCCCTTCTTTTGTGTGTTACACAGCACCTTCGGTGCAGTGACACATGGTGGTCATTTAGACTTTCCACCGACTCCATTTCTGGGGCTGACTCCTGTCCCCCAGAAAAGGATAAAGTTGCCATTAACTTTACATAGTCACTTAACCACAGATCCAGTACACCCCATCTTACATTGAATACTGGAAAGGGTTACTCCTTAGCCCTTTTTATCTCTACCTCCTAGAGCCTTGTTTTGCTCTTTTAACATTTAGACTTGGCTGGTGGCAGTGGTATCTACCCTAACTTTTCTACCGCGTTGATACTATATAAATGTGGTACTGTTTTAGGCTATTATATTAGCCTCGAACAAAAACCTGCTTGACCAAATACTCTTTCTTTTGGCTCCGGTCGGGTTTAGTCGCCATTTCTTTTTGTTAAAGTCATTCTTGTGTTTTACTTTGTGTGGCAAACCATGTTTGCCTCCTTTATTCACTGTCTTTTGGTGGGCTTCTGCCAAGAAGCCATCCTCTAGGCACCTGGGTGTCTAGGTGGGCTGAATGTGAGGGAGGGGTGTAGTCACCCCCTACACAGGGTATCCTAGGAAACCCAAGTTGCACTTTGAGGTGGTTGTCCAGGCTAGACAACCCCCCCTGCTGCGCGATTGGGGGATTTTCGCATAAAAGGCAGGACTCTTGCGCTGGAAGTCAGAGTCGCCACTGGAACTACAAGGAACTGAAGAGAAGCAGAGAAGAAGACGGCTGCTGCAACTACCCCGTCACGGTGAAGCCCTGCTGCAGTCCTGAGCTATCTACCCTTCGACAGCCAGAGACGATCCAGTCCTGAGTCTTCTTCTCTTGAGCCTGGTGGGGTCAACCAGCTCATCTTCCACAGCCAGAGGAACCTCTTTGTGGTCGAAACCGCTGCACATTGCTGTAGTGGTCCAGATAGCCACCTGAAGAGCCTCTCCTGTTTCAAAGGAGCGCACCTTTTATTCACCGTCACTGCTGCTGGCTTCATCCCTGTGTGGTGCAGGCCCCTCCAGACGTCCTCCTTCTCGTCTCCACGACCGAAGCTCCAGGAACCGTGGGTCTGCAGGAAACTACCAGGAACAACTGCCGTGGCACCAGCTTCTCACTTGAATAAGGTACTGTGTTCTGTTTTGAGGAACTAGGGTGAATCCCTTTTCTCCTCATCCGAGGCTTGCCCTTGTCTTCCTTCCCTCTTATAACTTTTGCCTCCTCTGTTGATAATATCTAAGTGCTCCTGGCAACGTTGAATCTTGAACTGTCCGACTGTGTGATCCTCGACAACAGGAACCCGGTTCCACTTGACACTGGCTCCGGCCTATTGACTCTTGCATTTCTGTCAATGAGCGTTCTCTGATTCTGTCTGCCCTGACTGAAGTATTGCCTATGATTTTCCCCCCAACTCTCTCTGGTTAACTCAGGTGCTAAGTGTGTTTTTGCCCCGGTAACATTTCTTGCCGCGGATACGCGTATCTTTAGTAAGACCGAACTGTCATTACTGTCAAAAAGTGATCACATATGTATTCCCGGTAACGTCTTTTGTTTCACAACACCGGTCGGTTAAAACATAGGGTACTTACCTTGAGTTATACTGTGCCAAGTGAATTGGTTGTGTGTAGTGTATTTTATGTGTGGTTTTGAATTTATAGAAGTGTTGTGTTTTATAACAGATGGTTTAAAAATAAATGTACTTATATTTTTTACCTGAAACTTTGAGTCAGTGTTTGCTTGAGTCACAGTAATTGTGGTCCCTTTGTGTAATCTCTGCTACTGCTCATATACTCTTGAGATAAGCCTGTCTGTTCCGCTACTGCTACCACTTTAACATAGTAGTACAGGATTGTACCAAAGGTGAACTTGTATTACCACTTGTAGTCTTAATTGTGTGTAGTGGTCCCTAAGGGCACTGCACAGGATTCTGCCTAACAGCATGAAAGATGAGACCTTGGTTTTAGTACTAGCAGCACGTTATTTGATGGTTGGTATTAGAACTGCTGATATTGCGTTTCGAAACCTAGGCACCGCGAGATGTCACCTGATCGGGCCGCTCAGACAAGAAAGGTCCATAGATACATGTGTGCTACGGAAAAAGCCCCAGTATATGGCTTACCGCTAGGAGCCGACATTACGCTTCACTTTCCAGAAGGTTCGAGATCAGATGATGGGTGTGACGGGTAAATCTATGGTGACGACCAATCGCTTTGGACATAGAAGAAGCAGTGGTTCAGATTGACAAGGCCCTCACTGTTTACTTCACCCGAATTTCGGCTTTAATTCATCACAGCCTGTTTGGTGTATAAAAATGGAAGTCTGGAAGGGAGGGGCAAGGTTGGGTTTCTGGTTGAAGATAAAAGGGGATATATGTTTGATTATTTTGCATTGCGTTTTGTGCTACTCTCATAAATATATTGTGTGATGCTGGTTTCTCTATATCGCAGTACTATTGATCACTTATGTACAACAAACCGCTCGGTGAATTGTCCCTTTTCTAGCTCACTGCTCATGCCACTGTCATTTCTGGGCTGTGGCTATCTCCTAACAGTGAAGTGAAATAATTGCAGCACTGAAATGTTTAGCTGGCAAGATGGGGCGACGATCTCTGTGTAAGGAGTCCACCAGCATCAAGTCATTAACCCCATTAACCCACAATCATGTCCAGACGTGGACCCATTGCTCACTATTCTTAGAGAGGCAGAGGTCCACTCTACTGATGAGGTCCAACCAGACCGAAACACGTGTCTGGGGATTCTGTTGGTACTCTTTTTCAGAGGAGAATTGCCTAGCATTTCGGTGCGGGACTGCCCCAGGGCAGGACAAAGACTGATATGTTTGAGATATTTCTACGCTGTGAAAGATAGTGAGCTAATGACTCTGGGTAAGTCTCTCGTAACCAGCACTAATGTCTGGAAGAGAGACTCCCAGGACCCCCTTGTTTGCATATTTAAGTAACTTTGGATCTCACCCTAAATTACTAGGGCAATCCAGACGTGGACCCCTTGCTCACTACTCTTAGAGAGGCACAGCTCCTCCCTACTGATGAGGTCCAACCAGACCGAAACACGTGTCTGGGAATGCTGTTTGTACTGTTGTTCAGAGGAGAATTGCCTAGCATTTCGGTGCTGGACTGCCACAGGGCAGGACAAAGACTGATATGTTTGAGATATTTCTCCTCTGTGAAAGATAGTGAGCGAAAGACTCTGGGTAAGTCTCTCGTAACCAGGACTAATGTCTGGCAGAGAGACTCAAAGGACCCCCCTTGTCAACTTGCATATTCAAGTTACTTTGGGTCTCACCCTAAGTTACTAGGGGAATCCAGACGTGGACCCCTTGCTCACTACTCTTAGAGAGGCACAGCTCCTCCCTACTGATGAGGTCCAACCAGACCCCCCTTGTCAATTTGCATATTCAAATAACTTTGGGTCTCACCACAAGTTACTAGGGGAATCCAGATGTGGACCCCTTGCTCACTACTCTTAGAGAGGCACAGCTCCTCCCTACTGATGAGGTCCAACCAGACCGAAACATTTGTCTAGGGATGCTGTTGGTACTCTTGTTCAAAGGAGAATTGCCTAGCATTTCGGTGCTGGACTGCCCCAGGGCAGGACAAAGACTGATATGTTTGGGATATTTCTTCTCTGTGAAAGATAGTGAGCTAAAGACTCTGGGTAAGTCTCTCGTAACCAGGACTAATGTCTGGCAGAGAGACTCCCAGGACCCCCCTTGTCAATTTGCATATTCAAGTAACTTTGGGTCTCACCCTAAGTTACTAGGGGAATCCAGACGTGGACCCCTTGCTCACTACTCTTAGAGAGGCACAGCTCCTCCCTACTGATGAGGTCCAACCAGACTGAAACACGTGTCTGGGAATGCTGTTTGTACTCTTGTTCAGAGGAGAATTGCCTAGCATTTCAGTGCTGGACTGCCTCAGGGCAGGACAAAGACTAATATGTTTGGGATATTTCTCCTCTGTGAAAGATAGTGAGCTAAGGACTCTGGGTAAGTCTCTCGTAACCAGGACTAATGTCTGGCACAGAGACTCCCAGGACCCCCCTTGTTATTTGCAATGTAGCATGTGGACAAAGAACACAATAATAAAAATAACGAAATATGAGAAAAGATAGATTAACATGTTCCTCTCTGTGTATTATGCAGATGGAAAAGTCTGCCAGCACTGGATATGTGCAGGGCCTGTTGTTCATGTGGCCAGAGAACCTTTGCTCCTAACTTACTCAAAATAATGAGTACAATATTACCACGTCAAAATCGTACCTGGTGCCCTGCTCTGAATCTGCAGGTAGCTATATGACATTATCAAAATCTTTTCACCAACCTCGTGTTACGTTTAGTGAAGGGCCCACAATGATGCAATTTGTTGGGTGGCACCTGGAGGCAAAAGGTCTGTGAAGGTGGGAAGGGCTGTTACTTTGCTGGACTCTGCTGGGCTGACGAAGCACTAACAAGGCCTTTTCCTGCCTCTGCCATGGCAGTATTGAGGAAGGCGTATTGGCCTGGCATATTGTTGATTGGTGTGCTGCACTGACAGAGCTGTGACGCACAGTGTTTGAAGGCCGAAGCAAAAACCCTCCCTCAACGTCTGTGTCTAGGAGAATGGCTGGTGTACTCTCGAAGCATGGCAAGCGAAGGTTTCTCCATGAGGGTAACAGAACATCTGTGATAGGCACAGTGCAGACCGCTCAGTAATATTGTGGCAATGCGAGGAAAAAGGAGAATACAAAGCGCATCTCCACACTGCTACGGATCACCAGGTGTTGAGTCAGATGCGTGAGCATAGCCATGGGAGTGATGCCACAAAAAGGGAAGCATAGCTCATTCTGTCGAGGGTCAAGGAGGGGGCATTGGGTACACTGGAGCCACCAGCTTCCGTCATCAATGGATCTCTGCAGGGGACATCTGCAGCCGTGCAGGGGAAAATGCCAAGGAAGGTGATCCAGTGGTGTTGCAATGCAGTCCACGCAGCACCTTCACAGCTACAACGCAAGAGCGGCGCTCAATAAACCAGAAGCCTACAGGACCCATCTGCCCACACCAAATCAGCCGGATCGCGTCCTCCTTTAGGACTCAGGGGAGAATGGTGAGAACCGCATTCTCATATTTGGCCGTGAATCGCAGAGGGAAGGGCTGGAGAGATGTGGAAGCTCTAAGTAGATAGGACAGTCTGCCCGGCTCCAGCACTATTTGTGCAGATATAGGTTGTGATGGCAGAGAGGGGAGAATTTGTGCTATCGGTCCTCTATTTCTGGCTGCCGAACAAGGAAAAGAGCACTTACCAGCGTATGCTTAAGGTGATCAAGAACATGTGGCCTAATCTTGATCCGGCCTCCATTTCTATGGATTCTGAACAGACTGCCATTGGGGCGGCAAGAGCAACATTTCCTGGCTCTGAATTGCATGGCTGCCTCTTTCATTTAGCCAAGTATGTCCGCAGAACACTTGCAGCAGCAGGTCTCCTCCCAACGTACAATAGAGATTCCGAATTTGCGCTGGCAGCACGCATGATCATTGTGCTTGCATTTGTGCCCATTCATGACCTAGTGAGAGCGGTGGTCATAATGGAGAATGCAGTGCCTGCAGAGTTGTAGCCGATCGTTCGCTGTGTTGAGAACAATTACACGGGCCGCCAGAGCCCTGACCGCAACCGCCGCCGTGCAGTGTTCCCACCAGAGATGTGCTCAGTATATGAACGAACGCGTCAGTACCAGGCATGGACTAATAACTATGCTGAAGCTGCCCACCGCCGGATGCAGGCTGAGTTTGGTATGGACCATCCTACAATCTGCAAATATATAGATGGAATACGTCTGATATAAAAGGGTAGAGACCAGCTGTATGAGGAGTACATCCGTGGCGAATGTTCACCAGCAAAGTCGGAAGAGGACCTGGACCAGAACAGGAGGATGAAGAACATTGTCACCAGCTATGGGGAGCATGGGGTTCTGGAGTACCTCCGCAGACCTGCCCCCAATTTTGTAATGGATTAGGTACATATTTATTTTCCACAATATTAAGGTGCGCAATTTGCCTAGTAGACATAGCATCCATGCAGTATCGTGTGTTGGCATTGTCTTTATATCTGGTTCATGTCACATCACCTTGGTATTTGTTTTTGTGTGGGAACGTGAATTTTGATTGCATCATGCAGCGCAGACAGCTGGACATGTGTGCCACAAATGACTATAGGCAGGTGATGTTACCGCAGTCTATCGTTATCAGATAGACACTAAGGGCCTGATTCATGGAAGTGTTTTATAATGGTGCAATCCCATAGGAAACCGTTCCATGAATCAGGTGCTAAATCCAGAAAATCCAGTGGTGTAACAGGAGATATGCCAGGATCCCATAGTCCACCATTTCACTCTTGTTATTGCTGTTTTCGAACTGGCAATCCGCGCATTCTGGGAACGTGTTCCTTTGCATTCTGGTAAAGGTGGTCTTTCATTTGACTCTTGTTAGTGCTGTATTATACGGTCCACCAATAATTATTTACTCTGATAGACTGGTGTTTTCAAAAGGCACAACACTAATAATAAAAGGCCATGTAACCTTTTGGCTCTGGCATGGTTTGGCGCGTGACACATCGACATACTATTTTTTAAACTAAACATATTAATATTAGATTGCATTGCTCCGGCAATGCTCTGTTGGTCTTGTGGTTACATGTGAATGTTTAGATATAGAATTTTACCCCTCTTAAATTAGTTTTATTTTTAATTGGATGAATTGTTTAATATGTATTGGTGTTTTGTCTATTTTGTGTTGCATATACAAAGCTTTTTTCGGCTGTAAGTATATTAATACATTGAATTGAATTGAATTGAATTAACCCTTGGGACCTGGGTTCACATTCTGGCTAACCCGTAAAAGTATTTTGTTCTCAAATTAGGAATTCTAGATAAGGATATCATTTTTAAGCACCCCTGTCAAAGTGTTCTCTTGGTCTTGTGCTGCTGGCTGTCAAATCTATGGGTCCTGGGTTTGCATCCAGGCAGCACACTGAAGCTTGCATTCATTTGTTTAACTCAAAGGATTGATAAGAGGTAATATAGTATTCTTTCATCATTACTGTCACAGCATTCTGTTGGTCTTGTGGTTAGGTGCCAGTCCTCATTCATTTAGGACCTCGGTTTACATCCCTGACAGCATCCTTTTTTTAAAAGCTCAATTTATTATATCCTTCCATCAAGCTGCCTTCGCGAGCCCAATAAGAGCTTTCATCATTGAACCCTTATTTTCCACTCCTCACTTTCCCCTCACTAACATGGGGATTGCCTTGGCTCTTTCCTTGCCTATCCTCTCCCCCCTACTTAACAGACCCCATCCCTAGCTTTTCAACCCGACCCACTGCAGTTTCTGCAAATATGTAGGTTTGGCTTTCAAGAACATCACTGCACATTCTGGACTTAGTGTCCATCTGATAATGAAACACTGTGATAACGTCACCTGTCCATAGTCATTTTTGGTACAAACGTCCATCTTTCTGCATTGCCAGGTGTAAAATACATTCACGTTTCCGTCAGCCCAATGGTGTGACATGACCCCATTACTGTGCATTTTAGTAAACGTAGTCTTGTGATGTGTATTTCTAAGCAATGTGCCTAAGACAGATCATTAGAGTTATTGAAAGCCAAACATTGCATACTTGCAGCAACTGCAGTGGGGGGAGGGATGGGAGGGTGGAGTTGAAAAGCTGGGGTGGGGGTGGGGCAGAATCAGTGCCATGCCCTGCGAGGGTTCAGTGATGTCAGCTTTTATGAGGCTCGCAGAGGCAGCTTGAGGGGAGGAAATCATTATGGCAGTAAAACAAAACAATAACACAAGCTTGTCAGTGAAAACTACAATAATTTGCTGTCACAAAATATCTGCTCATAATAATTTGAGTAAAAAAAATTATTTGAGGGTGCTGACTGGGACGCACACGCAGGTCCTAAAGGTTGAAGAGCTGGCACCCAATCACAAGACGAACAGAAGACTGACGGGTGTCCTTGGAATAATATACCCATCTATAAGAAATACTCTGAATGGGTAAACATTAATGGTCAGATGAACCCATGTCCAATGGGCTTAAGGGATGGCCCCTAAACCACAAGGCCACATCACACTGTAAATAGAAAAATAGTATATACTTATCTATACTCATTACGGTGAGTTTGTTTTTTTTAAAAATGGACGGTGACCCGGGATGTGAACGCAGGTGTTATGGGCTTGAAGGATGGCTTCTTAACACAACCCCAACATAACACTGCATCTAGCACAGGGACACATAGAGTACCTACCTACCATCATTAAGTTTAATTGAACCCAAAAAAAAGGATATCTTTCTGTGCCAAAACATGGCGGCGCCAATATGTCCCTGCACCATGTTAGCTGCGTCCAACAGGCCACGCCGCCATGGGATCTGCAGCCAAAAGGCTGCGCCAAAATATCTGGCGCCAGAACAGCCGCGACGAAACGTCCTGTTTCGCCCAACAAGACTTGAAAGTAAAAAACATGTACCTGTCCAGACGTGTACGCTTTGCTACAACACCGCCACCTGGCGGATTTCCTGAAGAACGGAGGGCATACTGATAAACTCGGGTTTGCAGCACATGCTTCATTGGTATGGCCACTGGGGTGTCAGGTAGAGCTCACAGCAGGGCAGGTCATACGCTGTCGCAGCAGGGTACGCTGGCCTTTTCACTCTGTCTCTGCTCCCTTGTTTGTTTCCTTGCTTTTTTCAAGGGTTGTTGCGTTAAAGTCGTATTCCTTTCTTGGCTGCGCTTCTTCTCCCTCGCTATTTGTCAATCTTTCTACCCCTTCTTTAATTTTTGTCCTCCAAATCTCTGCTCCCTTGTCTTTTTTTTTTGATTTTTTATTCCATGGCTGGATTCTGTACCTTTCACTATAACCCCTTCTGTCACGGTTTTATAACACGGCACACTCCCGCCAGGGACTCCTCCCCCTGACAATGAATGTGGCGTACAATAAAAGCGCCTTTTATCTTTAATAAACCACAGGTTCTTTATTTGACTAGGCCTCCAACCCGTCTCGCACCCACCCTTCACAAACACCCCGTGTCACAATGGACTAGGAACCAGGCCGCTGTGTATCAATGAGATATTTATTAATTTATGGTTTAATGAAAAAGCAAAATCGAACAATTTTGTAACAGCCACCAATGTTGGGGCAACACCAATGCAATGATTCCTACAGAACAATTGGTTCAAAATCCTCACACAGTTCACATGGATCTTTAATGGCAAACAGGCAAAACTGTTTTAAAGTCATGGGATAGCCAAAGGTTACGCACTCGCCCTGCAAAACTCACCCCCAAGCATGAGCTAACCTAATCCCTTTGTATGGAAGGCAGTGTCAAGGAGTAAGGATAGAAAGAGAAAAGTCGGATTTGGATTAAAGCCCACCACCCCAAGATGGGAAGTCAGAAAAGAAAATGAAAACCCGTTTTATCGAGCAAAACGTCAGAATCGGATTTTGCTTATTACTTCCACGGCTGCCCACAAGCGCGGTGGACAGAATGAAAAGGAAATTCGTGTTGCTACACTTGAGGAGATAAGGAAGCTTAAAGACTACTATTCATGACACAGAACAATGTGGAAATGAGGTAGGGAAATCGATTTTTGGGGAGAAGCAAATGTAAAAGGAAAACACAAACAGCAAATGGAAATTCGTTTTACACGGGTTTTGCAATGTCAGGTAGCTAAGGTAAGGGGTTTAGCTTTCAAAATCGTAAATCAGTTTTAAGGACAAGAACAGAGGCACATAACAGATAGGATTCTAACAGAAAGGGATTGCTCTCAATGGTACTACGGTTTGGGTTTTTTAATGGGAAATATGCAAATTAGGAATTTGTAGGAATGAACACAATACACAGACAAATTTGGTTTTCAGTGACACAGAGACTAATTCTGTTGAGGCTATACTTTAATGACTATAGTTATTAAAGAAAGACACTGGACACAAGGGTGTTAATTTCGAATTTTAACCTATTTGTACTGTGAATTTCAATGGGGAATTAATTGATTTACTTCAAAATAATGCTAAGGGTTTATACAGACAACGGAGAGATTTATCAAAGAAATACGCTAACATACACAGGCTAATACAGATTCTACTATGGGAAGGTGAATTAATTATTCTGGCAATTTGGGACTTTCGATGGGATTTATGTTCGAAAAGAGAGGGGTATGCAATTTGGGACTGGGGTTATTTGCTACTTACAAAGTATGCCTTGGTTTGGGATTCTGGAAAGTCAGCCGGACCTCAGGACCCTCGGGACAGCTAGGCAAGAAGCCTGGTCTCTGCACTCTCTTGGATGGGATCAGCTAGGCAAGGGTCTGGTCTCTGCACTCTCTTGGATGGGATCAGCTGCCTCCTCTCCGTCCTCTTTCTCCTGTCTCCTTGGATTCTTGTGTGTCTATATCTAGTACAGTCCTCCCTTATATAGCCCAAATGACATAATTTATTTGACAATCTGGGGGACGTACCCTAGAATTATTCCTACCCTGGGATAGGACAGCCTTCCATTCCTCCCTCCGCCCACTGGCGTCATTGGTTCAAAGGGAGAGAGCATCATCGGTCTGTTTGTCATTTATGGCAGTACTTTGTTTCTCCGGTCAACTTTTTAGCAAAACTGAGTTATGTATCATAACTCCCAACTTATACTAGACACCACCATAAGAAATAGGCGGTTTCAGGGGGTCATGGGGAATTAGACAAGCCGATCGCCGACTCTGTGTGAGGTAGCATAGCCCCTTAGCACCTTTTTTACCTTTTTATGAAATGCATAATAGTTATTACTCTGCAAATGATTAAGCATGTTCATAATGTACATCCCATCTTTCCACCAACTGTTATATTTGTCCCATTTTAAAATCAGCCAGAAACAAATCTTGACTGGCCATTTCAGTTCACAAGGTCCTAGAAACATGCATTTAGTCTCTAAAAATCCGCCTGGAAATCACATGGAAAAATATCACTAAACGAAATTAATTCTTATTCTGAGTGCTGGGGAAAAATGCCTAAAATGCATAAATCCTTTAATGTCAATCTGGAAGATCTGTCACATATGGGATGGTGGTGCTTCCTCCCCCACAGCCAAATGTCTCTCCTTAGCTCAGCTTGCAACAGTTTGTCCTTGGCTGTGGGTGCTGGAGGAACTCGCACTTCTTGGTCAAGTACTAGCCACACTTATTTTCTTTGTCTTTCCTGCCAGTACTGCCTTCTAGTCTGGCAGAACTGAGGATCATCACGCCCTCTGCCATATCACATGTCATGGGGAATGGTTCACTTCTTGGTGTGACTTCCAGTAAGAGGCCAAGCTTTCAATTGAGTTTTGTGCCTGAGCTCAAAAACTGGTTTTACTAGTATTCTGAGTCTTTTTCCAAGGTGACTGCAATCTTGTGGGGACAAACATAATGTACATTGTGTAGCCAACCCCCCCACCTACATATATTCACGGACATTTCTGTGCAAGCAAAAGCTACCATTTCACATTGGCTTATAAAAGTCATTTTTCACTATTTTCCTTCATGTGTGCAAGACGTTTTTTTCATCTGATGTTAGAAATGCGGTTCTGCAGGTCATGGGATTAATTTGAGTTGTCCTTTTGAGCGGGTCTGCATTTGCAGTTGGTCCATTGACACAAAAGGGTAGTGCACATGGTTCTTTGATATGACATGAAATGAAAAGGAAAAGCCAAGCCGTTTTTTTTTCTTTAATTTGCAGTGTTTTGAGCGCTGTGGTTTACATGAAAGGGTAAATAAAAGCCTTGTCGGGTTGCATTTTGATTAAATCCTTGCCCCTCATGTGAATGAACCGTCAGACAAGGCTGTTTTGGATGTAGTGCATACTTTTTGACATTCAGAGGGAATAAAGCAGACGCAGGGCCATTCTTCAATGCAGTGCATACTTCTGGTTATGCAGATGAAAAAGAAGCGAACATTCAGATGAAATACAGCAAACGCAGGGTCATTCTTCAATGCAGTGCATCACTTCTGGTGATGCAGATGAAAGTGAAGCAAACGCAGGGTTCAAATGCTTGCTACATTTGTGCCAGGGAACAAAGCGCAGCCATTTTTGGTGCCAATGTGTAATGTGGTTTTTCAGGTGACAGGGACTTCTGTTAGGGCCAGTAAATGCACCCCACACTTCCCAATTCACCACATCCCTGTCTCTTCATTTTCTCTTTTGTCATTTAATTTCACTTCTTAGCTCTTGCTTTGCTTGATGTTTTAGTTTAGGCCTATGCATTCTAGACACAAAGTTATTTTCCAAAATTCGACATAGCTGTATTTAGGATATAAAATAATCGGGAATGTGACTGTATACCTTGTTTCAGGATGGCCCAATTCACTCAGAGCTGGAGATACAGCAGCATTAATACACACAGCTTGTGAATCCGATAAGTGGTTCCTGCCCCTCAAGTGGGTAGAGTCCGGGCCTGGACAGGCCGCGCATGGTCCCACTGGGCACACAGGCCTACGGCTCCCAACACAGACCCTCACAACCACAGACATTCTGTTTAGCTTAAGCTGCCCGGTGCGTGTGTTGCTATAGGGTGCACCAGCCAGGGGTCCGAACATACCTCCCTTGTCCTTAAGCACAGAGCCTGGGCCATAATTGTGAATTCTACACACCCATGCACACTTAAGGCAGTTAGAACTATTACGCTTTTCACACACATGTTGAGTTCTATCAGTCTTTTTAAAACCTCATTCTTTGACAGCTCCTTTGCATTTGATGCATTTTTTTAAATCAGTCACCTTTTTAAAAGTGTTATGCACATGTCTTTGGAGGATAGCTCAGGGGCAACGTGCTCGCCTTGGAAGCAAGACGATGATGCAGAACAACACGGGTTCGATCCCCGGGTCCGTGCTTAGAAACCTCTGGGTATTAACGCATTATAAATAACCAATGACACCTTATTAGAACAGACGCAAATGGGGGCGTGGTCTGATGCCAAAGAAGATGGCCGCATAGACTTGCAGCTCCGTCCCACGCATCATAATATAAGGTATTATTTTTGTGTTCTGTTGCCTTTTTCATCTACATTTCTTCAACAATATGGACTACGCTGCATGTATTCCGGCGCTGCTCCGCCTTCTTCGTGTTTCATTGCGTGCTCCGGTGCTTTGACTCCGACGGCTGCTGCTTCGAGTGTCCGCCTTCCCTGAGGCAATATCCGGCATCACACCCACTGTGACATGACGGTTGCGGCCTGGTCGGCCCTTCTCCCATAACATCGCCAACTTTGGTGCCTGCACTCAACTGCAATGGCCAATGCAAAGAAGAACATTCCTCACAACGTAACGCTCGGTAACTTAATTTAAGCCTTAGAGCGTTTAAAGGTAAAGGAGTTTTCATTATAAATGCCCTATGCATATTATTTATCCTCACGGCATCTGAAAAAATATTGCCCATAGCATTGTCTTTCTATAAGACATTTATTTACAAGACTATTTTTGTCATAAGCAGTGGAAAATATAGTTGGAAACACAGTGACATTCCACAAGATATTTTGACACAACGCTGTCAGTTTGCTGATGTCATTGTGCAATGCTATAAACTATCACCCTTTCTTCTGCAATTTTTTGGCCTCTCCTGAAAATATCTGATTGCCTCCTGCCTCCTCTGAATATACTTGAACTATTTGCTCAGACTTGATGGAATACACTTGGAGGTGGATGTCATTGTAAATCCACACTGATCCTTATTCAATAATTTGATTGTGCAAGCTTGGTGCGTCATCACTGTTACGTGACTGGTGGCACTTCATAACTCTCTCCTAAGTTTCCTCCTTATTATTCTCCGGTGTTCCCATTTTATCTCCTTCACCAGGAGTAACACTGCATGCATAATATGAATATAATAATTGTAAACTGTAGGATTTAACGTCTCACATACCAGTCTCTAAGAGTCTATTCTATTCTGTTCTGAGTACACTACTATAAGCCTTGTTGAAGACTACTTCATTTTTTCATCAGACATGGTACTACATCATTGCTGGACTTTGGCTTTAGCTACAGTTACGCATTTCCTCGCTTTCCAGCATCCATATACTTATTCAAGTATTTTGTCATCCTACATATTCCTGTCTATCTCAGCTAATAACATGGCTGGCAATAATAAAAATATGCCTATTACAAAAAAATCCAATGTCTCAGCCTCTAACCTTAAGAGACCCAAAAGTGGCTCACCACCTCCGATAAGCATCTCAGATCCTGCCATTGATGCCATCTTATCAGAAATCACTCAAATCCTTCATTGAGACCACAAATCAAAAATGACAACAATTAGACGCCAGATGGAAGGGTTTTGAAAACAGAATGGATGAGGTGGTTTTGTGGAGGAGGTATCCCCTAAAGTGGCACAACTTGAGAAGTCTATCAAAGATCTTCAAAGGCATAATGAAGATTTCGAAAATTGAAGCCGCCGTAACAAGAATTTCAGTTCTGCCGGAGGGCTCAGAAGGAATCAATACCATTGCTTTTTTGCAAAAATGTCTCCCCGCCTTACTTCACTTATCTTCGGATATAGTACTCAACATTCAACGTGCTCATAGAATTGGTCAATCATCTATCTCCACCTCTCCACATCCATCATCCAGAACACTGATTTTCTACCTTCTGGAATATTCCCAACTTCAGCTCATCCTATCTGCTGCAAAGGAATGCAAATCCTTCATTTGGAATGGTATTCAGATATTTATCACACGAGATGTAGCTAAAAGCACGGCCCAACGTAGGAAAGTATTTTTATCCTTTCTTCCTGCCTTAAAGCAGCTCAATATAATCGGTACGGATTATACCACCCTTGTTCATTTAAAGTAACACATGAAGGTCGTACCGCCAGGTTCAATGAGCCTGCTGACCTAAGAGCTTTTACACGCTCCATCAAATCCAAAGGCATGGACGCATCCTCTACTGCCAGTGCCTCTACTTCCTCTATTACATGAATGTATTACCCTATTTTATGCGTTGCTGTCTTCTACCTAATGCCTTGATTATCCTTTTACTATGACCTGGTGGGACGGGTGTGGTTCCAGCGTCCTTTTTCCATCCTGAGTCGCTCTTTTTCCTTTTTGACGACTCAGCGGGTGTCACCCATCCCTCCAATTTTACTCTCCCTTCGTTTCCCTTATCCCATCCGATCTTTGTCCCTGTCTCGAGAACCTTATTAACTTGTCTATGATCAGACTCCCTACCCCCTCCCTATACCCGATGTGTCTTCCTCATGTGTCTCTCCCTGAATATTGGTGATTCAAGATATATCTCTTTGGCACTTAAGTTTCAGGCTATATTACTATAATTTTTGAAATGTTAAAATGATCTTTAAATGTGTCATGTGGAACATCAAAGGTTGCAATATCCCCATTAAAAGATGTTAGGTCATCTCTCATCTAAAAAAAATCAGTCCTTCCATAGCCTGTATACAAGAAACACATCCATCCAACAAAGAAGCAATGAACTTAAATCCCTCTGGGTTAAGGAAATCATCTCTAGTCCGGCAGTTGCTAAGAAAAATTGAGTAGCTATATTAATTAGTAAGAAATTACCCTATAAAATCCTAGACCAAGGTGCTGATATTAACGGGAGATGGGTTTGGGTTAAACTCCTGATTGAATCTACATATGTTACCATTCTAAACTTCTATGGTCCTACTATGCCTGACCCCAATTTTTGGGTTTCCATTAAACAAATGATACTTCAAAATAACTTCACCAATTTAATCATGTGTGGGGACACAAATCAGGTCCTTGATGCTTTTCTTGACAGAAAATCCAGTTGCTTGTTCAAAACTACCAAGTTCCACAAATCCTTTTTGGGATGTTTAGCTGAAACCGGCCTTATAGATACATGGAGATTATCTCACCGTACCCAACTTGACTATAGTTTCCACTCATCTCCACATAACACTCTCTCTCGCCTCGATTATATTTTTCCCACCAAAACCCTTACAGGTTCCATTGTTGATTCAAAAATAGCTAACATTATAATATCAGATCATGCCCCTGTATGTACCTCCTTTAGTCTTTCAGATGTGCATAAACCCTCATCTCGTTGGAAACTTAATATCTTTCTTTTTCAAGACCCTCAGTTCATTTTATTCATTAAATCCTTTGCCCAACAGTTCTATACTGATAATCTAGACTGCGATACATCGGTTGTGAACAATTGGGATGCGTTTAAGGCTGCTCTAAGAGGCCACAGTATGGCTTTCTCAGGGAAAAAGAAGGCTCTGCGCATAAAACATCTTGATGACATTTACTCCCAGCTTACTTTAGCTGAGCAACAGTATTATCGCGATTCTAACCCAAATAATCTCCATCGGGTCATGGCCCTACTCTTCCAAATCAATAACGAGATCACTGATCTAGCTGCAGGAACCATTCTTAAATATAAAACAAAAATCTACCAAACATCCAATAAAGCCGGAAAAGCACTAGCCTCTTACTTGAAAACAAAAAGAGAATTATTTCTTATTTCTCATATCAAAGATACATCTGGTACCTTACATCATCATCCTAACGATATACTAGACTGCTTTAAAAGGTTTTATGCTAATTTATACACTCCTGAGAATTCTATTCCCCATAATAATATTGCCTCTTTTTTTATAACATCCACAGATCCTCATAGCCTCAGTTAGATCTCTCCCACTTAGATAATGACATTACCCTTCCAGAAATATCCAAAGCCATTAAAGGCCTGGGTAGAGGCAAGGCACCAAGCCCAGATGGTCTCTCCACTAAATTCTTTGAAAGTCACTCCCAAGCTCAAAAATCTATTCTCTTATTTTATTTCCCAAAAATTCTCCTCTGGCTCTTTTTCTGAAGCCTCCCCCAAACCTGATAGGGACCCTTCACTCCCTGGCAATTACCGGCCCACTTCCCTTATCAATGTGGTGAGATAAATCTTCGCGAAAATCCTAGCCAACAGATTTAAATCCTCTCTTCCTGCTTTAAAAAGCCTGATCAAGTCAGTTATGTAAAAGGACACAACATTTCTTCCAATGCCAGGCTACTTTTGAATACCATTCATCTATCGGCCAAAGATAAAAAGGATAGGCAGGGCTTTGCTCCCATAGCATTAGATGCAGAAAAAGCTTTCAATCGTGTCAATTGGGACTTTATGTTTCAGTCACTACATTGGCACGGTTGTGGTGATAAGTTTATCTCCCTTCTTAAGTTACTCTACTCATCCCCTAAATCCTTCATATGTATTAACGGCTTATCCTCCCCCTTCTTTCCTCTCCTCAGAGGTACCCGACAGGGTTGTCCCCTCTCACCTATTTTATACATCCTCTCTTTAGAACCGTTATTGGAACTAATCAGATCTAATAAAAATATCAATGGAATTTCAGGTGGAACACTCCATATTAAAATCGCAGCGTATGCCGATGACATACTTATTCTCATTAAAAATCCTAAACTACACCTCCCTTGCCTACTCAATGTACTATCTCAATTTGGCCAAGTATCAGGTTATAAACTTAACATAGACAAATCTGAAATCATGCCTCTCAATCCTTACTGTCTCAAACATGACATTGACCACTTTGGTTTTAAATGGTGTAGTTCCTCTATAAAGTACTTAGGTATGCGTTTTGGCCCTACAATCCATGATACTATGAAACTTAATACCCAATCTTTGTTGGATAAACTAGGAGATCTAACCTCTAGATGGTGCCCCCTTTATCTCTCTTGGTGGCGACGACTCGACACAATTAAAATGATGCTGTCACCAATTGTCTTATATTATTTGCAACTCCTTTGTGTCCCTACATCACCTTCCTTTTTAAAATCTATGTACTCTATCCTACTACATTTCCTTTAGGGTGTGGGTAAAAGTAAAAGGATTGCCTTGGTCAAATTGAAAGCGCCCTATGATATGGTTGGGGTTAAGTTCCCTGATTTTAAATTATATCACTCTGCTTTTCTCCTGAAACAATCCAGGTGTTGGTTTGCATGTCCCAGAATATCAGATATTCCTACATGGTGTACCTTAGAGAAACATCTGGTTCATCCCTTAGAAATAGCAGACCTTATCTAGATATTTAATCATTCGTCGTCGGCTATCTCTGATCCCATTAGAGCCTCCATCTCAGCCATTTCTTTTTCCTCATACAAAACTCCCAATAAAATGCCTCTCCCCTTTACTATGGCATAACAAAAAGATATTGATCAATAACAGATCCTTGAACCGAAAACCCTGGTTGAAAAAGGGCATTAGATGTATACAACAAATCATAGACGGCTCTTCTATTCTTTCTTTTCAACAACTCAAATATCAATGTTCCATTCCCAATACTGATTTCAATTTCTACAATAAATTAGTCAACTCTTGGTTTGACGCACTTCATAGTTTTTCTAATAGTATTCTTACTCCTGATGCCTTCAGACTATTGCAGCTAACAATGCTCTCTGATATCAAGGCTTCCAAATTCTACAGCATTCTCACCTCATCCTTTAAGATGTGTTCTGTGCGCTTCAAATGGGAAAATGATCTTGGTTAGTCTTTTGATGACCTCACATGGTCCCTCCTCTTCTCCAGAATTAGATATATCTCTGTGTCAGCTAATATTACACAACATTTTCTCTTCTTTATACACAGAGCGTTCATCACACCTGCTAAATTATCATCATCTAAGATAAGCAACAGCGATGAATGCTGAACATGTGGCGTCGCTTCTGCCTCTTATGAGCATATGTTTTTTAACTGCTCCTTTACTTTCAAGTTCTGGCTACAGGTATGGAAATACCTGAAATTTATTTTTTCTGTTGATGTCCCATTATCTTCTCTGAACATTGTTTTGGGAAGCCTTGCTATAACCACCCACTGACCCGCGTAAGCTGCCAAACTCTACGATCTTCTCATCATTATGGCACTGAAGAGTATAACTGCCAATTGGAAAGACTTCCGTTCCTTATCTATCAGAGGCTGGTGGAATAACATCTGTCTCACACAAAGAATGGAACTATGCATGGCAAACAATCTAAATTCTATTCCCAAGTACAATGCTAAATGGTCTTTTTTCTTCGCTATTTGGATTGTTTTAATGTAACCACGCATGGAATGTGACCTCTACATGTTTCTCAAACTCTTCAGATGTTCATTGGATATATCTACTTGTATATAATGCCTGATGCCATATAGAATGTTTTCATGAAACTCTAATGTGCCATATCTTCTTCATTCATTTCCTTATGCCTATCTCTTCTCCCCTTTGTTTCTTGTCAGTACTTTGTTGGTCCTCTCGTTTGTCTTCCCCCACTTACTTAGCTGCCTTGCAGGATCCTTCTTTGCAAAGTCTCTCACAATATTTGGTTCCATATAACTCATCTTTAACTAAAATTGCTTAATGTTCTTGTGATACTTATGTAGAACAGCTTCTAGAGCATCCTCTTTCTCTTTCTTCAGTATTTTTCTATTATTTTCTATTCTTGTATGCTTAATGGATTACTGCATTGTTTTCTAACAATTACATTATTGTTGTGTTATACATTTCAACCAAAATGATTAAAATAAAAAAATAAAAAAGAACAGAGGCAAATGTCCTACCGCTTTGCCGTGTAACACATTTCTGTTCTCCTAAAAACAGAAGTGAAACCAATTCTTTAGATTTTACTCACAGCTCAATAATAAAGGACGCCAAAGAGCAACCACCCAAGATTACATACTCATAAACACACCAACTAGGATTTGGGGCACAGTCATTTCCGTGTCAAACTCTGTCGACTATCGGCCGGTTTGGATTCAAATGCACCTGTCAGAGGCTTCCGCCACAGGACCATTGGCTTCAGTGGAGCAGTCGAACCCCTTTTTGGGCTGTAACTGAATTACTGGCACTTTTACCCCACTGCCACATTGTACGTTTGGTCGTGAAATTGATGATTTGACTACAGCAAAACACTGGAAGTAAGTCCTCCACTTTACGCCAAAAGCCTAAGTGATATGCTGTGGCAGAATTACCACTCGCAGTAAATCTGCGAAAATTCCCATGGAGACCTATGGACTCCATAAATGAGGATATACACCATGTTCCCACCACTTGTGATTCCTATAACGGTAAGTGAGTTTGGTGGTAATTCAGGGGATGTACTGCCAAATTGTCACCAAACTCGCAATGAGGCCCTATGAAAATGAACAGGATAGTAAAGAGCGGCAGCTGGTTGGTTTTTAAAGTGGCTTAAATATTTTACCCAAATTAAGGCAGCAATCCAGCCTCAAACCACTCAGGAGCAGTGTTCCCTCTAAGCTGTGCGCATGTGCGGTTGCCCAGCTTCCTTCTGGGTGCCGCTCAGAAGATTTTTAGCAGCGCACACAGCCAATTCTCATCTATTAAAAAATATTTAATAATGCACAAGCCACAGCAATTAATTGAAATTTGCTGGTCTTGTTATTCTGCTAATTTACATGACACTACTATGCAAGGGTGACCGTAAACACCCGAAACACCTGAAATTCCAGACAGCAAAATACGCACATAAGAGGTTAAAAACTAATATGAAAAAAGGACTCCATGAACAGAAGAACCTAACCAAGATACGCCTTCACACATTAACCAAATAATGTTCCCTCCCCACCCATGACTCCTAAATTTGATTCTACCACACGTTTACCTTATGACTCTAACTTCTGCCCCAGAACACATTAAGATAATACTGGACAACCTTGACTCCTCCTCTCTTGGCTCTGCGAAAGGTTAGCAGATGTGTAGCCTCCTACATCCACTTGTTTTATGTTTGTTGTAATATGAATATCTTTTACGTGCCAGAATTTCTGTTTCTCATTGTGCCTTACCTAAAGCGTCACTCACACGATACAATCGAACTACCAGCTAAAATATTGGATACTGACTGTAAGTAAGCAGGCTACCTGGATGTGTAACCTTATCCCATACTTCCTCTTCTTTGTACATATGTCACGCAAGTGCTTTGAAGAGGCCCCCTTGCAAGTTTACACATTATAAAACTCAAATATTAATTTGTATCTCCTACTTTGCATTACTTACATTACCCTATAAGTGGAGAGCAACATTGCAATATCATTTACTTTGCCTACAAGGGATAATGGTTATGGACTATGCCTGGGATTACTCGTCCATAGTATCAGGGCACCGGATATTCAGACAGGAGAATGCTTTTCACACAGTCTGCTTCATTTCCAAGTGTTCAGAGTTCCTTTGGGCATATACCTTCACACATTATATGGTAACTCGCTGATATGCAAAAACAGTTTCACTGAGCACTGTGTAATCCTACACAATGATATAAGGGTGTGGTATGTTGCAAACAATATTGTAATCACTGCAAAAGAATTGCATACATGCAGAGGCATGACATTCTTAAAATGCCCATATGTTGAGCCATTAAAAATGCATTGCTTGCAAAATATTATGGGTCTGCAAATATCACAGTGAGTGTTTACTGCTAAAATCCCTCACTTTTTACAGTGCTTTATCAACTAGTATTGAAGGCTAGCGTAGGGGCCGGGGAAGGGTGTGGGTGGAAGAGCACAGGTCATAACTCCTTGCGGGTGATGAACAAAGCAGCAAATTTCAAAAACCAGGTCAGACGTTTTGGCAGTACATTGAAGGAAATGTGTTGCTCGTTTGCTAAAGGATAGGAAATTCTAGTACCCGTCTAGACAACAGCACCTTCGTTTTCTTTCTATGCTCAACTGCTGAGGGCTTTTCAATATAAACATGTGGTCTGTATCATCTCCTTAACTCATAACAAAGAATTACAGAGAGGGATCCATAGTTACAGAAGAAGGACTCAATCTGTTGTATCTCTTGAGATTTGATGCCATTAACTTAAAAGGCATATATATGTGATTGTCTTACACAGGGATCCATAATAAACATCAATAAAGCTCTTGTTTAATTTTTCTAGGCTCTGGCGTGGAAGGGTGGGCAAAACTATAGACTACATTATGTTCCCTGTCATTTCACTCCCTATGTCAGGGTTACAAGCAGGGCTCTAATCAGATTTTGCTCCCTACTTGGAGTCAAATGATTTTTCAGGGAGTAAAAAAGTAATTAGCTTTGCCAATATGGATACTTTCTGCTTATTAAAAGATGTTCTTCCCCTTAGAATTCCTGTTTAGATCAGGCATTAATATTATTAGAGTTCCTTCCTATGTCACTGCTCTCCACACGTCACTAATTCACAGAAATATCAGTGGAGCTTTGTGGGTTGAAGCAACAAAATGGTGTTTCTCGTTTTTGTTGGGCACATTTTCATTTTTAGGGAGTAAAAATTGATGGTGTATATGTCTCTCAGCTGTAAGGCTGGTGTTATCACTACCCAAAGGAGAACGTAATGTGGATAGTAAGCAGAGGCACAGGAATATTTGATCATCATATTCTGAGGTTCAGTTATTCTGATGCAATTATCATCCTTACCCAAAGTATTAGAAACATCTTCTCGTGGCCCTAGAAATGACTAAATAAATAAATAAAAGTGGCACTTGAACTCCTATCAGCATGTTTTTTGACACATTGCTTTTAATTGCCATTAATCCATCAGCAAATGTTGTATTCTGTCTGAATTTCTTGACAGCCACATCAGTTTATGACAAGAGAGATGTGTATGTTGTAGCATAAAAGTGATTTTCCAGTGGCGTAAAACGTTTGCAAGGTACTTTGGCAGAGGTTGAAGTCTTGGACTGGTTGATGAATTTTCTGTTTAATCACATATGACGTATTCTATTTTAGCCTATGTGTTTGATAAAGTGTTGTAAGATTTGTCAAGAATTGCAGTGGCTGGGAAGAGGAAATACCTTTCCAAACTCTCTTCTGTGACGATAGTTCACTAAATACGCATGCTCAGAAAGTGGCTTACCTCATTAGTCAGTTGCGCACATGGAAAATAATGTGCGCACAACAGCAAACCATTTCTGCACATAGAGAACAATAATTAGAGGGAACATTGCTCAGGAGGGTCGCTGGGGGATCCCTCGAAGATCGCTTTTTAAATAATCAGTTGATATGGTGCAGTGTACAGCACACAATTCAGGAGAAATTAAATTAAAAGCAGTATAATTTACAAACAGTTCCATCAGCCCAACAGATAAGGAGTGTATCAGCCAATGTTACTCCGAAAAAAAAGGCAAATGCTCCCAAAAAATCAAAATCATGAGTAAAAAATAGGAAACAGACATGTAGAACCGTGTGCCACTGATTTCACCCACACAACTCCACCATGGCAGTGCACGCAGTACCACAGGAATGAACTACTATTACTACGGCCTGATCTTTTAATGTGCATGAATAACCAGGTGCAAAGAAATAATTATTAAAAACACATTTGTTTCTCAGTTAAAATATTGGTAATCGCTTATAAAGGATTCTTTTAAGGATTAGACTTACATTTTTACTCTCTAAAAAATAATTTTGCTCCCAACTTTCAAAAATAGGGTGTAAAATACTTCCTCTTCCAAATATGTTCTGCAGCACTGAGTTCTGCATCGGATAACATGAAATATTCAAGATCTTCAGTGCACATGTGCATTTCACTGCATGCATGCATGGAGCCATCAGGAAGCTGTGCACCCTATAGAAACCATGATACGCTTTCCAACACACACACATACATTTCATGCACACCTGATACAGTTGTCACTGCCAAATGTCAATTGCTTAATTACATGCCATTAGAAATGACAGCAGTTTAAATGATTAAGGGCTCGCGAAAGCTGCAACTCAGGCTGCAGCTTTAATTTTATTTTGTGATGTAGGTTTAGGGTTTGACATTTTCTTGCACGGTAACCTTGTTTTGCACTTTTTTGAAGCACTGATATGCATAGTGACGTTGAGCTATATGCCTGAAGAATTGAGAGCTGGTACTCTGATAATAAATGTAGATTCAGCTTTGTTCCAGATATTGAAGAGGTTTCAGGCATGGCTTCTGGGTAAGAGTGTGTCAAAGGGATGCATTTGTGTGTATCTTTCTGAGGCCTGAATAATTGCATTCTTTGCTAGTAAATGGTGCCACCATCATGAAGGCGCGCTGCAAAAGAAATATGATCCGGATTTTTCTACAAAGAAAAGATCTGTTTACTGAGAAGGTAGCTGTTTATTTCCATGTTTACCTGGCTTTAAAGGGGAAGTTCACTTTTATTGGCTCAAAAGATGGGCCATGATCAAAAACATATATAAAAAATATTTTTAAACAAAGTTCCTATGTTCAATTTTGAGCAAATGAGGATCAAACTAAAAAATGTCAAGCACTAGGAGGCATCCATTTTGTGAAATAGATGAGCCTCCTGTGCTTGTGTCTGTAATAATGAAGCAAAAGCTGGCTGTAATAAACAAAAGCTACCAGCAGATGGCTTTTGCTTCATTATTGCCTGAGAGCAGAGAATGCAGTCAGGATCCTTCCTGCCGTCTGCTGCTGGTAAGTGCTTATTAAAAAACTTTTACTTAAGAAAGAAAACCACAGCAATTATAAATACACCTGTTGTTGTATTTATGATTGCAGTGGCTTTCGCTTTGAGTCTCCCGTGCTCCCCCGAACCGGGGGAGCCAGGGAGACTCAAACCAAAAGCACTGGCATTTGTAAATACAACGTTGTTGTATCTCTGATGTCCGTGGTTGTCTTTTTAAGCACGGGAAACTAGAAAAGAAAGTTGCAGCAATTATGAAAACTCTGCCGGCAGCCGAAGAAGCATTTATAATTGCTCTGCCTTTCAATTTAGGTTTTCTGTGCTTCCCTGGACTTGGGGAGCACATAAAACGTAAAATGAAAGTGAAGGTAGCCTCCTCTCCATGTTAAGCTCTGCTCTGGCTGCAGTAAGCAAAAGCTCCCAGTCGGGGGCTTTTGCTGCTTGATTATTGCCGTCAGAGCAGAGCTGAACATGAACAGAGGAAGCTGCTTCAAATCACAAAATGGATGCCCCCATGTAAAAACATTCTACATAGGAGCTTTCTTTAAAAATATGTATTATATATATTTTTTAGTATTGCCCATCTTTTGGAACGATAACATTTTTGACTGAACTTCCCTTTTAATTTCCCAATCTGTTAGGCTGCTCTGTTTCTAGCACAGTAGAGCTTGCTACCCCAAATACCGAGCACCAGTGTTAATGAAACAGAATCATCTGCAGCTGAGGAGCCTTGCTTTTAATTTCCTCTGTCAGACCACATTCCTCTGCAATACACACTGTATGTGGAGGCCCTGAGGAAGGGGCTCCAGGGCTGGATTCAGCCCGCAGGCCTTGACCTCGCTGACATAGAGGTTCCAATTTTTCGCACGATGACAACATGTCTAAAAACGTGTATCTTCCAAAGCACAAAGAACTTCGTCCTTAGAAATCCACGAAAACCTACAAGCAGGGCCGCCCAGGCGGCAGACCTGCCATTAGCCCCCAGCCACTTCAGCTTTGGGGGAGTCTTTCAAGGGCCCCCCCCCCCCGAGCTGGCACAGTGGGAGAAGGCACAGCAGGCGCCCTATTGAAAGCTGAGTGCATTTAATATGAACAGGGCGCCTGCAGTGCCTATTGAAAAATGTGCTGCTCCCCTACACCCTCCTGCATGACCAGGGGTGTCCGGCGGGGGGGTTTCTGGGGCGGGTTGCCTCATTTTTGTTTTGCTGCCTGGGGCGCTGCGGCTTCTTATAGCCCTACCTATAAGCACCCTAGCAGAGCGGCTCCACCATTCTGCTGGCTCAGAAAGCAGCCAATATTTACCAGTGTTGCGCTCACATCCAGAGTCTGCTGATTTATGACGCGTCGCCTGCTGCCATTTGCCACACACCTGCTCATGTCACGCCCTCCTTCTCCATCCCAGGTCATCCTCGCTTGCTCCACCCCTCTCCTCTCCTTACTAGCACTGCCAAAAGTGAGGAAGGGCTCCCACATGAGCACATGCAAACCTCTCCTCTCAATGTGCCAGCATGTTCTTTTGATAGTTCACCATACTTCCTCCTTGCTGGCACTGCAGACACTGCACTAAATGTGTGGCTCATGCATTTTATCTGCATTGTTTCTTCTTTAGCCATGTTTACTTTCCTCTATTAGGTAACACTCAAACAACATGCACGGGCCGAAACTACTGCATTGGAGTACAGCAAGGAATGAGACAACATATCTATTTATTTAGAGTGAACAATGCTCTTTTGATCACAAAATAATGTACAATAGATATGAAATCAGATTTGACAGGAAGTGGTGAGCTTCTTACAATGGGGTGAGTTTGAGAGACATTCTGACCAGTTTGTGGAGGGGAGTAAATGGAACAGTCACCGGGGACAATACATAAGTGGACATCCATAAATTAAGGACAACCAACACTGGACATTTTTAAGTGCAGGAAGTTGGTACGGCCTGCTGTGCTCAGGATGTGACGATGATGAGGTGGAGTGTTAGAGTGCAGGCAGAGGAAGCGAGGGACAGAGGCAGGTGAGAGGCGAGGGAAAAATGCTAGCTAGCAGGCAGATGAGAGGTAGGTTAAAAGGGCAACAAGGAGGCGAGGAGATAGGCGTTTAGTTTGGTTTTGAACAAATCCATGTGGACTGTTTCTCAGATGTCCCGGGGCAGAGAATTCTATGCAAGTGGAGCAAGAAGAGAGAAAGAACGGAAGCGAAAGCAAGAACATGTGAGGAGTGACACATGTTGTGGGTGTCGCTCGGTTATTTACCCGTCTTTTGATTGCCTGTGGCCATGCCATTCCCTATAGACATTCCCTCCCACTGCCTGCCTCTCCCTGCCCAAAATACACCCTTTTGTGATCTCTTGAGCTGGCTTTACCAAGCAGTAGCATTGAATTGCTGTCTGCCATTGTTTTTTATTTTTTATTTTTTTGGTTTATTTAAACCTTTACAAAAACATTTCATCAAAAGAAAAAATGTACAAACATTAATAAAACATCGAATATAAGAAAAACATAATCATAACATTCTAAAAATCCAAAATAAGAATATGAGAACATATCAGTAAATATTTGATTAGAGAAGCATATTGATTTAAAGTAAAATTAGAACATCAAAACCAAATCCCAACTTTACATACCTCTTCATTAGAAAGTGTATATCACTAATAAAGCTCACACCAAAATTAGAAGACATAGGTAAAAAAAAGTCAATTCAATAAATTCGTACAGTGTTCCCAAAATGTTTGTTAACATAGATCGCAAAAGTTTTTTAAAAAGGCAATAACACGTAGCCTTAGCGCAATCGAGTTACCATGCCTCATTTGATGTCACAATAACTCGCTATTCACACAGTATAAATGCTCAAAAGACTGACCAAAATATAAAATGCGTTGATTAACCAAGGCCGGGCAAATAAGTAGAATGTGCTGCAGAGTTTCCTCAGTTCCCTCATTTTTGCAGAATCTGCACCATCTCCATGTATCAAATTCCAATTTTTGAGTATAAAATTTGTCCTCAGCACATTTGTCCTAAATCTCATAAATACATTGCATACATTTCGACAGGGGTATTTATCCAAGTAAACCTCAATAACTGGAACAAATTTCCAAAATGAGCATGTCTGTTTGAAAATTTTTAACTGCATTACTGTTCTTATATTTTGTTGCCAGTCATCGCTTTTCAAAATCTTTTTTACTTTCAGAGGATTAGTCAATAACACATCCATAGAAACACCCAAATTAGCAAGAATCGCTTCTATATTGACCTTCAATTGATTTCAAAAAATATTAGTGTGGTCCATTCCCGCTACTGCATATAGATCATCTGCCGACTTTATTAAACATTTTCTCCATAACGATATTTTTTTTCACATGATGATTAAATTCAAGAATTGGAGGCCTAACTCGTATCTAATGACCTCTATCGGTACACATTTTGGTAGGAAATACAAAATTCCTTTCCACATTAGACTTTCCAGTGATTTTAAAAAAAGCTGTAGATTCCAGCCCATGAAACTCCATACCATACAATAACCTTGGAATTCCTTTCATAATATAGAAAGTTCTCAAGGGTACCAATGTGTATTTACAATATTTAATCTCCAATTTACGAATTTGTCGGAGGGCCATTTCGGCCTGTTCTCAAATGATTTTTATTGTAGTCGGTGAGCCAGATCGTATGACGTAATACCCCAAATATGTGAATGCATTCTGACATTTGATGCGTTTTCCCTCACAGTTCCATGTGTATCCAAGCCGGTTTTGTTTTGGGTTTACCCAAGCATACAATAGTTGTTTTTGATGCATTGATTTTTAAGTGTAGTTCTGTCACACATTTAACAAACGCATTTATCATTCTTTGCAGGCCGACTTTGGTGCAGTCCAGCAACAGGAATTCATCAGCGTGCGCCAACCATTCCAATGATTTGTTACCAGGTGTGGCCGCAACCAATCCTTTGTTCATTAATGCTTTATTGGCCCTACAAACATATAGATTGAACAAAGTAGGCGCTAACATGCACCCTTGTCGGAGCCCATTTGGGATATCTGCCATTGTTATTTCTAAGCAGTCTCGTGAGAGTTAATGGCTTAAATGAACCTGTGTATATGGTATCGTAGTTATAGAAATCAGGTAAAGTGGGCCTTCAGCCACTTGATTTATTTCAGTTCTTTTCACTGAAGTCCTGTTTAAAACAACCATTAGCAAAGTCAACTGTTCCGTTTTTGTATAAATGTAAGGCCTTTGCCAGGCACTGCTGTCATATGCCCAGGTATTCACACCATGTTCCACCTGTTGCCATCTTACAGCCAGGTAGCACCTTTTTGACAGTGCCTGGCAAAAGCCTATCCCATGCCTACACAAAAGCCAAACGGGTTGGCTTTGCCAATGCATGTTCATACTCTTTTTGCACCGACACTGTGTGATAATAGTGACAGATTGATATTTGGCAAAGGAGTGAAAGCCTTGGCTTTTTAAATTTGTATTCAATAATAAACTGCTACGGGTCATTATGTCACAGGAAGGGCATCTGATAATCAGATCTCGCTTTCTTAAAGCTCCATGCCAAAAGCATAGTGCATACATGTGCCCTGCTGAAGACGTCTCCTGACATCTCCAGCAACTACTTTTCAGTGGCAGAGGGCAGGTTCAATGGTCATCTGTGCATTCCTCACTGCTGCTGTGACCCAACATCACTGCAGAGGCTGCATTTAACTTCTGCACCTCAGATCCAAATTATCATAACTGTTGCCCTATCATTCTGTTGGCAGTGTAAACTCTAAGAAAAAGCAAACACCTGGATTTGGTATAGTGATAAGTGTGATCCCACAATTATTAAAGCCACATTAAATTGATTTCATACAATTAACAACCCTGTGAGCTCAGGTCAGCTATGTCAAGACTATGTGATTTATGGCTTCACAGGTAAGCCAATAGGCAAGATGTTGCTCTGCTTTGATTCTCTGGAAGGTAGTGTATACTTCTAAGTCAAAGCGCTCTAACCAGAATATCTCCTGTGAACCATACTTCAGAGGGGCACTCACATAACAAAGATCAGCCTCACACCAGGGTGTTACACACCAAAGGGCCTTTGACGCTGTGGGCTTGAGAAGGAGTCGAGTGAGAGTAGCCAGAGAGGAAAAAGTAGAACTGAGAAGGGTTTGGCCATCTTGCTGGTCTGTGTCTTTCCTTCCTGCCCCTTCTATTTGTACTGGAACAGGGTACTCTAGGCGTGATGCAAGAACGCAAACATCACATTTTACAACAACAGCAATTGGACCCCTTACAGCAGGCTTGCTTTTGTCCAAGCTCATATGATATTTCCCCATTATAAGGAAGGGGTTTCCCACTCCTTCCTTGATTCTTTCATTGACACCAAGAAGAAAACCTCTCTGGAGCCCTGTCAGGAGTGCGGTCCATTCCGAAGTCCTCTGCCATAGAGGTAAAAACAAGTTCATCTAAGGCAGAGGAGAGCTTGGTCCCCTAGCTATCCCCTTTGAACATTGGGGGTGACCTGCCATTAGCCAATGTCTGTCATTCTGCCGGATGCACTGGAACCAGGATCCTCACTGGAGGTGCAGAAACCCCTGCAGGTGCAAGTCTATTTCCCTGGATTTAGCAAACAGACTAAGAAGGACTCACCTTTCCTGGAGCACCAAGATTTGCCTCCCATCAACCCTTAAGTCAAGGAACCCCTGTAGGCACTGATTCCTCCATTAACCCACTTATAAACTGCACTTACCCACCCATCGTCTGTCTGTCTTAAGCTTCTTCATGACACGTGCCATTGCTGCTTGGGTTGCACCACCATGTGGACATAGTCAGCCAGCTTACTAACCCAACGCTGAATCACTGACTAAGGAAACCCCTAGAAGCCTGGCTCAACACTGTTGAGCCCCAAAAGGCAAGAATACGGTACTGTGACGAGACCATGACCCTCGGCTCCACAGTTGCCACTATTGTGACTTTTGAGCCCCAATCTCTGCACTTTCCTTGAAAGACAGATCTTTTGAACAGTGACATTGCTGCAATTTCATGCGTGATCACCCCTGCTCAGGTGTCCAGAATGCTAGTCTACAACGGTTATGCATGTTCTGTGTTCTTTCCAACAGAGGGGCAGGTTTATGTTAATGATTTTAGTTGTTTAATTACACCATCAGAAATGCAAAGTTTATATATTTTAGAGAACCTTGGTTGGACATTCTTTTATTTTGGCGTCTTTGCACTATTTCTGTTTGGGTTGCTACTGATTTCACTTCAAACCCCTCCTGAGAGTAAAACAAGGCATCGGGCCACATTAACATAAAAGGCGAAGGAGGTACACCAGTCCGGATGTGTCTGTTTTACCTTTAACATTGGGATCACTGCTGATTTAGTAGTAGTGTGGCACTGAGTAGGCGGTTTACACACGCCTCATCCCAGAACTCCTGCAGAGCAGTCATCGTTTTGTCCCACTGGTGGGCTGCAGTTGGTATTTGATATGGACTGTGCCTACAGCTTAGTCTTCCAAAATAAAAGCGTTCTGTTAACGCTAGAAATACTAATAGGCATTTTTGATTGCTACAATGGAAATAGATATGAGCTCTGTGCCGAGCTTTTTAACCAATGCCCTCTGTGAGCTCTATAAATAAAGGGGACTCCCCTTTGGCAGATAGGTTACCAAGGTCACACTGCTTAAGTGCTGCCAAGCTTTTGAGAAAGCTAGGGGTGGAGGAGGAGGCCCAGGGGGCCAGTAGTGATCTGGATCCCCAAACACAGATACCCATTCCATTGGGGGCATGGAAATGGATGTGGACAGCAATAGTGATAGCCGTTCTCACCTCTCCTCCCAAAGGGTTGGGAGTGTAGCATGACAAATCATAGGTCTTTGTCACTTCTCCCCAGTGGGGAGCCTTTCCTTGTGAGGCTATAGAGGGGAGCCAGCTACTCAACATTCCCCCTAGGGATGGCGGTAAGTGGGACCTCCAAGGGAGGGACTCCATTCTTGGGCATAAGGACTCCCATTCCGTTAAGCAACTCCCTGAAATCCTCTCGGTTGAGCCATCAATAACATCTATGTTCCTTAGACGTCCATCAGGACAAGCTACTGTTTGTTATTGTGATGTTAGTCCTAACATTCATCTGGAGGAAATGTCTGACAAAACCAATGAGACAAAGAAGAAATATGGGCGTGTAATACAGATTGCTCCATGGTCTAAAGTTAAACTGTGGCAAAGGAGCCCAGACGAGTATGAGAGAATACTTCTCAAAGAGAAAGAAAAGACTTTGATGTTTCGCTGGGGAGGACCTAGAACTTAAATAAAAAAATAGAAGAGGGACTGAAGATGGAGAGTGAAGCCTGTGAAGAGCTGGGAGTTGCTGAGAACCGAGAGAGCCTCGGTCGTGAGTACCTGGCCAGTGAGCTTACTGAAGAAGAACAGGGAAAACAGACGTCTGTGTCATGCAGGGGAACAGAAACCCATGGAAAGGAGAACTGGGTGAGCGGTGGCATGACCTGGGAAAGGTAGACTGTTCAGTCCAGAAACAGTGCAGAAGCTGTTGGAGCCGTAGCTACGCAGAGCCACACTGAAGAACCAAGAAAGGTCAGCGTGACGTCTGAAGTCGTTCTGATGCTGACAGTTATTCCGATCCCGAAGACAGCTCATGAGCAAAAGGGCAATGTAACAGGATGGAGACCCGAAGAGGGATACCGGGAGCAGCGACACAATCAGCCTACTCATCCCAGTAGCACAACTAACTACGGGACTCAGCATACTCGTCCCAGTGACCCAACCAGTGTTTATAAGAGTGAGAAAAACTGTGAGACGCAGCCTACTAGTCCCAGTGACACAGCCAGTGTTTATAAAGACCAAGAGAAGATCTGTGTAAAGCGCATTGTTTTGGGGGAAGAAGGAAGCAAAGGAGTACAGAGAGTCAAGATCAAGGGAAGGGACATTTGGGTTGCATTAAAATGTTGGGGAAAGGGAACCTTACAGAGACACTTTAAGGAGACATAGCCCAAAGGGGTGAACATGCAAATATTGCAAGCAGAAAAGGGTCATCTATAAAAGGAAAGGGATGCCAGAGGGGTGGAAAATTCCCAAAGGTTATTAAAAATAATGAATCCAAGAGATAGCCAAGAACTATTTAAAAATAATCTCTTTGAGCCAAACAGTCTACCCAGGAGAAGGGAGTCAGTCTCCTAGACTTTTGATGTTTATTTATTTAGTGCTAGGGCCAGAATAGATTCCTTTTGAGATGGAGGACAGACTGTTTACTTTTTGGCCCTCACTACTGACGATGAGCACACTAGTAGGGTTTTTTAAGGTGGGGAAACCCATAGAATGGGGATAGATCGGTCACCTTCTTATCATTTCAATAGATCACGTGTTGAATATGACAAAAAAGAGTCTGTCTCCTTCTTCTGACCTACCACCATAGTTTCTCACAGATCCTGGGGTTCAGCTTTGTCCTAGGTTTCTGGCAGGTCCTGAATCTCAGCCAGGTCCCAGAGTGGTCTCTCTGAGGTCAAAACTGTCTGAACGGAAGCTCCTTTTAGAGGAGAGGAGGGTGGCCGTAGAAAAGCAGAAACAGGGGGACTGGGAAATGCTGGAGCTGCGCAAGATAGAGCTGTGCGAGAAAAGCGGGGACACACACAAACAAACCTCTAGTGGGAAGGGGAGTATTTCCAGTGGGAGTCACAGGAAAAGCCTAGACACCACGCCCCAAGGACTTAGTCTAACCATATGAAGCGGGGAAGGATATCTTTGACTGGTTGATGCACTGGAGTTAGCTTTCCCAATCCAGAGGGTGGAAGAGGAATTATGGTGAGCCGCCATTTTGAGCTGCCTACTGACGGGTGGAACTGATGTGGTTATTCGGTTGGCCCATGAGGAGGGCCCCTTTACAGAGGTTGGAATACCATGTTACCAAGACGAACAAAGCAGATTGTTTCACTTTAAACAAAATAACGCAGATTTTTCAGAGTAGATATTTGTATACAATTACGTATAACAGTTATTCATTTTGTAACTCCGAAGATCCTGTGATCAGATATAAGTTATAACGTAAAACAATTTTCTGACACTGTAAACCACCAGTTGATTAGTGTAACCTTCTGTATATTTGGTGTTTGTTAGGAATGCACGTCACTCACTATTTAGGCCATGAGTAGCACTTAAGCCACGCCCCTTGTTAGAGTCTCTGCTCAACTTGTCCCACTTAAATCACTGCCCTTGCCCATTCGCCCCTATATACGGGGGTAGGTAGAGAACGCTGCACGCAGCATTTATGCCATTGTGACTGAAGACCATGCGGATCAGAACTACAACACAAAATACATCGGGCCTCAATACACGGTAGGCGGTAAGGGTTTACCGGTACCGGTAAGGGCACCGGTACCGGTAAACCCTTACCGCCTTACTACGAGTTCCCTTTGCGGGACCCGACCTTAACGGCTGGTAGTAGGGTGCCGCAAAGGGACCTTGAAGCTAATTACGGTACAGCAATTTGCGGTACCGTAATTAGCGCTTTCCCCATTCCCATTGAGCCCTATGGGGGCAAAAATGGGAATGGGGAAGTGCCTTGGTGAATGGGGAATTACCGCCCCCGCTCACCTTGGAGTAGGGCGGTAATTCCGCCATCCACCAAGGCGGACACGGTAAAATAGCGCCATGGTTACCGCCTACCGTTTAATGAGGCCCATCATCTTTGAGTAGGGATGAAAATAAAACAGAGACACATGGAAACGCAGTGCCCTGGCGCAGCCTCAGGGCCCCCCTTGCCCACAATATTTGTAGAGGTTTCCCTCTGGGTGTTCTGGGGATCTCGTGCAGGGGGGGGACTTTGACCGGAGAGCACCATGTACCTTAGTAGGGCCTGGGACCCCATGTTCAGAGTCCCAGCAGAAGCAGGCCACATCTCACTGCACCCCCAGGTTCAGTGGATGGGTTGGGGTGGGAGATGCTGTTGGAGGGGGCATTTGGAACCAACCAATTTGTTGACAGCCCAGAAAAACCTTATATCTGTTAGGCTTGGCGAGTAGAGACCTACTTTAAAACATTCTTAACTTTAGGTTTTGTCCAATATATACGCATTGTGCACTGTTTATGAACTTTCTTAATTTGGCACTAGAAAGTATTTTTACAAAATATTCTTTCTTTTCAGGTTGACCTAGTATGGGGAACACCTTGAACCCTCTGGAACAATGTGCATCTGCCATAGACACCTTCAAGCTCCTTTTATCGGTTATATGTGATTTTACTGACAGACATTACAAAGTGGTACATTTCATTGCAGGCAAAACACAGAAAAACACCAATTTCTTATTTAATTTTGGTGGTCCCCCTCAAGCCTTCTGATTTTCTACCCTTATAACGCCACCACAACCCCTCCTGACCCATTTGAACCCCTTACCCCAGTACCCTTTTATATCAAACCTTGTCTCTAACACCCCCTGTGTCCTCATCTTGCTTGATCTCTCTTCTGCCTTTGACACTGTCAACCATTCCATCCTGCTAAAGTGTCTCCGTGATAACCTAGGTATCACCGGTCAGGCCCTGGCGTGGCTGACTTCCTTCCTCTCTGACCAACTCTCCCAGGTCCAACTTGGGTCCTTCCTCTCTGCTATCTTTTTCTCTACCTGTGGTGTCCCCCAGGGGTCTAACCTCTTTCCCTGGCTGTTCAACCAATACCTGGCACTTCTTGGCCACCGCATTGCTGCCTTCTGCCCCAACTTTCAGTGCTACGCGGATGACACTGAGCTCTTTTTCAGGCTAGTTTCGGCCACCTCTTCCCCGTCCCTCATCCCTGACTGTCTGTCTGCTATCCAGGAGTAGTGTGCCGCCAATGACCTCTGCCGTAATGCCAGTAAGACTGAGATTCTCCTCATCGGCACACCCACTCCCTCCTTTCCTTTAGCTCTCTGTCTGCCCTCTCTTGGCCCTCTTCCTGCTCTCACCTGCAAGGCTGAGAACCTGGGGGTCATCTTCGACTCCATACTATCTTTCTCCCCTCACATCTCTGACGTCTCTAAGAAGTCACACTACCAGCTGCACCTCCTCAGAGGTATTCTTCCTTTCCTCTCCTTCCCCCAGAAGCTCACCATCTCCAGAGCTCTGGTTCTCTCCAGGCTGGACTATTGCAACAGCCTCTTTCTAAATCTGTCTGCTTCTACTCTACGCCCTCTGCAACTCATCTAGAACAGGACTGCGAGACTTGTCCTTGGCCTCAAGCCCAGGGATCGTATCTCTCTAGGACTAAAATCTCTGCACTGGCTCCCAGTGGCTGCAAGGATTTATTCAAAACCCTCTGCATCGTCCACAAGGCCGTCTGGGGACTGGGGCCTAAATACCTTCAACTCTCTTTTCCTAAATAACTTCCCTCTAGAGCTCTTCGCTCATCCGCCCCCAACTCCCTCAGGGTGAGTCGCTTCTCCAAGCAACGAGTTGGCTGTAGATCTCTCCCCTCGGCTAGGGCCTCCCTCTGGAACAGCCTCCCCGCCTCCCTGAAACTTGAGGAGAACCATCTTCGGTTCCAGAAGCACCTAAAAACCTTCCTCTTTGCTTCCGCTTTCTCTCCCCTGCTGAAGTCCTGGCTGATACTGAGACTGCACGGGTTACCTGTCCACCCATCTGATTTCGGGCCCAAGAGCTGCCAGTTGCACGCTTGCGCTGCCTTCCTGGCAACCCCTGCACCTGGGGACTGTTTTCTGTATCACTTCAGTCCCCAAACCAGCACTTATGTCTGCACTCACCCTGCACTTGCCACCAGCTTTCCGTTCTTTATTTATTTTATGTTATTATTTATTATACCATGTACTGCACTTTCCCCTCCCCCCACACTTTTCTTTTCCCCCTTCCCTTGCACTTGCGCGATTTGAATGACACCTGGCCTAGTAAGATCGTTGTCTGTCTTCCCTCTGTTCCACCTCCCTTGCCTTGTCACGCCTTGAAACACTTGTGTAGAGGCGCGTTATAAATGTCATATCATATAATATTTATTTAATCTTTTCAGTGTTTTTCAGTGTTATCGTCCGCTCTGTTATGTACCATTCTGTAATGTTTGCGATAAAATGACTGGGTACTCCTTTTATCCATATTTGCAGCATACATTCCATGATGGATCTATTGAGAATAACCTCATTGAAGCTCTCCAGGGTCTCGAAAGGTGGCAGGTAGCCAGGCTCCTCTCAACCCTTTGCCGAGCAGTGTTGGAGCGGGTAAGAACAAGGCACCAGAACTGGTGTGATATATACCTTCAACAGCACACAGAGCTGGCATATTTATCAAATGGCACCCAGCATTCACTTGAGCACACTGGTCAGGCTGAAGAGATCCCAGTCCCATGGCTGGTAGCTGGAGTTACTGGCACTTAGTAGTCTCCGCTCTGCCCTTCTTTCTATCTTATTCGGTGATCCTCAGGAGAGGAAAGTGGTTGGACACGGTGTGGTCTTTGGCCCAGTGGAAGAATCTAGAGGGGTAGGAGGTTCAGAAAACAAGCTCCCACCTTCAGAACACTTGGAATGATCGAAGCCAAAGCATGAGCAAGATAGTGGTACGGAGAATCCGGCAGGGCTGGCGCAACAGAGGCTGAAGCACAGAACCGCGCAGCACCGAGTTAATACTGTGAGTACATAGATTTCACAGAAGACTGAACAACGTCATTTGATAGCGATTTAGTAGTAGCTGATTAGTTGAAGGGAAGCAAGGGCACCCTTGAGTGGCACCGCGTAGCCGGGCACGGTGGCATTGGAGGAAGAGGTGAAAGTCCCACTAGCCAATTAGGAAAAAATGGGGTGACCATACCAGCTGATACTGAAGAAGCTACACACTTGCATGTATTCTATTTGGGGTATTTATGAAGTGAGGGCCGAGGTCTAGGAAAGAGTAGGGTGGTGTAAGCAGGGTAAGATAAGACATAAGCAATGCAGTGAGATCGGAGGGGAAACGATTCACATATTTTAAATGGCATTTCCTACATAACAATGGCCTTAGGAACTATACAAATGGCATATAGCATAACATAACATGTGGTGGGGTATACATTTGGAAGGGAGGACGTACTAGAGATCCTAGATGTGTGTATCCATAGTTGTATCCATATGGTAAGTCAAGAGTTTCTCGGTAGACACTTGAGTTCCGGGTCCAATGAGAGAGAGGTTATGCGTCTCTTTGGCCAATGGAAGAGCAGTGCCTTTTAGTTGGCTAGAATCACTCACAGAAAGTACATATAGAGACAGGTGCCATGTGCCGTTTACATGTGATGGCAGGGGCGGGATATCTTAAAAGATCCATCCGCCAAAGCAGCTGTGGCAGTTTGCGAGATATCACTGAAGGCAGCATTTCACTGTCCCCTCTGTGCTCAAGGGGAACTGGCAATCATCTGTGTCCATTGGGACTAGAACTCATGGGCTTACCATTGTTAAAGTGCGCTGGACAGCATATACCACTAAGATGGCAGCTCTCTCTGTGCCATGCTGTGATTGGAGCTCGATTCTAGTACCGCAAATGGTTGCGATGGTCTGTATGTGTCAATAGAAGGAAGTTAACTATCCTCTCAATAGTTTTACCAAGAAGGGGATGCGAGCAATGAGGCGATAGCCACTGACACCATCAGGTTAAAGATGTTGTAGTGATACCGCCTTCATGGTGGTATCACTAGAACTTTCCATGCAACTAGTTAAGCCCGATACATACCACAAGTTGTGACGAATCTAGAACACAATTCACGTCCTGATGAAGGCCGTCATATTGAAGCTATTCAAAATGCAATAGGCCGAAACACCATTGTGTCGACTCCTTTGTTTGTTGTAGTTCCCCAAGGTGGGAAAATAACCAGTTGTATCATTCTTCACTGTTGTTACTGTAACCGTTTCAGAATACAAGACCGTACAATCAATCACTAGACGTTTGAAAAATGTATCAAATGTGATAACTGTTTGTTTTTTGTTATGCATGTGTGAGGTTCAATATATGCTTTATGGTATGTTATGCTATCCATTTTGTATAAATACACAAGAATGACTTTCTGTATATAAAAATGACTTCTGAATTATCATTGTGTTTTTCATAGGGGTTCTGTTCGGGATCGCCCTGACCATTTGTGTTTATATATATCTTAAGATTGCCTGGAACGGTGATGGAAAAGCCAGGTCCCCTCTTTTTCTTACAAATGATCTGGGACCTTGCCTCCAAATCCTTTTTTGGGACATTTATTGTAAGACATAAACACAGTTTAAGCTTAAACCTATATTAGCACCTGGCTGGGTGCGGCAGCCAAACAGGTGGCTCGGAACATGTGCGGAACCTCATGGTATAAGCCTGCACTCTGAGAAAGCTCACAGCTGCCCGTGCTCACCCGCTATCTTCCCACTTCCTTCCATTCCTCTCCCCAGCATCCACCCAATTTCTGATCACCCGCAACCCCCTTCCCACTTACCTGTAAGACTTGCAGTGCTGCCCACCGCTCCTTTCATGCCCACCAGGCCACCATGGAAACGGAAGAGGGTCATCTCTCGAAGCCTCGCTCCCATTTCCAGAGCGGCCATGATGGTAGAGAATTTGTCTCAAACAACGGTTTGTGCGCTAGATGCGACCCATTGTTTGAAACAAATACATTGCTATCAGCTCCCTGAGACATTAACCAGTGGTTCCATGTTGTAATGTCCCGGGGACCCCACACACCCCAGGCCATTATTAATGGGGACAGCATTGGAAGCCGGCTATTATTGTGGCAATAAGCCCTGAGACAGCGGGCGAATACTGCCCCAGGCAATGCCCCCGGGGCCCCTAGTTACAGGCCTGAGCGTAGCGAGGGACTTAACAAGGCCCCAGGGCCATTACCGCGGGCGGTATTGGCCCGCTGTTGAGGGGCTTATAGCCTTTAGTACCCCGGCCCATTAGACCGCTAGACCGGGGTACTAATGGCATTTAGTAAACAAACAAAAAAATAAGTCTAATAAAATGGCCTCCGGGAAAGGGAAAACGTAGTCCGTTTTCCCTTTCCACGGCAGCCATCGGGAGCAGACGCACTGGGAACAGAAGTGTTCCCAGCGCGTTCACTCCCGTGTAAAGAAGAAAAAAGAATGTAAGTGGGGTTGGGAGGGAGAGGAGGGGATAGTTTGCAGGGGAGGGAGGTGGAGGAAAAAAAACGTACCTGAGTTCCCAGCGGGGGACAAAGGCAGCCTCCAGCCATGGGGAGGCTCGGAGCGGGGATTGCCCCGTTTCGAGCCTCCTCATTATCTAGGGGGCTGCCAGGCCCCCCGCTGGGAACTAACCCAGGCACGTACGTGCGTCCACGGGATTACACCGTGGTATGGCTCGAAAACGAGCCAAGCACGTCCGCCAGGTACTAATGTTGAATTCCATACACACTATCATTTTCAGAATATCCAAGGGAGAGACAATACCTGAAAGTTATCAGGAAGAGTTAAGATGGTCATCCCTTGCCACATCCATTGAATTTCAAGGGTTTTGTTTCATTAAAGATGATCACCTTAACTCTCTCTTAAATAAAAAAAAAAATCACAGAATAGATAGATTGATACAGTCATGGTTTGTGTTGAGGATTAAGGAATATGGTGGAGTCCCAACGTAGGGGTTCCATCAATAGATAAGAGCTGTGATATAAGGGCACTCTGAATCCCATCTTTGTGCGGGTGGACTCAAGGTCACATGGTAAGACATTCCAGCGGTAAAAAGGTGCGTGAAAGTGCAAAAGGAGGAGGCAACGAATGGTAAGTTTGAGGATGGGCGGGTATTCATACATGACAAGGGCTATACTTGTAGATAAGAATCTGCATGATAGGGAGTGGCTGCGACAGGCTAGCTGTTGAATAGACTTTGGGACCAGAAGACGACATTTGAAAAGGGAGGTAGTTTGCACAGAGAGCCAATCAGCGGCGTGGACATAGTGTGTGTGGTGGCAGATGACGATCATTTATCTTCCTTGATCTCCGTTCTCAGCGCCCCCACATTTCTCCTTTCAGGCTCCTTCCTACACTAGCCTCTCCCTGCCCGCAGAATCACCACTAATGCGCACCCCGAAAAAGCCAAACGCTAAATGCTGCGTAGAGTGGGGCAAAATATTTAAAACTTCAATGTTTAAAATAATAGCCAAATACAGACTACAAATGCTGATCATGCAGACTAAAAGGACAAAACTACCGGACAAATGAAAATAACTGTAATAACAAGGGCTACATGTGGAGGGTGCGACCCACGTTTCAACCTTATATTGGAATCACAAAATCCCTGATGTTTCCGCTGTAAGCGGGAAAGCTTAAATTTTGCGTCAATTCAGTCTCCGGTTTCATCTGAGAATCCGTATCAGTGGATTCCGTGCAATGTCTTCTTCTTCGTCAATGTCTTCCTTGCACGCGGCCATTTTTATATCTCGCTTTTTGCTTTTCCATTTTTATTTTCTTCTTCATCACATCCTGTTATACCTTTCATTGAGACTCTCAATTTTCTGCAAAATAAAAAGAAAATATTAGAGTTGGTATCCTGGCCAGTTAGCCCACAAGTCTCCCCGACACATCCCTTCTTGTGACATATGTTTCACAGAGGCTTTCTAGTTCTTCTCTGTAACTCTGCAACTCTGGGTGTCAATCCATCTGAAATGACATCTAAGCAACTAGGACAGGTGCTTGCCATCTGTAGCTCTCCAGAGGTTCTGTACTATGACCGCCATGCTCACTCATTATTGGCTATGCTGGCAGGGGCTGATGGCAGCGGTAGTCCAAAACATCTGCAGAACCAAAGGCTGCAGACCTCTGAACGAGGGGTTTCCGCGAGGCAAATGTGCAAGGGGCAAAGGTGTGAAGGGATAAAATAAGCAACTGCTCGCCTTCAACAGGAGATACCAATGCACTCTACTCCCTGAATGGCTTTAATATTATATAGAATACCAACTCCAAATCAAGTCACTTTGTGGCGCCAAGTTCATTGAATGCTTCAGTTAAGCGTCCTAAACTAGGGGCCAGGAAGCCAAAGACCCACACAGCTTGCACTTTGTTTAAAGTGCGACCTCCAGGTGCTGGGTCTCCTCTCTGATGAACTTTCTTCCCTCAATCACCTGTCCGAGGGGCTTCTTGTATACTTTGGGCCTAGATTCTGCTCTGCTTTGTGTTGTCCTCTCGCACTCGATGGCCTACCTAACTACTGTCCTCGTGTGTTGGAGAAATCAGCTGAGCACAGCCTACTGCGTCTTCTCTGCTACAAGGCTCACCTGGCCTAAATCTGGGTCCCCCTGCCCTGCCTCCATCAACCAACTGGAGCTGCTGGTCCATGGTCTCCCCTGCCCATCCCCTTTCGGCGCTCAAAATGGCCGCCACATTTTGTTTATTGTAGGTTGCTAGGCAACCAGTTACGAGTGTGCCCATAAGTCAGGAGGGAAGCCGGAAGGCATAAGCCAACCCCTTGCCTAAGGCCCCAAGCACAAGGTCATCCCTGTCTGTGCCTGTCTGGGCCTAAGGGCATCGGGCCACGTCCCCCTGTCCCACCACCTCCACCCGCCTGATCACGGCACCCTGCAGCATTACTGCGTCAGAACTTTGCAGATCTCCCTCAAGTGGACTTACTCTGCACTAAACTGCCTCCATTTACTTAGCAATGGTAAGCGCACATCGACTATGTATGTGTTCACTCGACCTGCAGAAACCTATTGTGCACTCATCTATCTGTCTGCCATAATACCACAATTTGCTGCATCCGCTGCTATTTTTTCCTTCGCTATGATGCCTGCCCACGATAAGCGTGCTCAGATAACTCGTCCTCTGCACGGCCTTCAATAGAGACACATTTGAACTTCACTGCACCTCCCACGGCTTCTTCCGCTGTATAGCCACCTACCCCCATATTGTTTAATGCCCATAAACGCAACCAAACTGTGCCCTTATGTTACTTTCTTGCCTGCCCCTGCTGCACACTTGTAGATTGCCACTCACTAGTTCTTGACCAAGTGGCTGCTTGTGTAAAGTATTGTCACGTGCGCCTCTTGTGCACACTGCAACCTATAGCAGATGGAATGATGCTGGAAGAGCAGGAAAAATTACAATTACAATGATACTTGTGTAGTAGATGGGATAATGCTGGGAAAGCAAGCAAAATTACAATTACAATGACACTTGTATAGTAGATGGGATAATGCTGGAAGAGCAAGCACAATTACAATTACAATGACACTTGTATAGCAGATGGAATGATGCTGGAAGAGCAGGAAAAATTACAATTACAATGATACTTGTATAGCAGATGGAACGATGCTGGAAGAGCAGGAAAAATTACAATTACAATGATACTTGTGTAGTAGATGGGATAATGCTGGAAAAGCAAGCAAAATTACAATTACAATGACACTTGTATAGTAGATGTGATAATGCTGGAAGAGCAAGCAAAATTACAATTACAATGACACTTGTATAGCAGATGGAATGATGCTGGAAGAGCAGGAAAAATTACAATTACAATGATACTTGTATAGCAGATGGAACGATGCTGGAAGAGCAGGAAAAATTACAATTACAATGATACTTGTGTAGTAGATGGGATAATGCTGGAAAAGCAAGCAAAATTACAATTACAATGACACTTGTATAGTAGATGTGATAATGCTGGAAGAGCAAGCAAAATTACAATTACAATGACACTTGTATAGCAGATGGAATGATGCTGGAAGAGCAGGAAAAATTACAATTACAATGATACTTGAATAGGCACAAGGTGATATACTGCAGAGGGGGGGGGGTGAATACAGAGGTTGTTTTATGAGGAGCAAATCGTAATATATTTTTCAGTTTTTCAGGGGTGGGATGCAGGGGCCACAGCTCTTCCATTGTTTAGAATCATACTTGGACTAATGGAATCTCCTGCAGCACTTTAGATTACATCTTTGTCTGCCCAAGATTGTATGAGACGGTGGATGACATACAAGTGATCCCTAACAAGTGGAGTGGCCATGCCACACTTATATGCAAATTGAAAACCAGGGTAATAGACCCCCCTGCCATTAACATGGGTAACATTAAGCTAAACAAAGCTGGCTCACGGATCAGTTGGTCGGATAAAAATGCGGCCCACACCATGGCAGCTTTGACGAGTGACAACTTACTACTTCTTCCGAATTTTGGGGAGATGTCGATTCATCGAAAATTGGATCTATTCCTTTGTTGAGACTCATGCAGTTTGTCGTATAGAGGCCATGACCAGCAGGTGGAAAAAAAGCCTCCTTTTGATAGAATGATCAGAGATGCCAAGAGAGAGTGTAGAGCAGAACTTCGGCTTGCTAAGAGACAAGCATGTGATCCAGACCAGTATTATATTAGGGTAAGGATTATCAAAAGTAGATACAGAGCAATTATCAAGGCCAAAAGGAAATCCGATAAAATCTTGTCTTGGCAAAGGCTATTAAATACGATCTGTTCAGGTAAAAACCGTAATATATGGTCTTTACTGGGTGAAGCGCGGAGCACTGTACAAGGCCCATTAGTTAATCCTATCAAGGCGGAAACATGGATAGCATTCCTTGAAAATCGAAATGCCAAGGAAGCTACGGAGGAATCTTGTTCATTGATCAATATGCCGTTAACTCCTCCTATTAATCCATTTTATGAAATGGTGATAAATATAATTACGGAATTAAAATCCTCACGTGCCCCAGGCCCCAATGGACTAGCAAACATTGTGATGAAGTCTCATCCTGAATTTTAGGCATCATTACTAATTACCATGTTCAAAAAGATCTTAAAAGAGGGAAGAATACCTCGGTCCTGGCAAACGGCGGTTCTTATACCGGTCTTTAAAAAGGGCAACCGAGCGGACCCCAGTAATTATAGACACCTTTCAATGTTAGATGCCACGGGAAGATATTTGCTTCACTCTTACTAAAGGAGCTACAGCTCTGGGTAGAGCAATCTGATATACTTTGCAAATTCCAGAGTGGATTTAGGCAGGGCTATTCCACGGCGCATAACATCATGGTTATGGACCTCCTAAGGACACAAGCAAGATCAGGGGGGCAGCCCCCATTATATGCCCTCTATATAGACTTCTCTGCAGCATTCGATTCTATTCCCAGAGATTGTCTTTGGCAGAAGTTAAAATCAATGGGCTGCCCTGAGGGCCTGATTTACCATCTCAGATTGCTCCATCAGAATAATTCTGTAAAATTAAAATTGGACCAGGAAGGTCATACCACCAGAAGCGTGCTCCAAAATAGGGGGGTCAAACAAGGCTGTGTCACGGCTCCTTTAATATATAATCTATACGTACATGACATCCCCGTGGCCATTACGGCTGCAACCAACTGCCCACTGAAAATAGGAGATTCCATCTGTCCTGTTCTTGCCTACGCAGACGACCTAGTAATACTTGACCACAGCATCAGTGGGCTGTGTAGGTCGGCCCTTGCCCTGTGGGAATATGCCGAGAGAAACGGCCTTAAAATTAACTTGGAAAAAACTAAGGCCATGAGATTCACCAAAAAGAATACCTCTCGTGTCCATCTTAGAGTGGGCCTCGATAACATCGCCTACACTCCTCATTATCGTTATTTAGGGGTCGAATTTGAGACCGTCGGTGACTATGGAACATGCAAACAGTCACGCATCTCAAGAGCGGCACAATTAACTGCCCTGTTCCATAGATTCACAGTAAATCAGGAAGGTTTCACTTTCTGGGGCACACGTCAACTTTATGTTCAAGTATTGTCCCCTATGATCATCTATGGTCTGGAAGCTCTCCTTAATACTGACTTGAAATGGTTACAGGTGATAGAAGGAACATTTTGGCGCTCTATCCTGGGTCTACCACCAGGAATTCCTATGGCAATAATAAGATTAGAATTGGGGTTGACCTCGTTGAAAGCTCTAGTCTTAAAAAAGCGAGCCCTACTCTATCTGAGAATGAGTGGTGAAACAAATAACGGGCTGCTAAAGGCTGTCCATCAAGAGATCTCTAAGGTTTATCCCCCGTGTCCCGTGAAGGAGCAAATGTCCAAATTGCTGACGCCCATTGGGTGGCAAACCCGGGTGGGTAGTATTACAGAGGAAGTACAGAGGGCCCTGGGTAAACATACAGATCTTTGGGACTGGCTTGAGAACTATGCTCATCTCCGGAAGCTGAAAAGCTATCAGTTTGTCCAGTACAGACTATACAACTTTAAAAAACATCAGAGCTACCTCAATCTGTGCCCTGATGTGAGACTCAGATCTTACTTTTAAGGTTTGAACAACTACCTACATTAATGATCACCGGGAGAAGAGACAGGATCGCTCCTGAACTGCGACTTTGCCGTTTATGCAAGGAAGGGAATCAGCCAGAGACGGCCAGACATTTGTTGACTGAATGCCACCAGATGCTAAGTGCCATAAACCTCGGTTTGGGCAATTTTGTGCACAATCACGGAAAGGCACACCTAAATAAATGGTTTACCTCTAACCTAAAAGCTCTTCGCAATATCAAAAGAACTACCAACGCCACCTGGAGCAAAACACCCTCTGTGCCTAACAAGGAGAAATTCCCTACGGCCGCAATCAATTACAAAGCAGCCATTCTCAACACCAAAAAAGAGACTTATAATGCTAGAATTCAAAACGCTAAATCAGGAACTAAAGAGCAGTTCACTATATTGAGGAAACTAGAATCACCCACTTAACCCATTGAAGTCTGCACTAAAGTCTCCACCTGGTGTGCTAACATCCAAAAGGCCTTATCAGACAAAATAGCCTTGCTACAAACCAAAATAGACACAAATAAAGAAGCCCATCATTGACCACCATCCCAAGTAAAAATCCTGACCGACAAACCTTTCCATGTGATCTTTTCTACTTCTCCCCAGTCACCACGGAAGGAGTAGAAAACATTATCGCAGGCCTAAAACCATCAAAATGTCAGGGAGACATCTGTCCAGCCCCAATCGTCAAGGAAGGAGCCAAAGAATTGGCGCCGTTCATTACATCCCTAATCATTTCCTCCTTTGAAAGTTGCTCAGTCCCTAACAATCTTAAAGAGGCTTGGGTCATGCCCCTCCTTAAAAAAACCAAACTTAGATCCAAAAATTCCACCAAATTACAGACCCATCACTACAGTCCCATTCCTCCTCAAAATTCTAGATAGATTGGCTTATCTCCAAATATAGAAACATTTGGAGGACAACAACCTCTTAGGCCTGCGCCAATCCGGTTTCAGACCAAGGCATGGCACTGAAACAGCCCTCCTCGATCTAAAAATCCAAATGGACGAAGCCAAAGACAAAGGAAACCTCTCCCTCCTCCTCCTGTTGGACCTCTCAGCGGCCTTTGATCTCGTGGATCACCAGATCCTAACCAAACATCTGACCTCTGCCGCGTCGCTCTCTCAGAACGCCGCCAGCTGAATTCATTCCTTCCTCTCAAACAGAACAACCGGGGTCTTTGCACCCACAGCATCTGCCGACCCAGTACCTATCACCGGTGGAGTCCCCCAGGGCTCTTGTGTGTCGTCAACTCGCTACATTATATTTACGAAGCTCCTCTTCAACCACCTTGACAGCTTGGGCGTCACCTACACTAATTATGCAGATGACACCCAAGTCCTGATCACTCTCACTGGCTCCTATGACCAAGACTCCAAAATGCTAAACAAAATATACCAGCACAGCCTTTGCTTAAACGACGATAAAACAGAGCTTCTTATTGTAGGCTCCCAGGTACGACTAAACAAACTAGACATTCAGTACAAAGCCTTCAACATTGATGGGAACATCATTCAAGTCGCTAGTGAAGTCAAAACACTTGGCGTTTATCTGGATTCCATGCTCTCACTCAAAAGACAAGTAAATTCTACAGCTTCGGCCACAGCTTACACCAATAAACTTATCAATTCTTGCAAACCTTACCTATCCACTAATAGTTGTCTCACGCCCGCCAGAGCATTGATCCTATCAAAGTTGGACTATTGCAACACTCTGCTCATAGGCTCTTCCTAATAAAATCTGAATAAACTACAAATCCTACAGAATAATGCTCTCAGGTCAGCCTTAAACATCCCACGGTCCACCCACATCTCTGCCATAAAACATGATACACACTGGCTCCCAGTGCGAGACAGAATCTCCCTACGCATGCTAGTAATCACACACAAATGCCTTTCTAAGAGTCAGCGCCGGACTATCTGACCGACAAGTTCTCCAGGACCCAATCCTCGAGACCCACCAGAGCCCTTTACGCTCACTGCCTCAACATTCCGAAGTTCAACCTGAAAACCACAGGTGGGTCCAGCTTCCCAGTCTTAGCCGCTAAGCTACGGAACTCCCTACCCACTGCCATCAGAGCTTAACCCTCTTTCTGGGCCTTTTGATCCAAAGTAAAATCATGGCTCTATGAACAGCACAACTAATACAGTTCAATCTGTCCCTAATTCTCTAATTCTGGAGTCCCTGAATTTTTTTGCCTGTTTTCCGTCGATCTATGTATGTAACAACTGTAACTGTATTTATGTCCTCTGGTTCTACGTACATACTTCCCTATGTATGCCCTCCTACTGACTGATATGTATGCCCTCCAGCTGACCGATATGTAACACGTGTTGGCAGCTTTTGGTCTTTTTGGCTAAACCAACCTGCAGAGGCGTTGCTAGGGAGGGGCTGAGGGGGGCTATAGCCCCGGGTCTTTTGGTTGTAGACCCGGATAGAAGCTCAGGGACTACAACCAAAGGGCTATAGCTAGCCCTGAATCCTGCCAGTCCCGACATTAGTTTAGCCCCTGATCTTTTGCAGACCTAGCAACACCCCTGCCAACCTGTACTTTATATCTGTAACAACTGTACTTAAGCTCAAGCACCCAGATACCTCAGGGTTAGGTGTGCTTTACAAATAAATAAAGTAAACTAAACTAAACTGCCTTTCCTTCTGTTAGCCAATGCCAAGAGATTCATTTATTCCCAAAATTGTAAGCATGTAAGTATTTTGGAATTTGGAAAAAGTGGCATTAGTTCCACATTTTAGACATTGAAACATGCGACTTTCAGTACCCAAAAATGTACCAAAGCTATACATTCCGAATAAACGGTGCCCTCGCGGTGTCAAATGTTTAACATGGGAAGGAACCTGCTAAGGGCGCCTCCATTGCTCTGTTGTTTTAATCATTGCAACACACACCTGACTGTCTACTCATCTTCTGAAGCAGAAACCAGAGCTGCTGATTCACCTCAGACATGAGGCCCGGCGTCCACTTCACAGGTTCGAATCCCGCCTCAGGCCTGACTAATTCCCTCCATCCTTCACATGTTCATAAATTGATTAGCATTAAATTATTGGAAAAACGACAGCTATTGAAGCGGGAGGAATCCTGCATGAAATGTTATTATAAAAACCTGATGATATTTTCATTGTTCACAGCTGAGAATGCTAAGCATCCAGATTCAAAAAGCAGATCAGAAAATGGACTCTCTAAAAATCTCTGACCCGAAACATTTGGAGAGTCATCTTTCCTCTAGTTTTTATGATTTCCTGCCCCTTGTATGCCTATTGGGGTTTCTCAGGACTCTAAAATGTTGTTCATCATTCTAATGATTATGATCAAAGAATCATTATTGGATTAGACACTGTGCAAAGTCACCTGGAGAGTGGTTTCTATTTTTAATATTGGAGCTAATTCAATCACTGCATCGCTGGCAAGCGTGCATGCAGCAGTGGTATCAGGCGTATTTTGGTGTCTTTTAGGCTATGACGCATATTACCAAATTGGCGGGGTGGGTAGCCACTGCTGAGCTTTAGGCGTCAGGAGGACCCCTAGGCTCCCAGTTAGTGTGTTTCTATTGTCAGCAAGAGGCTTGGTGGCAGCCTGGTCAACGCCCTACTGATCCCCTCACCTTCTAGGCAGATGGAGGGCAGCTTGACTCCACAGCATTCATCTTCCCAGGTGAAGTTCCTTCCAGGAGTTCTGGACACCATTCCACAGTGTTCAGAAAGGGGGTTGCTTGGTTTATTCTTCCCCCAGAAGCTGAAGTTGAACACGTCTCCGTTGACCCAGTACCAATTTCCCCAGAGGCGGTTCTTGTGGAGTCCAATCCAGACCCCCGGGGCGGCGTCCGAGTAAAGCAGCAGTTTGGAGACTGTCCACTGGACCTCAGCTTCAGGGATGCCGGCGAGGTCGGTGTGTGCCGACATGCAATAGTTGCGCGCTTCATTCCATGACATTCGTTCCAGGACCAGGTGGAGTGTGTACGAGAAGCACATTCCTGAATACAGAGATAAGCAAGGGGAGAACAGGACACTTTCATTACATGTAGGTCGGAATGGATATTAACTGTACACACTACACAGCGTCCCAATGAATTCCATCATACCCAATGGCCAATTGTCAAACCCGTAGTCATCCGTGATTGTCTTGGAAGCAAGACGACACGGAGTAACACAGGCTCGATCCCCAGGTCCGTGCTTAGAAACCTCAGGGTATTAAGCGCATTATAAATAGCCTATCATATCATATCATATATCAAATTTTAAAAAAGTGTCAATTAGAATGTAGGCTAAGAATTGTGCTTTTGTATTTTCCAATTGGTCAATCAGAAGTTTATTTCTGAATTAATTTCGGTATTTTTGGGTCTCTCAATACTATGGATGCTGAATATTCCCAACTATTTGCCTACCCTTCTGGACCCTCCTAGACAAGGTCATTGAATAGGACCAGGATAGTCCATTCTAATGAGTGATCTTTAAGGGTTTGACTCGTCGCCCCATAACAGGTCTGTCTGGAAATTTGTCAAATACATTGTTATGCAACATCGCCCCAAAATTCGGAGCTGCCCCAATTGTTCTCCCTTGGCTATCCAACAACTGGAACTATTTCACGTTTTCAACAATGATGCTCTACGATGGCTCCGGTGAATCAAATTTAATGATGAAGGGGAATCGCAGAGTCTGGCATCAGAAAACAGGAAACACACCTGCGTTCAAAGAGGATGTGTATGATTCTGAGGGACTGGCATCCAAGGGTCCATCCATGGCTCCGGAGATGCTACTTGTGTAAGCGGGCTCAAATGGCACGCTCACGGGCGATGCCATGCTGCTGCCTGCTGGCATTGAAGGTGCGGCCCCAGGGACAGGGTTCAATGTACAGTCTGAGCTGGGTGAACCTGCAAAGAAAATCAAAATCAGCCCACATCAGAGCAACGGGCCCTAAATGCCCACAATCATAACATTTCAAACTTACATCTGCTGCAATACAATATCACCCAATAAAGGGTGGCATCAACAGTTGGGTTTCATGCAATGCTGTACAATTGGGTTTCAGTACCAGCTCCATATTTGGTCTGCACTGTATGTCTTATAAATTGGAGAACCCACTTATTCATTCTGCCCACCTCTAGTGAGGACAGCGGGCACTGTGCCCTCAGCTAAGTGCCTTGGTTCATGTGAGGCATAGAGATCTTTAACCGGGATGGTTTACTGGTTTGCAGCTAGGCGATCCTAGTGCATGACCGACAATCGGGGCGGCAGTGACATAATGGCACCTCCCTTGAGAGAGCATAATGTGGTCCTTGGGTTTGAGGCTGAGTCGGGGATCCGGGGGATGTAGGAGGAACATTTTCTTAAATCAGTTTAGATCCCACTCATGACTTCTGACCCTGGTGCTGGCCCAGGGAAACATCTGTTCCAGCCAACAGAGAACAGAGAACAGAGGGGTGAAGATTTAATGCCAGGGTTCACCTGGGTAATACAATCAAAAGCAAAACAAAGAATCCATATAGTTTCTCCTGCAAGTTCCACCGTCTTTGCAAAGGATTTTCAGCATCAGAATATATGTTGCTTTTCTTTTCCTTTTCTATGCATCTGTGCTGATTCATAGCCAACCCTTAAGCACACATGAGGAAAAAGGACAGCCATAGACAATATAACACCAACTCCCTCCCCCCCCCATAAGAATTGATGACCCCCAAACGCCCTTCAGTACCATACAATACTACGCACGTTAGTCTAATCTTGAAAAAGCTTTGAGGAACTACTCGGGGGGGATACCAACTTCACGACCCGCGCGCCCGTTTATTGCTCAAAGTCTTGCGATGTCACTGTGAAAAGCCATTGGCGACATTATATATGGTGACATTATGTATGAGGATGGGCTGCGGGGATGTCCCCTGCTCACCTTGTAAAAATAAAATAATAATTTGGGGTTTGCAGGGGTGGCCTTCGCATGTTCATGTCAGCGACTTTTTTGTCTGGAGACATTTTTGCGGGGACATTATTACATGGAACCACATACAGCCGATACCGTAAAGCATAAACAGAAGAACTTTACATTCTCAAATGTCTCTCATATCAACAAAGAATTCATGAACTCAGGGGCACCTATGCAAGTAGCTCACCATGGTGGCATTCAATCGGATGGGCAATGGGCAGAAAGAAAGATTGCATCCTAAACAACACAAAAGGGGTCGTCGTCATCGTTCAGCAGGCATCGGCTCTGCCAATGTCCTTACCAGCTGTAGTCCGCTTAAATAATTCTTTCACCCGTACATTAAAATGAGGAGCGCCTGAATGCCGCTTCATGTTGCACTACAAGTTGTTTTGATATTATGAGAGCCAAGGCTAAGAATTTAGCAGTGAAATGGTCCATTTTAGGTGTAGGTATTAGACCCAATAAACACACCTCAAGTGGTAGTTCAATGGCCCACCAAAAAGGTCCTTATATTACTCCATATCAGCGGCAGATTCCCAAACCATGCGCAAGAAATCAGTGCTAGGAGGAGGGTACCTGGGGCAATGCCCACCTCTGGCAGGCGTACACTCTTGCACTGAGCCAAACATTAAAATGGGCCTCATTACGCGGTAGGTGGTAAGGGATTACCGGCACCGGTAAGGGTACCAGTGCCGGTAATCCCTTACCACCCTATTTCGAGGTCCCTTAGCGGGTCCCTTCCTTAACGCCTGGTTTTACCAGGCGTTATGGAAGGGACCCGTTAAGGGACTTCAGAGCTAATAACGGTACCGAAAATTGCAGTACCGTTATTAGCTCCATCCCCATTCCCATTGAGCCCTATGGGGGCTCTAATGGGAATGGGGAATGGTTCCCAGAATGGGGACTTACCGGGTCCTCCAAGGTTGGAATGACCCGGTAAGTCCCTATTTCGGGAACCCAGACCCGGAATGCGGTAAGGGGGTAGCCATGGCGCTAATAGCGCCATGGCTACCTCCTACCGCGTAATGAGGCCCAATGTCTTAGTTGGAACCTAGCCTTCATCAGGACCTCTTTCATAGAAGCCTGAACGGGTCTTGGGCACGGCAGCCAAAGTTGTGGCATAAGTCACAAATTGACCTCTGTGAGCTACCTTTCCAACACAAAAGCCCTGAAAAGACAACACTTTGCCACCCCCCATATATTAAGGACCCAACCCCACTCTTGCTTATGCCCTACTTTGCCATGATAGTCTCCCAAATGCAGATACGGAACCTCAAAAAGGAATATCTAAAGCGACTATGGAGTCCTTCTCCATGCACAGAGCCAGAGTAGCCCAAACGTCATATGGGGTCCTTACTGGAGATGGCTCTATTAGTTGTCCATATTATATTAAGCAAAGTGTTTGGGTGCACTGGGTGATGAATAACCTTCAGGGGCAAATCGAGATGGCCAACATCCCACCACAAACCTGCACGTTGGAGTTGAGGTGCACAATAATAATTGACGAGGTCAGGGGGGCCCAAACCTTCACACTGAAGCTTTTGTGTCTTAAGCTCAATGTGGGAAGGCCGTCCCTTCCAAAACACAGGTGGAGCCACAATCCATCAAGTTCCTTGAAGAATGACCTGGGTACGATTGTGGGAATTACCTGAAAGAAATGTGATAGCCTAAGAAGAAGAACAATGTGGCCAGTGATATTTCCGGTTCTATTTCGTATTTCCGCATTTTAAAGACTGAACACAAAAAAGAACGATTTTTTTCAGCCGTTTTTGTGTCGGCTTTAATATGCTGAAATATGACTTACTGCGCCCCCCCATGCCTGACCACTGACCACTATTCTTACTGCGCCCCTGAACCCCCATTACCGCGCCCCTGAACCCCCATTACCACACCCCCTTCCAAGCACAAGTCAGTCGCACTATAGACACGCGCAAACACACACACACAAACGCACACACACAAACACTTACCTCTTCTCCCGCGACTGCGCTTCCTGGTCCCGACGTGCCAGTCAGCCCATGCGAGCACTCGTGTGCGGCAGGGGCATGACAGTTTGATTTAAAAAGACCGCTCTGTACTGTCATAGGGCAGTCTTTCTAAAGCAATCTTTTTTTAAAAAATTTTTTTTAAAAAGATCATTTAACTTAACACCATTGTCCTTCTATTCAAAACAATGGGAGCCAGACTGCCTTAGGGAATTTAGTCAATAAAGCCTCTACTACATTTGTGCAATAAACCCTATAAAAATCAATATGAACAAGCTCCCCCAAATACTTGTTGGCCAGTCACCCGTAATGGCAACGTGTTCAGCCCCGCAGTACACTAACCCTGCAGCGGATAAAGAATTGACGTCTGGCCTGATATGAACCCATAATCCTCAATCATTTCAATCCTTGTGAGCAATCAGCCCCTTGTAAACGGTATCATATCGTCCGCGTATAACTACAACGCATGCTGAAGTCCGGCAGCCATCAGGACCAATAATTGGGCCGTATCAGACAACTCTGACTAGTTCCCCTACTGATCGTAAAGGGGTTAGATATACAAACGTAGGTTCTGACTCAAGCCACCGAGTATTATTCAACAGCTTCCACCATTTCCGAAACCAAAACCAAATCTCTGGAGCGGAAAATTCATCAATTCATGATCAACAGAATCGGAACCCTACTCTGTATCTACTGGTCTCCGTTTCAACGTTTGCCCAACCCAGTGCCAGAAGAAGCCGTTTGCCCAACCCAGTGCCAGAAGAAGCCGTTTGCCCAACCCAATGCCAGAAGAAGCCGTTTGCCCAACCCAATGCCAGAAGAAGCCGTTTGCCCAACCCAGTGCCAGAAGAAGCCTTTGCAAATTCAATAAAGTATTTCTGCCTAAGACAAAGCCGTCCTGGTCCTCCAAAACGATCTTCGCACCTGTGTTTATGAGAGATATTGGCTGGCATTAGCTGCTTTTCGTGGCAGATTTAACAGGCTTCAAAAGCAATATACGAAGCGATTCTCTCAAAGGTGGTGGAAGTTTGTTCTTCAAAGGCGCCTTCTCCCGTTCTGTGTGAAGCTGGGCAACCAAAACATCAGCAAACGTTACAGAAATCCTAACATGGAACCCATTCGTTTAAATTAGGAATTTAAGATACTTTTCCTTCATGGCGCCCAATCGGCCGGGCATCCTGAGCAAAGAGCGGACAGAGCTATGGGTAGGAGTCAAAATATGTCTCTCTATCTTTCTGTACCCCATGTTAGGCCTTTTGTGCCACTGAGTACCACAATCATGGCACATACACAGCACACCAAAACAAACAACACACAGATCGGACTCCAGCACACGGCTCCACTCAGACAATTATTAACATAAACATACATTCTCCTCAACTGCCACTATGTCCCACCACACACAAGGGCAATCAACAACTTCCTCAACACACACCACAGACATGCTCTTGCTCACAGACACATGGCTTTAACCCCCTCCCCACACTCCTATCATCCGTGGCATGCTTTCCCCTACACTACGACATCCACCACAGAGACTGACCACACAAAACAGGTAGTGGCATTTCCATCTTATAAAAAGACTCACTCACTCATACCCAACAATCCCACAACACAACTTACACATCCTTTGAAGCCCCCTCTCTGCTGTTAAACCTCATCGCCCACACCCCAACCACTCCCTAAAACACAATTCATCACCCCTCCATCCTTAGTTCAGCACTTCCGCTGCCATCCCGTTCCTAGCTCATTCTGTCCCATCCTCGTCCCTGGGTTATGTTGCCACCTCTCCTGCAACACCTGGTCTTCAAGTCACATTCTCTCACCCCATTGTCATGTCCTCCGCTCTGGTATTTATGGTAAATTCTGTGCCAAACATTGGTTGGTTTCCCTGTGATTTTTATAAATGAATACTATAAATAAATTCCAGCTTCCACACTCGATGGTCTGACTTCACTACCAACAGCCACAGCTTCCCCTGCACCAACATCTACTTTGATGATTTCAACCCAGGTAACTCCCATCAAGACAGAAACCCTTTTTGCTCCACTCTCCCACTACGACCTCACCCAACACATCAGGTACCCCACACACATAGCTGGTAACACTCTTGACTTTCAGATTTCATAGGAAATGTCAGTTTCTCTGCTAAAGGGAATCTGGGTATCATGGTTAGAATACTGCTCCACCCCCTACATACTCACTCTCCCACCCAACGTCCCCCCAGCTGCTAGCCAGGGAAAACAAATGCATCGCAAACACAGCTCTCACATCACTCATGCCATCCCCTGTCTCAACACACACAGACCTCTCCTTACTCCCCAACAACTACAACACCTCAATCTCCCAGGCACTAAACCAAATAGATCCCTGGAAACAGAATGTTCCTGACGTGATCAGCACACCTCGATCTCTAATGCACTCCCCTTCAGTAGGTGAGCGTCATGCACACTGGTGAGAAACTCACAAAATAGCCTTCCTCACAACACAGAGACACTGCAACCACCATTGTAAGCTATGGCTCAACATTTCCCTCCTCACCATCAAACAGGAAAACCAGATGTCTAGAAAGAGCCTGGCAAATGAACCCATACCCTTCCACTAGGACACCCCTCAAAGACTGCTGCTCCAAATACAAGATGATCACACACAGCACTAAAACAGGTGTAACCTCCAAGAGTTTTAATATGTCCCACAATCGTGCGTAGAAACATTTTAACATCTTGAGTCTTATCCCCAAACCACCAGCCACCTTAGTATGTAACTCCCCCATGGACTATTTCAATTCCAAAATACCTAATATCATACAAGCCCTCCCCTCCACAGTCCCTCTTCACCCGCAATGCCAAATACTCCAATACATTGGAGACATTCCGTTCCATCCCATCGACCAAGATACCCCATCACCCTCAAAGGCAAAATAAAACCAGCAAACTACATAGACAAAGCATGCCCAGCTCAGGCACCACCAACTGACTCTACACTACATCAACATCATCAAATCCTGGGGATCAAATGGCAGAAACCCCTCTGCAATCAAGTCAAAACAAAACCCCCTCAAAAGACCATCCCGTGACCCCACACTCTCTTAAAACTACCATCCCATCACAATTCTGCCCTACTCGGGAGGATAGCTCAGCGGCAACATGCTCGCCTCGGAAGCAAGACAATACAGAGCAACACAGGTTCGATCCCCTGGTATGCGCTTAGAAACCTCTGGGTATTAAGCGTGTTATAAATAACCTATCATATCATATCTAACCAGAATCATGGAAAGCTTTGTCACAAGCCAACTCCAACAGCAAATCACCACAAACAACCTCCTCAACTCTTTCCAATCAGGTTTCTGCCCCGCCACAGTATGGAGACTGTAACAGCTCACCTCTTAGGATCTCCCATATCTCCTGTCCTTTTCAATCTGTATGTTGAATCCCTTAGACAGACTCTTAGTACCCACAGCATCCACTTTCACCAGCACACAAATATAATTACAATTCTCCTACCCCCCAGACCTCAAAACCCCCAGGAACTGTATCTACAAAACCACCATCTGAATGGCCAGCCACTTCCTAAGATTCACCCCATCAAAACAGATTTACTCCTCATTTTCCCCAGACACAAACCCAACCTTAACTTACCCAACCCAACCTTACCCCCTGGATCAATGAATTCACCACCACCAACCCCACATATCCCTAGCCACACCAGTCAAATCCCTAGCCATTAGAAGCACCCAGAGTCTGGCGGATTGTGGCAGGTATAAGTTGCCGTAAAACCGTGCGAACCTTCCTTGGGGATTTTGGAGAATTTATTGCAGAGTTGAAGATGAACTAGAGTAGAAACCTCCAGCTACCCCTGGACGTTTATGCTGGAGGTTTACTCTTCTACGTTACTTAAGAGATAAAAGTGATGGCAAAGGCGTTCCTCCAAAACAATTGCCCACTGACAAACTTGTAATGAGGCTATCTGGGCCCCTCTCCCTAAAGACTCAATTTTTGACTATTGGTAAATCCCAAAACATCCTTTTAAAATATATTTATTGTTTCCTAGTGGAAAACTATGCTCAACTTCGTCCCTTGGCATTTACTGCATTTTATTTTGATTATCATTCTAGGTTTCTGCCTCTTTAAAACATGGTCTGGTTTACATTATAATCCAGATTTTTCAAACTATCGTTCAGCAAAGTCATGATTCTATTTAAGGCATGGAAGCAAAGTATTATGCTTTCTCTTTACTACACAAACATTAACAATCACTTCAACTCTTAAGGAACTACAACCTACTAGAAAAATGTAATCTTTGCAGTTTGAACTCTAATGCTCTAAGGCATGTCATGTGACACAGTCCACCAATCACGACGCTACAGTCCTATCACATCACAAGTCTTCGTTCATACTTTTTTTTCTTTTGCTGTCTTTTTGCAGCTTCTTGAATAGAACAAAATAAGCTGTACTTATAACGACTAAACGATCTTCTGGGCACCCGTAGAGGCCATCCTTCTCCATCCACCCTCCTCCATGGGGACTGTCAGGAACCCACTGGCTAAGCATCCGCACCTGGAAGGATAGGCCATAAACCATGCTCATGTTACTTCTCTGGGTGGGCAATCGTCAACACTGACGTGCTGCGGTGCTCCCTGGCTGCGTTTCACACACTTGTTGCTGCACTCTTCCACTCTTGCCTCATTGTGCACTGTCTGCTTAAATCTGAGCAATTGCACTGGTCGGATAATACTTCACCTCCATTTCTTTAATAGAACTATGACTTTACTGAACCATAGTATGGAAAATCTGGATTCTATGTCAAGAGCGGAGACTCGTATTATGCTTCTTCAACGCTTACTTACCACCCTCGTATTATGCTTCTTCAAAGCTTACTTAACACCAATGAGACTACTTGGTCGATCAGTTTGAAATCAAAAGTCTTAAAAGTAGACTTGGTCAACCAGTCTGCGGCCTTGAGAATGCCTTGCAAGTGCGCTCTGCTGGCAAAAGCTTTGGAAGCCATAGCTCTTTGTGCAGAATGCGCCTCGAAGCAAGATGTATCTATGCCTTCACCCACCTTGCTAAAATGACGATGGACACCGCTTTAAAAGGTTTCCGAAATGCAATAAACACTTGACTTTCTCTCGTGGGTCCGAGATGTTTTTCCCTTCATGCGCTTTCAGGCTCCTGACTGGATAGATTTTAGGCTGATCCAGGAAGCCGGGAAGGTACCTGTCTTAATGAACTTTTTAGTTCTTCTCTTAATGTGGAACGTAACCCCTTCCGGAGGATAAGACTTGCTGCCTACCTCCAGCGCGCCACGTCTGACATCCTTTTGCAGGCTAGTAATATGGGGTTGCTAACTTAGCCGACAGAGCTTTCCTAGTCAGCTCGTCGTTGTCCGGCCACCTTAGGAAAAGCCAGAGTAGTTCATTCACTTCCCACAGACCCAAAGGTTTCGGTGTCGGTGGCCGGATAGCTCTCAAACCCTTGAGCAGCCTAACTACAAGGATGTGCTCACCGATTGGCACACTCCGGGCCTGATCATGGCCCACTGTAATGGCTGATCTGAACGCATTCAACGTTATGTAAGCTTTGCCTTGCACGGCCAAGCCCACTAGGAAATTCACTACATGGATTAAATTTGCAGTAGCGGAATGCACTTTCCTAGCCAGACACCAACTGTGCCATCTACTCTAAGCCGTCATGTAGGATTTGGCTATTTTAGGGGCCCAGGACTCCCTGGTAAGTGTTCAGCAACCCCCAAAAGTCCTGGCTTTCTCTAGACACTTCTGAATTCACAAAAGCTAGATTCAGCATACCTTGAAGGACCAGAGGTTCCAACAGGATGTCCATTCTGTCTGGAAGTAGAACTGGGGTGTCACAAGATGTTTCCAGCAGATCCGGGAACCAAGCCTGACTTTTCCAAGCTGGCATGAACCAGAATCATCCCCGCATGCTGGCGTCTTGCATACGCCAGCCTCCTCGCGATCACTGAGAAGGGGGGGAAATACATACCTCTTGCAAAATCCCCATTGTTGCAGGAAAGCGTCTGTGGCTGCTGCTTCCGGATACAGCCTCCAGCTGAAAACTCACTCCAGCTGACGGTTCAGTCTATATGCAAGAAGGTCTGTCTCGAAAGGACGTTTCAGCTGCATCAGCTCAAGGAAGACCAAGCTGTTCAACTTCCAGTCTCTGGAGTCTGTAAGATGTCTGGAATTCCAGTCCCCTACCTCGTTGATGGCCCGGGAAGATATTCAACAGTGACACTCAGGCCCTTCACCAGGCAGAAGCCCTTGGCCAGCTCCACTAACAACTTGGACTTCGTCCCCCCCAGCTAGCTGATGCAAGGCAGAGCCGTTGTCCATCTTCAGAAGAATGCAGAATTGTACCCTGTTCTGGGTAGGACACTTGATCGCAAAGGAGCCCACTATGAACTCCAGGCAGTTGATGTGGAGCTGGTTTCCTCCAGGGGCCAATGTCCTACAGTCGAGTGTCTTCTGCAGCAAGCTCCCCAGCCCCTGCGACTGGCATCTGACTCTATCACCAGATTCAGGGAAGACCCAAAGATGGCTCTCCGATTCCATGCTTCCATGTGCCTTAGCCATCCTGAAAACTCTGTCCTCGTTTCGTTGACATCGGCACTGTTTGTTTGTAAACCGCACCTCGCCTGAGATGTAGAAATTTCAGGAATTGGAGGGCACAGTAATCCAGTGATCATGGGAAGATCGCTTGGAAAGAGGAGGCCCAAACATCCCACTATCCTTGCCAGCTCCCTTTGGGATATCAGGTCCTTGGCCAGGGCCAACTTGATCTGCTTATTTATGTCATTGACCTTCTAGGTAGGCTAAGCGTTCCTTGCTCTGAGTCTATTACAAACGCCAGAAACTCCATTCTCTGCACTGGTCTGGTCTCGGACTTCTCCCAGTTTACGAGAAATATCAATCTTTCCAGGAGGACAGAACACTTGCTCCGGAAGATTACTTAAATCTTGCGCCATGAGGCATACGTCATAGAGATACATGACTAGCCTCACCCCCTGTCCGCGCAGCCTTGTCACTACCGGTTTAAGTAGCTTGGTGAAACAACAAGGCGCTGAGGCTAGACCAAACGGGAGACATGTAAACTCCCACTGCTGGCTTCGACACAGGAATTGAAGGAATTGCTGCTGTGAATTGAGTATGGGCACTGCCAGTTAGGGATCCTGTAAACTCTATATGGGCTAGTCTATCTAAACAAAGAAGGAGTTTAGGCTTCTGAGGTTGATCACCAGCCTGACTTTCTGCTTCCTCTTCACTAGAAACAGGTTGCTTAAAAAACAGGTGTGCCCTGAGCAACAGGCTTATCGTTCTTTTGCTTAGAAGCTCTGAGACTTCTCCGTCCATGAACCCATGCTCTTCTTCTAACATTAAACATGAGTTTGGCGGCTTCTCTTGAAAAACTCCCATCGTTCTGCTGTAATGCCTTGCCAAGTCTCTAAATGCGCCGCCATTCTGCCACCTATTGCAGGAACTGGGTCGCTCGCTTTTGCATTGGTTGTGTGTGGCATTATTCTCACCTGTGTTGGCGACTTGAGGTCTGCTGGCACCTCTCCAGCGTCTACCCCTGTGCCTCCATTTCGAGGGAAAGAAGGGGTTCCGTCTCCTATCCTCCTGCGTCCGGTAGCGGCTCCAGCCATAGGGTATTTTACCACAGCTGGCTGAGCGGCGCCTGCATCTGCCAGCTCTGCCAAAAACCCTGGAGGTGAAAACCTTCTTTAATGATGCCTGAAAGTGCAGAGAAATCTGGACATGTCCTTTACAAAGGTATTACCAAACAAAAATCCTTTTCCTTAAGCAAACGGCTCTCTGGGTCCATCCCGACAACACCAGCGGGTCTAGAGGAGCGCCGCTCTGTTTGGCTTCTTCTGCCATCTACAGGACTTTTGCTATGGGCTCCACTGAGTGTAGGAGTTTGCCCTGGAACACTCTTCTGAGCTGGAAGAAGTTAAGAAAGTGTGTACGTGTGTCTGATTTGTAAGAGTCAAGACGGCAGACGGAGCACCCCTGTGAGTGGCTTGTGAGGAGGAGAAGTACGGAGCCAGCACAACGTTGTGGGATTAAACCCCAGCGGCACATCTAGGGACCGCTATTGCTGATGACTAGATGCGAGTGGACACTGGTCCTGCTAAGCATTGGTAGACCTGAGCGGATACATCGAGTTGGGACGCGGTGGGGGATGTTGGTCCCAAGAGTGCACACTTCTGGCAGGGAGGAGCTGCGTGCCCAGGCATCCTAGCATCACAATGGCAAGCCTGTGAATCTGGAGCCCTGTGGCCAGCCGCTGCAGCCCGTAATACAGATCGGACGATACTACAAATACTGCAGAGGGACATTGTGGGACAGCGAGTGCTAAGTTACCCACAAATGATCCGATGAGTCTGAAGGAACTGTAAATACAAGACCGGGTAATAGGGGCAGGCAACAGGGCCTTATACAGAGGAGAAACTCCAGTTCCTTCTAGGACCCCTGTGAGTGACATATGCAAACTAGCAAAACCTGCTATGCAAATAGGGGAGGGGCTGACTTTGTGGCTTACTCACTATTGATTTTGCTACTTGCATTAGCTTCAATCTATACATGGAGCCCCTGGGAGCCCTCTTAGGCCACACAACATCCACATCCACCAATACGCTGACGACCCACTGCTATACCTCAAGATTGACTCCATCAAGGAGATCCATAGGCTGAAAACCTGCCTCTCATGCCAAGTACCTCGGGTTCCACATCTCAGTCTTGGATGTCCAGTGCACACTTGAAGCTCAACCCCTCCAAGACTGAATTCCTATTCCTCACAAACAACACAGAACCCCCAGACATAAAGGCCTGGCTATCAACCATGAACTCTGTGGGCTTCACACCTGAGCTCACCTCCTGTGCCAAGTCCCTCGGGTTGCACATCAATAAACACCTCTTCTTCAAGATACACAAAGCTAAGAAAAGTCAGACAGCTTGTTATCTGCTCTCCCTCCTGCAGAAAGTCAAACCCTTTCTCCCTCCGGACAGCTTTAGATCCACCGTTCAAACACTAGTCCTATCGCACCTGGATGGGGGCAATGCACTTCTGGAAAGACTCTCGTTGTCCTCCCTTGTGCCCCTGAGAAGTGTCCTACATGTGGCCACACACCTCATCAAGGGTCTACGCAGATACGACCACATCACCCTGGTCCGCATCGACCTTCACTGGCTCCCACTGCACGCACAAATCACTTTCAAGTCTTGCTGTATCATCTATAAGGCAGTCACCCTCAAGTCACCCAGCTACCTTGTGGAGAAATTCAGCATCTCTGGGAGACAGCGCACCACCAGAAGCCAGGACACGTGCAGACTTGAAATCCACCACTGCAAAAAGGAAAGGACCAGGAAACAAACCTCCTCTGCCCCAAGACTATGGAACCTCCTCCCCGTCAGCATTAGACTCTTCCCCATTCTCCTACAATTCAGAAAAGAACTCAAGACCCACCTCTTTAGGGAATCTCTCTGCCTCAACACCTAGCCCATCACATCACCCCTCATGCCACCTGACTTGCTAAACACCACCCGCCCTTCTCCTCCCCGCCACCCGGTACAGTTGTACCCCTTCTCAGTGCCACTCTGTATCCCACAGCTCCGCTGTTTATCTGTTCTGTTGTTACCTCTGTAACATGCTCCGTTATGCATCTGTACCGTTGCACGCCTCTGTAAAGCACTCTGTTATGTACCTGTATGGTTGTATACCTCTGTAAAGTGCTCTGTTACTTCTCAAAGCTAGGTTCGCGCTTAATAAATACAATAATAATAATAATATTAGTTGCCAACCCACAGATCCCCTACCTTGGAGGCCCATTGCCCTGGAGCTGATGCTTGCAGGCGTATGCTGGTGAGTCGCAGTGTGAGGCCTGGTGAGAGACTGCGACGCATTGATGTGCGTTGACAGCGCCAGTGTACAATGTACGAAGCAGATCTGAGGATAGCAGCCTGCCTATTACTGCCTAGTGGAGGTCACATATGCCAATAAGGTGCATATATCATATGTAATCGGCAGTGGTCTGGAATAGTGGTTGACATCCTTACCCTCTCTCTGATCATTGTTTTGGGAGATATGCACAATGCCAAAACGCAAAAATAAGAGAGGACAAAAGGGATCCATATTGGAGTCATTTGCAATCAAAGGAGTTCAGAACGATTCCACCCCCAAGACTTCCCTGACAAACCAAGTACCGGAGCAATTTCCACGCTGCGCAATTCACCTGAGGTGAAAATAGATGAAGTTAAAGTGAATGTGAATTTGTTACGCCATTTGTACGGTCGCTGTCGGACCGGGTGACGCCCACTGAGACATTACTGGCTGAGAACGTGTCTGCAACGAGCAACCTGGAGCCCATTGTGCTTGACCTGGAGTCCCGGACTGCTGCCCTGGAATCACGAGCAGAAGACACTTAGACACTTAGGGACAAACCAGATGCAACACCATCCGAGTGTTGTTGTTGGGCCTGCCAGAAGGTGAGGAAGCTAGTGATCCGGCCGGATTCTTGTGAAAATGTGCTCTTACAGGAAAATGGCCCAAGGAAACTGTCCCCTGGAGCACAATAGAGAGGGCACAGCGCTCCCTGCAGAGCAGGCCACCATCTGGAGCTAACCCGAGACCTATCATTTGCAGCCCGGGAAGTTATCCTTCAACACTCAAGAGAAGGGGGCTCCATAGATCGAGGCAACCTGAAGCTTGCAATTTTCCCAGAATGCACGTCAATGGTGCAAAAAAAAGGATAAGATATGATAGTTTATTTATATAGCGCCTATACACAATGTGTTTCAAAGCGCTTCAAGGCAAGGGAGGGAACAAGGCAAAATACAATTACATTCTTACAGGCCATGAACAGTAAGGATGTGAAATGAACTATCGCACTCAGCCTGACGACATTTCAGATAGTGCAAGAGCTAAGACAAAGATAAGGAAGGGAGGGGGAGAGTGGGAAGGAAATGGAAACAGACAGGCGACTACCGTAGTAGGCCTGACGACATTTCTGGTTGAGCCGGAGAAAAACAAAAGGTGAGGGAGAGGGGCGCAGAAAGGGAGGGGAGGAACAAAACAAGCGACTATCGTACTACGCTTGACGACATTTCAGATAGTGCTTGGGGGGGGGACAAGTAAGGGGAGGAGGAGGTGACAGACGAGGTTATCATTCTAGGTCCAGGGACACTTCTGATAGAGTAAGTGCATAGAAGAAAGTAAGGGGGGGGGGGAACAGAGAGTAAGCAGGCATAAAGAGTGGAGAAGCAAGAGGGGAGAGTGAATACAATTGCAGAAGTCAGTAGTAACACATACTGTTGCAAGACTGGATAGAAGATGAAGATGGGAACGGCATGATTCAGGGATGCAAAGGAAGTCCAGGGCCACCACAAGTACAAGATGCAAAGGAAGTCCAGCATGAGAGTTGAGAAAGGGTGACGCACCGTGAATCAATGAAGTCCATAAAAGTCAAATCCAGCATTGGCCACAAGACGGTGCTAGACCTGTACATGTAGGGAATGGATAGTGTGACAGTAATGCTCATCAACGCCCATTTTAGTCCTGACTTCAAGAAAGCATGTTTGTCCTGACAAAAGAGAGGCTGTGTCATCTAGGCCCAATAAACATGCGGATATGTCCTGCCAAACTGGAGGTACTGTATGAGGGGAAGGCCCTGATCTTTGTCAACTCTGAGGATGCAAACAGCTGCATGGATCAGAATGGAATGTTGGGCAAACACGCAGGAGGTAAGAAAGAACCGGCCAAGGTGTAAATCCTGAACTCCCGGGGAAAAGGTAACGGTTCTGACACACTCATGGATGCAAGCAGCAAGATGACTGGAATTACTAACCAATGCTAATGCAGCCTTTCTTGAGGAGGCTGTGCTGACCTTCATGGCAGAAGACTTATCTAGCACCCTTGCAGGTTGAGACATTAAGGAGGGATACGACTGGTGTTGGCATCCGCCGCCTGCCCGCTCTAGGGTGATACCTCACCTGGTGGCGGCAGGGTGGCTTGAACAGTCCCCTTTCACTTACTTGATATTGAGAGAGATGATGAAGGAAGGCTAGTCGTGAGGTATATATTGTGAACTCATATTCTCCTAACGAGTGGCGACTGACTGGTTCTGCTCCCTGTGTGGGAAACTGGCACGCTTGAGGGATATGCTTCTCATCTTGGGAGGAGACTTTCATTGTGTATTCGATCCCATAAAAGATAGATCTGACACCAAACATACGAGACCGTCGCCTGCCTCTGTAACTCCTAGGTCTATACTGGATGACTTGTCCCTTATACGTGTACTAGAGGGCCCTAAATGGGGAGAGTCGCTGTTACTCGTATTATCGACACCACATAAGGTTTACACCAGAATTGATCACATGTTTGTTGGGAAGGAACACCTGGGTGAATTTTCTGAGGCGAGATATACTGGCCGGTCATTATCAGACTACTCCCTGTTAATAGTACACTGGGCCTGAATTGGAGTCCCCTCACCGATAGCAATTTGAAAAATGTACGCGGAGACCATATCTGACAACATTTTCATAGACCACATGGAGAACGCTCTAACTGATTTTTTGGAACATAATGTGGAAAGGGTAGATAGATGGAGCACGGTGTGAGAAACACTTAAAGGGGTTATTAGAGGAGAGACGATTGACTAGGCTCGGGGTATTCATAAATCCATCAAAGTGGAGCTGGAGTCATTAGAAAACTGTATTCACACACTAGAGGGTTGCGGGACGCTGATTCCTCTAAAGAGTCAGAGCTGCTGCACCTTTGGGTGCAGGGTGCCGCGGCATTGGGAGAGACTTAGAACATTTGATTACAATACACACGTTGCCCAAATGCATGGTGCATGAGACACGTCTGGGAGATTATTAGTGTGGCTATGCAGCTAGGAGTCTTTGCAGCACTCAATTACGGTGATGAGGGTCGACTGTGGTACTAGCTGCCATTCTCAGGCGGTGATTAACGATATCCTCAGCACACATTATAGTACTTTAAATAGACATAGGAGGGTTATTGACACAGACAAGGTGGATTTCATGCTCTCTCAGATTAAATGGCCACGGCTCACCACTGAGATGGCTGCAGCTTTGGATGTGCCCTTGACTATAGAGGAATTGCAAGGAGTGATCTCATTTCTGATGACTGGGAAACCTCTGGGAGGGGATGGTCTCCCATCCAAATTTTATAATGAGTATGGGTATATCTTGGCCCCCATTATGCTTAGGGTTTTTGAAGAGGCATATTAACCTGGCTACCTACCAAATAGTATGCAGGAATCGACGGTAGTCCCTGTGCTTAAGCTGTTAAAGGACCAGGCCCTATGCGACTCATATGGGCCCATTTCCATGTTAAACCATGCCAGCAAGATACTCACGGCGCTGCTCGCTCGCTGACCAAGCGCGTTATTGGCTCCCTGCTACATGAAGACCAGACTGGTTTTGTACCTGGAAGAAATCCCTCAATGAACCACTGTTGACTGCAGTACTTTATTGAAAGGACAGCATCCCAAGAGGCCCTGTGTGCAGTTATGACACTGGACGCAATCAAAGCATTCGATTCGGTTTACTAGGAATGGATGTATGCAGCCTTATGGGGTTAGGGTATTGGCGACGGCGTTATTAGATCAGTGAGGTTAATGTATACTGCGCCGGTGGCCAGGGTCCGTACGGGCAGACATATATCCACGGGCTGGGATATACAGAGGGGCACCAGACAAGGATGCCCGCTTTCACCAATGTAGTATATACTGGAGCTAGAGCCCATGGCAGTATTTCTGCACAACAAATTTAATGGAGCTGGTATATGTGGCCCCAGACATTTGATTTCCCTTTACGCAGATGATGTCCATATGCACCTGTACGAACCTGAGCATAACTTGCCGCAGGTCCCTGAGGTGCTGGATGGCTTTGCCGAAATCTAAGGTATGCCATGCAACAGAGTGGAATCATGCATATTCCCCTTGGCGAAGATGCATAATGAAATCTAAGGTATCCCATGCAACAGAGTGGAATCATGCATATTCCCCTTGGCTAAAATGCATAATGATATCTCAGGTATCCCATGCAACAGAGTAGAATCATGCATATTCCCCTTGGCTAAGGTACATAATTAAATCTCAGGTATCCCATGCAGCAGAGTGAAATCATGCATATTCCAGTTGGCTAAGATGCATAATGAAATCTCCGGTATGCCATGCAACAGAGTGGAATCATGCATATTCCCCTTGGCTAAGGTACATAATTAAATCTCAGGTATCCCATGCAACAGAGTGGAATCATGCATATTCCCCTTGGCTAAAATGCATAATGAAATCTCAGGTATCCCATGCAACAGAGTGGAATCATGCATATTCCCCTTGGCTAAGGTACATAATTAAATCTCAGGTATCCCATGCAGCAGAGTGAAATCATGCATATTCCCCTTGGCTAAGATGCATAATGAAATCTCCGGTATCCCATGCAACAGAGTGGAATCATGCATATTCCCCTTGGCTAAGGTACATAATTAAATCTCAGGTATCCCATGCCACAGAGTGAAATCATGCATATTCCACTTGGCTTAGGTACATAATTAAATCCAAGGTATCGCAAGAAGCAGAGTGAAATCATGCATATTCTCCTTGGCTAAAATGCATAATGAAATCTCAGGTATCCCATGCAACAGAGTGAAATCATGCATATTCCCCTTGGCTAAAATGCATAATGAAATTTCAGGTATCCCATGCAACAGAGTGGAATCGTGCATATTCCCCTTGGCTAAGGTAAATAATTAAATCTCAGGTATCCCATGAAGCAGAGTGAAATCATGCATATTCTCCTTGGCTAAAATGCATAATGAAATCTCAGGTATCCCATGCCACAGAGTGAAATCATGCCTATTCCCCTTGGCTAAGGTACATAATTAAATCTCAGGTATGCCATAAAGCAGAGTGAAATCATGCATATTCCCCTTGGCTAAAATGCATAATGAAATCTCAGGTATCCCATGCAACAGAGTGGAATCATGCATATTCCCCTTGGCTAAGGTACATAATTAAATCTCAGGTATCCCATGAAGCAGAGTGAAATCATGCATATTCTCCTTGGCTAAAATGCATAATGAAATCTCAGGTATCCCATGCCACAGAGTGAAATCATGCATATTTCCCTTGGCTAAAATGCATAATGAAATCTCAGGTATCCCATGCCACAGAGTGAAATCATGCCTATTCCCCTTGGCTAAAATGCATAATGAAATCTCAGGTATCCCATGCCACAGAGTGAAATCATGCATATTCCTCTTGGCTAAAATGCATAATGAAATCTCAGGTATCCCATGCCACAGAGTGAAATCATGCATATTCCCCTTGGCTAAGGTACATAATTAAATCTCAGGTATCCCATGCCACAGAGTGAAATCATGCATATTCCCCTTGGCTAAGGTACATAATTAAATCTCAGGTATCCCATGCAGCAGAGTGAAATCATGCATATTCCCCTTGGCTAAAATGCATAATGAAATCTCCGGTATGCCATGCAACAGAGTGGAATCATGCATATTCCCCTTGGCTAAGGTACATAATTAAATCTCAGGTATCCCATGCAACAGAGTGGAATCATGCATATTCCCCTTGGCTAAAATGCATAATGAAATCTCAGGTATCCCATGCAACAGAGTGGAATCATGCATATTCCCCTTGGCTAAGGTACATAATTAAATCTCAGGTATCCCATGCAGCAGAGTGAAATCATGCATATTCCCCTTGGCTAAGATGCATAATGAAATCTCCGGTATCCCATGCAACAGAGTGGAATCATGCATATTCCCCTTGGCTAAGGTACATAATTAAATCTCAGGTATCCCATGCCACAGAGTGAAATCATGCATATTCCCCTTGGCTAAGGTACATAATTAAATCCAAGGTATCCCATGAAGCAGAGTGAAATCATGCATATTCTCCTTGGCTAAAATGCATAATGAAATCTCAGGTATCCCATGCAACAGAGTGAAATCATGCATATTCCCCTTGGCTAAAATGCATAATGAAATTTCAGGTATCCCATGCAACAGAGTGGAATCATGCATATTCTCCTTGGCTAAAATGCATAATGAAATCTCAGGTATCCCATGCCACAGAGTGAAATCATGCCTATTCCCCTTGGCTAAGGTACATAATTAAATCTCAGGTATCCCATGAAGCAGAGTGAAATCATGCATATTCCCCTTGGCTAAAATGCATAATGAAATCTCAGGTATCCCATGCAACAGAGTGGAATCATGCATATTCCCCTTGGCTAAGGTACATAATTAAATCTCAGGTATCCCATGAAGCAGAGTGAAATCATGCATATTCTCCTTGGCTAAAATGCATAATGAAATCTCAGGTATCCCATGCCACAGAGTGAAATCATGCATATTTCCCTTGGCTAAAATGCATAATGAAATCTCAGGTATCCCATGAAGCAGAGTGAAATCATGCATATTTCCCTTGGCTAAAATGCATAATGAAATCTCAGGTATCCCATGCAACAGAGTGGAATCATGCATATTCCCCTTGGCTAAGGTACATAATTAAATCTCAGGTATCCCATGAAGCAGAGTGAAATCATGCATATTCTCCTTGGCTAAAATGCATAATGAAATCTCAGGTATCCCATGCCACAGAGTGAAATCATGCCTATTCCCCTTGGCTAAGGTACATAATTAAATCTCAGGTATCCCATGAAGCAGAGTGAAATCATGCATATTCCCCTTGGCTAAAATGCATAATGAAATCTCAGGTATCCCATGCAACAGAGTGGAATCATGCATATTCCCCTTGGCTAAGGTACATAATTAAATCTCAGGTATCCCATGAAGCAGAGTGAAATCATGCATATTCTCCTTGGCTAAAATGCATAATGAAATCTCAGGTATCCCATGCCACAGAGTGAAATCATGCATATTTCCCTTGGCTAAAATGCATAATGAAATCTCAGGTATGCCATGCCACAGAGTGAAATCATGCCTATTCCCCTTGGCTAAAATGCATAATGAAATCTCAGGTATCCCATTCCACAGAGTGAAATCATGCCTATTCCCCTTGGCTAAAATGCATAATGAAATCTCAGGTATCCCATGCCACAGAGTGAAATCATGCATATTCCTCTTGGCTAAAATGCATAATGAAATCTCAGGTATCCCATGCCACAGAGTGAAATCATGCATATTCCCCTTGGCTAAGGTACATAATTAAATCTCAGGTATCCCATGCCACAGAGTGAAATCATGCATATTCCCCTTGGCTAAGGTACATAATTAAATCTCAGGTATCCCATGAAGCAGAGTGAAATCATGCATATTTCCCTTGGCTAAAATGCATAATGAAATCTCAGGTATCCGATGCCACAGAGTGAAATCATGCCTATTCCCCTTGGCTAAAATGCATAATGAAATCTCAGGTATCCCATGCCACAGAGTGAAATCATGCCTATTCCCCTTGGCTAAAATGCATAATGAAATCTCAGGTATCCCATGCCACAGAGTGAAATCATGCCTATTCCCCTTGGCTAAAATGCATAATGAAATCTCAGGTATCCCATGCCACAGAGTGAAATCATGCCTTTTCCCCTTGGCTAAAATGCATAATGAAATCTCAGGTATCCCATGCCACAGAGTGAAATCATGCATATTCATATTGGCTAAAATGCATAATGAAATCTCAGATATCCCATGCCACAGAGTGAAATCATGCATATTCCCCTTGGCTAAAATGCATAATGAAATCTCAGGTATCCCATGCCACAGAGTGAAATCATGCATATTCCCCTTGGCTAAGATGCATAATGAAATCTCAGGTATCCCATGCCACAGAGTGAAATCATGCATATTCCCCTTGGCTAAAATGCATAATGAAATCTCAGGTATCCCATGCCACAGAGTGAAATCATGCATATTCCCCTTGGCTAAAATGCATAATGAAATCTCAGGTATCCCATGCCACAGAGTGAAATCATGCATATTCCCCTTGGCTAAGGTACATAATTAAATCTCAGGTATCCCATGCCACAGAGTGAAATCATGCATATTCCCCTTGGCTAAGGTACATAATTAAATCTCAGGTATCCCATGAAGCAGAGTGAAATCATGCATATTCTCCTTGGCTAAAATGCATAATGAAATCTCAGGTATCCCATGCCACAGAGTGAAATCATGCATATTTCCCTTGGCTAAAATGCATAATGAAATCTCAGGTATCCCATGCCACAGAGTGAAATCATGCCTATTCCCCTTGGCTAAAATGCATAATGAAATCTCAGGTATCCCATGCCACAGAGTGAAATCATGCCTATTCCCCTTGGCTAAAATGCATAATGAAATCTCAGGTATCCCATGCCACAGAGTGAAATCATGCCTATTCCCCTTGGCTAAGATGCATAATGAAATCTCAGGTATCCCATGCCACAGAGTGAAATCATGCATATTCCCCTTGGCTAAGATGCATAATGAAATCTCAGGTATCCCATGCCACAGAGTGAAATCATGCATATTCCCCTTGGCTAAAATGCATAATGAAATCTCAGGTATCCCATGCCACAGAGTGAAATCATGCATATTCCCCTTGGCTAAAATGCATAATTAAATCTCAGGTATCCCATGCCACAGAGTGAAATCATGCATATTCCCCTTGGCTAAGGTACATAATTAAATCTCAGGTATACCATGCCACAGAGTGAAATCATGCCTATTCCCCTTGGCTAAAATGCATAATGAAATCTCAGGTATCCCATGCCACAGAGTGAAATCATGCCTTTTCCCCTTGGCTAAAATGCATAATGAAATCTCAGGTATCCCATGCCACAGAGTGAAATCATGCATATTCCTCTTGGCTAAAATGCATAATGAAATCTCAGGTATCCCATGCCACAGAGTGAAATCATGCATATTCCCCTTGGCTAAAATGCATAATGAAATCTCAGGTATCCCATGCAGCAGAGTGGAATCATGCATATTCCCCTTGGCTAAAATGCATAATGATGATCCCCGGGACTTACCAAACTTGCACACGTTTAGATATTTGGGCATACATATTTCCCCCTCAGTTAAGAACATGCCCATCTGCAACACAGTTAGGGCCGCAGATGGGGTGGTGCATTAGGTGAGCTTTTGGGCATAGTTGCCCTTACCGCTAATGGGACGAGTAGTGCAGTGAAAATAGTTGTCTTGCCGCGTCTGTCATCCTCCTTTGTTAATGTACAATTCCTTATACCAGCTGGTTTCTCTCGGAGTCTTGACTCCCTGATAAGGAGTTTTATCTGGGGGAAGGGGCAGACACACAATTGCATTTAACACTTCATGTAGGAAATGTGAAGGTGGTGGGATACAACTCCCATGGCTTGAACTTTACTACTTAGCAGCACAACTGCAATATGTAGTGAGATGGTTGACAGACGACCTGACCTTTCGACTCAGGGCGCTGATGGGGGTCGTGAAAGCAGCTGTGATGAAGGAGGCCCTATGGATTAAGGAGAATGGCTTGGGGGGGTTACTGTATAGGCTGCGTCTGGGAAGGCAAATATGGGCTGGAGCACTGAAAACTCTTCCACTACCACGGGCCTTCTCTCCACGTGGTCCACTGACATCAGACATAGGATAGGACAATAATGATATTATTGTTGCCAGGAAGTGGGGAGAGATGGGAATCTCCTTGTGGGGTCACATGTATAAACAGGGTGCAAAATGTCAAGTTGTAGGCCACTAGCCACACGCAAAAAGTCACTTGCCCCCATTTGTGAAAGAGGCGTGGTGGAGGACGCATCGCAAGCTCATGTGTGCCATCACATCAGCAGTAGTGTTGCGTTGGCAAAAACCATGGCAAATACTTATCACAGTATGGTGCTTGCAGGATAAATTCCCTGGTTGATGGCTTATAACAGTGCCAATGTGTGGGCAAATAGACAAACAACACCTACAGACAGTCATAGACCTGTTGGCCCGAGGACATACCTGTATCCTGGTTGGTGCAGTCAGAGAATGTAAATGGTTACTTTGCGGCACGCGTTCTACGCCTGCCTCATTTTATTAATTGGGTTACTGAAGTTGAAATTCAGCCAGGTAACTGCTCCCTTCTCCTTTCGATTCATATCATGTCTCTTAGGCAGTAAATCCCGAATACACTGTGGTCGCTGGTTTAAACTCTAGTTTCAAGTTAGAACGAACATTTAAATGCAGGCTGGTCCTTTGAAAATGTGCGGCTGGTCCTTTGAAAATGTGCCACGCCACCAGTTCAGGATGTGTTTAAGGTTCTATGCCATTTCATCGCCGTATATTTCAACGCCTGGCACTTAAACGTATACATTATAACGAAAAGGATCATTGATTTTTTTTTGGGAGGCGGAATTCTCCCACACCCCCCTTCCGCCACCTATTTTTACCTAGTCACTACCCACCCAAACACTTATCTGCCTTTTGTCACACCCTCCTCCCCTAAAAGAATTGTCGTATATTTTCGTTATAATGTGCACGTTTAAATGCCAGGCTTTTAAATATACAGCGATTAAAGGACGTTGTACCGTGTTTATTTACGGCGCACATGTATGTCAAGAATGGACAGCTTAAAGCAAAAGAAAAAAATGCTATTTGAGCACTGTTTGTTTAGGTTCCATGCTTCAGCATATTTACTGGGCAATGTATCATGAAAAAGGACTGGCTTTTGTGGCCGGCTTGTTTTCCTTTATAGGACAATAGTTCCCTCTACTGGTTACATATTGGTATTGCACCTGAGGGTTTATGACCTGTGGTTCCGGTGCTGTGATCCCAATGAAGTGGCAGAGAGTCTAGGAAATGGCTTATTTTTATACTCGCCCCAGTCCAATTTTCACTCTGCATTTGCGAGTGGCGATTGGAATTTCGCCAATTGATATAAAGACGATATGTTTCGACGAAATTAAAGATATGGTTGATGAAGAAGGGCTACATAAAGGCCAATATTTACGATATACGGGGATTGCTAGGAAGAAATGGGCCGAGAAGCCAGAACCCAATACATTATGACGTTAATGTATGAGCTGGAAGATGGCTGGAGACCTGTATCAGGATTCTACAGCGGGCTGCTCTCTGCTGCATGCAAAGGGGGGCTACAATCCAAGCTGGCTTGGGAATGGATTGTTGTCAGCAGTTTGAAGATACAAGCTGGACAAATGCACTGTTCTTTGTGAAGTGCGTATCCAGAAATGTGCAGTTTAGGTTGATACAGTTTAACGTGCTACATAGGACGCATATGACCCCCAGTAGAATCACTAAATTCAATAAACCGGCCCAACCAAACTGCCCTTGGTGTGGTAATATCCCTTCTCATGTTATACATATATCTTGGAGATGTATTTATTTTGATCGTATTTGTTTATATGGAGCCGAGGCCTGCAAGAATCAGGGCGTAATTTCTCGAGAGTACAGGCCTTCCGGCACCGGATTAAGCTGCTGTTTGACAAAGCAGATATTTTTAGATACCAATGTTCCCCGATGGAATACTTGCTGGGTGTGGCGGTGCCCGATGACGGGCGCGCACGCGACGGCGTGACGTTGCACGCCGTCGCGTGCAGTACAAATAAACGGGGCGTTTCCCGGCCGCGGCAGTGCGACCGGGAGGCCCGAACCCAGACAGACGTGTGGTCTCCGTTCTTGGTGCCTGGGGCTTACGGCGATACGCGCGGAGGACGCCAGTCACCTCCAACAGTGGCGACGAGTGGGGGGAAACAATGCCCGGGCCCGGCGGTGATCACAGGAACAATTTTTCACCGAAACGAGGTCGGAACACGAACTTCGTTTCACGCCGCGGGTAGTGCGATGCCCACGCAGCTGGCGGCCATTTTGTGCAACAGGCTGTGGGACTTCGGGAGGCTCCGGTTTGAGCCCTGAAGCGACCCCAGGCCCAATTTTTGGACATCCTGGTAGCTGATGGCTACACATACACGAGGTTATGCCTAAATAAGGCATAGACTCAATTTTGGGTTTTCTACGTCGAGTGGAAGCAAGGAGAAGGCCCATCTTGGCTGGGCCTACATAGCCTATTTGTCCTTGGCACAATTTTTGGAATAACGAAAGGCAGGGTGCCTTTTTCATCCCCTTCATCATCATCCTGGTGGCCTCACCAACCTTCATCCTCTTCATCATCACAGAGGTGTGCTGCAAGTGACTGTACCCAGGGGTGGTTCATGCTGAAAGTCACTTTGGACTGGGTGTTTGAGTTGCGGCTCCTAGTCAACAGTATAGGAGTGCCTGTGCACTCAAACTCATGAGTGACACAGAGGACCAGGACGGTGCACACGGCGCGGCGGCGCAGCTACTTCCTCGTGCCCCAGCGGCCCCGCAGGGCCGACAGCTTCCAATGCAGCAACCTGCAGGTGGTCAGGCAGCGGTTCCAGCTCTTCAACCCCAAATACAACCAGCGGCACCAGCTGGCATTCAACAAGCAGCACCTGTCATGGCCCAGGTACGTGCCCATGCTGCTCTGCAGCCCATCCCCGAATTTGATGTGTCAGGCCCGCCCTCCAGCTTGGGGCCCAGATGGAGAAGGTGGGTGGACCGCCTGGACATGTACTTCAGGGCCGCCCAGGTGGTTGATGACGACACCAGGCTGGCTACGATGCTATACTCGGCTGGGCCCTCTGTCCAGGAGACTTTTGAATCTCTGCCACAAGGGAATGGAACTTATGATCAAGCAAAAGCCGCCCTACAAGCGTACTTTCTTCCCCTTGCCAACGCGGACTATGAGCGGTTCGTGATGCTCTCTGCCAAACAAAAAGAGGACGAGACCTTGGACACATTCTATGGCCGCCTGAGGCGTCTGTCGCTCGCCTGTGCCTGGGGTGACGCAGAGGATATGATCAGGACCATGCTTATCCAGGCGTGCTCATCAGGCAAGCTCAGGCGCCAGGTGCTGAGGGAGCCCGGGATAACGCTCCAATGCATCCTTGAGCTAGGAAGGTGCCACGAGGTGTCGAAAGCGAGAGCCGCAAGAATGGAGGCTGGGTCGCGGCCTATCGAGACTGAAGAGGTCTGCGTGATGTGGCGAGGAGGAAGAGGTACTAGGAGGTTTTGTGGCGGCACCCGAGACAGAGCTGGGAGGGCAGGCGAAATTTGCCAAAAATGCGGGTATGACCTGCCCCACCAATCAGAATGCCCGGCAGCTGGCAAGACCTGTGGATGGTGCGGGTTGCCGGACCACTTCCCAAGGGTGTGTAGGGCGACTATGCCCGTATTGGTGCCAAGGGGCCAAGGCCGGGCTAGCTCCACTCGCCAAGGTCGGCCGTCCAACGTCGCTCAAGTGTGGGGATTCTGAGAAGCAGGAACCGACGACAGCCAAGGTGCATGGTGGAGGTGAACCAGTCTCCAGTCCCGGTCCTAGTGACACAGGGGCGTCGGTAAACGTCATGGCCCGTGAACATTACAATGCCATGGATCAGCCGCCCAGGCTGGTCACACCCAGGGCCCGCATCTTTGCGTTCGGTGGCATGGAGCCCATCCCCCTCGATGGAGCATTCGTAGCTAAAGTGGAACACGATGGCTCTCACATCACAGCACACTTCTACGTGACCCCAGTGAGCAAGAACACTTTGCTAAGTTGTGCAGCGGCAGAAGCTCTCGGCATCGTCAGCTTTGCGTACTCCATATACCTGGAGGACATCAGTGACTTACTGGAGAAGCATGAGGCTCTGTTCAAGGGGATTGGGCGGATGGCCGGGGAGCCGGTGCGGCTGCATATTGATGAGTCGGTACAGCCGGTGGCCCTGAAACATCGCAGGGTACCATTCCACCTCCGTGAAAAGGTCGACAAAGAACTGGACAGCCTCGTCGATCTAGACATCATAGAAAAGGTGGAGGGCCCATCCCCCTGGGTATCCCCTATAGTGGTGGCAAGGAAACTTAAACAGCAGGGCGCAGTCAGAATCTGTGTAGACATGAGAATCCCCAACAAGGCCATCAAAAGGGAGAGACACCTCACCCCGACGTTGGATGACATCATTGCGGAGGTGCAGGGCGCCCGCTTCTTCTCGAAACTCGACCTCCGGGCTGGATATCACCAGGTCGTCCTCCACCCCGAGTCAAGGTACATTACCACATTCACTACACACTGTATCGCTATAAGAGGCTGAGTTTTGGGGTGTCCTCGGCGGCTGAAGTATTTCAGAACATCATTCGGGGTGCCCTAGCTGACCTCGAGGGCGTCTTGAACATAAGCGATGACATTCTGGTGTTTGCGAGGACAGAGGTGGACCATCTGAGGCGTTTGGCGAAGACATTCGAGAGGCTGCGGTCGCTGGGGCTCACCCTCCATAAGGAGAAGTGCGAATTTCTGCGCCCCTCCCTGGAGTTCTTTGGGTTTGTGTTCAAGGAGGGGGGGTCTCCTGACCCCAAGAAGGTACTGGACATTCAGAAGGCACAACCACCGGAGTCAGTATCGGAAGTGCGAAGCTTCTTGGGCATGGTTACTTACTGTGGGCGGTTCATCAAGAACTTGGCATCCAGGTCTGAGCCTCTCAGGGCCCTGACAAGAAAAGACACTGTCTGGAATTGGGGCCCACTGGAACAAGCGGTGTTTGATGACATTAGACGTGCCCTCACGGCCAAGGACACCATGTCGTTCTTCGATCCTGCATTACAGTCGGAGATCATCGTGGACGCCAGCCCTTTTGGCCTGGGTGCTGTGTTGACACAAATTGACCGTGATGGTGGTGTCCGGCCAGTTGCGTATGCCAGCAAAGCACTGTCGGACGCCGAACAACGGTACTCGCAGATTAAGCGCGAGGTGCTGGCCGTGCTGTGGGGATGCCGCCACTTCCGACTCTATGTACTCGGACGCCCAGTGATGGTGATAACTGACCACAAGCCACTGCTGCCCATCATGGCAGGGTCATCATCCAAGCCGCCAGCACGTATCGAAAGGTGGATGCTGGCTCTTTTGGAGTATGGGGTGACTCTGGTATACCGACCGGGGGCAAATAACGCAGCTGACTACCTCTCCAGACACCCCGGGGCGCCTGGAGGAGGAGACCGAGACGCCTGTGAAGAAGAAGCCGAGGAGCATGTCCGAGTCGTGGTAGAAGCAGTCACGCCGAATGCCATGTTTCTTCAAGAGCTGGAGGCTGCGGCGGCACAGGATGAGTGTTTCAAGGTGCTGAGGCAGTCCATGCAGCAGGGGTCCTGGAAGTCAGCACTCGAGGCCCTGGCTGGGCGCACTCAGGAAGCCCGGACTGGGTTGGAGCAACTATGGAAGGTCCATGAAGAACTGTCCTTCTCCACGTCGGGCCTGTTGCTTCGGGGTGATCGGATTGTAGTTCCCCAGTCAAAGGTGGGCGACGTGATTGCACTGGCGCACCGGGGTCATCAAGGGGCCGCCAAGACCAAGGACCATCTCCGGATGAAGGTGTGGTTCCCTGAGCTGGAACGCAAGGTGGATGACTTTGTGGCGGCTTGTGTCTGGTGCCAGGCAGCATCGCCGGTGCAGCGGGAGCCAGTCATCGAGGCAATGCCAAGGGGGACCCATCCATGGGAGGTGGTTCATGCCGACTTCGGGTCCACCACCATGGGCACCCACTTCCTGGTCTTGGTTGACGAGTACTCCAGGTACCCCGAGGTGGAGTTCGTGGAGTACGTGGCGTTTGAACACGTGGTTGTGGCGGTGGAGAAGTTGTTTGCGGCTCATGGGTTTCCGCACACGCTGTGTTCGGACGATGGTGCGCCATTCCAGGGTGAACGGTTTGCAGAACTAATGGTGAGCTGTGGGGTGGTGCATCGGAAGATCACGCCTCTCTGGCCTCGAGCAAATGGGGAGGCAGAGCGTTTGATGAGGACTCTCAATAAGACCTTTAGAATTGCCCAAGGACAGGGGCAGTCCCTACAGAGAGCCCTTTACCAATTCTTGAGGGTGTACCGCACCACGCCCCAGGCGTCCACGGGGGTGGCCCCCGCAGAGGCGATGTTCAGGAGGTGTCCTCAAGGGTTGTTGCCAGAGGTCGGAGAACGTGAGCCTGCAGTAATTGATGACCAACGAGTCGAAATGGACCGGCGAGTGAGAATTGAGCAAGAGAACGTGCGGAGGGGGCTCCGCCCACAACAGCTGGAGCCGAGCGATGAGGTCCTCATTCGCAATCGACATCCGCATGGGAAGCTCTCCCTGCCGTACGAGCCTGAGCCACTAGACGTGGTGGCTGTCAGGGGCTCCATGGTAACTGCATCAGATGGCCGGTCGGAAGTGAATCGCAATGTAAGCTTCTTCAAGAAGCTTAGGGATCCCAGAACTGACCCTCCTCCTGATCCGGACCTTGGAGGAGCCCCGGAGGACGAGGGAGACCAACCCTGCATGCCGGAGTCCCCAGCCCTGGACCCGTCGATGGACAGATCACCCGTGCCGGAGGCGAGCCGGAGGTACCCCCAGAGGGCTGGGCGAGGGAAACCTGCTCGCCTCACCGATTACGTGCTGGGACACTTGGCTGATGATCAGAGAGGTGACAACTGTTGACTAAGGGGACCCAGGTGGATGCGAATAAAGGGGTGTTCATGGCATCGGGTTTGTGAGGTATTCTATTTGCAGTTTTGTTTGGTTTGCGGTGTATAGTTAAATTACAATCGTTTGGTTCTCCCCGAAAAAGGAGGAGTGTGGCGCTGCCCGATGACGGGCGCGCACGCGATGGCGTGACGTTGCACGCCGTCGCGTGCAGTACAAATAAACGGGGCGTTTCCCGGCCGCACCCAGACAGACGTGTGGTCTCCGTTCTTGGTGCCTGGGGCTTACGGCGATACACCTCCAACACTGGGTATATATATCCCAGACCTGACAACATTAGACATGTGGCTACGTTTATAGACCTGGCATGCGTTCTTGCAAAACAAAGAATTGCCATGGCGTGGAAGCAGACGGGTGGCCTGAGTTACGCACTATGGTGGAGGGACTTGAAACAATGGAGTACGGCTGAGACTGTAATTTGGCATAGAGCCCTGAAGAAGGGCCTTAGTGAATCCACTACCAACATTGCGGCATGGCGTGCACTCCTCCTGGCGGTGTCCTGCACTTCTGATGACAAGCCTCCATGAGTAATCATGGCGCTCTTTTTAACTGCCTTGGAAGAACAGTAGTGATGTTGTGAGGTCGGTGCTTCTTTGACAGCGTTCTGGGGTCATGTAGGATGGATTACCCCTGGTGGGCCAGAATGACCCCCTTACTGCTACTTTCTCCAGTCATTAATGTATATGTGTACTGAATTGTCTCTCATTTGATGATGTATCATAATATTAAGAAACTGATGCCCAGTTTTCTTTGTTACTCACCCTGGAATTGGTACTTTTGACATGCTTTTGATATCTTCTAATATGTTATTTTCAACTGCCAATCAACAGATTTCAAAATAAATTAAGTAGCCACTGTGTATGTGTTTGCCATGTTTGACATTATGCTCTCCTGAAACTCGTCATTTTTTAAAAATGTTTGTGTATAAGGAGAAGCCTCATGTTGGCAGGAAGTGGTTGCCGGCTGAACCTGTCACAGATCCTTACCAGTATAACACAGAAAGTAGTACTTGCTGCCGCAGGATTGACTGTACCAGAGCCGATTCCTGATCGTGCCACAAGCGTAGAACTTCATCCACTCTCCTTTCGCCCAGCGTGTGTAATAATAGCTACTCCCATCCACCCACTGCCAACTGAGGAGGCCTCTCGACAAACCGATCCAGGCCTCGTTTCCCTCCAGCTTGCTGGATGCTGTGGTGAGTTGGGGATCGCTGGTAATGGTCATCAGGGTGCCGCCGCCGCAGTGGTCACTGCAATGGTGGTTAGCTTCTGTCCATGTTTTCCTCTGTTTCACGAGAACAACTTGTCTTGCGGCAATCAGGGTCAGACAGAGAACTAAAGGCAGGAAGCAAACACAAAACACATTACACAGGTTAGTCCTGCTGTCAATCAGATGAAGGAGGAGGTCTGATAGCGGTCAATGGACAGAGAAAGAGGCCTAACCGCTGTCACAGAAAGAGAAGAGCTGGCAATTCTATGTCAGGATCACAGGCTCGGATTATGCTCACCTCTACCCTTTACTTCTCGAGCAGCTTCTTTTATAAAACACTGTTAACATGCAAAACAAGAAATAAATACAATGTCCAGGAACAAACACTCATAGTTTGAACTTGGTAGGGTGATGAAAGTCCATGTGACCCTGCCAGCCAATCCCAGTCCATATTCAGGCACAACACTGATTAGCCAACTCTCTTGTCCTTTCTTTGCTGCTCGAGCAGCAGATAAATGACTTTTATTTTCTCTCATAGTTGTATGTGTGAGATCTTAAGAGCGTGCTACTTTTAAAGTTATTTCTTTGTCAGAGCCTGAGTGCACTAGGATTGCAGAGCATAGCTGCGACGCGCAGCGATCGTGAAACAGAACCTTTCCGCACAAAGTCAACTCGGATAAACAATGGGGCCTCGGGCTCCGGTGCTCCTTTCCTAGGCACAGTAGATGGCAGGCTACGCGAAAGCCCGCGGGCAAGCGCAACGGGACCTCGGGTTCCGGCGATTGCCTTCACACTTCGACGCGCCCCTAGTGATTCAAGACCAGCTTTGCAACGCGGCACCAGTGGCCTCACTATCACGGCGTCAAAAGTATTAAGGGATTGGTGGTGATCCTCAGCACTACCTGGCGGCAAGCCCATTCATAAATTATCCTCATTACACAAGCATGGCCTCAGCCCCATTCAGTCACACGGCGTGGCACATACGGGCACAGTCCCAGGTCAATACTGTTCCATATATGCCCAGACCTTCTTTCTCCTGCTTAACCAAGTACATTTCTAGATAGTTTCACCTGTGACACAACCCCAGTGCCGGTAGCAGCACAATGAGTCGAAGAGAGCACAGCTCTGCAGAGGAGTCAGATGAGCCGCACTGTAGCCAGCGGCTGCACCCTTCCATGGGAAGAGTGACACAGAAGGCTGTCTGCGCAGACTTAGGGCCAATCAGCAAACAGCTAAGTATCATGGATGATTTTATAGCCTTCTTGCAAGGCATGTAGGAGCTCAGAGAATTTCAGAGAGATGGGGAAAACCCAAGGCCGGCAGGGCCAGGAGTGCCCGGACCCACCTGGCCTCCCCGCTTCAGAAGCATCACAAGCGCGTAAAGTCATGGGCTGAGCCCGGGGTGAATATACCTTCCCCTTGGACAGCCAGGATGAGGACAGCTGGGCAGACCCCTCTGATGAAAGCCTGGATGAGAGGGAAGATCAGTCCTCAGATACGGGAAGGCTGCCTAAAGCCGTGAAGAAGCAAGAGATCAGGGGAGGATGACAACCTGTTTGACCCAGATAGCCTCGTCCACCCCAGGTCAGCAGAGTGGGAGCCGCCAGAGGGATAGCAGCCTATCTGGGGAAGAGGCTGTGCATGCCTCTGTACAAAGATGCCCACAACAAACTCAAGGGCGAGAGCCCCCAACCTCGTTTGTCAAACTGGCTGAGACCCTGGAGATCAACAAGCGGTTGCTCTCGTTTATGGGGTGCTTCGGGAGAGATATCAAAAAGGGCATCGATCGGTCTTGAAGGGTGTGCCAGGATAAAGTGTTAGACTTAGCCGGTCCCTTGGCGAAGGTGTGGCAACTGGCAGAGGAGGCCAAGCTGCAGCAGCAAGCAATCGATTCCGAGGTTCTAGCGGGATGGGCGCAACGTGCTATTTGCCTCCTTAGAAACACCAACTGCACCCTGGCTAGTAAATGCAGGAGGTTGATCCTAGTGAAAATTGACTCTAAACTGGGGTACCTTGCATCATCTGAAGCAGCTCGGGGAAGCTGTTTTGGTGACTCCTTCATCAAGCCAACCCCAGCACTGCCACCCACCTTCTCGTTCATCCAGCTCATTAAGCATGTGTCAGTGGAGGCATTCGCTGCTACTTTCTCTCCTCCTACACCTCTGGCTGACTCATACTCTCACACAGCCCTATCCACCTTTGGCTGACTCACTCTCTGACACAGCCCTCTCCAACCTTCATCTTTCTATTTCTTACACTCTGGATATCCTTGCCCCTGTCATGAGGATCAGTTTGAAGACTTCATTCAAGTGTAACTCTTGGTATGATTCAGACCGCATCACCCTTAAGTGCAAGTGTAGGGTGGCTGAGAGGAAGTGGGGGGCATCAGGTGCACCCTCTGACAGACTGGCCTGCTGCCTGCTCCAAAGGCAATACAGACTCTCTGTCCTCTCTAAAAAGAGAGCTCACATCCAAGCCCACATCTATGCAGCATCTAACAACTCCGCCAAATCTTTCCAAATCTGCAAGGAGCTGGCCAATCCTGCTGCAGTCTCTACCTCACCTGTTCCCCCCCCCCCAGGCCCTCTGCACAGCTTTGGCATTTATTTATTTATTTTTGTATTGTCACTTATATAGCGCAGCCACTGACCCGGAGGTTTAAGGGCGCTAAACATACAAAGGCACATGTGAAGAAAAACAACATAGCACATGGACAAATCCTCCTGGCAGCCGATTCTAAAATCCAGACAGCTACTAGTTAAACAGATGGGTCTTCAGTCCCTTTCTGAATATTCTGATGGAGGATTCTTTTCTGAGTTTAGTGGGAAGTCCATTACAAAGGGATGGTGCTGCTGAGAAGAAAGCTGCATTTTTCACCTGTGTTAGCCGACAAGTGGGCAACTTGAAAAGAGAACAATTATTGGATTTCTGATTGTAATTACAGGCTTTGGGGATCAGATCATCCCTAAAATAGGACGGGCCAGAATTTTTCAGAGTTGAAAGTAATCGTCATTAACCAAAAATGGATTCTTCCCTTGACAGGAAGCCAATGTAGCTCCTTTCTAGCGTCTGAGATATGATCCCTTCTGTTTCGGTCGACCACGACTCGGACTGCAATATTCTGCATCACTTGAAGTCTGTTAATCTGGCAGTTAGGTAGACCGATCAGAAGGCTGCTACAATAGTCCATTCCTGAACCAATTAACACACGTGCAAGCACTTCCCTGCTTAACTTAGAGAGGAAGGGACGGCCATGAGATAAGAGTTTAATATAGTATGCAGTGGAGGCAACTAAGCTACTGACCTGTGCCTTCATGTTCAAACTGCTGTCCAGATAGACCCCTAATGTCTAAGCCTTTTTTTTGTTTCAATAGTACAACCCCCAATCAAAAATTGGGAATGCTGTGCTCCCATCTTACAGACTTTCCTTTCAGTTCCTACAAACATCAATTCAGTCTTCTTCTCATTAAGCGAAAGACCATTGGTGTCCATCCAATTTTGGATGAGGCCGTAGATCCTGTTAATTTCTGCTTCATCCACAGAGAATATGCCATTGAGAGGGATGATACATTGGGTATCATCGGCATAGTTAGTAAACTCAACACCATTGAGATCTAGGAAGTCCAAGAAAGGCACAGTAACAATGTTATAGAAGATGGGGGATAAGCAGGCTCCCTGTGGAACTCCCTGTGTCAATTCTAATGAGTCAGCATCAGCCAGATCACTGCTCACTCTCCAGTACCGACCCCAAAGAAAATAATTGACCCATCGAGCTGCAGAGAGAGAAAAACCTGCTACCGCCTCCAACCTGGAGACCATCTAATTTCACCACTAAAACTCTAGACATCCTGTCCACTCTCTCTGGCTCTACCTCCTCTTCCTCTCCCTCTACAATTCCTGGCCCCTCTCTGGCAGTTTCTCCTCTGTCTTACTCACTCTTTCCACCCCCGTTCGCTACAGACAATGTTTCTAGACAAGTCTGATCTATGAAAGTCTCGTCAAATCAGGAGCTCCTCTGTTCCTCCAAAACCAATTAGCACCACATCGACACCCTTGCTCCAGCCATGGCCGATTTCTGCAATCCCTCTTTTGCCACTGGAACCTTCACTACCCCCCTCATGCACTGTCTTGTGCACCCCCTTCTTAAGAAGCCCTCTGCCGATCCTTCCTCTCTGGCAATCTATCACCAGATCTCCATCACTCCTTTCCAGGGCAAACTCCTGGAAAAGCTGCACATCTCCCAGCTTCACCTACATACTGAATCTGTTGGTTGTCTCTATGATCATCAGTCTGGCTTCAGAGCAGCCAGAAGCACGGAAACTGCTCTCATGAACACCTGTGAAGACTTGCTCTCCAATCTTGACTCTAACTTTCCTTCTGTCCTCATTCTCCTTAATCTAACCTCTGCTTTTGACACAGTCAACGACTCCATCCTGATCAATGATCTCCATCACAACCTGGTCGTCTCTGTTCAGGCCCTTGCCTGGGTGACCTTTCTCACAGAGCAATCCTCCCAGGTCCAACTTGTGTCTTTCCTCTCTTCTATCTCTCTCTCTCTCTACTTGTGGTGTTACCAAGGGGTCTAACCTCTCTCCCAACTACTACCTGGCACCTCTGGTCCACCACATCTCTACTTTCTGCTCTAACTTTCAGTGTTATGCAGGTGACACCCAGCTCTCCTTCAGGATCACTACAGCCTCTTCTGCTTCTTCTCTCATACCAGACTGTCTGTTCGCAATTCAGGAATGGTGTTCCTCCAACGATCTGTGCCTTAATGCCAGCAGGACTGACAGCCTCCTCATTGGGACACCTGCTCTCGCCTTCCCTCTCCCACTCTGGCTGCCCATCCTGGGGCCTCTACCTGCTCCTTCCTGTGAGGCTACGAACCTTGGGGTCATCTTCGATTTCACCCTCTCCTTCTCTCCTCACATCTCTGATGTCTCTAAGAAGTCACGCTATCAGCTGCACCTCCTCAGAGGTATTCTTCCTTTCCTCTCCTTCCACCAGAAGCTCGCTGTCTCCAGAGCCCTGTTCCTCATTAGGCTGGACTACTGGAACAGCCTCTTTCTAAATCCGCCTGCCTCTACACTTCACCCTTTACAACTTATCCAGAAAAGGACTGTGAGGCTTGTCCTTGGCCTCAAGCCCAGGGATTGTATCTCTCCAGCTTTGATATCTCTCCACCTGCTCCCTGTGATTGCAAGGATCAATTGAATTTAATTGAATTGATATTTTATTTCTATCACGCTCATACACAAGTGTTTCAGAGTGCGACAAGGCCAGGGAAGGGAAACAGGGGAGAACAAAACAACGAACTTACTAGGCCAAGTGAGATTGAGAACGCGCAAGTGCATGGGAGAGGGGGAAGGGAAGAGGTGCATGGAAGGGTGGAGAAAAGGAGAGTGCGGAGCAAGGAGAAAACAGATAAATAATAATAAATCAAATTAATAAACAATAAAGGCAACAACAGCGGTAGTGCAGCCAGCAAGTGGAAAGTACTGGGTATAAGGCAGCAGACTAGGTATGTCTGATAAGTGCAGGAAGAAAAAGGGGGGGGGGCTGTTTGGTACAGATACAGACCTCAGTGCAATGGGTGGCCCGGAGGCAGTGCGGGGGTGGGGGGGTGGCAGGGTGAGTAGGTACCTGGGCCCGGAGGACAGAAGGTAGCCAGCTGCTCGGTGCAGAGGGAGAACGGAATCAGCAGGGAGAGGGGGGGTGAAGGCAGATGCAAAGAGGAAGGTCTAGAGGTGCTTCCAGAACTGGAGATGGTTCTCCTCAAGTTTTAGAGTGGCAGGGAGGCTGTTCCAGAGGGAGGCCCCAGCTGAAGACAGAGATTTACCCCAGGCTCGTTTCTTTGAAAAACGACTTACCCTGAGGGAGTTAGAGGTAGAGGAGCGGAGAGCTCAAGAGGGGAGGTATTTGCTGAGGGATAGCTGAAGGTATGTTGGACCCCGGCCCCAGAAAGCCTTGTGGACAATGCAGAGGGTTTTGAATATAATCCTTGCATCCACTGGAGCCAATGGAGAGATTTCAGAGCTGGAGAGATACAATCCCAGGGCTTGAGACCAAGGACAAGTCTTGCAGTTCTGTTCTGGATAAATTGCAAAGGGCGAAGAGTAGAGACAGGTAGATTTAGAAAGAGGCTGTTGCAACAGTCCAACCTAGAGAGAACCAGAGCTTGGGAGACAGTGAGCTTCTGGGGGAAGGAGAGGAAAGGCGGAGTACCTCTGAGGAGGTGCAGTAGGAAGTTTGACTTTTTTGAGACATCAGCGATGTGGGCGGAGAAGGAAAGTGTGGAATCAAAAGTGACCTCATGGTTCTTGGCCTCGCAGGTGGGGATAAGAGGAGGGCCAAGGGAGGCCGGCCAGAGAGTGAGGGGGGAAGGATGGTGATGGTGTGCCGATGAGGAGGATCTCAGTCTAACTGGCATTCAGACAAAGATAGTTGGTGGCACACCAATTCTGAATGTCAGTTGGGCAATCGGAGATCAGAGAGGTAGAGGAGGTGCCCGATGGTAGCATGAAAATGAGGTGAGTTTCATCCGCATAGCACTGAAGGTTTGAGCAGAAAATGGCAATGCAGTGGGCGAGAGTTGCCAGGTATTGGTTGAAAAGCCAGGGCGAGAGGTTTGACCCCTGGGGAACGCCACATGTGGTGAGGAAGATAGATGATAGGAAAGACCCAAGGTAGACCTGGGAGGGTCGATCAGAGAGAAAAGAGGTCAGCCAGGCCAGGGCCTGACCGGTGATACCCAGGTTCTCACAGAGTCGGTTGAGCAGGATGGTAATGTTGACTGTGTTGAAGGCAGAGGAGAGATAAGTAGGATGATGACAGAGGGAATGATAGAGTCAAGGTTGGAGAGCAGATCCTCACAGATGTTCAGGAGAGCAGTTTCTGTGCTTCTGCCAGCTCTGAAGCCAGACTGATGGTCATGGAGACAGCCAACAGAATCAGAATGAAGGTTAAGCTGAGAGATGGCCAGCTTTTCTAAGTTCAAGATCCTCTGCATTGTAAACAAGGGTTTCTGGGGCGGGGAGCACACTACATCCAACGTTCTCTTCCTAAGCATCTTCCTTCTTGAGCCCTCCGCTCATCCACTTAAAACTCTCTGAGGGCCAGGTGCTTCTCCAGGCAGAGAGTGGTGGGTAGATCTCTCTCTTCAGCTGGGGCCTCCCACTGGAACAGCCTCCCTGCCTCTTTCAAACTTGAGCAGGACCATATAAGATTCCGGAAGCAACTGAAGACCTTCCTTTTCGCTTCTGCTTTCTCTATCCTGCTCCCTTCCTGATGTCCCTGTCTGCTGCGCACTCTGGTTATCTGGCCACCCACTGAATTTACGGGACCAAGCTCCTGCACAACCAGTTGCCCTTGCAATGCCTCCGGGCCTCCCAACCACTTAAGGGACTGTGAGCCTCATTACACGGTAGGCGGTGGACCAAGGTGCTATTACCACCTTGGTCCATGCCGGTAAAATACCGGCACCGCCTTGGAGGAAAGGGGAATTACCGCCCTATTCCAAGGTTGGCGGGACGGTAATTCCCCCTTCCCCCATTGCCCTTCCCCATTCCCATATTTGCCCCATAGGGTATAATGGGAATGGGGAATGTGCTAATTACGGTACCGCAAATTGCAGTAATGTAATTAGCACCCTGGTCCCTTTGCGGGTTGGTTTTTAACGCCTGCTAAAAAGCAGGCGCTAAAGTACCAACCCGCAAAGGGACCTCGTAGTAAGGCGGTAAGGGTTAACGGTCACCGGTACCATTACCAGTGACCATTAACCCTTACCGCCTTCCGTGTAATGAGGCCCTGTATCTGCAACCCTTCAGTCCCCTGACTCTCTGCACTTATGAACCACCATGTGAAGCACTTATGAACTACTTTCACTCGCCTCCCCACTGCACCCCTGAAAATGTTCCCCCTGCCCCCTCCCTTGCACGATCTGAATGACACAAGGCCTAGTAAGATTGTTTTTTTGTCCTTGTCTGTCTCACCTTCCTTGTCTTGTCGTGCCTAGAAACACTTCTGTACCGGCGTCTTATAAATTACCTAATTCTCAAGTCTGCTAGAGCTCTTGTGTCAGGCCCCCATCTCGCTTCCTCAAGACTTGACAATCTTGCGGGGCCCAGCAGGCGAGAGGCACCAGCTGGTTCTGGCGGGCAGCCTGAACTTGATAGGCTGGTCGAATTCCAGAGAGCCAGGTCCCTGCAAGTCATTTCGGGGAGGCTGAACAATTCATCGGGGTGTCCTGAGCCCCAGGGAGGCAGAAAGCTTACAAAGTCGCCTGGGGGAGATGGTTTAGTTGTTTCTGGCTAGGGACATCCATCCTGCTAGAGCAGATATAGTACACATGCTGAATTTTTTGGCCGTACTGGCAGCCCAGTGGGCAGGCTGCTCGAGGGAGTCAGGCTCTTGATGCCTCCAGCACCTAAGCACTCCAAGGTGTGGGGCATAGACAGAGTTCTTGGACTCTTTTCAGTCCTGGGCAGCAAACAAGGATTTGTCACGTAAGACCCTCTCGGCCAAACTTATGACCTTGCTCTGCCTCATTTTGTGCAAAAGGACATCGGATTTTACAGCTTTGGAGATTGCCAACAAGTCCTTCTCGCCATCGGGGGTGACCTTTCATGTCACCAAGAGAACCAAAACAGGTCTTAAAGCAGTGACATATCCAGATTTCCCAGATCAACTGAAGCTGCGTTCAGTGAAGTGTTTGGTAGTTTACGAGGGTATGCGGCACAGTTCAGGCTGCAAGATCAGTCCTGCTTACTGTTAACTAAATGGAAGCCTTTTAAAGCTGTCTCAGCAGCCACTCTTGTAGGCAGGCATCGATTTACAGATTTACGGAGCCCACTTAACGCAATGGACCATGGCCTCCAAAGCATTCAGCATAGGAGCGCGCTTAGAGGACATCATGAAGGGGGCTGATTGGTCCAACGAGTCAGTCTTTAAGACCTTCTACTTTAGACCAATTCATCAAGTTTTAGTGTTGGTGGTAAGTAAGCTTTAAATCAGCATAATCCGAGCCTTTTGGTCTTGAGAAAATCAGATTTTCCCTACTCGCGTAAGAGAAAGTCATAATTCTACTAAAGACACAGAGGCGGAGGATTATCCCACCCAAGCAATCGCATAGAGTGTGCATGGGGGCAGTATGACTGGTGTAGGGTGACAGATCTTATTTTGCAATTGTCCGCCCAAGGCTTAACATCCAGTCAATGTCGTATGTTCTGGTTTTTCCTTGCAGGTGCATAGGACAAGCCAGCGTCTTCGTTGCATAGGAGGATAGGTTCTTGGTTTGAAGCGTTTACCGGTTAGCATGCCTGTTTGAAAGAGGAAGAGAGTTGGCCAGTCAGGGGTGTTGTACCTGCATATGGACTGGGATTGGTTGGCAGGGTCACATGGACTTTTATCACCCACAACGTTCAAACTACAGAATTACTGTTGTTTCATGGATATTGTATGTTGTCCTTGTTTTGCGTCTTAACAGTGTTTTATAAAAGAAGCTGCAGTGTAGATATGAGCATAATCCTTCACCTCTGTGTCTTTAATAAAATTATGACTATATGTTGCGATAGAAGAGAAAATCTGAACTGTCAACCAGAAAACAAAAAGAGTCACAAAAGCTATTAATCAAAACAAAAAAAGGACTGACAGCTCTGCGTCCAGAAGAAGAAAGCGTGACACTCCAGTTGCTAATCTGAACTGAAAAAACTTCTGGAAGCTGTCAATCAGAAGGTGTAGGTCAAATGCTGTCAATCAATAGAATAAAATAGGTAACACCTGGTAATCATACGAAAACAAGGGTGAGCTGTCATAAGGAAGGAAAAAGAGATCTGAAAACTGCCAATCAAATGAAAATAAGGTCCTGTAGTTGCCAACTTTATTCATTCCAATCTGTAGGTGCTTAACCAGTCCCACATTCTAAGACTTGTATTTTTAAATTTCTTTTATTTTTATTTTTGTGATATATTTTGTTCAACTTTTCACAACTTAGAGAATCATATCCCATCTCCAACCAGTTAATTCCCTCACAAAATAAAATCCACATTAATATCAACATTGATGTAATTCTCCCTCCCACTCCCCTCATGATATGTCCCCCAAAAGGTTTACGATTTTCCTCCAAAACAAACTAAAAAAATAAATACACGCATGATTGTTTCCCTTCATAAATTCTTCCCACACCCCGTCCCCACATGCATTACCTCCCCATCCTACCTGTGTGCATACCACAGCCCTGAGTTCCACCTAGACCGCACAATAGCACAGGAGATGTCTTACAGATTCTAATACTCTAGGATTCTGATGCCAGCCCCCCTAAAATTCCCTTGTTCTTGCCGTATTAAATTTCAACTTTAAGTAGTCCCATATCAAGTAGTTACCCTGGAATTGTTGGATGTAAGAGGGCAAACTGGTCCTTCCCTGAATATAGGACACAAATTCTGCGGCATGATTTTTGGTACCGAGTGTCACTAGTACTTGCTCTGTACCATGTCCAGCTACTATAGACTTCCGAGTTTGTGTAAAGCTCCGTAGAGACAGGCCCATGGTGGTCTCAGGCACAAAGGTTAACCATTTCTTTGCCCGTTGAAATATATTGGCAAGACTACTGCCCGACATCATAGCTGCTCTAGGCCTATGTGCCTCCTAGATTAAGTTTTGTAATGAACCTTTCAGAGCGTTGGTCAATTTCCAAAATAGACATAGGCAGCCAAGATCGATTTTGATGTGGGTGGGCATAATATTAAACTCCAGGAAGACCATCTAAATTGCTGTGCGGCAGGGAGGTGAGCCTCAGAAGGCTCTTCAATGGGGCACTTTCGAGTTTGCCTGTTCCATCCACTCCCAAAAGTGCTCATGATTCTGTGCCATATAACAACAATGGCACAACTTTCGCTTGATACAGCTGCAGTAGTGAACCAGTTGAAAACCCACCCCCTTCTGTACAAAAGAGCGGATGCCCCCCAACGTTGCATTGGACTTCAATCTGAAGTAGTCCAAGTGAACAATGCCACTCAGTCTAGCATCTAAATGAATGCCCAAGTATTTGTAGGAAGTCACCACCTGCACTCTAATGCCCGCCATCTCCCAGCTTCTGCTGTTATTTACCCTCTTACTGGAGGGTTAAAGACCATTATTTTAGATTTTGCTATATTGATGGCAAGAGAATTATCATCCATATATTGTTTGCTTTTCTTTTTAAGGATTTCTATTTTATTTAGTATAGAAGTAAACAATTACAGTCTTAGCCTATATGAACTCTCGATTATATAACATGGCTTTAAACTCATTAAAAACATTTTATAGTATAATACGTAGGAAAAAATACAACATGAGATTTGTTTGAAGCCATCTTACAATATAGTAGCTAGGATATATACAGTATGGAATTCGTTAGCATATGATCGAGTTGCTCAGAACTGAGTGATAAAGCAAAAAGAGGGTTGATAGGGGGAGAAAATAAATGTAAACAACCACCAGATTATTCTACAGGATAAAGGAAAATATCAATGCAGTCGTAAACAGGACTAACAATATATCAGTCAGATAAATTAAGCACTTTAAGTAATCAACAAACAAATGTCATTTTCTATCATGTCTGAGTGACAGTGAGGGTGAATTAGCCATACATTTCTCCATTCTATGAACATGGCATATATTATTCCACCAACCTTTTAAAGAGATTTGGTGAAATCCTTCCAATTTGATGTAATTAAGCTTATTGACAGAAGTATAAACAAGACAAATTTAAACAGCAATTACCTAGTCTTGCCATCATTAAAGGCTCGTCTCCCCAGTAGGATATTCGTTAAATTTAACGGAATAGAGATCTTAAAGATCTATTGCAGGGAAATCCAAACATGGTTCCAAAATATATTTACCAGAGGACAGTCTACAAACATATGGCTCAAGGTTCCAGAAGCAAGGTGGCATGACCAACATAGATCATTATCCGCCTAGTTAGATAGGAATAGTTTCCTGGTAGTGATAAATTCTCTATGCATAAAGAAGCAAAGGGTTTGGGTTAAATTTGCGGAGGTAGATATACCTTTAGTTTTTAACCAAATCTTTGACCACAACTCATCGGCAAAATGTATTACACAATCTTCTTCCCATTGCAATTCAGAGGACCATACATTATTAGGAGTTTTAAAAGACCTTATGGGCCTCATTACGGCCATGGCGCTCCAGTAAAGAAGGATGCCGGTACGGGACCGGCACCCTTCATTACGGGATGCCCTATTACGAGGTTCCCTTTGCAGGACCCGGATCAGACATCTGGTAAAACCAGACGTCTTTTCCGGGTCCTGCAAGGGGAAGAGGGAGGTAACAACAGGACACTTGTAATGTGCCCGTTGTTACCTCCCTCCCCATTCCCATTGAGCCCTATGGAGGTTCAAATGGGAATGGGGAATGGTTCCTGCAAAGAGGAATTACCGGGTCCTCCTATTTCGGAATGACCCGGTAAGTCCCCATTGCAGGAACCCGGTAATGGAGCCCTGTTTGGAGGCAGCCATGGTGCTAATAGCACCATGGCTGCCTCAAAACTCGTAATGAGGCCCATATTGTATCTTTAATATCAAATGGTGAAACAAGATATCTTACAATAGTTAGCCAAGTGGGCGGGTTAATATCATTATTATTGGAGAACCAGTTTCTGGCTTGTTTGAGAACAAAGGCTCTATGATAATTTTTAAAAAATTAGGGAAATTAGCACCACCATTTACATAAGGATATCTCAATTTGTTGGCAGCAAATATTTTCTTTTTCTTAGAATCCTATAGAAAGTTTATACGTATCTTGTTGATAGACTTGAAAAAAGAGGATGGCCAAGGACTGTGAAGCATTTGTAAATAATACAGAATCACAGGTGTAAACAACATTTTGATGACCTCTAATCTTCCATACCAGGACAGGTATGAAGAAGACCACGTAGTTACAAACTCATTTAGTTTTGATTGGAGTTTTTGCAGGTTGATTTTAACTATTTGAGGCCGAGAGGAGGCAATTGAGATACCAAGGTAATCAATAGAAACAGGATTCCATCCTAGAACAAAGAGGGCAAAGTCTTCTTTAATACAGTAGATGTTAAGGGGAAGCATTTCTGATTTGTCCTTGTTCAACCTATATCCTGAAAACTGAGAGAAAATATCAATTGTGTCTAGTAAGTGTGGAAGTGTTGTGGTTGGGTTGTCAACAAAGATCAATATGTCATCCGCATAGGCAGCTAATTTAAATTCAGAACTCCCACATCTAATCCCAATAATCTCTCTATTCGTACGTATCAAATCCAAAAGTGGTTCAAGGGCAAGTCCTTGTCTGGTACCCCTATGGAGGGGAAATGTAGGAGAAAATTGATTATTAATAAACATTGAAGTTTTTGGCTCTTAGTATAACAGCTTAACTAATGTAATATAACCATCCCCAATCAATGCCAATTAAGGGCTTGAAATATAAAGTACAGTCAATGCAGTTGAAGGCTTTTTCCGCATCTAGTGCAATTGCCACATAAGGTTTTCTAGGATGAATTTCTTTATGTATATAATGTAAGTGGTTCGTGAAAAGTCTGATATAATTCTACCCTTGAGAAATCTTACTTGGTCTGGATTAATTCATTTGTACATATAAGATTCTATTCTATTGGCTAAGATCTTTGCAAACATTTACAGTCTGTGTTTATTAATGATATTGGCCTGTAATTCTTGGGTAGTTAATTATCTTTGTTTTGTTTATGAAATAAGATCAACAGAGCCTCTGTAAAGGAGCCTTTTGATTTGTCAATTTTAGAAAAGAAATTGTAGAGTGATTCAATTTTAGGGGAGAGAGTAGAAGAAAAATGTGCAAAGAAAATCCATGGAAAACCCATCAGGTCCCGGGACTTTACCTTTTTTAAGATCTTAGATAGTCCTATTGATCTCATTAAAATGAATAGGAGCATCTAGACTACTTAAGTCAAGATTAATAGGATGGTTATGTTTCAAGCAATCAAAAAATGAATAAAAGTTAGTGTTAGTGTCAGTATGATCAGAAGAGTATAGATTTTCCTAAACATTTGTACAAATAGTCTAGGGAAGAGTAATAATAGTAATAGTAATGAAAGATAAACATTTAAAACCTATCATAGTCAAAGTGTTTTCCCCTTATCCAGAGATTTACAAATTCCAGAGCAAAGATATGGTTCCGAAAGTAGTTATAAAATGGCAAAAATGGGTATAAAAAACAAAAAGAAAATAAAAATAAAAAAACAACATTGCAACATCTGTCAATAGGGTGTTATCAAGTAGGAACTTATAGCTTGATGGTATTCAAGATATTCCGACCCAATACAAATGATGAAATGAAATAGAGAAAAAATAAAAAGTTCAAAGATCAGAGTCGTAATGCCAAGAGCCATAAGGGGGTGTAAGCACATCCCATACAGGGAAAAAAGTGAGCAAAAACCAGAGAAAAAGTCAGCCCCAGAAAGGCCTTAGGTTGACAGTCCCAGATGGATGATTATTTTAAGGAAGTTCCTTTTGAAGAGACACATGGCAGAAGCCGGTGAGGAAGGAAAAATAAATCAAGTGTAACTGGCGTTGCCTGTATCCATCGCTTCCATCTTTTGCATTCTTATGTAGTACTTTAAATCGTCTGGGTCCTCGAATGACGATGTTTTACTATTAATGGTGACTTTGAAAGTGCCTGGGTGGATAAAATTGTATCTACCATTTAATTGCTTAAGCACAGGACGGTATGAGAGTAGATCTTTCCTCTGTCGAGCTGTAATTTTGGACACATCTTGTGAGATGAAGATTCTGTGGCCATTCCATATTAGGTGCTCGATTCCTTTAGCTTTCTGCAGATTCAATTAGAGTTGAGTATATTCGAGTAGCAAGAAAATGACCATTCTTGGTGCAGTTTTCTTATATGACTCTGCCCTTTTAGGTCCAAGTCTATGTGCCCTTTGAATGTTAAGGACAATGGGTGGCTGTAGATTCAAAATGTTTTGAAGGGTTTTCTTAAGAAAGAGAGCTACATCATCCCCTTACACTCCTTCTGGAAAGCCAAAGACATGCAGATTGTTTCTACGTTTTCTATTTTCCAAGTCTTCATTTTGTTTCTGAAGGGTAAGTATGGATTGTTCCATGTGAGAGACTTACGTGGCAATATCTTCCGCCACACTAACCCTCCTCTCAATCTCCCTGATTCTATTCTCACAGCTGATCCATCCTTTGTCTAAGTGTTGGAGCTTGGTGTTAGCGGTCTCCATAAAAGGCTTGAGTTCTCTTATTTCCATTTGAATAGTCTCCATATTTGATTCCAAAATTGTTTGATTAGGAGGAGGGGATTCACTTTTTGGGCTTTTTAAGGTGGCCGTTGATGTTTCCTTATTCGTAGAGCCCTTTGTTTGACTTTTTTGTGAGGCCATCTCGGGAAGTGGATTAAGGCCCCACAAGGATGGGGGAATGCACCAAAAGCATCCAAGATCTTTCGTCTCAAGTTGTAGCTTCATATTAAAGGTATTGCTTATGCTTCATAAGGTTCATGAAGATATTAGTTATTTGTAAAAGACAGTCGTTAGTACAGCTTTAATGAGATGACAGAGATGGTCACAATATGTACAGTTCGGCCAAAGACATAAACTGTCACCTCTTTTATATGAGCTTACTGGCAAAGGTCTTACACATTATTTATCTGCTCATGTAACAATTGTGAGAGAGCACACTATCTAATTGACACCAGCCTTAAAACAGATACTGCAAGCTGTGTCATTAATTTACTTCACTTAATGTCAGTTTTTAGGAAGTCCTTTCTTTAAGTAAAGCACAATAGGTTGACAGTGCCTTAATTGCCGAGTTTATAGTGAAGAAAGCAGTTATTGGTGTATGCAGTCATTCAATATAAATGAATTTCTTCATGAAAAGACTTCTAACATGGTGAAAGTCGTTAGCATTCTGTAGAAATTCATATTTTGCAGCTGCCTGTTGTGGAATTAAATGTTGTACCTCAGTGGAAATATGCTCTGTGTCAAACCTCTAACGCAACCCGGGGTGGCTGACAGGAATTGCAGCGTTCCTCCAACTTGATGCCGCTGCGTCTGGGCCTCCTGTCAGTTCGGGTAGAGAATCTGACTGGAATGCAGAAGAAACTCGCAGTGCTTACCCAAAACAAAAGGTAGTAGGTAAGTAAGGTTGATTTGTGGGAACAAATGTGAATTAGTGCCCCACTGGTAATATAAAGATGATAGCAGAGCGGGAGCTATGGATTAAGCTGCTATCTCATCCACATATTGTTTTAATTTGTTCAAAAAGGCTTGTAACCCTCCGGGAGTCAGGTCCAGCATCGCCAGGTCATCTGCGTAGCCCAGCCACTGGAGTGACTAAGAGCCCAATTTTGGAGGAATAGCAGCTGGATTTTTAATGGCCGCCTCCAGATCAGCCAAATAAAGGTTGACTAACATGGGGGCTAGAGGGCAGCCTTGTTTTAGGCCCTTTGAGGTAGAAATCCACTAAATTGAGCCCCCATGTTGATCTAGTCTGATCTTGACCCTAGTCTGGGAGTACAATACAACAATCATCCTAAGCAAGCCGGGCGGGAATTCCAGCCTCTGTAATTTTGCCCACAGCCTATTGCGGTCCACGGTGTCAAAGGCAGAACTTAGGTCGATATAGGCCACATACACCGGGAGTTTCCTCACCATCGAAGCTTGTTGGATGGTCTAAAATATTAATCCCAGTGCTAGATTTTCTTTTATGCGAAATCCCGTCAGGCACTGCAGGATGATGTTAACAAATTCCTCCCACAACTCTAACTCCTTCAGTAGGGTTCTAGCAAAGACTTTGGCGGGTACATCCAGCATGGCAAGCAGAAGATAGTTCTTTGGGTCATCATGCCTGCCCTTCTTCAGTACTGGGATGATGATACTGTCCTGCCAGGAGGCAGGAATATTCTGCAACGTTGATATGCTGCAAAAGAGGTGGTGCAGCACATGGGCCCAAAGGGATGATGGTGCTGAAAATTTTTATCGGGCCGGGGGCAATAGATGATAGAATAATCCCCTGAATATCATTTGGTCCCAGATCATAAACCCAGGTTTTCGTCGAGGGGCTTCCGGCTCTGGACATTCTCCAAGCTACCTCCCAGGGCCTGCTCTATGCAATTTACCCAACCTTCCTCAGGTAGCCCATTAATATCTCTAGCCATCGACTCCCTTCCATTAACAATCTTCCAGAAGTCAATAGGGTTCTTGTTCACTGCTGCCCATACCAGCTTCCACCATCTCTGGCACTCAGTGACATACCTGTGTTTCTTCAGTCATTTATTGTAATTTAGTTTGCCCGTTCGACCTTCTCACTGTGTGCTACAGCTAGGGACTCAGTCTGTGCTATTGCACGTAACTCGCCCGTTGGACACCTTTTCCTGTCCCTGATTTCCCTGCGATAATGTTAGTGATGGGGGTATTTAAGCCCCATAACGAGCCTGCTTGTGGAGCAAGGGGATCTCATTGCACAGTCCTATGACCAACTTAGATTCAAACAGAGACATCACCTGCTGAGCTTGCACCAATGTTGGCAACTCAACGTCTGGTACGAACGGCCCAAGATAGTTCTCGCAACCATTGATGCTTTATCTAAATTTTGGTTGTTCCATGAGATACAGTTCAAGCCGGCAACGATGCTTAAAACACTGGACAATCTTAGGCCAGGATTGAAGGTCTGCAGCCTCAAGTTTGCATGGATGGGAAAGTGATCACTCTCCGGGCACTGGTAGATGCACATGTCTTCCACTAAGGTGGGACATTTGGCAGTAAATATATAATCTAATATGCTACTGCCCCATTTAACCGCTCTTGTTAAGTTAGGGGGATTGTCAAATTGAAGGGCACCACTGATAGCAGAAAAGCCATTTGAGGCCAATAGACAGGCCCAACTCATCCCCACTGTTGTGCTATGTGCAAGCCTCCTTTTTGCACCAGAGGCTCCAGCCTCATCTCTTTATTTACTTCCTCCCCCAACGGTAACGGGATTCTAGCATTTAAATCTCCACAGAGCAGAGCTGGTCCATCGAACTGCATGTAGGAGCTCCTTCTCCCTTAATGTAGTTATACTATCCCCTGCATAGCGTGGTACTGTTGTGCTTATGGCCTAAGGATTTGGCATATAGGACACTGTCTTGACTCAAAGCTTTACTTTATTATATGACTGCCGCCTCTTCCTCCCTAAGGATCCTCCTCTTCCTCCTCCCACAGTCTTGCCTCTTAACTGTTACGGGTGCAGGCACTTCCCTCGCAAAATCTCCCCCTCACTTATCTCCTTACGTTCATGTTACGCTTTTTCGATGAGTCTGCAGGGCCTTTTGATAATCCATTGAGGCCGTCCTTCTGGGTCAGCCTCTTCACGCCTCTCAGCTGGTACGTGGGTATCACCCACACCTTCTCCTTCATTTCCATCTGGCGCCCTCGATTCTTGGTCTGGGTTGTTCTCCCTGTATGGGTGGGTGGCTGTCACCATCGTTCCCTTCATGTCAGTCACTCAGAGGGGTGTGCTGTCATACCTTCCATCCGTCTTCCTCTGTATTCATTGCTTCACAAGCACTTCTTCTCGTTCTTTGAACTCCTTGACTCTCGCCTTTCGGGCCCAGTCAGGTCTTTCTTTGGCAGCTTCCTTTGCCCTCACATCTCTCTCTCTTAGCTCGTCCTCCAGGATGTCTTGGTCTTCGGGCTGTCTCTGGGGTCCTTGACTCTCCTGGGGAAGGCGTGTCTTAGCTTGGTACGCTCTCATGCGGTCACCCGGTGGTACCCCTGGCACCAAGTGCAGTACGTTCCTGTGGTGACAATGACCATAGTGGTGTTATCTTCTGATGCGCGAATCCCATGTGCCTTGCACATCGATGGAACTCCTGGCTGTTGAATGGCGGCCCATTGTCTGTTTTGACTGTGGTGGGAATGCCCCACTCGCTGAAGACTACGTCTATTACTCCAACTACCTGGGTGAATGCCGTGGACGTTGTGTGCTTGATGATGGGAAATCTGGAGAATTTCTCTGCTGTTACCAGGAGTGGATCCCCTGACTCTAGTATCCAGTAGAAGTCCTTGCCATACCTTCTCAGATATGTTCCTTGGTTGCATCGGGAGGGGCGAGTCATGCTTCCAGCTGCGCACTGGCATGATAGGAAGCTCCTGATTACTTCCTCCACCATGGCGTCCATGAGCCAGAACTATGCCATCTGTTGAAGCAGTTTCTTAGTTGCTTCCACTCCCCGGTGTACTTCATGTACCTGCGTCACCAGCCCCCTCCGTAGGGATGACGGGATAACAATCCGGCAGCCTCTCAACAGTACTCCTTGTTCTGACACTGCAAATTCCGTGCTGATCTTCGCCATGCATTCGAGTTCCTGCCTGTTTACTACCTCCCGACAGTGTAGCATTCTCTTGTGGTCTCTCCACTTGTTTGAGGCTGTGAGATCCTTGGCCCATCTAGTGGATGGTTTGGCCTGTGTTGCTCTAGCCAGGTCCTGGATGGTGAGAGCAGGTGGTAGGGCCTATTCTCTGACATAGTACAGGTATTCTGCATCCCCTTCCCTCAGTGGCAGGTCGTTTGTCGCCGGGTGGCGTGAGATGTAGACCGCAGGGTTTCTGTCTCCTCCTAGTCTGTGTGTGATTTCAGTGTCTTATTCTTGTAGGCGGATGCACCATCTTTCTATCCTTGGTGGCATCTTGCTTCTTGGGTTGACAAATAGTGATAGCACCACTGATAGCAGGCCTGGTGGTCCGTTATCAGGGTTAATCTCTTCCCTATCATGAAGTGGTGGAAGTATTCACAGGCCCACACTGCTGCCAAACTTCCCTTCTCCGCCTGCAAGTATGCATTCTCTGTCTGGGACAAGGATCTCATTGCGTACGCTACCACACTGCTTGCAGGCGCATCCGGTCTCTCTTGTTGCACCAGGGTGGCTTCTAGTCCAACCCCACTGGCGCAGACCACCAGTTCTGTCTGCAAGTGTGGATTTAAGTAAACGAGATCGGTTGCATTTGCCAGTTTGGATTTGATGGTGCCAAATGCCTTCTGGCACTCTTGGGGTCTGATGAATGGCTCGTCTTTCCATAGCAGGTGTTTTAGCGGTTCAGTGGTAACAACGTACCGCTGTCGGTATTGAGCACAGTACCCAGCCATTCCGAGGAATGGTCTAACTTCACCTAGATGTGTGGATATCTGCGGTTCGTTGATGGTACGTACTTTCTCTGGATCAGGCTGAAGCCCTTTCCCCGAGAAGATGTGACCATAGAAAATGAGCCTGTCTTTGCAGATGTTGCATTTTTCGTAGTTTAGTGTGAGCCCAGCTACTTTCAGGATGTTGCATACGTCGATGAGGGCTTGGTCATGCTCTTCCTGGGAGGTGCCGTATACGAGCATGTCATCGGAATAGTTAAAAGCCTACTTAACTGCGAGAAGCAGGTTCTAATGTTCTCCTGGAAGATCTCTGCGGTTGGAGGAGATTCCGAAGGTGAGGCCCTTACAACGAAATAAGCCATCATGGGTAGAAAAGGTGGTGATTATCCTGGAGTCGTGGTGCAGTTCCAGCTGGTGGTACCCCTGATTGAGCTCAGCTTGGAGAATTTAGTTGCACAGTTCAACTGCACGATCATATCCTCCATCTTTGGGACTGGATGTCGTTCACTCTCAATCGTGGTGTTTGCCACCCTCATGTCTCATGTTTCCCTCTTTTGGTACCACCACCAGCGGTGAAATCCACGGTGTGGGCCCTGTTGCGGTATCTATGATGTCATTCTCCAGGAGTTGCTGCAACTCTGGTGAGATAGCTTTCTGCAGGTGAAATCCCACCCTTCTGCGGTGTTGTGGGATGGGCTTTATGTTATTGTTGATGTGCAGGTTGATCACCTTTCCTTTCAGCTTTCTTACGTCCTTAAAGAGTTTGGGAAACGTGGTTCTGATCATCTCTTTGTTCACTTGGGTTCCCACATGTGGCATATGGTTTCATTTCTGCTCTGATCTCCTCTGCATATCACCACATCATTGTCTTAAAAGTTAAAGTCTATGAGGCCAAGGTCTTTGGCAGTGAGATAGCTCAGCAGGCACTTCCCATTGACTTGGCTCCTGAGTACATGAATGACGTTGTCAGTCATCTTTCCCTTGAAGCAGAGTGTCTTCCTGAATTGCCTTAGCGATGGTCATGGCGTGCTGGCTCCCTGTTGGAAGATTTTTGCTCTCAATGGTACCAGATCCTGTCTACTCCTGGATAGCAGTAATTCTTGTTCCCCCTGGATACTGACGGTGGGTCCCGTGTCTATAAGGAAGAGGTGAGTGACTTCATCCATTCTCACCATTACCTTCAGTGTTTTGCTGCCTTCTTGCTCCCTGTGTACCAGGTTGACAAACTCATCAGGAAATTCTGGATCCTGGCCATATGCAAATTTGACTCAGTTTGCGTACGGGTCGCCTAGGTAGCCGTAGTAACCCGTTAAGTAGTCTGTTTGTAGCAGCTGAATGTCGCCAGGTGTCTCCCCGCTGTCCAGGCCCTGTTCCATTGCTCCCATCATTCTTCTTGGTTGCTGTGAGTATAACTATGGCTATCTGAGCTGTGTGGTTGTCGGGCTCGGCCTATATGGCTGTCTCCAATTGGTTTGTGCAGCTTAAAACTGTCGAGCTGGCAGGTACGGTCTCCCTTCTCGGCAGACAGTCTGGAATTTGCCTTCTCTTCCACACCTGGAACATTGTTGGGTCCTTACCGGACATGGGACCACGTGGGGAAATATCTGGCCACACAGGTAACGTAATCTCTGTGGGCGCAAACCTGGTCTTGCCTGTGCGTATCCTTCCCTTGGTGGTCCCCTCAGCGATGTCTGGTAATCGAGTGCTCCTCTTCCTGCGTCTCTTGTGCTGGTGATGGCCACCACCGAGTCATCTGTATCAGTTTTTCTCTTGGGCGTCTCCATGGCAGATGCTTGGATCTCCACCCTCTCGTGTACTCTTGCAGTTTCGATGAACTCATTGATGGTCAGGGTCTTCTTCAGGAGTTTATTTTATTTTATTTATTTTTACATTTATAAAGCGCTCACACAGCCCGCAGGCATCGAGGCGCTGTTACAGGAATTGTTTGTTTTTCTTAGTTGCGTAATTGTGTTTTTTTTTTTTGTCTTAGTTACATATTTATAACGCGCTTAAACACCCGGAGGTTTCTAAGCGCGGACCCGGGGATCGAACCTGTTGCTGCTTCGTGTCGTCTTGCTTCCAAGACACGCACGCTGCCGCTGAGCTATCCTCCCGGGAGTTGTTTTCACAGTACTCCTTACCGGTGCCTGGTATCCCCTACCACCTGACTCGTAATGACCCCCAGTGTTTTATCCTTGTCGCTAGTTGTTGTGCTTATGGCCTAAGGATTTGGAACAGAGGACACAGGACACTTTACTTTATTATCTGACTGCTGCCCCATCCTCCCTAAGGCTTCTTCTTTTCCTCCTCCCACAGTCTTGCTTATTAACCCTTACGGGTGCAGACGCTTCCCTCACAACAGGTACATGCACATTTATACACAACTATAATACTATAATTGGGGACTAAGTGCATACTTCTGCTCGAGTAAAGATACCTTCGCTATAAGGAAGTTGCCATTGGAAGTTTAACACCTATTGCGAGACCCCCTTTGGGCCCGACCTCTGGCTCGCCGGTCGAGTGATGAAATTCCTTCCATCCACCACCAGCGGCTCAATAAACCAGGTCTTCTGGAGCAAAATGATGCTAAACCCATCTATATAGTTGAAGAGCCCATCCCCATGAAATAAATGAGTATGCCCTGTGTGTACCAACTCAACATCAAATGGAATAGATTACTGTTGTGGTTAGGAACGAGGCCCCCCCCCTCCTCTCCACCAGCGTCACCCCGGGCTCCAGATCCCACATCAGCTCATGGTGTCCCCACTATCCAAGTTAGCTTGAGTCATAAAACTAGTCCTCTTGGGATTCAAGCTTCCACCCTGAGAGAGAGAGAGAGAGAGAGAGAGAGAGAAGAGAGAGAGAGACAGAGAGAGAGAAGAGAGAGAGAGAGAGAGAGAGAGAGAGAGAGAGAGAGAGAGAGAGAGAGAGAGAGAGAGAGAGAGAGAGAGAGAGAGAGAGAGAGAGAGAAAGAATATGTGTATATCCACTTCCCTTTTCAGCTGATCCAATTTCGGGTTGCCGCCGGATTCGTAACATATTACGGGCGCCTGACTTCCCAGTGTCACCGGGACATTACAAGAACGCCGACCCTGGAAGTCAGGCGCCGGTTAAATGTTGTTCCCGATTCCCGTGGAGTCCCACGGGAATGGATTCACGGAAGTACCGGCACCAATACTAATGGTACTTCCATGATCAGTCTGCCTACCGTGACCGCTGTGCCCGGCAGGGTCAGACCCGTCAGACGCAGCATCCCCAGCAGGCAAACTTGTAATTTGCCGGTATGGAAACAATGGTGCCGGTGAGCTTACCGGTACCCTTGTTTCCAGCCCGGCAAGGTCCTAATGAGGTCTAATGATCCTGTAGGTCGCTGTTCCGAGTCGCTGATCGCTTGATGTGCTTTGTACTCTGAAGTAAACAGCACTGAGAATGGGTTTATGCGGCTGGCTGGCATATTCCAGAGCAGATGTGGAGGGGCTCATGTCAAAACGATTAAAATTAGATTTGTCCGGTCCTTCTACGACCCCATTGATGTTTTGTAGATTTTAGGCAAATGTATCATTTGTGAAGGGGCTAGAATCGGGGATGGGGTGAGGTGTCATAATGTCATGTAGCCAGTAATGTGCAGAGGGTCCTAACAGATAACTATGAAACGTTTGGTGAAGATTGGTGGAACGGTGTGGAATTGTATAAGAAACAAACTAACATATTTGTGCTTTAAAAGAGATGATGTTATTTGAAACAGGGCTGATGGCGACATCTACTGGAGAATAGCAGTATTGCCACTCATCATCTCATTTAGTTTAGCATGGTTGCAAATCAGGTCGGGAAGTCAGTTCTCTCCAGGTCAATTTGTGGAGACTGCCTGGCTGGTTCCAGGTAGGCCCACCCACTTAAAGCTCTATTAAAGATCAACTCTGGCACCAAAAATACACTTATCATGATATGATATGATATGATATATGATATAATATGATATTTCATTTATATTGCGCTCATATACAAGTGTTTCAGGGTGCAACCAGACAAAGGGAGGTGCACAAGGGAGAACAAAAACAATGATCTTACTAGGGCCAGTGACATTGAGAATGCTCAAGTGCATGGAAAAGGGAAAACGTGGAAAGTGCATGGAAGAGGGGGAGAAGTGGAAATTGCGGAACAGAGGAGAGAACAGAACAAATAATGAGTAAAATAAATAAAGGCGTTAAGCAGTGGTAGTGCAGCCAACAAGTGGCAAGTGCTAGATTAGTCAGATAGGGTGTATCTGATAAGTGCAGAAGAAAAGTAGGAGGTGGGACTGTATGGGTACAGATACAGACCCCAGTGCAAGGGGTGGCCCGGAGGCAGTGCAGGAGGGTGGCAGGGTGAGCAGGTACCTGGGCCCGAATGACAGAGGGTGGCCAGGTGCACAGCACCGAGAGAGAAAACAGATCAGCAGGGGAAAAGAGAGGCAAAGGCGGAAGCGAAGAGGAAGGTCTTGAGGTGCTTCCAGAACTGGAGATGGTTCTCCTCAAGTATCAAGTATCACAGATCAAAAACGGCAAACTCTGTTCCTGATCTACCACAGAAAAACAATTATGTCCAGCACGATATCGTCATTTCATCATAGTAGGATGGGTGGGGGGGTGCAGCTATTCTTTGTGCAAAATAAACAAACTATCCCGCCTCAAAGATACTCATGTATATAATTATAATTGGCTATTTACAATGCACTTAGCGCAGAGTCAGGGATTGAACCTGTTTTGCTCCAGTCGTCTTGCTTCAAAGGCGAACGCATTGCCCCTGAGCTATCCTCCCGAGCCCGCAAATAAACACTGAAAATGGCTGCAGTCCAAAACTCTGTATTTGAATGCCCTAGTATGTGTGTGCTGAAAGCTGCTTCTTTATTGCTTTAAGTAAGCGAGATGGATTGCCTGAAGCATTCCGTGCCGGATAAGCAATGATTTCATCTCTGTATCTGTGGTATCTCAAGCAGGGAGGGAGGCGCACAGGAGATGCAGTGCAGGCCGCCGACACAAACACAACTACGCACCATTGAGGTTCAACTATGTCTGCTTTATTATAGCTCTGTGCGCGCTCACATTAGATTGGGTCAGCTGACCCTTGTCCACGCATTGCTGTGTCCCAATCAGGTGACTACGTGCAATGCTATATCTCCCCCCAAAATAACATCGTCCTACCCCATTTGCTCGATCCATCATCGGGTCTTCGAACGATGCGTCAGGTTTGGTGTGTGTCTGGAATATGGTGTTGTTCTCCTCTGGGACATCTTCGATGAGGCTCTGCTCTTGCTTTTCTGATGCATCTTTGTCCGCTGAGTATCCAGACGTCTCTCTTGCATTGTCCTCTTCTTCACTGCATGCTTGACTGACCAGTGGGTTGCCATCGCCTGCCTTTCTGAAAAACAAGCTGTTCCTCGTCACTACCCATCCTTCTCTTTCCGCCGTTATCATGTATCCTTTGACATGGGTGTTGGTCTTGGGCCGTGACTCTGTGAGTCAAAAGGTGGCATGTCCTTGTGGGCTTGGACCTGTCGTACTAGAACCTGTTCTCCGACTGCCAAGTCTGCAGCCCACGCCCTCCTTCTTTTGTCTGCATATGTCTTCATTCTTTCCTTTGCTCTGTCGTCCCTCCTCCTTACTTTGTTCGTGCCCTCATTCTCCTCTGTTACTTGATCATCCTGAGGCACTTTCAAATGGACAGGGCGGCCAAACATCAATTCAGCCAGCATTTCCCTGTGGAGTCGTGCGGATTGTGGGGATAGTCCCTTAGGAGTTGGCATAGGGCTTGTTTGATTGGCATGTGTGTGATGGTTGCAATGCGTATGGCCTCTTGACATTCGCCATGAAACGCTTCACAACCCCTTTCGCCTGGGGCCAGAGAGGAGTGACCTTGCAGTGTTGGAAGCCCAAATATTTGGTGAAATGCTGAAAGTCTACACTGGTGAATGGGGGACCGTTGTCCGACTTGACCACATTAGGTATTACAAATGCCGAGAATATTCGATCTAGTGCTGGTATCATGGCCGTGGCAGCTCTGTAGGGCACTACTTCAGCTTCAAGGTATCTCAAGTGTTCATCCAGCACTGCCAGGACATACTCCCCTGACCGTAACAGGCCGAAAATGTTTATTGCGACTTCCTTCCATACTCCTTTCGTGAGTTCTGTCATGTGCAGTGGTTCTCGGAACGCGGGGGGTTGCCGACTGAAGCAGATATGGCAAGACTTTAGTGTCATCTCAATCATCTTGTTCATGCCTGGGAACCATACTTTCCTCCAGAGCATGCATTTTGTGGACACTATACCACGGTGACCTTCATGTGCCATGCCCACTATGCGTTGATGTAGTGTTACTGGTAATACAATCCGGTCCGGATAGCTCTTCCTCTGACATGGCAAGCGTTTTGAACAAATGCCCGTACATGGCCCGGTTTGCTCGGATAGAATTTTGAGCGGAATTCCATCGCCCATTTCTGATGCACGGCGTCGCGAGTGAGAGTGTTGTTTCTTCCGCCATGCATTTCGTCAACTACGCTATATAGATGGCAGGTGGGGCTGGAAGGTGGACGATGCTGCCTGATGATGGAGACCCGGCACGCAGATGGCAGAAAAAAAGATCTGCCCGATTTTCATCCTTCCCTGGTTTGTGTACGATCTACGATGGTGTACTTGTATCCTTTTAGACACAGTCCCCATATCGCTATCCTGGGTGGCATTTGTGAAGTCGGCTTCCCATAGATAGTCACAAGAGCCTGGTGGTCTGTAACGATCATGAAGTGTTTTCCATAGAGGAACAGGTGGAAATGTTCACATGCCAACACAACCACTAATGCCTCCTTCTCTGCCTGTGAATACCTCTGCTCAGCTTCCGTGAGACTCTTGCTGGCGTAGGAGACTATCTTCCTTTGTGCGTGTTCACTCCCTGAGTGCTCTGCCAGGATTGCTCCGAGTCCCACTGGGCTGGCGTCCACTGTAATTTCAATGTGCAGGTTGGGGACAAAATATGACATAAACACAGCCGCGGCCATGTCATTTCTTATTTTGTCGAATGCCTCCCGCTGGGATTAACCCCATTCGAAAATTCTGTCTTGTTTCGTGAGTGCCCGGAGGGGCACGCTCGTGATGGTGAAATCAGGCAGGTACCTGGTGCAGTAGCTCGCTAATCCCAAGAATGACCTCACTTGTGCTATGTTAACAAGGTGGGGTGCCTCTGTCAGTCCTCAGATTTTGTCTGGATCAGGTTGAATTCCCTTCTGAGAAAAAATGTGCCTGAAAAACTTGTGTGCTTTTATTAAAATCAAATTTTTCGAATGACCAAATATCAGGATGTCGTTGCTAAAATGTAAGCAGTGCGACATCTAATGGATGATCCTACGTATCTTCTCCTGAAAGATTTCAGCCGCCGATGAGATTCCAAAACTCAAACGTTTGTAATGAAAGGGGCCTAAATGGGTGGTGAATTTCGTGATGTATTGCAACTCTTCACTGAGTTCGATTTGATGGTATCCTTTGTTTAAGCCCAGACCGGAAAAAACGGTGGCCCCGTTGAGTAGATGCATCATGTCAGTGATGCGCGGTGACTGATGGTGTTCTCTGAGGATTGCCTGATGACCCACGTAGACCGCAGAGTGGTCGTTATCCGTATTCAATGATAACAATGAGTTGGAAGGTGACATTGCTGGGGGCTTGTGCTGGCCACACCCACACACTGCTTCAATCCTCCTGCATAAGGTTGGAGCTTCTCCACGCTGCAATACACAGCAACACTACAACATTAGTGTGGGTTGGCAACAAGAGGACAGTTACCAGCCAGCAACACCAACACAGGGTAAATGACAAGGTAAAGGACAGGCAAAAAGCCACTGCCTAAGAGGAGTGCCTTTTTCATGAATGTCAATGTATACACAAAGGTAGCCGTTCAGTAATCATTTTTCCTGCATTTGTCAATTAAGCTTAGAAGGAAAGCAGGTTTGCTCGTTTTTCTGTGGATAGATGCACAACATGTACTAATTGCCACCTATCCAATCCTAGCAAAATGTTAACAATGATGATGTTTTTAAAGAAGCACTTAAACATTTGTCTTAAACTAGTGTGTTATGTTATGTTGTTTGGCATCTGTAAATTGCACATCTGACATGGCCAGTGCATCCATCACCCAAAATAGCCAGTGGGAGTTGCAGCGTCATCCCTTAATATGCAGGCACTGCGGGGGAACAATCATGGGTGTTGGCAGCCGTGGGCTGGAAGTTGCCCGCCCAATATGTCCCAGGTGCGCTAGAAAATATTTCAGCTCTGGTACTTCTTTGTTTTCATATTAAGCATTGGAAGTGTTGATACTATAGTGAGTATGTCCAAGGTAGGTTGACATAAAGAATCCATGAGTTGGTGATGCTTTAAAGAAAAGGCTTTGAATGTATGCAGAAGGAACCCCATTTTGGTCCAAAGTCAGCCTCCATGTTTTCAACGCAAATTAATTGGGTGCGATCATCAGGGTTTAAATAATGATAATGTTGTAGGTATGAAAGTCTATTATGGAAAAATTCCAGTGTTAGAACCCCCCCACCCCCGATCCCTCCATTCAGTGTACCGCTGTACAGACTTACTGGGGAACACGCTGCCCACACTGGGAAAATAAGGACCGAACCTGTTTATAGCATCACCGACCCGCAGATCCTTATTGACCACCAACCTTGGAAGTTCTCGCTATAGTATAAATAATTGCCTTTTTAAAAACCATGGTAACAGCCAAAGGTCAAAGTGGGTGGGAACTAAAGGGTATGACGTTCCCTTCCTTTTTTGGGAAATCAGTGAGTATTCCCTTACTTTAACTTTGAGCACTGTTCCAGGATGGCAGTGATGGACACCTTTATGTACTTATTTAGTAACTTCTTCCTTACTAGGGATTTGAAACTAGGTCATGCGGGTAACTCTCCAGCTACACACCATGCTGAGCCAGGATACAGCCGCTGGGCTGCTGTTGTTCCTTGGCATAGACTGCCTGGGACATAACACTCGTTGTCAAGCCGTCGCAAAGTCCCATTCTCCACACTGGCATGTGCCTTCTGCCATTACTCATGGATTGCTGCTGACATAGTGTCTGTACAGGTAATGGGCATGGGCCTGTGTCTATAGCCCAAGGCGAGTCCCTTAAGAGTGGGAATGGCGGGTGATTGGAAGGGGGAGGCTGCTTAAAGCTGCATGCTGTGGGGGCCAATGGTCAACTAATGGTGGTTATTTAAGTGCTGCATTTTCTTTCGTTATGTTCTCATCTGTCTTAATAGTACTGTAAACACAGCGGGTTGCCATCGCCTGCCTTTCTGAAAAACGAGCTGTTCCTCGTCACAACCCATCCTTCTCTTTCCGCCGTTATCATGTATCCTTTGACATGGGTGTTGGTCTTGGGCCGTGACTCTGTGAGTCAAAAGGTGGCATGTCCTTGTGGGCTTGGACCTGTCGTACTAGAACCTGTTCTCTGACTGCCAAGTCTGCCGCCCGCGCCCTCCTTCTTTTGTCTGCATATGTCTTAATTCTTTCCTTTGCTCTGTCGTCCCTCCTCCTTACTTTGTTCGTGCCCTCATTCTCCTCTGTTACTTGATCATCCTGAGGCACTTTCAAACGGACAGGGCGGCCAAACATCAATTCAGCCAGCATTTCCCTGTGGAGTCGTGCGGATTGTGGGGATAGTCCCTTAGCAGTTGGCATAGGGCTTGTTTGATTGGCATGTGTGTGATGGTTACAATGTGTATGGCCTCTTCACATTCGCCATGAAACGCTCCACAACTCCTTTTGCCTGGGGCCAGAGAGGAGTGACCATGCAGTGTTGGAAGCCCAAATATTTGGTGAAATCCTGAAAGTCTACACTGGTGAACGGGGGAACGTTGTTCGACTTGACCACATTAGGTATTACGAATGCCGAGAATATTCGATCTAGTGCTGGTATCATGGCCGTGGCAGCTCTGTAGGGCACTACTTCGGCTTCAAGGTATCTCAAGTGTTCATCCAGCACTGCCAGGACATACTCCCCTGACCGTCACAGGCCGAAAATGTTTATTGCGACTTCCTTCCATACTCCTTTCGTGAGTTCGGTCATGTGCAGTGGTTCTCGTAATGCAGGGGGTTGTAGGCTGAAGCAGATATGGCAAGACTTTAGTGTCATCTCAATCATCTTGTTCATGCCTGGGAACCATACTTTCCTCCAGAGCATGCATTTTGTGGACACTATACCACGGTGACCTTCATGTGCCATGCCCACTATGCGTTGATGTAGTGTTACTGGTAATACAATCCGGTCCGGATAGCTCTTCCTCTGACATGGCAAGCGTTTTGAACAAATGCCCGCACATGGCCCGGTTTGCTCGGATAGAATTTTGAGCGGAATTCCATCGCCCATTTCTGATGCACGGCGTCGCGAGTGAGAGTGTTGTTTCTTCCGCCATGCATTTCGTCAACTACGCTATATAGATGGCAGGTGGGGCTGGAAGGTGGACGATGCTGCCTGATGATGGAGACCCGGCACGCAGATGGCAGAAAAAAAGATCTGCCCGATTTTCATCCTTCCCTGGTTTGTGTACGATCTACGATGGTGTACTTGTATCCTTTTAGACACAGTCCCCATATCGCTATCCTGGGTGGCATTTGTGAAGTCGGCTTCCCATAGATAGTCACAAGAGCCTGGTGGTCTGTAACGATCATGAAGTGTTTTCCATAGAGGAACAGGTGGAAATGTTCACATGCCAACACAACCACTAATGCCTCCTTCTCTGCCTGTGAATACCTCTGCTCAGCTTCCGTGAGACTCTTGCTGGCGTAGGAGACTATCTTCCTTTGTGCGTGTTCACTCCCTGAGTGCTCTGCCAGGATTGCTCCGAGTCCCACTGGGCTGGCGTCCACTGTAATTTCAATGTGCAGGTTGGGGACAAAATATGACATAAACACAGCCGCGGCCATGTCATTTCTTATTTTGTCGAATGCCTCCCGCTGGGATTAACCCCATTCGAAAATTCTGTCTTGTTTCGTGAGTGCCCGGAGGGGCACGCTCGTGATGGTGAAATCAGGCAGGTACCTGGTGCAGTAGCTCGCTAATCCCAAGAATGACCTCACTTGTGCTATGTTAACAAGGTGGGGTGCCTCTGTCAGTCCTCAGATTTTGTCTGGATCAGGTTGAATTCCCTTCTGAGAAAAAATGTGCCTGAAAAACTTGTGTGCTTTTATTAAAATCAAATTTTTCGAATGACCAAATATCAGGATGTCGTTGCTAAAATGTAAGCAGTGCGACATCTAATGATGGATGATCCTACGTATCTTCTCCTGAAAGATTTCAGCCGCCGATGAGATTCCAAAACTCAAACGTTTGTAATGAAAGGGGCCTAAATGGGTGGTGAATTTCGTGATGTATTGCAACTCTTCACTGAGTTCGATTTGATGGTATCCTTTGTTTAAGCCCAGACCGGAAAAAACGGTGGCCCCGTTGAGTAGATGCATCATGTCAGTGATGCGCGGTGACTGATGGTGTTCTCTGAGGATTGCCTGATGACCCACGTAGACCGCAGAGTGGTCGTTATCCGTATTCAATGATAACAATGAGTTGGAAGGTGACATTGCTGGGGGCTTGTGCTGGCCACACCCACACACTGCTTCAATCCTCCTGCATAAGGTTGGAGCTTCTCCACGCTGCAATACACAGCAACACTACAACATTAGTGTGGGTTGGCAACAAGAGGACAGTTACCAGCCAGCAACACCAACACAGGGTAAATGACAAGGTAAAGGACAGGCAAAAAGCCACTGCCTAAGAGGAGTGCCTTTTTCATGAATGTCAATGTATACACAAAGGTAGCCGTTCAGTAATCATTTTTCCTGCATTTGTCAATTAAGCTTAGAAGGAAAGCAGGTTTGCTCGTTTTTCTGTGGATAGATGCACAACATGTACTAATTGCCACCTATCCAATCCTAGCAAAATGTTAACAATGATGATGTTTTTAAAGAAGCACTTAAACATTTGTCTTAAACTAGTGTGTTATGTTATGTTGTTTGGCATCTGTAAATTGCACATCTGACATGGCCAGTGCATCCATCACCCAAAATAGCCAGTGGGAGTTGCAGCGTCATCCCTTAATATGCAGGCACTGCGGGGGAACAATCATGGGTGTTGGCAGCCGTGGGCTGGAAGTTGCCCGCCCAATATGTCCCAGGCGCGCTAGAAAATATTTCAGCTCTGGTACTTCTTTGTTTTCATATTAAGCATTGGAAGTGTTGATACTATAGTGAGTATGTCCAAGGTAGGTTGACATAAAGAATCCATGAGTTGGTGATGCTTTAAAGAAAAGGCTTTGAATGTATGCAGAAGGAACCCCATTTTGGTCCAAAGTCAGCCTCCATGTTTTCAACGCAAATTAATTGGGTGCGATCATCAGGGTTTAAATAATGATAATGTTGTAGGTATGAAAGTCTATTATGGAAAAATTCCAGTGTTAGAACCCCCCCACCCCCGATCCCTCCATTCAGTGTACCGCTGTACAGACTTACTGGGGAACACGCTGCCCACACTGGGAAAATAAGGACCGAACCTGTTTATAGCATCACCGACCCGCAGATCCTTATTGACCACCAACCTTGGAAGTTCTCGCTATAGTATAAATAATTGCCTTTTTAAAAACCATGGTAACAGCCAAAGGTCAAAGTGGGTGGGAACTAAAGGGTATGACGTTCCCTTCCTTTTTTGGGAAATCAGTGAGTATTCCCTTACTTTAACTTTGAGCACTGTTCCAGGATGGCAGTGATGGACACCTTTATGTACTTATTTAGTAACTTCTTCCTTACTAGGGATTTGAAACTAGGTCATGCGGGTAACTCTCCAGCTACACACCATGCTGAGCCAGGATACAGCCGCTGGGCTGCTGTTGTTCCTTGGCATAGACTGCCTGGGACATAACACTCGTTGTCAAGCCGTCGCAAAGTCCCATTCTCCACACTGGCATGTGCCTTCTGCCATTACTCATGGATTGCTGCTGACATAGTGTCTGTACAGGTAATGGGCATGGGCCTGTGTCTATAGCCCAAGGCGAGTCCCTTAAGAGTGGGAATGGCGGGTGATTGGAAGGGGGAGGCTGCTTAAAGCTGCATGCTGTGGGGGCCAATGGTCAACTAATGGTGGTTATTTAAGTGCTGCATTTTCTTTCGTTATGTTCTCATCTGTCTTAATAGTACTGTAAACACAGCAGGGTGGGGATCAGTGGAGAAAAGGAGGGAATGGTGTTTGCATTGGGGGGTTGAGTGTGGGGTTGTTGGGGGCAGAGGCGGCTGGTGAGGGGGTGAAGGGGTAGGGCAGGGGAGCATAGTTCCACTACATTTTCTTTACTCTTCTACCACTGGTAACAGCACAAATTGATAGCTCTCCACTAACTCCAGACAGAGACCTCGCACAAATTACCAGACTAGAGAAAGTCCCTTCCATTGCTCGCATCCCATAAGGAGAGCGATTTTGGAAATGCTGGGCTTACCTAGAGACGTGCAGCGGAGTAGATCCCAAAATGCCATCCTCCAATCACAGGAAGCTCCACAAACAGGAGGACAACTCCAATCGCCTGGAACAGAGAACAGCAGGAAGGGTTATCTTGCAGTTATACCCCCACTGTCCCTGCTTTTCCCCAAGAGTCACAGGGATCCCCTTAGTAAAGGCCAGCATTGAGGATCCATGGAGCCTCTGCTCAGAATATGTCTTTCCCCATCACCTGCAACCACAGCAGAGTCTCAATCACGGGGCAGCCGAGAGCGCCCTAATGTAGGTCAATCCACACACAGCCCTTCAAAACATTTCCAAAAGCCCTCTCAATGACAATCATCCCACAGCCCCTCAAAACATGTCCAAAAGCCCGCTCAATGACAATCATCCACCAACCCCTCAAAACACGTCCAAAAGCCAGTTCAATCCCAATCATCCCACAGCCCCTCAAAACACAACCAAAAACCCACTCAATAAAAATTATCCCACTGCCCCTCAAAACATGGACAAAACGAGCTCAATGACAATCACCCCACAGCCCCTCAAAACACATCCAAAAGCCAGCTCAATGACAATCATCCCACAGTCCCTCAAAACACGTCCAAAAGCCAGCTCAATGACAATCATCCCACAGCCCCTCAAAACACAACCAAAATCCCACTCAATAACAATTATCCCACTGCCCCTCAAAACATGGACAAAACCAGCTCAATGACAATCATCCCACAGTCCCTCAAAACACGTCCAAAAGCCAGCTCAATGACAATCATCCCACAGCTCCTCAAAATACAACCAAAAGCCCACTCAATAACAATTATCCCACTGCCCCTCAAAACATGGACAAAACCAGCTCAATGACAATCATCCCACAGCCCCTCAAAACATGTCCAAAAGCCCGCTCAATGACAATCATCCACCAACCCCTCAAAACACGTCCAAAAGCCAGTTCAATCCCAATCATCCCACAGCCCCTCAAAACACAACCAAAAACCCACTCAATAAAAATTATCCCACTGCCCCTCAAAACATGGACAAAACGAGCTCAATGACAATCACCCCACAGCCCCTCAAAACACATCCAAAAGCCAGCTCAATGACAATCATCCCACAGTCCCTCAAAACACGTCCAAAAGCCAGCTCAATGACAATCATCCCACAGCCCCTCAAAACACAACCAAAATCCCACTCAATAACAATTATCCCACTGCCCCTCAAAACATGGACAAAACCAGCTCAATGACAATCATCCCACAGTCCCTCAAAACACGTCCAAAAGCCAGCTCAATGACAATCATCCCACAGCTCCTCAAAATACAACCAAAAGCCCACTCAATAACAATTATCCCACTGCCCCTCAAAACATGGACAAAACCAGCTCAATGACAATTATCCCCCAACCCCTCAAAACACAACCAAAAGCCCACTCAATTACAATTATCCGACAGCCCCTCAAAACCTGACCGAAAGCCCGCTCAATGACAATCATCCCACAGCCCCTCAAAACACATCCAAAAGCCAACTCAATGACAATCATCCCACAGTCCCTCAAAACACGTCCAAAAGCCAGCTCAATGACAATCATCCCACAGCCCCTCAAAACACAACCAAAAGCCCACTCAATAACAATTATCCCACTGCCCCTCAAAACATGGACAAAACCAGCTCAATGACAATCATCCCACAGTCCCTCAAAACACGTCCAAAAGCCAGCTCAATGACAATCATCCCACAGCCCCTCAAAACACAACCAAAAGCCCACTCAATAACAATTATCCCACTGCCCCTCAAAACATGGACAAAACCAGCTCAATGACAATCATCCCCCAACTCCTCAAAACACAACCAAAAGCCCACTCAATTACAATTATCCGACAGCCCCTCAAAACCTGACCGAAAGCCCACTCAATGACAATCATCCCACAGCCCCTAAAAACACAACCAAAAGCCCACTCATTGACAATTATCCGACAGCCCGTCAAAACACGACTGAAAGCCCGCTCAATGACAATCATCCCATAGCCCCTCTAAGAGCAGCTCAGAACCTCCTCAATAACAATCATCCCCCAATCCCCTCAAAGAGCAGCTCAGAGCCTACTCAATGGCAATCACCCCACAGACCCTCAAAGAGCAGCTCAAAACCTCCTCAATTACAATCATCACACTACCCATCAAAGAACACGTCAGAACCCCCTCAGTAATCACACAGCCTCTGAAAGAGCAGCTCAAAACCTCCTCAATTCCAACCATCACACTACCCGTCAAAGAACAGCTCAGAATCCCCTCAATAATCGCACAGCCTCTCAAAGAGCAGCTGAAAGTCCCATCAATGGCATTCATCCCACAGCCCCTCAAAGAGAAGCTCAGACCCCCACAATGGCATTCATGTCACAGCATTCAAAGAGAACCTCAGAGCCCCCTCAATGAAAATCAATTCACAATCCCTCAAACAATACTGGGAACAGCACCCCTCAAAGATAAGCTCAGAGTTCCCTCAATGTCAATCCCACAAAAGCCCCACTAAGAGCACCTTCAAGCCCCCTCAATGGCAAGTGCCCCACAATCCCTCAAAAATTGCTCTGACCCCCAAATTACAATTGCCCAATAGTCCCATAAAAGTAGCTCACAATCCCCTCCATGAAAATCACTGTTCATCCCTTCAAAGAGCAACTCAGAGGCCCTAATGACAATTATCCGACAACCCCTCAAAGAACAGTTTGCAGACCCATCAATGACAATCACCCCATAAACCCTCAAATCGTAGTGTAATTATAGTTATTGGGCTGCGAATTTTAAATGTGTTTTTAGAATATTATTTGATAAAAACATTGCTAATTTATAGGGACTTGTTTTTAGCTTCTTTGTTTTTAAGCAAGGATTATGGTGTAACACAGGGGGCTTGTTTATCCCCCGCCCTTTATAATATTTGTACAGTCTCCTTCTTTGATCTCCTTGAAGAAAACTACATTGGCTTCACTCACTATGCTGATGACACGCCGTGTGCCATCCCATTGTCTGGCAATCGCCTAGAGGATGAATAGTCCATTAATGCAATATATAAGCTTATTCAAACCTGGATGCTAAGTATTGGCTTGCCTCTAAATAAAGAGAAGACAGACATAATGATGATAGGCATAGAAGCCAAACTAAGGAAGATGGGCAAGGAATATTCCAGCTTTATAATAGCAGGATGTGAGATTAAACTTAAAGATAAAGTGATGACGTTGGGAGTCTATTTGGACAAGAACTTGAATATGCAGGCCCATGTGGGCAGCTTAGTCTCCTCGACCGCCTATCACATCAAATTGTTAGCGCAGATTTGTCCCTTTATCTCCCAAATCAGTTGGAAGACACTAGCCAGAGCCATCATAGTGTCAAAAATGTACTATTGCAGTAGTCTGCTTGTGGGCATTGCGATGTCAGACAGCGCCAGATTGCAAACTGTGCACATTAGTGCTGTTAGAGTGATGATGGGCCTTAGGAGGAGGGACCATGTGTCCGAAGCCAGATGTAGTCTGCATTGGATTCCAATCGAGGCCAGAATTCAATTTCGCCTCCTCCTGATCACACACAAATGCCTGACTGGGGCTAGTCCCGTACACTTGAGTGAAGTTCCGGTCAATAATGATTGTTCCAGGACCCTCAGATCCAACACCTTGAAACAACTCCAGATACCTGCATGTAAACGTACGCAGGTGCAGGAATGTGCTTTCCTACTTGCAGTCCCGAGAGCTTGGAATTCCATTCCCCCGATCTTAGGTCAATCAGTACTACTCTGTTATTCAGGAAAAAACTAACGGCCTGGCTGTTTAGAAGATGCTGATGGGAGTGTCCTCTCCTTGCTCGATGCTCTTTATTTTCGCCTCTGGTAGGCACACTGTGTTATCACATGTTACGTGTTGTCTGAGCCCGTAAGCCTCTGGGTCATTTGTTGCACTATACAAATATTTTAAAGTAAAAGTAAAGTGAAGCCCAGAGCCCCCTCAGTGCCATCACCCCACAGACCCTCAAAGGACAGCTCAGAACCTCCTCAATGACAATCACCTCACCACCCCCTCAAAGATAGGTTCAGAGACCCTTAATGACAATCAACCCATAGACCCTCATAGACTAGCCCGTCCCTTAATGATATTCATCCCACAACCCCAGAAAGAGCAGCTCAGAACGCCCTCAATGACAATCACCTAAAAGCAAAGCCCCCTCAGTGATATTCATCTCACAGCCCCTCACAGTAGGGTTGCCATCTTCCCCGAAACTCTCCAGAAAGATTGCAATTTTAACACTGATTCTGGTTGCCCAGGTTCCAACACTTGTCCTCGAAGTTTGGGACGATAGGCTATCATCTCTGAGCTGTTCAGTGAAAGGAAAGGGAGAGGGCAAGAAAAGTGAAGGGAGTGCAGGCTCTGTCCTGTTGTTGTTGTTCATCGGAATGCAGAGGTCTTAGTGGGCCAGGTCCCATTTTAGGATGATTGTAGGGTGGTTTGGGATTTATATGGCTGATGAGCGAGAGCAGAAGGGACTGAACTAATAGTCAAATTTCCCTAATTGAACTGGATGAAGCATTGTGTGCAAATCCTCTCCTTTTGAAGGCAGTGCAGGTAGTACCCCAACACCCCGCTCCATGCAGTGTTCAGATGCAAACTGCATTGCTCTCTGCAGGAACGTGCAAGCCTCCCTGAGAGACTGGGCATCCAATGGGGGTCCGGGGCCTCTGGTGGCGAATGGGCTACAGGACTCCAATAAAAATACATTTACTATTTATAACGCGCTTAATACCCAGAGGTTTCTAAGCACGGACCCGGGGATCGAGCCTGAGTTGCACTGCGTCATCTTTCTTCCAAGGCGAGCACATTGCCCCTGAGCTATCCTCCCGAGGACTCCATGGAGGAATGAGACGGACATGACTAGCCTTTACATTATCCTGGCCCTCAATGAGAGTTGTCAGTAGTGTGTAGTAGCACCTTTGAGCGTTCTTATGGGCAGAATGGGATTACCATAATAAATTATCTCAGGCCCAAATAACCAGACAGACTCAAGGAATATGGCAAGATATGACTTAATTATCAACTCAATAAAGTAGGGATACTTGGCGAACAATAAGTCATAGTCCACACACTGCCAATTACATTTCAAGCACTCATAGGCTTTATACCTCGATGTGTGTCAGCTATGACGTCATTCTACGTGGCAAATAATAAAACCTATCGGACGGAGGGATTGGTTAGGGGATCATATCTACTTCTAGTCCCTATAAGTGTTAGTAGTATCATTGGCTGCCCCTCATCTGGAAGACATGTCTTGAACTTCATCCTAACTACGTATAATGCAGAATAACAGCAACGGAGTGGCCCCTGCAACATTCTAGGGTCACCACTGCATAGGCCCCTATGATTGGTTGGCATTCTCTCCCAACCTTGGGCACTCAGCTCGTTAGCAGCATGTGAGCAAATGCAAAACCCAGGTGAAGAGAAAATTGTCAAGCTACTGCCCACTTTCCCAATTTGTCTACCATATCTCATCAGCCAAGCCTTTTGCCAAGACTTCTTCTTTGTACTTGACCTTGCTAAATGTTCTCTTCTCTGGAACTTTAAGCAGAGTTAAGGTACATCGTTATCTTGGTCAGAGGTTTATGAATAGGCCTTGTTTTCTGGTCTTGCACCACGTGTGAGGAGACCATGAGTCTGTCCCTCTCGCCTTTCTATTTAGTGTTATTTGATTCAATTAAATCAGGTGTCATTACCCTCCTCGGCCTCGGGAAACTTGGCTGCTTTGTCTCACATATGCTTTCTGCATCTTTAATTGTCAATACTTGGCATTCACAAATGTTCGCTCATTTATTTAATCTAAGAGAAATATGTCCTTTGTACATTGCTTATCCTCATTGACTCCCTTTGTAGTTTGCAGTTTGCTTTTTATTATGGCATCCTTGATCTCTGGCCAGCAACTATACCTTGTTCATGTACACATTTGTATTTCAGTGTCTGTCAGCTCTGCAGCCCTGGTCTCTCTCCTCCGAGCTTTTCACTTACTAGTATTCAGAGCCAACTTCCATCTTTTCAACATGGCCACTTGGCCCATGTTATATTTTCTTATGTATTTATTTTTTTATTTTTTTACATTTATAAAGCACCTAAAACCCTCGGGCATCAGCTTGCTGTTACAAACCAGTTACATGCAAATGCTTCAACAGGGTGAGGACGGGCACAAGGAGAGACTGTGCGTTGGTTGTATCACGAGGGGGGGAGTCAGCAAATACACATGTTTTCAGGGTTTTGCGGAAGGCTCCTGTGGTAGGGCGTTCCAGTGCCTTGCCATGACAAATGGGAAGCCTGCACCCCCTCCTTTGGCTTTACTGACTTTGGGCAGATTAAGTCTGTGGGCGTAGAAAGGTCTGGCTGGTCTGACGGACTTGGGTTTTTCTATTTTCTGTGGGAGGTATTGAGGGGCAGTTTTGCTCAGGCATTTGTGCGTAATAGAGAGGATGTTGAAGATAAACCTTTCCCGGATAGGGAGCCAGTGCGTCCTTTTTCTGGTTGAGGTGATGTAGTCTCTTTTGGGAATGTTTTGTGCCACTGGAAGTGCATTGTTTGGATAGTCTGAAGTTTATTTAGGTTTTGTTTGGCGGTTGCAGCGAATAACGTGTTACAATAGGCCCGTTTGGCACCCGTTATAGCTCTGGCGATGGTCATGCAGCTTTCTGTGGTGAGGAATTGTCTAGCGGCATTGATAAGCTTGGCTGTGTAGACAGCTGAGGAGGCTATTGAGTGGACTTGTTTGTTGAGGGAGAGGGAGGAACCCAAGGGAGAGGGAAAGCACCCAATGCTTTTACTGACGCAGAAGTCTTGATTTGGATACTATCTATCCAGAATGAAGTGAATTGTGGGCTATGTTTTTTTAGCATCAATGGAGTACCCACAAGCAGGATCTCTTCTCATCGTTGAGGCAGAGGTAGTTGGTCGCCATCCAGGACTGTATGGTGGTGTAGATCTTGTTGATCATACGGGAGTCTTCTTTGTACACGCCGGAGCGGGGAAGGAGTATGTGGGTGTCATTGGCGTAGTTTGTATAAGATACACCGAGATTGTCCAGGAGGTCAAATAGTGGCTATATGAAAGTGTTATATAGGGAGGAGGAGACACAAGAGCCTTGTGGGAACCCACAGGGTATGGGGCTGGTGGGGCTGTTGTTGTGTCAGAGAAGACTCTCATGTAGCAGTCTTCTAGGAAGGAAGCTATCCATCGTACAGCTTCCTGTGAGACGTTGGCGGCCGTTGTGAGGTGGTGGCAGAGGGTGTTGTGATTAACTAAATCAAAGGCTGCGGAGAGGTCAAGCAACAGGAGGAGTGCTAGTGTGCCTTCATCCTTGAAGGCGTCCATTTGGATTTTCAAGTCTTATGGTGCAGACTCAGTGCCGTGGCCTGGTGGCAAACCTGATAGTTGCATGCTTAGGTTGTGGTTAGATTCTAGGTATTGTTGGATCTGGTTGTAGCCAGCTCTCTCTAAGATGTTGAGCAGGAATGGGACTGTGGTAATTGGCCGGTAGTTGTTGGGTCAATCTTCTATGTGACTCATCTACCTTCCGTTTCTGCATATATACATTTACGATTCATCTAGTTACTTATCTCCTTTATATACATGGTTTCTTCTTACTCGTATACATGTTTATTTTACTTCTTCAGTTACATCTTCATTCTTTAAGTATTCTCATATCGCTTCAGTGCGTCATTGTATCTTCTCATTATGACATCACTTTGCACCTGTCAGTTTCCCTTTACAGCCATTCGATATTCAGTGGTGTCTGCAAAACTCCTGCTACCACTTCAGTTTGAAGCTAAATTCGGTACGGTTGTCTGAGTGCATAACGTCTCTCATATACTCAATGAAGTATTGGAATGATACCTGGTGTCATGCACAGTGTCTTCTTCTTCTTCATCCAATATGTTGAAGGTGAGGGGGCAGGCTCTATCAATGACGTACATGTCTGCTTCTCTATAGTAGTGGTAACAGCAAATAGTTTGGAGTAGCAGATGTTTTACTGCTCTGCCAAATCACGAGTTTCAGAACTGGAACTCATGAAAACCATTTGCTTTAGTAGAAGACATTACCTCCACACAGAGTGCTATCATATGTAGGATCATTGCTCCAGGAGGAGACATTACCTCCACACAGAAGCATTACCGCATGTAGGATCAGTGCTCCAGAAAGAGGCATTACCTCCACACAGAAGTGCTATCACATGCAGTATCAGTGCTCCAGGAGGGGACATTACCTCCACACAGAAGAGCTACCGCATAGAGTATCAATGCTCGAGGAGGGATATTACCTCCACACAGAATCAGCTACCAGATGCAGGTACCTCCACACAGAAGTGCTACCACATGCAGGATCAGTGCTCTAGGAGGAGACATTACCTCCACTCAGAAGCGCTAACACATGCAGGTACCTCCACACAGAGGTGCTACCACATGCAGGATCAGTGCTCCAGGAGGATACATTACTTCCACACAGAAGCGCTACCACATGTGGGATCAGTGCTCCAGGAGGGGACATAACCGCCACAAAGAAGCCCTACCACATGTAGGCTCGGTACTCCAGGAGGAGACATAACCTACACAAAGAAGCGCTACCACAGGCAGGATCAGTGCTCCAGGAGAAGACATTACTTACACACAGAAGCGCTACCACATGTAGGATCAGAGCACCAGAAGGAGACATTACTTACACACAGAAGCCCTACCACATTACCTCCACAGAGAAGCACTGCCACATGTAGGCTCAGTGTTCCAGTAGGAGACATAACTTGCACACAGAAGCGCTACCATATGTAGGATCAGTGCACCAGGAGGAGACATTACCTACCTACAGAAGCACTACCACATGCAGGAGGAGCCATTACCTCCACACAGAAGCGCTACCACATGTGAGATCAGAGCTCCAGGAGGAGATATAACCTCCACAGAGAAGCGCTACCAGGTGTAGGCTCAGTGTTCCAGGAGGAGACATAACCTGCACACAGAAGCGCTACCACATGTGGGATCAGTGCTCCAGAAGGAGGCATTACCTGCACAGAGAAGCGCTACCACATGTAGGATCAGTGCTCCTGGAGGAGACGTAATCTGCACACATAAGCGCTACCACATGTAGAATATGTGCTCCAGGAGGAGACATTACCCACACACAGAAGCGCTACCACATGCATGATCAGTGCTCCAGGAAGAGGCATTACCTACACACAGAAGCGCTACCACGTGCAGGATCAGTGCTGCAGATGGAGACATTACCTTCACACAGAAATGCTATCATGTGCAGGATCAGTGCTCCAGGAGGAGATATTATCTGCTCACAGAAGCGCTTCGGCATGTAGGATCAGTGCTGCAGGATGTGACATTACCTACACACAGAAGGCGCTACCAGTGTTACGCTGGGAATTATCGAAGTAGAGGTTGGTCTCACAGATGCAGCAGATGCTTTAGCAGCCAGCACTGTATGCAGCCCAGGTGAAATGTTTGTGTTTTGAACCACTGACCATTTTGTAGTATTTTTTATAAGTCGAAAGCTAAGTCAGCTCTGTTACAATTGAATGTTACCTGCATCTTAAACACACACCTCTGATGCAGATGCATTAACTCACCTGTCAACAGGATTGGAACTAACAGGTTACACACGGATCTCTGCAGCAGGGCTATTGACAAACTGAGCCAACCTTCCCAACAGGCTGGTTGCTCTGTATGGCACATAGGGTTAGGGTGCTGGCAGTTCCATGTGAGACTTCCCTGACATAACTGGCTCATCAAAAGCTTGAAGCCTGTTTGGACTAACCTACATGCGTGCCAGAAGATTCATAACGAGACTTTGAAAGGTGTTGGATTTTTGACAGTGAGACTCAGTAATCCGACATGGGAAAGGCACAGGTTTTCCAAAGAAAAGACTGAGTAGGAGGGACTGAAGTCTATGACAGCAATGCCGTCTACTCACATTGGGCCTCATTACGACCCAGGCGGTAAGGGGTTTACGCCAGCGTTAACAGCGCCGACCCTTACCGCCTGAGTACGAGGTCCCTTAGCGCCATGGCGGATTTAACACCTGCTTTTAGCAGGTGTTAAAATCCATGGCGCTAAGGGACCATGGAGTTAATTACGCCACCGTAATTTACGGTGGCGTAATTAACGCCTTCCCCACTCCCATTATGCCCTATGGGGCAAAAATGGGAATGGGGAAGGGTAAATGGGGATTGGGGACTTACCGCCCCGCCAAGGTCGGAATGGGGCGGTAAGTCCGCCAACCACCATGGCGGAATTGCAACCTTAGCGGCATGGACCATGGTGCTAATAGCACCATGGTTCTCCGCCAGGGTCGTAATGAGGGCCATTGTCCGGTAGGGTGTAACAGACCAGCTCAGGAGAATGGCGGAGCGAGCTCAGACACTGTTCCTGCTCAGTACTTACGTTCTCAGCAGAAAATGCCAACACATGTTGGTGCTGTGTCATTACAACAGCTCTGCTGAAAAATGCAGTTATTGCCCCAAAACATAGCAGTCATGCTAAGAAATGCGGGCATGATGCCATCAGCCCTGTTATGAACAGTTGGACCTGTGCCATGAAATGCTTAGAGCAGATCCACTTATAAATTAGGGTACTTTGCCTAAATATACAGCAGACCTGTTGAGAAGTACCAGTACAATCTATGCCATTGCTTCTACCTGTATGTAGTACACCTGCTCGGGGTGGGTAGGTGGTCAGAATTCGAGGTAAAGTTCAGACCACATGCCCAGCTATTCCTTGCTCTCTAAGAAAACAAACCATGCACCATGCTCTTTCATGCACGCACATGCACACAAACACATGCAACCTGACGACTATAAAAACCACATCTTCATATTAAACACTAAAAGCTTTTCCTTATCACAAATGCCAAAGACAACTGCTTGCTGGGAGGCTCTCCTAAACCTTCAAGACATCGAGAACCCCAAGCCATTCAATGCCATTGATGTGCTTTTGTGATGAAAAGAAAACCAAGTATGAAATACCCGGGCTGCCTCTATTAAAGTCAATTAAAACAGAGAACAATTACACAGAAATGCAGCACGTGTTTAAGACACAATAGGAATTGCATGCAATGCTACGTGTGTCCTAAAGCGATGTGAAAAGCATGGCGATGATGCGAAAGGCTTTAATAACACTGTAACCCACCAAATGCAAGCAACTGAACGGAGTGAAAAAAACACACGTCCTTCAAAGTGCCCACAGAGTCTGTCTTGTACGTTACTCGTAAAGTATTATCTTTATAGAATTATTAACAGAGGGCAGTGTAAAAAAGATCATGACTCCTCCCATTTGCTTCTTTCAAGGAACTGTGTGCATGGCTAAAGTAAAGAGTGGATTTGCAAGCTGCTGCTATAAATAGTCTCTATATTGACAAGACTTCAGTGCAAAAATGCCTGATAGCACCTTATCTGGAGGGCTGTATAGGATTACCCATGCAGTATTATTTACCCCATGTGGTAATACCACATGTCTACAATGGAACCCTAAGGGACTCTGAAATGAGGAATAACTCAAGGGTACGCATGAATGTGAATCATGTAGACCCCTCCCGTTACCGCATTTTTACTACCTGCGGTAAAAGTATTTCAGTTTGGCGGTATTCCTGGGGGTGATAGTGCCCAAATATGAATGAGGGTCCCTTGCCTCAAACGATACAGGAATTACGGTCCGAAGGCCCCAAGCTCATGATCTCAGATCCGAACTCAGAGTGGTGCTACCACCAGCGGTACTGCCTGCCCTGCAGTGAGGGTCTTCGGCTGCCCCCTTCATCCTTTGAAAGGAGGCTCTTAACAATCGTTCTGCTCAATAAGCAGGACCCTGCACCAGAGGCCCGGCTGTGCTGTATGGCAGGTGTCTCAGGAGATCATTACTCCCAGGCCTGCACATATGGTAAATATTGCTCTGCTTCCAAATAGATTTCCTCAAAGACGTCTCAACAGCTTTTTAATGTATTTTACACGATCTAAAGGCGATATCCAAAATGTGAACAGAAATACCAGAAGTGTCTTTACCAGGGGATTGAAGGTGTCTATTAGGTGCCCATTATGCTGCCTGCATATGCCACGACTTGGCAGATCGAGAGGAGGGTGTGAGAGAACAAGACTGTATAAATATGAAAATAAGTTCTTCTGTTGGGCCAAGCCTTTGCTGAGATCACCCATGTTAGGCAGGAAGCTATAAACAACCCACGGCAATAAAAAGAATACCAAGGGGAGTGGGGGAGGGGTGAAAGAGAGAAAGGACAAGAGAGAAGGAGAAAGAAATGGGGGGAGAGAGAGAGAGTGAAAGAGTGTGTGAGAGAGAGGAATAGAGGGTGAGAGAGAGTGAGAAAGGACAAGAGAGACGGAGGAAAGAGAGAAAGAAAGAGAGAGAGAGGAATAGAGTGAGAGAAAAAGAGAAATATCGAAAGTGTGAGAGAGAAAGAGAGGGAGATAGAGAGAAATAGAGTGGCACTTTGTAGAATCATTTAAATAAGGACACCATCACACGCACCCTTTTGTCTGTATGTCTGTTTCTGCGAATATGTACCGGATTATATATAAAATGGGGTGGAGGAGTTGCACTTACCATAAAAACATAATGCTTTGGGGCCCCAGTTCCACCAAGGAACAGCGTTCCGGCAAGACAATGGGCCTCATACCGAGTAGAGCGGTAAGGGATCCAGTAAGGAGACCGGTGCCGGTAATCCCTTACCGCCCTACTACGTGGTCCGTTAGTGGGTCCCTCCTTTAACGCCTGGTCTGACCAGGCGTTATGGACGGGACCCGCTAAGGGACTTCAGAGCTAATAACTGTACCGCAATTTGCAGTACCGTTATTAGCGCCTTCCCCATTCCCATTGAGCCCTATGGGGGCTCAAATGGGAATGCGGAATAGCTTTTTCAATGGGGACTTCCCGATCCAGCAAAGGTCGGACTACACCCGTAAGTCCCCATTGAACCACATCGGTGCCAGTACCATCATTGGAGGCAGTCATGGCGCAAATAGCACCATGACTAGCTCCAATCTCGGAATGAGGACCAATGTTTGAAGGAGCACAGCACCGTCTTGTTCCGGCCCAATTCCTTCCCTGAATCCGCACAGAAGCATCGCGGATGGGACTCCAAAATGGGGAAGAACTGCTGAGTCTGCATGACTCTGAATCATCTGGACCGTGCAGGTCACTGCACAGCAACTGCATGTGATAATGGCAATAGGGTATCAAAGAACTACCAGTAAAAATACCGGCACACTTCTACACAGGCCCTTACAAATGCTGTAGATGTGGGCAGCTTTGGTTGACTTCAGCAACCAGCAGGCGTTTGAGGGTGGTGGAGAGCTACAATCAGCAGAAAAGGGGAGACTGTGTGCATCGCGATCAGAATGGGGGCGATGCTTCCACACACCACGGCTGAACGAGGCAAGGAGAGCTTCACAAACTGAATACTGGTAACGCCAAGGGCAGCTTGGGGGTTGGCAATGCCAGAGGCAGGAGGGTGCAATCAACATTGTGCAGGGAGAAAGCATCTCCCTCCCAAGAAGTGGAACAACCTCAGTATTTTGAAAATGGGTTTTGAGAAACCTGTCGTCCAGAGACATTTCTCTAAAGGTTCTTTTTCATGAACAGGAACACTGCAACTGAAACTTCAAACAAGTATTAGCAAAAGCAACAGTTGCATCCTGTAAGTAGGCATGGGATAGGCACTTGCCAGGCACTGCCATAATGATACCCTCTCGACATAAGATGGCAACAGCTGGTAAATGGTGTTAGTACCTGTGCATATGACAGCAGTGCCATGCAGATTCCTACCCAATACTTATGCAGAAACCAAAGCCATTCGCTTTGCCAGTGATTGTTGTAAAGACCGCTAGGGGGTGTCTGTACTTCTGCTCTCTATATGGTAGAGGAGAGGCACAGAAGACCCCAGCCAAGATTCTCTATAAGGTAGCAATGGACGAGCAATCAAGGCCTAGCTTCTCTGGAGGTGATGCAGGCTGGTTCTTAAATACAGTGTAGCCCCCAAACCCCCACAAAGGAATGTCCACACACTGTATTACTGAAAACACAGTCTTTATATAACTAATATTCAAAGGTATGTACACGATCACAATAACGCACTTTGTACTTGGAAGTCACTAATGATAAATATATACACGTCTAGAGTGGTACCACTAATGTTATCAAATCTCATTAAAGTGCATCAACTGTACGGTTAAAATGTCACACAGATCAATAACGAGTAAACCAGCAATAGAGATAGGCAGGAACGTAAGATGGTTGAAACAATAGGCAGAATGCTGACCCCTACCGCTAGGCACAGTTCTGTGTGGAGATCCCCCCACCTGGGCAACCTGTAAATAAAGATATATAGCACAAGCCCAGTCCATATATTGTCCGATAGTCTTACATCTTCCTATTAAGGTTTTACCCCCCCCAATGTACCTGGTGGAGTGGAGTTCTCCGACGATGCACCGACCAATCCTTCTTGAGTGCCTCCCTTTCAGGCGGGAGCCACGGATCGTCGAGAGGTGTCGGGGAACTTGGCGTTCGGTGTCGGGGAATCGACGGCCCTTCTTGAGTGCCCTCCCTTTAAGGCAGGAGTCACGGGTCGTCGAACGTCCGACGGTGAACAGGGTGAACTACGGCAGTGAAGTGGCAGCTGCGTTCCTAGCGGTGCTCGTCGATGACAGAGCGTTGGCGTCCTGCAAGGAAAAGGCGTGCGGGGCACCTCGGTGACGATAGTTCTGGACCACAAAGAGATGATGAAGAACTGTGGCCCAGCAAGGGCGTCGAGTCGTCAGCGTCTCTGCGGCCTTTAGGTGGCGGGAAACCCACCGGTGGATGCTCCTCGGCGCGTCGACGGTCGGGCCTTCTCCAGCGGGAGACAAGCGGGTGACGATGCAGACGAGAGCGTCCGATGATCAATTGAAGTTCTTAGGCAAATGGGAGCACGGTGGCTCCGGTCGGCGACGGCGGTCGTCGACAGTGGCGGACAACAGTCCGGGTTCTTCTCCTTGGAGTTCCGCAGCAGTCCCCGTATCGGGTCGGCAGCCTGTCGTAGGTCTGTCTACCAGGGAACGTTGGAAAAGATCAGCTGTGCACGATGGTCCCTCGTAGCTCGGGAAGAGGGCGCCTTACCAGGTCCTCTCTGGGTCAGTCCTTGGAGGCACAGCAGCTTTCAGATTGTGAAGGAGAGCAACAGCAATTCTTCTCGTCCAGCAGGGCTTCAAAGTCCAGCGTCAGTTAATCCAGTTACTCGTCGTAGTGGACTTCAGCTTCTGGACACGATTCCTAGCAGTGAGAGGTCCCCAGATATACTGTTGATCTCCCATTCATTCCGCTGGGTCACACACAAGCATCCAATCACGACTACAGGCATTCATGCAGGCAGGCAGCCAATCAGGCACACAAGGTATTCAGGCCATTCACTTCTCTCCAGACACTCACAACAAGGTATGTGTATTGGGACAAGTACCGAGCCATTCAACACTCCAAGCTGCATTCATACCGGTTTCGGGCAGGGTTGTCTCAGTCATTGTGTCAACCACCAGATACTAGACACCCACAACACAGAATGCATATTCGTCACACACTCTATTCACCCAGGTCCCACCCACAGGAGGTACCCACAACATACATCACCGGGAAGGCTCCAGCTAGTCTGACTGGGCCTTCACAACAACACCATATATGGCACTTCCATCCAACAGCCAGTCAGGGGGAAGGGACAGAGTCAGGGCTTCCCAGGACTTTGGGAAAACAAGGTAATGGTTAATAGAAAGCAAGAGGCCACCGGGGCCATCTTGTTTTCCATCAGGGATCAACTGATCCCAATGGCAGGGCCGGGGTATCCCAAAATGGAGGATACTCCGCGCACCTGTCAAATTCAGCATGGAGCTGCCACCAGCCCATACCCTGCTCTGTGGGCCACCCACAGGTGCCCAAAAACATACACTAGGGGCACAGGGTTGTACCCCCACCCATGGGTGCCATAAGGGTATTCCACGGGTCCGTTCACCAAACCAAAAGAAAGAGAGCTGCACCGCCAGGAGTCCCACATGAACTCCTGCGCGGAAAACACGACAGAACACATGATAAAAAGCAGTAAAGGACAAGGATACGGAGGCCCTGTCCCTCCGATGCATTTCCAGCATCACAATTGTGTTCAACAGGACTTCAGTGCAAGAAACAGATGCAAGGAGACACTTGACTGTAAATGAAGTCGCTGAAATAAAACTTGCCTAAGAAATTTATATTGCACAAGGAGCGCATTTACAGCTGCAATTGAGCCATTAACTCTCAGAAGAATATTGGCAAGTACCAGTGGCGGGCATTACCCAGCACACATTGGGATGGTATTGGTTGATAGAGCTAGACTAACAGAGATGCCAAGATGATGTGTTTAGCAGCTAGGGTCATGTAATGGGTCGGAATGGCCACAGGGATTAGCATGGCCATGGGTAGGTAAAAGGTGGGTAAATAACTAAATGGTGCGCAGTGATTAAAACTACTTGAAATAGGTCATTGGACATATGGTCGAGTGTGTGTGTGTGTGTATATATATATATATATATATATATATATATATATATATACATATATATATCCAAAGCAAAAACCGAACTGTAAAACAGCAGTTCACAGCGGCACTCCTCCATCTCGCTTTTCAAGAAAGGTACGCCACGCAGTCCTTCATTTGAAAAAACATCCTTTATTCTTTTGGTGTGGACATTCAAGCACACCCGTGAAAAAACACAATAACGCGTTTCACCCCAAACTGGGCTTCGTCGGATTGTAACTGACACCATGTTTGCAATGTATTTTATTTCATTTCCTGTTTAGCTTCAACCTCTTTCCTGTGTTTTTTTAAAACACTAGACTTGTGCTTTTACCAATGTTGTTTGCCTTCTAATGGCAGCCATATTTGGTGAATATATACTCACTACCTATTTCCTAAACATGATGGGAGATTATATATTTTTTTTTAAAACAAAAATTGATTATTTTTTTTTATATATTTGTTTATTTGCAAAAAGTACATGTGCTTAGGAAAGAGAGTGAAGAAAGGAGGCAACAGAGAAAGGCAATTGATTTATTATGTGCAAAAATTGCTTAAATATAAAGTGCTAACATTTATCAATAAAACACACAATGGATGTGTATTCCCTTGCTTGAATTTTCATATATTGGATCTGATGGTAATAAAGATCAAGTGATCTTAGATATTTGGCAAAGTGTGCTGTTTGATGGATATTTTAATTATGACCTATACTAAGCCAGCTAAATTCATATGCAATTCAATATCAATACATCAAGAAATAAAGTGCCTGGTTCCATTGTGCAATATCAGCTTTACGGCGCAGTGCCTTCTTTTTTGATAAAGTGCCTAGTGCCTTTAAAATATATATATATTGGCGAAAGGGGAACAGGGAAGACCCCCCCCCCTAACATAAAAGAGGGAGATTGGCCAAAGATGCTCAAAACCTCATTGGGTTGTTCTAATGCTGGTGACAATGCATCAAGTTGCTAGTTGAGTACAATAATTTAGGTTCCATGTAACGTAGCCACGCCTTCCTTCTCCTGTGACTGATAGAAGGCATGAGGGTGCTTGTTATGATAGCTTTTTAGATATTAAAACGAGCCCAGGCCAGACTACAACTCCCAGAATGCAGTGGTTGGATTGGCACAATGCGGAAACAGAGCATCCAAATTTATCCCAGCTATATCCGCTTGTGTTGCTTGAAAAAAGGTTCAGCAATGACTGCAAGTGCCGCAGTGAACAGGACTATGCCGAGGCTATGCTGTCTGCTTTTCATAGCAACAGACCCTTCGCAACCCGGGGATGCAGAGTGCTCCAGGGACGCCTGGGTATTATGCCTGGTCCCCGGCAAGAATCCTTAAAACACGTGTAAGAATTTACACCAAGGTCCCCGGCAAGAATCCTTAAAACAAGTGTAAGAATTTACACCAATCAGCTAAGGCAGCCTGAAACAGCATGTCCACATATTACACGCTACATCAAACATACAATATTGCATAATGAGCAAAGAGCAGCACGCAACAGCCCGGCCTAGCAATGTCTATGCCATAGCGCTCAATTTAGAAAGCCCTTCACGTTGCAGTGTAATATAATAAGGTACACAATCAAACATTATAGGCGTATCATGAGATAACAATTAAGGAAGCCAGCAACAGTGCAGCTGAAACATTATAGGTGTATCATGAGGCAAGAATTAAGGAAGCCCGCAACAGTGCGGCTGAAACATTATAGCCTGCAACAGTGCTGCTGAAACATTATAGGTGTATTATGAGGCAACAATTAGGTAAGCCCACAACAGTGCGGCTGAAACATTATAGCCTGCAACAGTGCTGCTGAAACATTCTAGGCATATCATGAGGCAACAATTAGGGAAGCCCGCAACAGTGTGGCAGAAATGTTACAGCCGGCAACAGTTCTGCTGAAACATTATAGGCGTACTATGAAGCAACAATTAGGGAAGCTCGCAACAGTGTGGCTGAAACATTATGCCCACAGCAGTGCTGCTGAAACATTATTGGTGTATCATGAGGCATCAATTAAGGAAGCCTGCACAGTGCAGCTGAAACATTATAGCCGGCAACAGTGCTGCTGAAACATTATAGGCGTATCATGAGGCAACAATTAAGGAAGCACGCAACAGTGCGGCTGAAACATTATAGGCGTATCATGAGGCATCAATTAAGGAAGCCTGCAACCGGGGCGGTTGAAACATTATAGCCCGCAACTGTGTGGCTGAAACATTATAGGTGTATCATGAGGCATCAATTAAGGAAGCCCGCAACAGTGCGGCTGAAACATTATAGCCCGCAACAGTGCAGCAGAAATATTATATCCTGCAACAGTGCGGCTGAAACATTATAGGCGTATCATGAGGCAACAATTAGGGAAGCCCGCAACAGTGCGGCAGAAATATTATAGCCCACAACAGTGCGGCTGAAACATTATAGGCATATCATGAGGCAACAATTAGGGTAGCCCGCAACAGTGTGGCAGAAATGTTACAGCCGGCAACAGTTCTGCCGAAACATTATAGGCGTACTATGAAGCAACAATTAGGGAAGCTCGCAACAGTGTGGCTGAAACATTATAGGCGTATCATGAGGCATCAATTAAGGAAGCCCGCAACAGTGCAGCTGAAATATTATAGGCGTATCATGAGGCATCAATTAGGGAAGCCCGCAACAGTGCGGCTGAAACATTATAGCCCGCAACAGTGCAGCAGAAATATTATATCCTGCAACAGTGCCGCTGAAACATTATAGGCGAATCATGAGGCATCAATTAAGGCAGCCACAACAGCACAGTGTAAGCGTTATATGTATATCATGAGAAACGGTTTAGGAAGCCTACCACAGCATGGCTTAACACACAGCGCAGCTGAATGCTTTATATGCACATTGTGAGAGCAGATTCATATCTGCTATGTCCTGCTTAAATGTTAGAGAAAATTGTGACTAGTCAATTTTAGAAATATGTGGACGAACATGGGATTCTCGACCATTTTCAATCGGGCTTTAGAACGGGCCACGGCACTGAGACAGCCCTTGTGACAGTGTGGTGTAACTTGCTGGGGGCCACCGACGAAGGTGATGTTAGCATGCTTGTCATGCTGGACCTGTCGGCGGCCTTTGACACAATTGATTTTTAAATTTCTCTTACAAGGCTGTCTTCAATGGCGCAGGTCTCAGATGAAACTCTGAAATGGTTTGTGTCTTTTTTGACCGACCGTACTCAGCAGGTCAAAATGGGGGCCTATCTTTCCAATGCTATACCTGTGGAATGCAGGGTACCTCAGGGGTCCTCACTTTCAACGCTGCTGTTCAACATGTACATACGTACATTGTTGAACATCTTTTCCGAGTTTGGTCTGTCGTACCATTCATATGCTGATGACACCCACATTTATATACGACTCAAGCAACCATGGGAAGCAATAGATCTAGTTCTATCCTGCGGCAATAATATCAAAAGCTTGGTGCTGGAGAACAAGCTCCAGTTGAAACCATCGAAGACGGAGGTTACTGTGCTTGGCCCCAAGAGATGGGTAAGAAATATTGTCCAGAGCACATCTTGTCCCTCACTATTTGGTGTTCCCGCTAAATACTCAGACGCAGTGAAGAACTTGGGCTGCATCCGGCAATCAAATATGGACTGTTACTCTCAGGTTAGTCAAACTGTCAAATCGGTATATTATCAACTGAGACTTAATAGCCTGTCGTGTCATTCATTGCAGAGAAGGACCGTTCACTAGTACCAGGCATACTTGCCAATGCTAGACTGGTCTACTGTAATGGCCTTCTTATAAGGGCTCAAAAATGTCAACTAAAAAGATTACAGGTTGCCCAGAATTCTGCCATTAGGCTAATGTTTTCGTTACCCAGAAGGCCAGCTATCTCTCAATACCAGAGGAATCGCCACTGGCTCCCAGTTAAGCAAAGAATTATGTTGAAAGTGCTTTTTTTTTGGTATTCAAATGTATTCATGGGCTGGCGCCAGCCTATCGGACTCCAAATATCCAGATGTACTGTCCACAGCGACATCTCCGTTCAAAGGACCAGCACCTTTTGCAAGTCCCATCATCAGTGAGAACCTGGGGTCATAGGCGGTTCTCCTCTTTTGGGCCCTGGAACTCTGAGGTATCAGTTCTTTGACTGTTTTTATGAATCAGTGAAAAACCTATCTTTTTCTGTAAATGTCCCTAACCACTCTGACGGGCCTATGAGCTAGTCCTGTGCAATATGGACAGAATCAGGTGTTCACATCAGCGCTGAGATGCAGTTAATCCCTGTTCCCCGCGAGGTATGTGCTCTAATCAAATCAATAAAAAAAATTAATCAATATATTCCATGCAAACCAGGAGAAATGAATAAAGGAAGCCTGAAACAGCATGGCTGCTCACTACATTAATTTACATATCCAGCAAAGGGCGGCCCGCAACAGCACAGCCTATTTTGGTGTGAATCTGTACCTGGTTCTATGTCCCCTACACCAACATGAGTTTTTTTAAATCATTTTTTTCGATTACATTATTTCGAAAAAAAACTCATTGATATTTGTTTTATATTTGTGGGGAGTTCCCTCACAAACTCCCCCTTCCCTATTTATTTTTATTTTATTTTATTGTGCATTTGTAAGGTGCCCATACATCAATACATTGTGTTTCAAAGCACCCACTGGGCAAAGGAGAGGGAACAAGGAGGCAAAACAAGATACTGGAATAAAGTAATAATGATGAGAAAAAGGCAGAGGCAATCCTACTAGGCCTTGTGCAAAGAGAGAGAAAGGACAGGGGTTGGGGGGTAAGTGCTAGACGTTCCACAGAGGGGCAATTGCCAGAGAGCCAGCTGCAGGGCAACTGATAAGTGCAGGGCGATGAACACTTGGTAGGAGAGTGGTCACCTGCAAATACAATATATGCTGGCCTGTGAAACAACACAGGCCAGTGGGTGCCAAGGCAAGTGTGTAAGGGGGTGGGCGGCAGAGGCTCTAGGCGATTGGAGAGAAGGCTAGGGCCCAGAAGGACACATAAGGGCCCAGGCCACCAACCTCAGCAACTGGGGGTTAGCACAGGAGGGAGAAGGGGAAGAAGAAAGAGAAGAGGGAAGTCTTGAGGAGCTTGCAGAATTTGAGGAGATCCGGCTCAAGATGGAGAGGAAGGGGGAGGCTGTTCCAGAGGAGGGAGCCAACCGGGGAAAGTGATCAGCCACTCACTCGCTGCTTAGAAAAGCACTTGACAAGCAGAAAGTTGGAGCCGGAAGTTCGGAGAGATCTGGAGAGAGAGAGTATTTGGTGAGAACAAGTTGTAGATAGCATGGTGCCAGGCCCCAGACAGCCTTATGGATGATGCAGAGGGATTTGAATTTGATCCGTGCAGCAACCGGTAGCCAGTGGAGAGATTTTAGGGCTAGAGAGATATACGGTTCCTGGGCTTGCGGCCAAGGATAAGTCTTGCAGCCCTATTCTGGATAAGCTGGAGGGGGCAGAGAGAAGAAGAGGGTAGATTGAGGAAGAGGCTGTTGCAGTAGTCCAGCCTAGAGAGTACCAGAGGTCTAGAGACATTGAGTTTCTGGGGAAAAGTAAGGAAAGGCAGCCTATCTCTGAGGAGGTGGAGTTGGAAATGGGCCTTCTTGGCAAGGTCCAACATGTGAGGAAGGAAGGAGAGCGAGGTGTCGAAGATGACTCCAAAGTTTCTGACTTCAGATGAAGGAGAGTGGGGAGAGCCCATAGAGGGGGCCACAGTGAAGGGAGGAAAGAAGGAACAGCAGTTCCAATAGGAAGAATCTCAGTCTTGCTGGCATTGAGACAGAGATCATTAGAGGCGCACCAAGACTGAATAGCAGACAAACAGTCAGGAATGGTAGAGGAAGTGGGAAGAGGTTTCAGAGGGAAGTATGAAGAAGAGCTGGGTGTCATCTGCAGAACACTGAAAGTGAGGGAAAAAAGTGGAGATAAGGTGAGCAAGTGGGGTGAGATAGATGTTAAAGAACCAGGGCGAGAGCATAGTGCCCTGGCAAACACACGTGGTGATAGAGGTGGGGGAGAGGAAAGAACCCAGGATAACCCGGGATGGAAGGTCAGTGAGTAAGAAGGTCAGCCAGTCTAGTGCCCGCTCCGAGATACCTAGGGTATCATAGAGCAGCTTTATGAGGATAGAATGGGTGACCGTTTCGAAAGCAGAAGAGAGATCAAGTAGAATGCGAACAGCGGTTGAGTTACAGCCAGGAAATGCAAGAAGCTCTTCACGAGTGTTCAGGAGAGCAGTTTCCTTGCCTCTGGATATTTGGAATCCAGATTGATGGTCGTGTAGGCAACCAACAAGCTCAGTGTGCTGGGTCAGTTTGGGGAAGATCAACGTCTCCAGAAGTTTCCCAAGGAAGGGAGTGATAGAGATGGGGCGGTAGTTAGCTGGACATGAGGGGGTCAGTGGGAGGCATTTTCAGGAGGGGGTGCACAAAGGAGTGCTTGAGGGAAGAGGGGAAATTACCGATAGCAATAGAGTTATTACAGAAATCAGTGCATGCAGGGGCAAGGAAGCCGATTGTGTCCTTAATAGTTCTTGAAGAGCAGTGAGAGACCTGTTTGGTGGAGACCTTCATAGAGTGGACAACTCTAGTGACCTCTTCCGATGTGATAGGAGAGAAGGAGGAGAGAGAGGATGAGAGAGGATGAGAGGCCAGGGATGGCCGGGAGATGGGAGGAGGTGACGGGGAGAGGGAAGAAGAAAGAGTACTTATGATGTCCTGAGTTTCTGTAGTGAAGTGGGTGCCAGTGAAGTGCAGAGGGCCTGGGAGGTAAGAGGCAAGGTGGAGACTGCAGAAGGATTGGCTGGTTCCTTGCAGATTCTAAAGAGTTCAGCCGTGTTGTTGGATGCTCTAGAGATGCAAATGGATGTGGGTCCTCTTTTTGGAGCGAGTGTGGAGACGACATTGCCTTTGGAAAAGGCGACAGACCAGTTTGCCAGAGGATGAGCCTGAGTTCTGCCACTTCCGTTCAGCAGCTCTGCATTTGCATTTCAGGGCTGTTAGATCAGAGTCGTACCAACTGTTACGCTTGGTGGCAGGTTTCAGGCAGAGCTTCATGACAAGGGCAAGGAGGTCGAGAGTGTTAGTAATGCTGAGATTGAGGTTGTCGAGGGCAGAGTCAGAGGTAGAGTCAGAAGTGGGAGGTGGGACGGAGGATGAAGGTGGAGGCGAAGGCAACAACTGACACTTGTTTCATCAAACGGATGTCCATGAGCGAGGTTGGCAGAGCTGGGAGAAATGCGGTCAGAGGGCCGAGATGACCCTGGTGGGAGGAGAGGAGAGAGTCGTCCGACCGACCAGGAGAGTGGGGTGGAGAGAGGAGCAGAGAGCAAGATATCAGTGTGGATGAAGGCATCAAGAGTGTGTCCAGCCGAGGGGGTAGGACCAGAGGGGAGAATAGAGCGGGAGAGAGAGGTGCAGAGGTCGCGGAAGAGAGTGGAAGCTATGACTGAGGAGGAAAGGTGGATGCTGAAGTCACTCAGGAGGAGGAGTTTAGAGCTAGATGACCGGACTGCGGAGGAGAAATCAGCCCATTCTGAGAGGACCGGGAAAATAGGGCCAGGCGGCCTTTAGATAGTGGCAATGGTCAGACAGGAAGTAGGAGAGGTGCCAAGCTTTATATTAGAAACCCTACCCCGATCCCCTCCCCACCCCTTATAACTACTTACCTCACCCCCCATATATTTCGATTCGTTTTTTCAAAATAATTCTGCCGGAAAAAATAGTTTCCCCAAAACTCCTGGGGATGAAAAAACAGGATACCCTGTGCCTACCCAGTAAGGTGGCCTGCTGCTACGTGTCCTATTTCGATATGTATATGTACCTACCCAGTAAGGCGGAATGCAACAGCGCTGCCAATTTGGGGTGAAAGACAAACTGCAACAGCAAGACCATGGCAATGCCAGTGAATGTTGAGGGTGAATCGTAGTCCAAAAAACGCGACCCCCTGTTTCTCTTGATTTCCTTAGTCACATTTTGCTGCAACTGGCAAAAGCCTTGTAACATTTTCTCATTGGTCTCAGTTTGGGGAAGAAAAAAGACAAGCAGAGCAAGGAAGGTGTGGCTTTATACTCCCATAAAGGGAGTAGGTGGAAGTCAGGGATCATTTATCAGTAAGGACTGTGACGAGGCATGTGTGGACAGAAGGTAATGAGCACTGGAGTGCGTCTCTATAATAAGTAATGATGCTTTCTTTGGGATGTATGATGTGTTCTATAAGAAGCTCACGGCTCTACTCCTTATTAATGGTGCTCTGTCCAATCTGCATACTCGTGCAGCATAGTGAGTGATGATGCTTTCTCGTGCATGCATAATGGATTGTATAATAAGCACTAGTGTTCTACTCTAGCTGCATCAAATATTCTGGTGTTCCATCCCATCTGCATAACAAACAATACACTTCTACTCATGCAGCATAGGGAGTAGTGATGCTTTCTTCTGCATTCACAATGGATTGTATAATAAGCACTAGTGTTCTACTCTAGCTGCATCAAATATTCTGGTGCTCCATCCCATCTGCATAACACACAATACCCTTCTACTCATGCAGCATAGGGAGTAGTGATGCTTTCTTCTGCATTCACAATGGATTGTATAATAAGCACTAGTGTTCTACTCTAGCTGCATCAAATATTCTGGTGTTCCATCCCATCTGCATAACACACAATACCCTTCTACTCATGCAGCACAGTGAGTAGTGATGCTTTCTTCTGCATGCATAATGGAATGTATAATAAGCACTAGTGTTCTACTCTAGCTGCATTAAATATTCTGGTGCTCCATCCCATCTGCATAACACACAATACCCTTCTACTCATGCAGCACAGTGAGTAGTGATGCTTTCTTCTGCATGTATAATGGAATGTATAATAAGCACTAGTGTTCTACTCTAGCTGCATCAAATATTCTGGTGCTCCGTCCCATCTGCATAACAAACAATACCCTTCTACTCATGCAGCACAGTGAGTAGTGATGCTTTCTTCTGCATGTATAATGGAATGTATAATAAGCACTAGTGTTCTACTCTAGCTGCATCAAATATTCTGGTGCTCCGTCCCATCTGCATAACAAACAATACCCTTCTACTCATGCAGCACAGTGAGTAGTGATGCTTTCTTCTGCATGTATAATGGAATGTATAACAAGCACTGGTGCTCCACTCTAGCTGCATTAAATATTCTGGTGCTCCATCCCATCTGCATAACACACAATACCCTTCTACTCATGCAGCACAGTGAGTAGTGATGCTTTCTTCTGCATGTATAATGGAATGTATAATAAGCACTAGTGTTCTACTCTAGCTGCATCAAATATTCTGGTGCTCCGTCCCATCTGCATAACAAACAATACCCTTCTACTCATGCAGCACAGTGAGTAGTGATGCTTTCTTCTGCATGTATAATGGAATGTATAACAAGCACTGGTGCTCCACTCTAGCTGCATTAAATATTCTGGTGCTCCATCCCATCTGCATAACACACAATACCCTTCTACTCATGCAGCACAGTGAGTAGTGATGCTTTCTTCTGCATGTATAATGGAATGTATAATAAGCACTAGTGTTCTACTCTAGCTGCATCAAATATTCTGGTGCTCCGTCCCATCTGCATAACAAACAATACCCTTCTACTCATGCAGCACAGTGAGTAGTGATGCTTTCTTCTGCATGTATAATGGAATGTATAACAAGCACTGGTGCTCCACTCTAGCTGCATTAAATATTCTGGTGCTCCATCCCATCTGCATAACACACAATACCCTTCTACTCATGCAGCACAGTGAGTAGTGATGCTTTCTTCTGCATGTATAATGGAATGTATAATAAGCACTAGTGTTCTACTCTAGCTGCATCAAATATTCTGGTGCTCCGTCCCATCTGCATAACAAACAATACACTTCTACTCATGCAGCACAGTGAGTAGTGATGCTTTCTTCTGCATGCATAATGGAATGTATAATAAGCACTAGTGTTCTACTCTAGCTGCATCAAATATTCTGGTGCTCCATCCCATCTGCATAACAAACAATACACTTCTACTCATGCAGCATAGGGAGTAGTGATGCTTTCTTCTGCATTCACAATGGATTGTATAATAAGCACTAGTGTTCTACTCTAGCTGCATCAAATATTCTGGTGTTCCATCCCATCTGCATAACAAACAATACACTTCTACTCATGCAGCACAGTGAGTAGTGATGCTTTCTTCTGCATGTATAATGGATTGTATAACAAGCACTGGTGCTCCACTCTAGCTGCATTAAATATTCTGGTGCTCCGTCCCATCTGCATAACACACAATACCCTTCTACTCATGCAGCACAGTGAGTAGTGATGCTTTCTTCTGCATGTATAATGGAATGTATAATAAGCACTAGTGTTCTACTCTAGCTGCATCAAATATTCTGGTGTTCCATCCCATCTGCATAACAAACAATACACTTCTACTCATGCAGCATAGGGAGTAGTGATGCTTTCTTCTGCATTCACAATGGATTGTATAATAAGCACTAGTGTTCTACTCTAGCTGCATCAAATATTCTGGTGTTCCATCCCATCTGCATAACAAACAATACACTTCTACTCATGCAGCACAGTGAGTAGTGATGCTTTCTTCTGCATGTATAATGGAATGTATAATAAGCACTAGTGTTCTACTCTAGCTGCATCAAATATTCTGGTATTCCATCCCATCTGCATAACAAACAATACCCTTTTACTCATGCAGCATAGTGAGTGATGATGCTTTCTCGTGCATGCACAATGGATTGTATAACAAGCACTGGTGCTCCACTCTAGCTGCATTAAATATTCTGGTGTTCCGTCCCATCTGCATAACAAACAATACACTTCTACTCATGCAGCACAGTGAGTAGTGATGCTTTCTTCTGCATGTATAATGGAATGTATAATAAGCACTAGTGTTCTACTCTAGCTGCATCAAATATGCTGGTGCTCCATCCCATCTGCATAACAAACAATACACTTCTACTCGTGCAGCATAGTGAGTGATGATGCTTTCTCGTGCATGCACAATGGATTGTATAACAAGCACTGGTGTTCCACTCTAGCTGCATTAAATATTCTGGTGCTCCATCCCATCTGCATAACACACAATACCCTTCTACTCATGCAGCACAGTGAGTAGTGATGCTTTCTTCTGCATGCATAATGGAATGTATAATAAGCACTAGTGTTCTACTCTAGCTGCATCAAATATTCTGGTGTTCCGTCCCATCTGCATAACAAACAATACCCTTTTACTCATGCAGCACAGTGAGTAGTGATGCTTTCTTCTGCATGCACAATGGATTGTATAATAAGCACTTGTGCTCTACCCTCCCTGCATGAAATATTATGATGCTCCATCGCATCTGCATAACACACATTGGGGTTCTACTCGTGCAGTCTAATCAGTCCTGGCGACCAGATGGATAGTAAGTGGCAGTGCCCTCCTCAGGGCGTTCTGATGGGTTGTACAATAAACAATGGGACAAATACTCCTGCGGTAAAATAAGTCTGGGGGCTCTAACCCAGTGGTGCAATAAACAGCAGGTTCCTATTCACGCTGTAGGATGTGTAACAGTGCCCTCTTCTGCATGCATAATGGGTTGCATAAGGAGCACCCTCTCTACAATAAATGCACAGCCTCGGCCCCTGCTGCATACATCAGGGGGCTCTGCTCTTGCAGTTTAGGGCGCGCCAGGGCTGTATAGGGTCCCCATTCCCTAGAGATGGAGGCAATCACATACCCCTGGACTCACCTCCAGCTAAGCTTCCCAGCAGCAGCCCATGCAGCCCCACTGGCTCCCCTAAACGACTTGACAGCCTTTCAGGGTCTCTGCAAGGGAATTCTTTCCATCACTGCCCGAAATTTCATTAGCAAATTTGCAGACACCTACTATTCAAATTCTGAGCACTGTGGATTTGCTTCTGCCGTCAGTGCGTTTGCCTGGCATGGTGCAGCTGTGCCTGCTGCCGCCCCACCCCCTGTGTCTGCATTATATCCCTCTTTGGCGGCGGGCTAGTAGACGGCAGGTAGACAGCACGGTCTTGGGGCAAAGAAACCGTGTTAGGATGTACTTATCCTTGGTTTAGTTTAGTGTTACAAAAGGTGTTGGACTTAAATTAACAATTAAATGAGCCCAGGGACAAAACAGACATGGGGTCCATCCTAAGCAAGAACAACATTTAATGCAGGGACACAATAGGGTTTGTCTTGCAGCACACATTGTATTGCGCCGAGTATATGTATGGTGTTTTATTTGTACAGTGCCTCGTGCAGAGATAACCGCTTCAGGGCGCTAGGGAGACAGTATGAATGGTTAGCACCAGTGCTTCATTTGTGCAAGAGCTGCCCCATGCTCGGCCCTGGGACTTAATTTGAAACAGGGGGATGTGTTATTAATTGACTTCTGCCCTGCAGTAGTACAAGGAGCAGCAGAGACTAAAAGGCCCACTCAGCCCTCACACTTGTACAAACCAAGAGCCAACACAATCATAAAGGTAAAACAGGCACAGTTAAGAGCTCTACCCCCCCCTCGCATTTTGTGGTAACGTGGGCTGAAGGAAGGCTATACTCTCAAGCAGGGTGCGAGTGTGTGTCAGTAGCAACCTAAACAGCGAAGTGTAACAGTCCAAAATAAAGGCAAGCACAATCAAGGTTCTATACAAATACATATTTTAATCAAACACACCAATAATAACTAAATAGATAACACTGTAAAAACGCACCCCTGTAGGAAGACCCCAGATTATGCAAAGAAAGAATACATGCAGAACTCTGGCTAATGAGACAGGGGAGACATGTCGCTTGCCACAACGTTCAAAAGGAGATGTCTTGAGCTTGCAAAATGGGTTAAAATGACCTAGACAGCCTCTAGGGCCCAAAGATGGACCAATGGGGCAGCTATTAGTCAATAATACCTTTGTAGGCATTTTGGCGGCTCGACGATGTCGAGCTTGACTTCTGGGTGCAGCCAGACTTCTGGGTTCGAGGAGGCAGTAAGCAGGTATCTAGCCGCGGTCGAACGGGAAGGTAGCTGTGATTTGATATGATATGATAGGTTATTTATAACGCGCTTAATACCCAGAGGTTTCTAAGCGCGGACCCGGGGATCAAACCTGTGTTGCTCTGTGTCCTCTTGCTTCCGAGGCAATCACGTTGCCACTGAGCTATCCTCACGAGGATATCGTTACTCCAGCAATGCGGATCGGGCTGTCACCAGTTTTCGGTTCGACAGTTGACATTCGACAGTAGCGAGCTGGTACCAGGATACGTAGGTGAGTTGGTTTAATGCTGAAACTTGAAGGTTGCGGTTCAAGGGACACCAGGTTCAATCGACTTACAGTGGTGGCAGCGATGAAGCAGGTGGCGGTTAGAAAGCGGTTCAAGCAAAAGCCTTGGCAGCAGTGCTTCTTGCTTCAAGCCAAAGCAAAGATGTGCTCCAGCTGGTACTGTGCAGCAGCGTACTGAACGGTTGAACTTGCGGTTCGTAGAACAAAGAATGCCAAATTCAGCATTGGATGGTCCTTTTTATTTTTTATTTTATTTATTTCTAATACGCCGGTAACTTGTAAGTCTCACGGCGTAGAAACAATTACACAGAGTACAAACAGAAGAAAAACCCGGTACATGACGAACAATGTGGGAGCTGAAGGAAACCTTTGGTGTGGGAGTTACTTGAATATGTGGGTCTTCACCAGTTTGCGGAAAGGCAGATAGTTGGCTTCCTTTCTTATATTGGCGGGCAGATTGTTCCATAGCCCTGCCGTAATGGTGGGGAAGGATTTCCCCCTTGCCCAATTTACACTTGTGGGTAGCTACTGAGATCATACCTTGGTCTGATGATCTCAGCAAGCGATTGGGTGCATATGGGTGTATTTTGGTTTTTAAGTACTCAAGTGCTTTCCCGTGAATGCATCTGTGCGCCAGGGTCAGGGCCTTAAACTGAATTCTATTTTCAATTTTGAGCCAGTGTAGCTCTTTCCTGGAGTCATTGATGTGGTCAAACTTGGTTTTGTTCTTAATGATCCTTACAGCGTTGTTTTGTATGATCTGGTATACTTGGAGGCATTTTTTATTGGATCCTAACATCAATGCATTGCCATAGTCTAGGCGCGATAGTATGGTTGCTCTGCCCACAGTGGCACAGTTGCCCTCCGAGAGGTAGGGCCTGATAGCTTTGAGAAGTCTGAGAAAGTATGTACAGATTTTCTTTATATATTGAGCCTGCGCCTCGGCACCCAAGGATGCCTCTAGCATCATGCCTAAGGTTTTGACTTTGTCCAATACCAGAATTTTGGTGTTTTCTATCTGGAATGCACGGTATCAGGGGGAAGGATGGCTCTGGCTTGATGGGATCCGAATACCATTAACTCGGTCTTCTTGCCGTTTAAGCACATCCAGTTTGTGTCCATCCACAGTTCTATAATGGAGTAGACCTTAAGCAGTTGCTCGTTATCTTTGTGGGATCCACTGAGTTCTATCACCAGCTGAGTATCACCAGCATAGTTGGTGAAAACTTTTTTTAAGTGGTCTAATACGTGACAGAGGAATCTCAGATACAAGTTGAATAGTAACGGGGACATACTGGCCCCATGTGTAACACCACAGAGAATTTCCTTTTCTATGCAGAATTTGTCTCCCCAGTGTACCCGCGAGATTCTGTTTTTTAGGAAAGACATTATCCAACCTGTCGCTTCTACAGAGCAGTTGGCTGTTTTTTCCAGCACAGTTTTAAGCAGATTATGGTCCAGCAGATCGAATGCTGCACTAAGGTCAAGTAACATGAGGAGTCCGGTTTTCCCCTTATCCATGATACTTAGCATTTTAGTTTGGAGGTCTATCATAGCAGTCTCCGTACTATGTGCTGGTCTAAATCCCGACTGTTGGAGATGAAGGGATACAGATGCTTCTACATGAGCTTGGAGTTGTGATGTAGCTATCCTATCCATAATCTTCAGGATGAAGTTACAGGTTGTGATTGGCCTGAGATTGCTGGGGTCGCTTGGTTTTTTGACCAGGGGGGTTACTGTGACCATTTTCATGTCCTGAGGGACTATCTGATCCCTAAATGACGTATTGATAATTTTCACTAGTATTGGGAGGAAGATGTCAGGGTGCTCCAGTATCATTTTTGGGGGTATTGTTAGACCATATATAGAATAAAGGCACACTAACCATATACTAAATGACACGCCAGTCGTGAGGTTCGAATTCCAAACAAGACTGGTTTGTCTATAAAGTATCTCAGTTGGCCGACCGGGTCTCAACGCCTCACGACGTGTGTTCCCAGACACTGTGAGATGAGAGGGAGCGAACAGCACCAAAGCAGTCATGTATATACATAATACATCATCCTTTACAATATCATTCAGCCCGCCCTTATACATGACGAAAAAGCTAGGGTTCGGTAATTGACAGCTATGCATGTAATTTCAGTCAGTCTAAACATTAGTATTCTAGCAAAGGCTGCAGAGACAGTTTTCTGTTATGGGAAACACGGGGCAACGGCGCAGGGGAAGATATCATGTTCTAACAGGGAGACATTCCAATCAACGTTATCTGTTCTCTGCGGCTCATGAGCTAAGGGTCAGACAGTTCTGAGGCAGAGAAAATACCATCCTTTGTGATGGAGCACCGTTGCATATAATTCACATTTAACTGCCTTTTACAACAGCGCTTGCAAGACAAACCGGCACCTGGGCTACTGATTAGGCGCGGCTCTTGAACAGCTTCAAGGCCTCAGTGAGAGGAAAACAATGTATTTCTGCACAGCTCTACATTCCTGTCTATGTTAGCATTCAGAGTTCAAGCTGTGGCCTCGCACCATGTGTGGATCTGAAGCATAGAATATGTATTGCAAAGCGTTACAAAAAAAGAAAATGGCAGGCATCTACAAAATGGACTCCCAATGGTCACATTCAGGTTTCACAGGTTGCAATGTTTGTCACATGATGCGATTTGCTTCTGGCCAACATACTATTCATCTCATTCGGGCTATGCAATTTCATTTACAGTATAACAAACCCTCCTTTTGGCCATAAGCCAATGTCATCATCATTCAAACATTGCGTCCTCATCAGACCAAGTGTCACTTTCCGAACTACCCATGTCGCTATCACCATCATCAGAAATATTGATTGACATAAACTCTTTGATTATCTCATTTTCATGTTTGAGCCCATCATGTATCATATGAGGTGTGGGTTTCACCATCTTTGTACTAATTGTCTGTACGCATTCACTTGTAATTGTAGAGCAAATGGCTGACAAACATTGTATGCAGCAACATCAGAATATGAGAAAAATTGCAATTAGCTTCCATCCCCAGGATCGTAACA